>NC_060123.1:654025128-654650128 GCF_021461395.2 Schistocerca americana | reverse complement strand
TTATACTGCATGGCATTAAGACTACTGGGCCAAACTCACTTTGTTGTGCTACACAAGTTAGATAACGCCGTATGCGAGAGAACCTGGGAAGGAGACATCTCTGCGGGCGTTACTCACTGCAATGCTCTTCTTGTCATTTTCTCGTCTTGTAATTATTATTATTACTGATACTTTGCGGTTTACGGTCGCTTGAATGCCCATCTAGTTAACAATGTTCAAATGTGTGTAAAATCTTATCGGACTTAACTGCTAAGGTCATCAGTTCCTAAGGTTACACACTACTTAACCTAAACTATCCTAAGGACAAACACACACACCCATGTCCGAGGGATGACTCGAAACTCTGCCGGGATCAGCCGCACAGTCCATGACTGCAGCGCCCTAGACCGCTCGGCTAATCCCGCGCGGCTAGTTACCAATACTGGTGCAGTTTACTTGTCCGAAGTCATCATATCTAACAGTCTCATGAATGTGACGGCATTGGACTCCTGTGTATGGAAGGGCTGTGTTTGCAATGTTGTCTAATAGAATCAAGAGGGCAGCCTAGCATAACGTTCCCACCTGCCGAACGAACGGCTATTAGCAGTGCCACATTACTTGACTCGACGAACGATATCGGGGTGTTTTGGAATCTAATGAAGAGCATTGGCACAAAAGAAAGGAAGATTAGTGTTCAACGTTCCGTCATTAGAGACGGAGACAAGCTCCTTTTCAAAGGAACAGTCCCGGAATCTGCCTTAACCGATTCAGGAAAATCACGAAAAACCTAAATGTCGATGTTCGGATGGCGATTTGAGCCGCCAGCCTCCCCAAAGCGAGTCCAGTGTACTGACCACTGCGCCACTTCGCTCGGTTGGCACAAAATCTGGTGATCAGGAACTTCATGGCTCTGAGCACTATGGGACTTAACTTCTGAGGTCACCAGTCCCCTAGAACTTAGAACTACTTAAACCTAACTAACCTAAGGACAGCACATACATCCATTCCCGAGGCAGGATTCGAACCAGCGACCGTAGCGGTCGCGCGGTTCCAGACTGTAGCGCCTAGAACAGGTCGGCCACTCCGGTCGGCTCAGGAACTTCATATGACCTCCTCTACTCCAGCTGCTCGCCAAATCTTCCACTCCAGGATTCGAACTGACCAGTTCCGAGTTGAGCGCAACAGTAAAAGTTAGACACTTGCCTACAGATACTCATGCTAAACATCGTAAATGAACAGAAAGAATTATTAATACATACAAATGATCACTGCATAATAAGAATCTGCAAAATTCTATTAAAGCTGCGCCTATAAAAAGAGCACGAAAATATTTCAGACAGGATCAATAGTCTCTTCTCATCAGTATATAGTACTCTCTAGACCAAATCGTCCGAATAAAGAAGTATGCTGCGAGAGAATTCCCCCACCAAACATTGAACACACAGCGAAAACGGAGCAACACTCGAAAGATTTACAGGGCAACGCTTGTGTCTTCACCTTCATTCTGAGATGTGATCATGAGACCGAGAACCTGTTCTGCCAGGTTTTCTGGACTGGTCCGCTACAGTCGCGCTACCTGCGTACATCGGAATATGCGGTAGCGAGGTCCAACATGTTCCGCATTTATTATTTGTATTAGAAACTGCGGGTACAGGCCCTAAGGACCATGCGATGTCATTTGGATGGAATATGAAGGGGCATGGTGTTAGTTGTCCAGACGTTGACACCTATCATTCAAGCTGCTCCTCAATTGGCCCCACGAAGCTGTATCCACCCCGTTTCAGTCCTATGAAAAACGAAAATTGGCTGGCTATTGGGAATGGAATCTGAGTATATCACATGGGATTCAAACACGATAACCGCTTAACTTAGGAGGCGGTCAAATACTGTTGTCATATTAATAATGAAAACATTTGCGAGAACGGTAGCAAAATACCTCGGAAGTCGTTATATGTTCTTTGTTCACAGACATAAGGCTTTCTGATTTCACGTGTATTTCGTGTGCCTTTCCATCTATACAGATGTTCCAGAAGCATTGCTTTTTTCTTGCAGATGAATAATGGATTCGAAACAGAAGCAAACAGGAATGATTGAGTTCTTGGTGAAATGGGGGCAGAAATATTTCTAACATCAACACAAGTGAACGAAACGCGTTTATACATCACACCGTAGACAACAATAACATCAAAAGAGAATCTGTACACCGGAGTGAATCAACTGCGGCGACTAGCACAAATTGTCAATGATATGAATCTTTCGAACAAGTATGAGTTTCAAAAAATGTTCAAATGTTTGTCAAATCTTATGGAACGGCTAAGGTCATCAGCCCCTAAGCTTACCCACTACTTAACCTAAATCATCCTAAGGACAAACACACACACCCATGCCCGAGGGAGGACTCGAACCTCCGCCGGGACCAGCCGCACAGTCCATGACTACAGCGCCCGAGACCGCTCGGCTAATCCCGCGCGGCAAGTATGAGGTTGATTTAGAAATCAGACCAGCATCCCTTTATTGAAAGTTCATCCTAGTGCCCTCTCATGAGCTAGTGGAAATGTCGGTGCTATGATTGACATAGTCTGTAAAGACTGTGTTACGAAATGTAAATCTGAGAGCATGTGGCAATGAAGAAGCTCTTGCAGGTGAGAGAGTTTCAACCATATAGAACGTTTGGTATCTGGGTAGTATGTCATATTCATTCCCTCCGACTGATCAATACTGCTCCAAGAGTATGCGTGAGGAAGAAGCCCATAGAAGAGTCTCGTAGGCAACTTCCGTACAACGTCGTCCTCAGTGCTGGCTTTGCGCTGGAGAAGTGAACCAGCTGCGAACCTGTGCCCGCCGACGGTTTGACGCCGTTTGCTGAGGGCTGTGCGCCTGGCACGCGTGCTATTGTGTTTCATTCCATTGTCCAGCAGCCGCAAATACCTCAGATTACAACAGGCACGCGAACGCTGCCGCTTACTGCTGAGTGGCGAAATGCAGTGTTTTCCCCTCTCGGCTGTCCTACAGTGATGGCCGGTTGCGTGTTGGCTGCTTCCGTGGAGGAAGCAATAGTGCTGTGTGCGCTCTTGAGCAGTACAGCAGACAAATGGCAAGTCAGTACTAAGCAAAGAAGCAAGGTCTTAAAAGTCGAAGAACTACATAGAACAACTATTATTAACATGAAGACACTGTTATGGAAAGAAAAGAGGAAATGGTTAAGGATTAGACGGCAGACATGGTACTGAGAGAAGAATTTGACAGAACACAGAAGGAGCTAAGTCGAAAGAAGGCACCTGGAGTAGACAATATTTGTTTAGAATTATTGAGATCGGTGTGGACAACAAACTATGATAAAGCTATTCCACCCGGTTTTCAAGATTTATGAAACAGGGAAAATATCCTCAGACTGCAAGAAAAAAATGTTCAAATGTATGTGAATTCTTAAGGAACCGAACTACTGAGGTCATCGGTCCCTAGACTTACACGCTACTTAAACTAACTTATGGTAAGAACAACACACACACACACACACACACACACACACACGCACGCACGCACACCAATGCCCGAGGAAGGACTCGAACCTCCGGTGGGAGGGGCCGCGCAATCCGTGACAGGGCGCCTCTAACCGCTCGGCCACTCCGAGCGGCAGACTGCAAGAATGGTGTATTAATACAGAAGAAGGCAGGTGAATATTACCGACCCATCGCTTATGGCTGCAAAACACTAAAATGAATTATAAACGGATTAATGGAAAGAATGGAGGCGAAAGATTATTTACGACTTGCACAGAGAACAAACAGCAGTTATAAGAATCCGTGGGCATGAAAGGGAAGCAGTAGTTTAGAAAGAGAGAGACAGGGTTCTAACCCTGTTTTTCAGTGTGCACACTGAACACGCAGTAGAGAAACCAAAACAGAGAGTTGGGAAAGAAAGTATAGTTTTCTCGAGATGAAATAAATGTTTAAGATTAAAAAGTAAATACCTTCCTAATGTTCTGAAAATATGATTTATTTGTTGAGTCTTCTTTGGTCATTATCAGGTGAAAGCGATCTAAGCTGGTTCCTAAACGAATAAATAATATTTAAAAGACATTCTGAAGAAGTTTTTTTTAATACTTTGAGCCAAGCATCGACGACGAAATCAGTTAAAATATTTGATTCCAATTTGCATGGAAGTGCTATGAGAGAGACTAAGCGGCCATTTCGACGCACTTTTAATAACTTTCATGTTTCTTGAGCATAGTTTTTATTGTTTCCAAAATCGCCTTACATGTTTCGACATTCCGACATTTTCGAAGGCTGTAAAATACAGTACAAAACTGGTATCAGGAGAATGAAAATATGTTAGAGATATAGTGAGCTGAATACACACAAAATTGTTCAATAGATGCATTGTATCTCGTCAACATTCTTAACCAAGAGACAAGTGCAAAGTGCTACCAAGGAACAAATTAGAAACATCAAAGCGTAACAGTTGTGTGATGGATCGAAAATAATACAATGGAAGAGGCCGCTGACCGATCCTAGGGTACACAGGCAACTTTCCTGCTAACAAGTATAGCTTTTGTTATATAATATTCACAAAATATAGAAATACAAGTTGAGGCACTCAACGCTTTTGAAGAACAGGCGGCAGCCATGGATTGCCATTTCCGCCAATGGGAGAAAATGCATAAACGCCATACAGGAAATTCGATTTGAGAAGGCACAATCTTGTAACGCCACACTTCGGTATCATCAGTAGTGCGTGACAACCATCCAGACCGCCTTATCTAATGAAAACTAATTAACCCCCAAACATAAGTTTAACCAGAACACTGCCCAGAATTACAATCGTATAAAAACCAGTGCAATATTAATGCTAACGCACCAGTGAAACGTGGGCGTTGAGCAGTATGCGTAACACAGAACAGGAGTGTTTGAAATGTGGTGCTCCAGAAGAATATTTAATATCAGGAGGATAAATCAGCTAACTGTATGCTTACTGTACAAAGGCAACTAGTCCGAAAGTTATAAATTTCCGTTTTTTGCGGATTTCGGTTCTTGGTGGATGAATGCGTTGTTTAGCGCAAAAACAAAACCTATTTGCACCGTAACACAGGTCTGGTAACGCCTTCGTCTTCCCGTTTACTGTTGATAGGAACTAGACTTGGAACTGTTGTGTGAGGAGGAAGATACTACACAATGGATGACGTTGAGAAACGCATACAACATTCCTCAAAAAGCGATAACAAGTTTTCCATTGTTCAAATGAAGCTCAATTCTTTTATGGACTACATTTCCCAGTGGCCTATATAAAAGAAACTGCCTGAGTGATGATTCTTATGGCAAAGTCATTCTCACTATTTCAAGGTACAATGAGATGACCATATCAGCAGAAAATCCGCATGGTGTTACGTGCAATGTGAATATTGCTGGTTTGTCGATGGACACTTTTAGGCTGAGAAAGGCTGTACAACCTTTTTAACTCCTCTCAAGGAAAACCTACATATCTGCACTGCCTACAAGTAACAACAAAATGGATGATATCAAGATACACTGCTGGAAATGGAAAAAAGAACACATTGACACCGGTGTGTCAGACCCACCATACTTGCTCCGGACACTGCGAGAGGGCTGTACAAGCAATGATCACACGCACGGCACAGCGGACACACCAGGAACCGCGGTGTTGGCCGTCGAATGGCGCTAGCTGCGCAGCATTTGTGCACCGCCGCCGTCAGTGTCAGCCAGTTTGCCGTGGCATACGGAGCTCCATCGCAGTCTTTAACACTGGTAGCATGCCGCGACAGCGTGGACGTGAACCGTATGTGCAGTTGACGGACTTTGAGCGAGGGCGTATAGTGGGCATGCGGGAGGCCGGGTGGAAGTACCGCCGAATTGCTCAACACGTGGGGCGTGAGGTCTCCACAGTACATCGATGTTGTCGCCAGTGGTCGGCGGAAGGTGCACGTGCCCGTCGACTTGGGACCGGACCGCAGCGACGCACGGATGCACGCCAAGACCGTAGGATCCTACGCAGTGCCGTAGGGGACCGCACCGCCACTTCCCAGCAAATTAGGGACACTGTTGCTCCTGGGGTATCGGCGAGGACCATTCGCAACCGTCTCGATGAAGCTGGGCTACGGTCCCGCACACCGTTAGGCCGTCTTCCGCTCACGCCCCAACATCGTGCAGCCCGCCTCCAGTGGTGTCGCGACAGGCGTGAATGGAGGGACGAATGGAGACGTGTCGTCTTCAGCGATGAGAGTCGCTTCTGCCTTGGTGCCAATGATGGTCGTATGCGTGTTTGGCGCCGTGCAGGTGAGCGTCACAATCAGGACTGCATACGACTGAGGCACAGAGGGCCAACACCCGGCATCATGGTGTGGGGAGCGATCTCCTACACTGGCCGTACACCACTGGTGATCGTCGAGGGGACACTGAATAGTGCACGGTACATCCAAACCGTCATCGAACCCATCGTTCTACCATTCCTAGACCGGCAAGGGAACTTGCTGTTCCAACAGGACAATGCACGTCCGCATGTATCCCGTGCCACCCAACGTGCTCTAGAAGGTGTAAGTCAACTACCCTGGCCAGCAAGATCTCCGGATCTGTCCCCCACTGAGCATGTTTGGGACTAGATGAAGCGTCGTCTCACGCGGTCTGCACGTCCAGCACGAACGCTGGTCCAACTGAGGCGCCAGGTGGAAATGGCATGGCAAGCCGTTCCACAGGACTACATCCAGCATCTCTACGATCGTCTCCATGGGGAAATAGCAGCCTGCATTGCTGCGAAAGGTGGATATACACTGTACTAGTGCCGACATTGTGCATGCTCTGTTGCCTGTGTGTATGTGCCTGTGGTTCTGTCAGTGTGATCATGTGATGTATCTGACCCCAGGATAGTGACAATAAAGTTTCCCCTTCCTGGGACAATGAATTCACGGTGTTCTTATTTCAATTTCCAGGAGAGTATCTTTCGTCTATATCCCTCAAGGAAAGATGCAGTTTTGGAATTCAGTCACACCATGGCCGACAACAATAGCATTTCGTGATGAAGATAACTCAGTAATGCAATTTTGAAAATGTAAAATATTATTCAAAAATATGTTACGAACTATGTTTATTACAATAAAAGACATTTATATGTACAGCTCTATTTTAAAACATGTAACGTAACCCAAAAATAAATTTGAATATGCAGTGTACTGCAGAAAGGGAACCTGTCGATCACCAACAAAGTCGTCCCCCTCTTTCTCCTTACATCGCACTTGACTTTTACGTGTCTATAATAAACAAGTATACTTACATCAAGAATGCAGAAATGCATCTCACGAGATAAACTGCATAGAACCGGTGTTATTCAGCTTTTTGCTTCTACTGTCATGTTACCTTTCTGGAGTAAACGGTTCATATATTCTGAGGCATCAGGTAACAGTCATTTTGGTGATGAAGGGAAGTATAAGGGGTAAAGATCATACGAGCAGCGTTCAATAAGTAATGCAAGACATTTGTCTTTCTAAAAGCAAGTTGGTTTTATTCACCAATCCAATACACCATGTTATTTCCCTCTCTTTGCTACAAAACTCTACATTGCAACACAATTGCCGTTCAGTGTGACTTCCTTACGCCACCGTATTGTACCCACTCTATTGGTCAGAGAATAATCCGGGACAACATCCAAACACTTAAAACACAACAGTAAAACCAGAAATTCGAAGGGCTGGATACCACGTGACCTGACCTGTGGCAGTTGGCCCGTCATTTCACCAGGGAGAAACTGTACACACGCACGCTACAAGGGCCCGACGGACCGGCATATTCTGCGGAAGAGAAAGCGGAACTGATGGCCCTCACACTTGCAGCGTCATTCACATCGAACCTGGATCCCTCAGACCCAGCGTTGACACTTGCGACCAACCAGGCTGTAACACGCATCTTGGTCCAACCATCGAGCAACGACATCCGACAGGCCAGCACAGCTGAAGTCAAATGGGCCATCATACACACCACAGCTAGGAAGGTTCGTGGTCACGGTGGAATTCAAAACGTGTCCTCCAGGAGTCCACGGATAAAACAGTAGAATACCTTACACACATCACGAATGCCATACTTGAACACCAACACTTCCCTGACTTTTGGAAGACGGCCAAGGTCCTGATTCTCAGGAAGCTGGGGAAAGACCACTCCCTCCCACAAAATTACCAACCCATCAGTCATCTGAGCGTGCTCAGCAAGATCGTTGAGAAGGTAATACTAAAACGACTCACTAGGCACTCCATTACAAACGACACCCTCAGGCCGGAGCACTCGACAACACAAGAACTCCTCCGCGTCGTTGAATACATAACACACGGAAACAATACTGGGGCAGTGTTCCTGGAGATCGAAAAGGCCTTCGACCGTCTGTGACACAACGGCCTCATACGCAAACTCAGCGACAGAGGGTTCGTCGACGGGCTCATACGTCTCATACACTCATATCTCGCAGATATGGGGCAAACAATCAACACGACATGGTATTCAGGCTGGAGTTCCCCAAGGAAGCATCCTAGTGCCCACACTTTTTAACCTCTACATTAATGACCTTCCAGCTACACTCAACACGATGGTGGCAATCTACACGGATGACACTGCCACCCTCGCGCAATATTGCAAACTGTGTGATATTAACTCACGGCTAGAGACTGCACTCAGAGCGGCCGAGCCTTGGTTGGTGAGGAGGAGGAGGATATTGGTGTTTAACGTCCCGTCGACAAAGAGGTCATTAGAGACGGAGCACAAGTTCGGATTAGGGAAGGATGGGGAAGGAAGTCGGCCGTGCCCTTTCAAAGGAACCATCCCGGCATTTGCCTGGAGTGATCTAGGGAAACCACGGAAAACCTAAATCAGGATGGCCGGACGCGGGATTGAACCATCGTCCTCCCGAATGCGAGTCCAGTGTGCTAACCACTGCGCCACCTCGCTCGGTACTTGGTTGGTGAAATGGCGTGTTAGAGTAAACGTCGACAAGTGCGAAGGCGTTCTGTTCACTAGAAGACCGAAACTACTGCGCAAACATCAAGACTGCAACCCAGTAACACTACATGGACGTCCAATACGTCTCCGTGAGAAGGTCAGAAACCTCGGTGTCTGGCTGCACCGGCGGGGAGGGGGGGGGGGAGAGGGGGGGGGGGGTTGGGAACCACACTCTACACATGACCAACAAAGCAAACTCGAGGCTCAAACAACTTTACCCTATGCTTAACAGGCGTAGCACACTGAATAGGAGGGTGTCCAGGTCCGTGTACACCTCAGTTATTAGAGGTCTGATGACGTATGCTGCTCTGGGGATACGCTGCCCTCACACGCCTGCGCCGTCCTCAGCACATACGGAACAAAGTACTCAGAATCATAAGCGGAACTTCACCGGGAACATCGGCTGGATACCCTCTTGCAGGTATTCCAAAAGCTCTCCACACGACTGTACAGAAACACGAGACACTCGCATAACCCGTTTATTCTTTCATTGGGGAACTATGACCACAACCATAGATGGAAACATAATAGACCAAATTAACTTTTAGCAAGGAACTAAACATCTATGGTCCATAGCACGCTAACGCAACAGTACTGGCGGGCCCCTGCAACACAGATACTACTGGTAACCCCAGATGCTCGACCCGCCGAAAAACAGGCAATCGCAAAATGGTTCAAATGCCTCTGAGCACTATGGGACTTAACTTCTGAGGTCATCAGTCCCCTAGAACTTAGAACTACTTAAACCTAACTAACCTAAGGACATCACACACATCCATGCCCGAGGCAGGATTCGAACCTGTGACCGTAGCGGTCGCGCGGTTTCAGACTGAAGCGCCTAGAACCGTTCGGCCACATCGGCCGGCCAGGCAATCACAGGGAATCCGTACTGAACACAACATGCAAACCAGCCACAAATACCCCATACACTGTGAGCTGATCAATGGCCATCGCCCACTAATGTATGACGACCTCGGAGAGTTTGTTACAGGGATGAGGGCGCTGCAGCAGGCCAGAGAAAAATCACAGGAGCCCAGCTGCAGCGCCCGGACTGACCCATCTACAAGAGCACCCGCAGCGACAGAGGTAACGATGCACAATACCTCGCACTAACATAACCTCACCTTGCATGCACTGTCGCAGCTAGCAAGCCGCTACTGCCCTAACTACCCGCCCTACTGTCGCAAAGGTTTTCTTCCCGTGGCGCTTGCCTTGGCACTTTTTTTCCCTCTGCCGTACAAACCGCTACCCTTTGATCGCTTTCGTCCACTTAACTGTCTCCTGATGGACCCTGTCAATGAGTAATCCTACCCAGACGCATTGACAACATCACAGTCCACATCCTGTGATTCCTGATTCGGAAACTACTCTACTGGTAGGCGTCAGAGCCAACGTCTTGCTGCGTCAGTAACACGTCCATCATCCACGTACTGCTCCCCGCGGAGTGCATACTTCATTGGTCCAAACAGATGGAAATCGGAATGTGCGAGATCCGGGCTGTAGTGTGGATGAGGAAGAACAGTGCAATAAAGTTTTGTGGGCTCCCACACTTGTGTGAGACCTTGCATTCTCATGGAGAAGGAGAAGTTCTTTCGCATTTTTATGACGACGGACACCGTACAGTAGTTTCTTCGATTTCCTGAGGGTCACACAATACACTTTGGAGTTGATCGTTGAACCATGAGGAATATCAAACAAAATAACCCCTTCAGTGTCCTAGAAGACTATCGCCATGACTTTACTGACTGAGGATGTGACTTTGATGTTTTTCTTCCGAGGAGGAGGTGTGGCACCAGTCCGTGGATTGCCATTTCGTTTCCGGTTCGAAGTGATGAATCCATGTTTCATCGTCTGTGACGATGTTCGACAAAAAATAGTCGCGATCAGCCTCGTAACGCGCAAGCAGTTCCACACAGATGGTCCGTGGTTGCTCTTTATGCTCTTCTGCTAGGTGGCGAGGAATCCAGCAGGCTAAAATTTGTGAGTGCCCTAACTGACGGACGTGTGTGGCAGCACTACCAACAGAGACGTCCAGTAGAACAGCGAGGTGTTTGATTCTGATCCGTCAGTCACTTCGAATGAGAGTGTCTGCACGTTCCAACATTGTAGGAGTCACAGCTGTGTGTGGACGGGCGGTGCACGGTACATCGGACAGGTTAGCGCAACCTTGTTGCGATGAGGACAGATGCCTCGCCCAACGAACTACCCTGCTCTTGTTCACTGCCAGTTCTCCGTAGACATTCTGCAAGCGCCTATGAATATCCAAGATACTCTGATTTTTAGTCAAAAGAAACTCAATGACAGCTCTCTGCTTGAAACTCATCTGCATTACAGACGCCGTTTTGAAGGCTATGTATAGCGTCGCCACCTATCGGAACTTCAGGAACCTATAGGGCAGAAGCGGGAATATACCACAATGTCCCAAAGCAAATTATGTATTCTTTCAACCAAAAGTGACCGAGAAAAGAGAGCGTTGTATTATTTATTGAACGCCCCTCGAAGTTGTGCAGAGATGAAGAAACTTTCGCAAAATAAACAAGAGTGTAGATCTGCACTGTAATATATTTAGACTCAAGACCACAACCCATATCAGATACATACTAAGACTCATGAGGTGGTATGCCACTGGATGCAACAACAGCTTTGCTAACTAATGACAATTTCAAAAGTAATAGCTACGTAAGAGACATTTTAGAACTTCTCTATCTTCTCGGAACAACCCCAGGTGCCGTATTTTAGAGTGTTAGTGCCCGGAAACATGTGGCGACGAATGTGCAAGCCGTCCACGATTATCGACGGACACCACTGATTCCCTGGGCTGCATTGTCACCTACCGTGTCGCTCACGGACTGTGTCAGAGATGTGCTTGGTCGAGAAGTAGTTCGTGAGGATCGTCCAGCGACCGGTACAGATGTTTTATTGACGCGCATATAACCTGCACGCAGGAAAATTAACGAGACACGCATCCGTATTATCTTTCATTCCATGTCACGGCATTTAGACGACTCTACTACAGCGCGTCAGTGCTTGACACCATACTGAGATTGCGGAAGTACGTGTTATTTACAGTTCCGCAATCCTAACCTTTGTGTACCTTCGAGTACATAATCTACGCATTGTCCGATGTTCATTTCAGTCACATATACCCTCCATGATGCTGCAGTGTAAGTAAGAGTAAGTACCTCAGTGAACCGATAACACATTATCAGAATAAAAATTCTTGTGATGAAAATCAAATCCTGTGATGTTCCGAAAATCCAGCCGTCATTGGAGACTGAATCGAATAATCTAGCTGGTGGTACAGAGTGATTCACGAAGATATGCAATTATTTTAATATGTTATTCTACAAGTAAAACTAAGGAAAAAAGTCCACGTAAACATAGGTCCGCAAATGTTTAGTTACTGAGTTACGGCTAATAAAAGATTCTACCTGAAATTTAGGAACTTCGCTCATATGAAGCCATCGCAAAACTGTAGAGGTTAAAATAAAGCATGATTTCCATTTATTTTGTTGTTGTTGATCTGGTGAATCTAATAAAACATGTCCCAGATGTGTATCTGCAGTAGTTTTCTAGAATATCCAGAGAAACAAAGGCGTAATTTATTTACTACTTCGCCCAATTTGTTTTTTAAATTCCAGACAATCGCACAAAGTTTTCAACAGAAGTTGTAGAGAATAAATTTTGGAAAAATGATGGTAATAACGTTAACTGAAACTGTACGAATATGCCAGATAATCAGCTCTCATTACCACCATACATGTGAATCCATGTTAAGCCGAAAAAAACAAAGCTCAGTATTTAGGAAGTTGTACAATGTACATACAATTTCACAATACATTCACATTACATGTCCGAAAATGTCTCCACCGAGTTTAATGCATGTAGCTGCACGTGAATGAACAGTTTTTGTTGCTTGTTTCAGTTTCACAGGGTTGTCCTTAATTTCGTCTATTGCATTCATAATGCGAGCAAGTAATGCCTCACTTGTATTGGCATTGTACTCATAAACTATCTATTTCATCCATCCCCATACATAAAAATCCATTGGTGTTAGATCGGACGATCTGGGTGGCCACAGACGTGTAGCACCAGGACCAATCCATTTCTGGGGAAAATGTTCATTTTAATGTGTAGTAACGGCGTTGGTGAAATGTGGAAAATACATTTGCAATGGCGTAACAAGTGGAACATCTTCGAGCAAGTGGGGCATTTCTTCTTGAAGGAATTGTAAGTACGTCCTAGGAATTTAAAGTGTGTGTTGATTATACCACACCACACGTTTATGTTAAATCGCTACTGGAAATTGCGTTGCACTGTAGCATGTGGGTTTGCTTCAAACCATACGTGCTCGTTACGTAAATTGGTTATACCATCTGGAGTAAACTGTGGCTCATCAGTAAATAAAATGTATTTGTGCAACTGCCGATTAGTTCTCAACCAGTTGCACAACTCCAAGCGAAGGTCAGGATCTCCGGGATGTAAATGATGCACTTTTTGTTTACGGTAAGGATACAGATTATTGTACTTCAGTGTAACCCATACCTTAGACTGTGAAATGCCAAATCGTTGAGAGATACGTCTTGTACTGGTACCCGGGGTACGTTGAACAGCATCCATAATATCCTCATCATCGTCTTGACGTATCAAATGCTCGTACTGATTATGAACGTTAGGTAGAGAACATGTTTCCCGTAACATTCGAAATACTCCGTTAATGGTTCGTGCATTCGAAATTATCCGAGTTGGATACCGTACGCGATATTCGTTAACTGCAGCCGTAGCATTACCATCACATTTGCCATAAATAAACACCATCCTCTGTCGTAAATTTGAAAGGCATTCCTATTTCATAAATAAGCTACAAACTATAACAGTTACTATGTGGTTTCACTTCAATACATTGTTATTATTATGTTCTTTTACTGAACAATACAGAAAACTAACTCGTTTCAGGATTAGGAAATGACTGAAACAACTCACTAAGGGCTGCCAACAATGACATAAACGTTTCCACATTCTTAATGGAAAGTAAACAAGTTTACTTGCATAATAGTTTTTGCTTCTCTGGAAGTTCTGGAAAACTACTGCACGTCTGGGACATGTTTTATTAGATTCACCAGACCAATAATAACAAAATAAATAGAAATCGTTCTTTACTTTAAAGTCGTACAGTTTTGCGATGGCTTCATATTAGCGAAATTCCTAAATTTCAGGTAAAATCTTTTATTAGCTGTAATTCCGTAACTAAACATTTGCGGACATACGGTTATACGAACTTTTTTCCTTAGTTTTACTTGTAGAATAACATATTAAAATATTTGCATATCTTCGTGGACCACCCTGTATACAAATGAACAGGAGGTACACCGTTCAGTAATATGTAGAAAATATTCGTTCTCCTTACTAAGTACGTCACAAGAAATTCATCCATCCGTCTGTGAACTGGTACATAGCAACGAAAGTGGTTTTAACTAAATTTTGAAAGCTTAAAATGGCTTTACTCATATCATTTTTATTCCTCGCGATAAATGAATTTCAATATTGAAATATTTGCTATTATTATTTAATCCATATGCGTGCTAAACTAATTAGGAAGATCTCTGTTCTACATTTTCGGGTAGAGAATATGAGATGTACAAATCTATCTGCTTTGTTCCTCATTCGCTGTTATTCAGCGTCATTTATATTTTTATTTGTTACACTAACAGATACGTACATATTACTTACACTAAAATTAGTGAAAATTTCAACAACGAGAAAGATACGTGGGACTGAAATGAACTTTGCGCTAAACATTAGATAAGTGGTAACAAAAACTCCTTAAGATAACGAATGTGTACATGAAATCTAACTTTTCGTGTTCTGTAGAGGTCGAAAACCCATGAGCTGCAACTAGAACGTGACGAGTAGCTAAATACACTCCTGGAAATTGAAATAAGAACACCGTGAATTCATTGTCCCAGGAAGGGGAAACTTTATTGACACATTCCTGGGGTCACATACATCACATGATCACACTGACAGAACCACAGGCACATAGACACAGGCAACAGAGCATGCACAATGTCGGCACTAGTACAGTGTATATCCACCTTTCGCAGCAATGCAGGCTGCTATTCTCCCATGGAGACGATCGTAGAGATGCTGGATGTAGTCCTGTGGAACGGCTTGCCATGCCATTTCCACCTGGCGCCTCAGTTGGACCAGCGTTCGTGCTGGACGTGCAGACCGCGTGAGACGACGCTTCATCCAGTCCCAAACATGCTCAATGGGGGACAGATCCGGAGATCTTGCTGGCCAGGGTAGTTGACTTACACCTTCTAGAGCACGTTGGGTGGCACGGGATACATGCTGACGTGCATTGTCCTGTTGGAACAGCAAGTTCCCTTGCCGGTCTAGGAATGGTAGAACGATGGGTTCGATGACGGTTTGGATGTACCGTGCACTATTCAGTGTCCCCTCGACGATCACCAGTGGTGTACGGCCAGTGTAGGAGATCGCTCCCCACACCATGATGCCGGGTGTTGGCCCTGTGTGCCTCGGTCGTATGCAGTCCTGATTGTGGCGCTCACCTGCACGGCGCCAAACACGCATACGACCATCATTGGCACCAAGGCAGAAGCGACTCTCATCGCTGAAGACGACACGTCTCCATTCGTCCCTCCATTCACGCCTGTCGCGACACCACTGGAGGCGGGCTGCACGGTGTTGGGCCGTGAGCGGAAGACGGCCTAACGGTGTGCGGGACCGTAGCCCAGCTTCATGGAGACGGTTGCGAATGGTCCTCGCCGATACCCCAGGAGCAACAGTGTCCCTAATTTGCTGGGAAGTGGCGGTGCGGTCCCCTACGGCACTGCGTAGGATCCTACGGTCTTGGCGTGCATCCGTGCGTCGCTGCGGTCCGGTCCCAGGTCGACGGGCACGTGCACCTTCCGCCGACCACTGGCGACAACATCGATGTACTGTGGAGACCTCAAGCCCCACGTGTTGAGCAATTCGGCGGTACGTCCACCCGGCCTCCCGCATGCCCACTATACGCCCTCGCTCAAAGTCCGTCAACTGCACATACGGTTCACGTCCACGCTGTCGCGGCATGCTACCAGTGTTAAAAACTGCGATGGAGCTCCGTATGCCACGGCAAACTGGCTGACACTGACGGCGGCGGTGCACAAATACTGCGCAGCTAGCGCCATTCGACGGCCATCACCGCGGTTCCTGGTGTGTCCGCTGTGCCGTGCGTGTGATCATTGCTTGTACAGCCCTCTCGCAGTGTCCGGAGCAAGTATGGTGGGTCTGACACACCGGTGTCAATGTGTTCTTTTTTCCATTTCCAGGAGTGTATATTCCTGTGGATTAGCCCACGTCGAAGATTGTGTTCCAAATCGCAAAGCGTCAAAAATAGTACTGGAAGACCGTGAGGAACAAGCTGCCGAACAGGCACATCACAGCCATATTTAATTGTCGACTGACGAGATGGAAGTTCTGGTCGTGGACGCGTTGACGACAGTCGTTCTTCAGAGAAAGCTTGCACACACTTCGCCACGAGTTCCTCGCCAATTTTATGCAGGTATACGGCATGTGAGATTTCCTGCAGACTGGCTAGTAACTGAAGCTCTAGAATCTCTCTGGTGTGGTAGCTGTTTATTCAGATCTCACTCAGTACGTTGGAGTCAGAAGCTCACTTCTTATTCCACGGTATCCCAAACCTTTCACCTGAAGTTTCTCCGGTGTGCCACTCAACATCTAAGGGTGCCAAATTGTAGTCATCGTGACAACGTATCACTTTAGGTCGATCGAATCTGACACTCGATGTATTGAGGATCCACGCAGCTCGGTCAGCATTTGCAGCAGCTAGTCTGCTGAGAGCGTTTCAAAAACTTTATTGTTTGACATGACTTGTCGCTACGCAGGAATTAAATGCATTAGGCATCACTTTGGTTGTTATGTCACTCGATCTGAGTCTATGTTTAACTTTGTGTGGACACTTAAGGCTTACTTGTAGCGAAGCGCCTATGGATAATTTCACGTAACATGCGAGTGGCGACAGACATCTTTTCGTTCGAAGCGGAGGGGAGCTGGGGGGGGGGGGGGGGGCGCAGGGCACCGTCGGCTCGGCCGAATTGAAGTAAATCACTGAAAAAATCTTTTACAAACGAACAAACTGAGCTGCCATCACGTACTCCTTTTGCTCTCCACAAACCCCTCCATATCGTTGCGTATCTGAACTGGCTTTCATAATTGAGTACCGCCTGGTCGACCAGACTCGGCGATATTTTGCCATTGGGGCTAGTAATCATACAGTTTTGCGCAACTGCTTTAAAAAATGAGGAACATCGTTTCAAAACGTTTTTTAAATGCACGAGATACAGTCTGATGCGTTTTCACCGCAATTATGGTATGTTCTTTAACACTGTTAAGTCATATCTGGTCATTGCTTACTCTTTCCCATAACAATCTAATGTTGAAAAACATGAATCAGATCAAAGCGTATTATTTACATCGCAGCCAGCGGTTCAAATTGCATTATTTTCAGGGCAAGTTTCCCTGTTTGCATTATTAGCCCGCTCATTAGCTTGGACTTTCCTCTGTTTTCATCTTACAGTCCACAGTGTGGCGTTGGTTACATAACTATACACTTTCGTTCACCATGGAGGGATATTTACCCGTGGGAGAGCGATCGGAAGGAAGTAAATGAGAATTAGAGCTGCGAAAACTGGACGATAGTGTGAAAAGTAAGCTCAGTAAGCAATGCTGTATTTTACAAATGATCATTTTCAGTGAAATTTGTAATGTCGGTGCATTGATGTGTTATTCGTATGGGAAAGATTGCATAAATGTATTTTTTTTTTTACATTGACTGAGCTTTAGTATCTGCAGTTAGGACACGGCGAGACGTATTTCCTTTTATGAACAGTACTTCAACCGATATCCACATTTAAGTAATTTTGAGCCGCCACGTAATCACAAAGAAAGCAGATTCTAGTGTGGAAGCATCACAATATTTTACCTAGTGAAAGCAAAAAATAAAGTTTACAGCGTACGGAACAAAGTGGAACAAGATCAAAGACTCAGTTGAATGATGAAGAACTGAAAAGCATTAAGCTTCAAAGCGTCGTCGCAGTTCCATTGATAAACCGAACTACCTGACGTTAAAAAACTGGATGCCGATAAACGTTGAAAACAAGGTTTGGAGACAATTGGAAAGAAGCTGACAGTTGGCAGTTTTATGTTTTTTGCGACATCAGCTGAAACTGGCAGGCCGAAAGATGAGGACGGTGACGGAGGTGGTCTCCACGAGGGAGAAGGACTATGTGCAGGACTGTAACACATCGAGCTACAGTCCACCACATGTTAATAACTTTATTTTGTTCCGTGATGGGCTTTATTCAACAACAATATCAATAAAAAATTGAAAAGAATGTTCCAAAACGTATTTTGTGAAAACGTAATCGAAGCAAAACGTATTTTGTTAAGGTAATTGGTTCAGAATGTGCAATTTAAAAATTAAAATGGCGCCTTCATGCGGTGGGAAAGGATTTCTACCATGACTGATTCTGGAACATAATTTAAACGGATAGGTCCTACAGTCGAGAATTTTGAAATATTTGTTTGGTTAGGAAGAGAAATGTGCTTTTCACTTCCTGTAAAAATATGGTGCGCACTTAATACGGATTGAGAAGGTGGTCCTAAACTGCAACAATCGCCGATTGGGCGATGTTTTTGTTGATCAACGTGATTTTTGGGCGACACAGGCAAATCCAAATGTATTTTTGGTGTTGTATTTAATTTAATGTAATTTTTAACGATGTTTACCGCTCCAGTACCTTGTGAAATAGTGAACTATACAAACCCCAGAATTCTACCAGTCTAAAAATAGCGACTCCAGTGCTAACATTAAACAGCTATTGATAGGTAATTAGGCTATTACAGTAGTGCGTAAATATTTTTGTCCTACCATGACGCTAGTGGCCGAATGAAAGCCAGTTTTCTCTTCGTTATTGATACAAACTTGTCCGTAATTAGATACTATCACAACAACACAAAAACAATAAACCACAGCACTTACTTTAAATCCAACTGCAAGTAAGAACAACAGCTGAGCTCAAGGACTGCCAACTGGGTACAGTAATTGACCTTGGTTAAACTAGGGATGGGTGATAGCCGGTAGTGCTACTGATACGTGGATAGTTTAAATTTATCGACGCCAATGTTCAGTTTTGGTAGTCTGTATCCCTTTTTCGCCGTATGACTGAAAATCAAAATATTTATCAATATCACTATACGGCAGCTATATCGTGTAAAATTTCATATAGGTGATTGGGGGGGGGGGGGGGGTTCGGTCCCCCTGGACCCTCCTTTGGCTTTGTCCTTGTAAGGGATTACGGCGCAAGTTATAGTACGTTGGATACACTGGTTAAAGGATTCCAGTGTGTTATGGTACGTTGGATGATAGTTTCCAGTACCTGGTACGTTGTCTAAAACATTATGGTACGTTGAATAAAAAACTATGAAACCTTGGATGGAAAACTGCGGTGCATTGACAAAATATTGTGGTATATTTGATAAAAGATTGTGGTATGTTGGATAAAAGTTTGCGGTACGTTGGATAGTAGAGGGCAGTACGTTGAATAAAGAATTGTCGTATGTGAGGGGAAAAATAGTGCTTCGTCGGATTTAAGGTTGCAGTACATGAAATAAAAGAATGAGGTACGTTAGATAAAAGTTTGTGGTACATTGGATAAAACAAATTGTTGTACGTTGGATGTAAGACTACAGTACGTTCTCTGAGAGTGAGCTGGAATGAACTTTTTGGCCAAGTTAAATCTTTGTACCCAGCTGTGCCCTGAACCTGCTCCAACTCCATCATTTTCATTAAAAAAAAACTGTTTAGCCCAATAGTACTAACGTCACGAAATACCGTCAAATCTGATTAGCCCTATACATTCGTCAACTTGATTCTTAGAGTTCACGTTACTAGTCTCAAAATATTCACTTATAAATATTAGTTTGCTTTTGAAGTTCTAAACCCAACCGTGTTTGCAGACTAGATTAAGGGAATTCAGAGCCGTCTATTACGCAACGAAGTACTCTTTTTAATATCCAAACATTTTTCAGCAGCACTGCCTTCAGTGGATACTTTTATTCATTTGTGGCACATGAAAACACGTTTCAACTGATAATTATTCTAATATTAGGCGAAGGAAATAATTTACACATTCTCTTCTTATTACCTTAATTTCTATATTGTTGAGTTACGTAGGTTCAAAAACGGCTCTGAGCACTATGGGACTTAACTTCTGAGGTCACCAGTCCCCTAGAACTTAGAACTACTTAAACCTAACTAACCTAAGGACATCACACACATCCATACCCGAGGCAGGATTCGAACCTGCGACCGTAGCAGTCGCGCGGTTCCGGACTGTAGCGCCTAGAACCGCTCGGCCACGTCGGCCGGCAGTTCCGTAGGGTTTTTTTACATCATTGTTAAGCTTGCCGTCTTCAACTAAATGATGTTTTTATGAGTTTGATTGGCGAATTAAAAAGCCACCTTATCTAAAAGCGCATTTTTATGCGTGAAAATACTTCGCGACTGTTATTTTCTACCACTTGCAATTGGTTTCGTAGCGCCTGTTTTCATCTGCATGCTCGTCTGCACATTGCCTAATTCCCATAATGTGTTCACTTAGTGTATAACTTTCATAGGGTACAGTGATTCTGCTGCTGCAGTTCTCAAGATAGGAAACGGAGAGAGACGGTCAGAAGGATCTAGTAACAGCGCCCAGTGAGCAGGTGCACAGCGTGTGTGGACAGGCCGGCAAGGCGCACACCGGGGAACAGGACCGCAGCAGCCACCGCCGCCGAGTCTGCAGTTCAGACGCCCCGTGACGCACTTGCGGCGCTCCGGACTATCAGGTTTTGCTGTTAAGACAAACGTGCCACGCGGGGAATTCGTGGGCGCAGCGCGCGACTGGTCCGGGTACGTTCCTTCCGACAGGAAGCTACACTGGAAACTGTAACGAGAATGAACTTCACGATCTGCGGTGGATATTTATACATTATGATGCCATAGTGAGTAATAGTTTCTAGCCATCAGTATGCGAGGTATTGAAGACCTATTACTACTGATGGCCACATTCGAGATCTTCAAGGAATCATGAAGTCAATTATCGAGAACATTGAATTGTACAGAAGAAAGGTAAATATATATAAAGGGAGCTCGTAAATTAGCTTTACCACTTTAGTGTTCAATAACTTTGAAACTATGCTAGGTAATAACATTTGAGTTTGGCAATTTGTGGTAAGTTCCTATGGGACCAAACTGTTGAGGTCATCGGTCCCGAGACTAACACACTACTTAATCTAAATTAAACTAACTTACGATAAGGACAACACATACACCCATACCCGAGGAAGGACTTGAAGGACGAGGGAGGCGAGCGAACCGTCACACGGCGCCCCAAACCACGCGGCATTTGACTTTCAACATATAGCAAGATAACTCATAAAGTATGGTTTAGTCATCCATGCACGTCAGTGTGTTCACAGCTAGTGGCACGGATAAAGTCCACTCCGCATTTAGTTTCCCTTCAAATACAATACTGTAGCTCCACGGTGATATATGAAGGGCCTATTTCAATAGTGGTACAAGTCCATTTTTGTTCATTGTGAGATACAGAGTCCTACAATTAAATGAGTGCTGAAAAATCTGCAGTTGAGATACCAGAAATATGGCTTCTTCCTAGAGATGAACCTTTCTTTCTGTTTGTTTGGATCATTAATTTCAGAAGCATTATAGGCAGAAAAGTGGAGGTAATGGACTTGTACCACTATTGAAATAAGCCCTTCATATTCAGATACACTGCGATTGCTTGTCTTCAAGTGCTGTAGGTCTATAACCTTGGTTCGATACAACCGATCCTTTACATAAACCTACAGGAAGAAATTTAGTGTGGCATGATGTCAGGTAACTGTGGCGCCCACCGATTCGGACCATCTCGTCCACTCCACCTTTCCCGAAACTTCATCCAGAAATTGACGGACATTTAGGGACTAATGCGTCTGTGGCCCATCATGATGAAATACAGCGTCAGCCTGCAGGTTCCGATTGTGGCACAGAAGCTTCTCCAGGTAAACATGACTGTTGATGGTATATACGGGAAAAAGTATGGACCGATGATGCAGTTTTGCGTAAGCCGACACCGCACAATGATCTTCACACTTCACGCATAACGTGAGGATACTCTGACACACACGTGCGGTAGACGATTCAGTTTGCATGATATATGAAGAGTTTACTCGTCGTAGAAACAAGTCTTTTAAAAAATCTCATTCTTTGTGTCAATCTTGGCTAGAATATCAACTCAAAACTGTTCACATTGAGGTTTGTCCGTCGGAAGTTGTACAATGTGGGCATCAAGACGTAGTCTCTTATGCTAGACGTTGTGCAACGCTGATCGTGACATTTTCAACTCTCCACTCATGGTACGCGCCGATTTTGTCGGACTCCTTGTAAACGCCAGGGGCGCCTTGTCCTCGCTGTGGTCTGAAACAGGTGGGTGACCTGCACCCTCTTTATGGACAACACTACATTCTGCCCAAGTCAGAATAGCTGGCTGGGACTGTGATTCCCTTCCGCACTTTGTCGGAAAGTTTCCTTGCGCTTGGGGATCGGACTTCGCCTCAGTGAGCCAGGCTAAACACTGAGATTTCTCTGTGGTGTCCACACTTTTCATCTAACCTGCGACACCTGGAAAACAACAGAACTTTATGAGGTATTCTGTCACATGTTGAAAACCTGTGGTTATTATGTAGTATAGTTTCAAAGTTAGTAAATTCTAACGTTGTAAAGACAGCTAGTTGACTCCCTTATAATGCCTCCTTATTATCAGCCGAAGATATTTCGAAGGTTAGGAATAATGCAACTTGACGTCAACCGGCAGGCCTTCCGTTACTTTCACGTTGATCATTCAACGTGAGCCAATGACGACTGATGGCTAAATCCAAGTTCGGCTTTTGAAATCTTACAAGCGTGGAGTGAAAAAGTGGTAAAGTGCTGCGGAACAGCGGTAAAAAGTTCGTTAATTCAGTTTCTTGCAATGCATATATTCAAACTTTCAAGCAGGTGCAACGTGTGGTTGTTCGTTCGCAGCCATCTGAAGTGTTCGGTATCTCGAGTTTCGCAAAAAGGATAAACACAAGTATCGAATGCCGAAATAAAAATAATATTTAATAATGTGGTCCACGGAGTAGATACAAACTGAAGTCGTCAAATACTAGAGCTGTGCACCAGGAATTAACATTGTTTATAACTGGAAAACCGAATTAACTTGCGATCCTGCAAAGATTGCAGATCTCTCAAATTACGGTTGCCCACTCGAGGCTTCTTCTAAAGAAACGACAAAATTTGTGAAACTGTGGTAGACAGCAGTGTGCGACAATAACAAGAATCCTACCCACATCCGCAAGTCTTTAGCCAGCATACGTTCATACGCCTTGGTACTTAAATGTTGTAGACTAATTTAACCGAAAACTTGCATTTCGTTCGCAGTGCTCTTACCGACAGAGTTCTCAAGGTTCAACTTGCGACCTGCCTTCGTAGCTTCAGTTCTACCAATAAATTTTTGACGAAGTACCTCTTAGCGTTTGTGTGGGTTCTTCGGTCGACGCGGCTCGGGGTACCCGCATGGACTATGAAGTGTCGGCAGAAGTGCCAACACCGTGTTGTTTGAGGAAGCCGAAATGCACGCTATAAGCTCACGCAGGATGGCGTGAGGTCTGAAACAGGATACTTAATGAATGCTATAAAGAAAAGTACGTAGCTTCTGGAATACTTAACTTTAATCCATCATTTGTATATCGCTCTTGACGATACAAGTTAGACTCTTTAGATACATGCAATATAATGCTAATGGCGCCTTGCTAGGTCGTAGCCATTGACTTAGCTGAAGGCTATTCTAACTATCTTCTCTGCAAATAAGCGAGGCTTCGTCAGTGTTGCATCGCTAGCAAAGTCGTCCATACAACTGGGGCGAGTGCTAGTAAGTCTCTCTAGACCTGCCGTGTGGCGGCGCTCGGTCTGCAATTACTGACAGTGGCGACATGCGGGTCCGTCGTATACTACTGGACCGCGGCCGATTTAAAGGCTACCACCTAGCAAGTGTGGTGTCTGGCGGTGACACCACAGACTGAACCGCCTTGCCACAGTTCGCGCGGGTCCCCCGTCGGAGGTTAGAGTCCTTCCTCGGGCATGGGTGTGTGTGCTGTTCTTAGCGTGCGTCAGTTTAAGTTAGATTAAGCAGTCTGTAAGCGTAGGGGCCGATGACCTCAGCAGTTTGCTCCTATAGTCCTTACCACACATTTCCAGTTCTTCGGCCGACGTTTGTTTGATGATTTTTCTGACGTTTCGCCAGCAGGAGTGGCTGGAATTTTCAAAGCTTCCCCTCCATTTCTGGTGGTGGACTGAAGTCGAATTCGCGACCATAGACTATATGGCCGGCCAGCGTCCAAGCGCTACTCCGCGGTCGTTTCCGGGGCGGTTTTCCTCTTGGTACCTGCCACGGTCGTTCGCTGCATGCCGTGTATCCAGGATCCGTTCACCAAGGGGCTTTCTTCTTTCTTGTTGGAGCTACTGACATGTTTGCGTATCTCTATAGCCTCCCTGTCAATGTGGTTTATGTTCTCTTGGTATTGATTAATCGTCCGGTCATTCCAATATAATTTTTTCCTCATGGTAAAGGAGAAACGGGATCCACTTGCAATGTCGGGAATATACCGCGTAACATGCACATGCGAAATAGTTTATGTTGGAATGATTGAACGGACAACCAACACCAGGTTCACAGAACAAAAGCGGCATTGCAGGTTGTGGCGGGTGGAGAAATCGGCCGTGGCAGAGCACGCACTGTTTGAGGCCGACCCATAGTAAAATTCTCCAAAACGGAAGCTCTGGCTGTAGCTTGTTGAGAGAAGCTATAGAAACACTCAAACATGAGAATAGCTTCAACAAGAAAGAAGAAAGCCACGAGGTGAACCAATCCTGGATTCTTGTGCTGCAGAGAAATACCGTTGCAGGTAGCAAGGGCAGAACCGCACCGGAAATGATCACGGGAAAACCCTTGGACGTTGGCGCGCCAGGTACATATAGTCTGCGGCCGCGAGCTCGAATCCAGTCCACCGCCAGCAGTAGAGGGAAAGCTTTGACAATGCCAGCCACTCGTTCTGGCGAAACGCCAGAAAAAAATCACTTAACAATCGTCGACCGAGCAACCCGAGATATAAGCCAACAGGCAGTTAGTCGACAAGTGGCCACGAACCCCTTAATAATTTTGTGCAATATATTTTGCCAAAACTGTTTCAGTGAGGAATATCGTTCTGTTCTTCCTCTTTTAAATCGTTGCACAAACATCAGAGTGACAGATGTTGAAATAGGTGACCATGAGGTAGACGAGCTACTGAAACCGCTCAACAGCTGAAGGCCAACCGATCTGACGAGGTAGCAATACGATTCTGCGTAAAGTATACGAAAGAATAAAATCCTCTACTGGTCACAGTGTACCGGAAGTCTCTGGATGAGCGAAGCGTTCCTACTGATTGGAAAAAAAGCACAGGTCATTTCCGTTTTGAAAAAGGCTCGTCGAACAGACGCACAAAGCTACAGGCCTATATCCCTGACGAAGGTCTGTTCTAGAATTTTGGAACATATGATTTCGTATTATGACTTTTGTCGATACCGAAAAGCTCCTCTGTAGAAACCGAGCGAGCTGACGCACTGGTTTGCACTCTGGACTCGCATTCGGGAAGACGACGGTTCAAACTGGTTGCGGCCATCTTTATTTAGGTTTTCCGTGATTTCCCCAAATCGCTTAAGGGAAATGCCGGCACCGCTCCTTTGAAAGGGCGCGGCCGGCTTTCTTCCCAGTGCTTCCCTAATTCGATGGGATCGATGGCGTCTCTGTTGGACCCCTCCCCCCCCCCCCCCCAATCAACCGAACTCTGTAGAAATTAACAATGGTTCCCAAAACAACGATAGGGTGAAACCCAGCTCGCTCTGTTCGTCCACGAAACGCAGAAGGTGGTAGATAGCGACGTCCAGATGGATCTTGTGTTCCCCGTCTTTCGAAAGGCGTTGGATCCAGAACCACACTGCCGGCTAATGGCCAAAATAGAGAGAAATCTTCAGACGGGAAAGTAACTTCGTGCGTTCCCCAAAGAGATGTTATGGGACATTTACTTTTCACAATGTATATCAATGACTGAGAGGATAACGTCGGAATTTCCACAAGGACTGTCAAGGAGGATGCTGTTGTATACAGGGATGTCCGCAGTGTTAAAAATGGGGCCTTAAAACGTGGCACGATATTATGCATTTATAACAAAGAACGACTTGATTTAGATCGAAGTAATTCCACAAGAAGTAAGCTGATAATCGCATACAGCGGCACTCTTCTTCTATTTTTTGTGCCTTTGTCATGCATCGGCGCAGGGTCGGTATGGTTATTAAGGAATTAGGAATCCTTATATTAAGGGATGGCCTTATACCCGTTCTGTCCCCATCCCGTTACCCGTCGGGACGGAAAATCTGAACTGCAATTGTCTGCGTGTAGTGTTGTTTGTGTGAAAGTGAATGTCATTTCCTAAATGATCACGAATCGTCTAAATAAAGTGGGACTTCAGTACTAGCCCAGTATTCACCTAGTAGGATGTGGGGAACCGCCTAAAAACCACATCCATGCCGACCAGCGCACCGACTTTCGTTAAGAATTCACTGGGCTGGTACGATCCGGGGCCGGCGAACCTCCCCGCACTCGAAGAGCCGCTTTAACACGCACGCCTATCCGGGTAGGTAATCGCATATATTGCTACTAAACCCAGACAAATGATTTACAAGCCCACTTCAGTACCCAAAGCAACAAGTTCACGACTCATACTCACGAAGAGTAATCGGAACGTACGTCTGCAGTTCACGATTTTAAACGAACAAGAACCTATTTTATGATTCAGGAGAGTGTGATGATTTTCATTTACAGACTGAAAAGGTAACATAATACACTATAATCAATTTCCTTTCAATCAAGTTTGAGCAACCTACAAGTTCCCATTTCACAACGCACAAGCACACTCTCCCATTCCTACTCGGGGAGTAATCACGACCAAGCTACGCCAAATAACCTGAGCACCGTAAGTAAACTCAACCACGGGAAGTAACTGAAATGGCCTCTCCCAATTCCTCATTCACTATGGAATATCATTCAACAGCACAGATCCGCATCAGACGAAGGCACTCTTTTCTTTCCAAACGCGGCTCCACGAACTAGTACCCAACAGAACAAGGAACAGAACATTGACTGGGAAATACTGTTTCAGACCAGGGGAGTCTCGACGTCTGCAACCAGCGAAAGCTTCCAAATTGGTCGAAAACAACCTGACACTCAAAGACGTGAAACTGCTACACCGAACATAGAAAGACGCTCCTCACAGTGCTTATATCGGTTAATCGAAACTGATCATAGTAGATACGCGTAAAATAATGCAAATATAAATGTCGTGGTACATGAATAGTAAAATATAAGGGGCAGAAATGAAAGCACCAAATAAGCAGGTACCTTTCAGACTATAGATAACGGTGTCACCTGCAAAAACTATGAGGTTAAGGAAACTTCCTGGCAGACTAAATCTGTGTGCCGGACCGAGACTCGAACTCGGGACCTTTTCATATCAGCGCACAATCCGCTGTAGAGTGAAAATTTCATTCTAGAAACTATGAGGTTAGTATTGACGTTACAGAAACACAGCATTGTGAAGTAGAACGTTACAGTGATCTTGTTTCATTATCTTATGGACAAAAGGTTTATTTAACCGTTATAACCAGTTTCGGTCGAGTGAGGCCACCTTCAGATCTTATTGTAGAATACAGCTGGAGGACTAATAGCGAAGCATACGTGCACGCTGATGAGAGCAACAGTTCGGCAGTATAGATTTGGATGTGTACAGTAGAGCATCGACTACCCGAATACCGATTACCCGATACATAAATTAACGGAATGCGTTCGTGTGAGGAAATTCAAATTTAGGCGCGTGCCATGCAGAAGATACACTACCGCTGCGCTGACCAGCTCGATAGTTTCGTCCTCGCTGTCAGCCGTCATTGTTGTTGTTCAGGGTTGCCATTTGAGCCTTCAGGTGGGGCTGATCGTGCTTTTGTTATACCGTTCGCTATTGCAACTGAACATAAACATTTTGGTCTTCGTGTTTCCGATAAATTTAAAATAATAGAGCAGTTCAGGAAAGATGGTAGTGGCTCAAGCTTAGCATGGGAAGGTTGGAATGTTACATCGGACCTGAAAAAGGAACGATGATTGTACTGAAAAATTTGTGAGCCTACTTGATAGTGATGATGGGAACTGGCGCAGAAAGGAAACAGGATTTACACAGTGCATATAACATGCAAAAACTTTTCCTTTAATTGAGTCTATCTTTACACCTAAAGAGCTGGTTCAACTGGCTCTGAGCACTATGCGACTTAACTTCTGAGGTCATCAGTCGCCTAGAACTTAGAACTAATTAAACCTAACTAACCTAAGGACATCACACACATCCATGCCCGAGGCAGGATTCGAACCTGCGACCGTAGCGGTCGCTCGGTTCCAGACTGTAGCGCCTAGAACCGCACGGCCACCCCGGCCGGCCCTAAAGAGCTACCAAACAGCTAAAGTCTGTCCAAAATAGTTGGGCTGATCAAAGAATCGACATGATTTCAAAATGCCACCAAGTAAATATACGAGTGTGTTTCATATGTGATGATGACTGATCTGGCTATGAAGCGCTGACAGGCGATGAAACAACTGTCAGTCTTGTCGACAAAAAACATCCTTTCGGCTAGCAGGGAGAGCCCAGCGAGAACTAGTGTTCTGGGAAGCGAGAATACTCTGAGGAAGCTCTTCATTGCCCCGAGAAGCCTATGAAGTGGTTAGAACAAGCAGAAGACAGTAAAGATATCCAGTTGCTGCTCTTAAAATGTTTGCGAGATTCAGGGGCGAAAAATCGAGTTTCAGCCCTGAAATAAAAACAAATTTTTGAATTTTTTTCCCCAAACTGTGGGCCTTCTACCATGGACACTTGAACTTCTCAAATTATACTATGTAAGCAGTTTCTGCATTATTTATAAGACTTGTGATACAGAATAAACACACATCAAAAATAGTTTTGCATCACCTCGTTTCCGAGAGTTCCGGAAACTGTACAGAAAATTGGAATAGAGATCAACATAAAAGTCATTTCCGCCCGTTTCATTCCTCATGAAAACCACACATTGCATGTTGTATCACTATACAGCCAGACCCTTAGAGGTGGTGGTCCAGATTGCTGTACACACCGGTACCTCTAATACCCAGTAGCACGTCCTCTTGCATTGATGCATGCCTGTATTCGTCGTGGCATACTATCCACAGGTTCCTCAAGGCACTGTTCGTCCAGATTGTCCCACTCCTCAACGCCGATTCGGCGTAGTTCCCTCAGAGTGGTTCGTGGATCACGTCGTCCATAAACAGCCCTTTTCAATCTATCCCAGGCATGATCGGTAGGGCTCATGTCTTGAGTACATGCTGGCCACTCTAGTCGAGCGATGTCGTTACCCTGAAGGAAGTCATTCACAAGATATGGGGGTGCGAATTGTCGTCTATGAAGACGAATGTCTCGCCAATATGCTGCCGATATGTTTGTACTATCGGTCGTACGATGGCATTCACGTATCGTACAGTCGTTACGGCGCCTTCCATGACCACCAGCGGCGTACGTCGGCCCCACATAATGCCACGAAAAAACAGCAGGCAACCTCTACCTTGCTGCACTCGCTGGACAGTGTGTCTAAGGCATTCAACTTGACCGGGTTGCCTCCAAACACGTCTCCGACGGTTGTCTGATTGAAGGCATATGCGACACTCATCGGTGAAGAGAACGTGATGCCAATACTGAGCGGTCCATTCGGCATGTTCTTGGGCCCATCTGTACTGCGCTGCATGGTGTGTGGTTGCAAAGATGGACCTCGCCGTGGACGTCGGGAGTGAAGTTACGCATCATACGGCCTACTGTGCACACTTTGAGTCTTAACAGGACGTCCCGTGGCTGCACGAAAAGCGTTATTCAACATGGTGGCGTTGCTGTCAGGGTTCGTCCGAGCCATAATCCGTAGGTAGCGGTCATCCACTGCAGTAGTTGCCCTTGGGCGGCCTGAGCGGGGCATGTCATAGACAGTTCCTGTCTCTCTGTACCTCCTTCATGTCCGAACAACATCGGATTGGTTCCCTTCGAGACGCTTGGACACTTGCCTTGTTGAGAGCCCTTCCTGGCACAAAGTAACAATGTGGACGCGATCGAACCGCGGTATTCACCGTCTAGGCATTGTTAAACTAGAGACAAAACGAGCCGAGTACCTCCTTCCTGTGGCGCAGTGGTTAGCACACTGGACTCGCATTCGGGAGGACGACGGTTCAATCCCGTCTCCAACCATCCTGCTTTAGGTTTTCCGTGATTTCCCTAAATCGTTTCAGGCAAATGCCGGGATGGTTCCTTTGAAAGGGCACGGCCGATTTCCTTCCCAATCCTTCCCTAACCCGAGCTTGGGCTCCGTCTCTAATGACCTCGTTGTCGACGGGACGTTAAACACTAACCACCACACACACTGCTTCCTGGTGGAATGACTGGAACTGATCAGCTGTCGGAACCCCTCCATGTAATAGGTGCTGCTCATTCATGGTTGTTTATATCTTTGGGCGGGTTTAGTGACATCTCTAAAGACTCAAAGGGACTGTGTCTGTGATACAATATCCACAGTCGACGTCTATCTTCATGAGTTCTGAGAACCAGGGTGATGCAAAACTGTTTTTGATGTGTGTATTTTCCTCAGTTTTACTTACATTCCACAATTTTCCTATTTTATAACTGGAGGCACTCTGGAGCATAGGGAAAGGCTGTGACTACATGATTGTGACAAATTAAGTCACTCTAGGTCTATTTGTAATTACCAGAATTACGTCGCACCAGCAGAGACCTCACCTAGGCAGATATGTAAGCATTTTTCCTCAATTTTACGAGTTTTTTCACCGGGTTTTCCACGGTTTAAATATTTTGACCAATAAAGTAAGACTGTTCCCGCCGTCGCGTCGACGTCATGACGCTCTCAGGCGATCGAAATGGAGAATTAGATGCCACTGATCCTGAGGCACGCCTCCCCCACTCCATATTTTAAAAGTGCGACATTCTGGAGCTGGTCGGCATAGAGATAGGCCGAGCCTGTTTGTTAGTAACAAATTACGTCACTCGAGATCTGTTTGTTTAATATTTCGGAGGAGTAGCAGAGGCCTCACCCAGGCAAATACGTAACTATCCCAGTTTTCCGTATTGTCCACAGCTTTGCGCGTTGTACCCTGTCACGCGAGTTGTGTGTCAACATCGGGTCGCATCGTGTCACGATGTTGCGTCATGACGCCGCGTAACAGCTACGGATTGCATCGCGTCCCGTAGCGTTGCGTCACGTATACGTCATGATGCACTCAGCACGGTCCCGGGTTATGTATCACTGCTAAGCCACAGCTCCATTGTTAGTGTGAGGCGTCGTAGTGCTAGAAACGTAGACAACGGTAAAAACAGTGAGGTCACAGATAATTCTACAAGCCAAAGATATTGTATAAGAAATACCACACTAGCTTATTTAACGTCGTAGAAAAATTCGGATGCCCCCAACTGAAGATACAGTACTCGTAGCACTCCTCTAGAGAGTCGCCCAGTATGTGCGACAGCCCCAGCGGAAGTCACGTCGCCTATTAGGGGGTTGACCACCCCCTCAGTCTCCGACGTGATGGACCGTAGCCGCGAACACCGACGCTTGCGAACACTGTGAACAGAAATTATCGCTAAAGTTACAGTTGGTGCCCAACACTGATGGCGGAGAGATCTGCTGCTCATTGTAGTAGTGGCAAACAGATCCCAAGTCGTAGGAAAACACCTAGATTACGATGAACTCCTCACTTGTATTCACTGAATAACGCCAGTGCAGTATGGAAGTCCTCGTGCGATCGTGGCGGAAAGGTCGCGAACAGGAAAGATCTACGTGTGTGCCTGACACTACGCCAAACCATCTCCCCAGAAGTGGTAGAGAAATTTGCGTAATGTATGTGTAATTACCTCCGACCTACTAGCTGTCACAAATGAAGCTCAGTTATCCAGGGAGATGGCGTCCGCTGCAGCAAAGATATGTCGTCACGTGCGACGCTTTTGCATATGAAGACTGCTATGAGTTTAAGCGCCAAGCATCCCCCCCCCCCCCCCACACACACACCCCGTTTCTATATAATTTCTTTACGGAACACCTAGACTAACCAGCCTTAACTCGTAGACACATACACGCTCGCCAGAGGAAATCTGTGGACTCCTTTGCAGATAACTACTGCCAATAGTTTAAACGCCAGGTCCATTTCTCCCAAGTATTTACGACATTACTATAAACCTCGTATACTAACCATAGAAAAATCCGAGGATGGTATGTAATCTCATTGGCTCCAAGTAACGGTGGGAAAAATCATACGCAAACTGAGGAATGAGGGGAATCATAAAGGAGTAATTGTTTCTAGTGGCTTTCGTCTGATAACTGGGCCGCCTCGGTCGCAGTGCGCCAGATGAGAAACTCTAGCCCGGGATCGCCCACGCGCCGCCGAGGGCTGCTTGATAGCGAGACCAGACGCGAAGCAGACTGCAGCGACTGGCAGAATGAAAGCGTTCCAGCGTTAATTTGTATTACACACCGTCAGCGGCTGTGCACAGTTTCACTAGCCAAAAAACATTATTTAGTAGCAAAAACACTTCACATATGTATCGATTACAATAATATCAGCAGGTGTCGGACGTTATGATTCTACCACGAATTTGCCTCTCAGATGTCTTTAGAGCCCAAAAAATGCAATGTTGTCGATGACAAATCACGTATCAGGTAATATCGTAGCTTAACACTTCGTAGAAGAACGGTAGCAGAGTCTATCTGCACAGCGATATTTTATGAAGTCGATTGTACTAGGAGAAAAACGGCCTGACACAAATATGCGGCAACTTGGGTCATGTTTTCCACCGTGATGGGACTCATTTAAAAAAAAAAAAAAGCGTTCTAACTACTTATGTAGTGTTACATCAGTGGATCACAATACAGACTCACACACCGTCTCCTACAAAGAAAAAGAAAAGAGCCGTGGTCAACTAAGCTGTTTTATAAGACTGCTGACCAAGTTCGTAGCAATAACTCGTTTGTCGTTGGAACACACTGCTTACAAAGCGGATGACTTCTTCAAACAATTCAGTAGTGTAATCCATCCATGGTGCTATGTAACACTGTAGTTTTAATGGCTTATTTGGTAATAGTATGGTGTAACACATCCATACTCTACTTAAAAAAGATAAATTCAGGACGTATAGTAGTTTATAAAACAATGTGTTGTATGCTCGTAGTTTTAACGTGGGGCTCGATTATACAAGACAGCTTAACTGGCAGTGGAACTAGGATCACTAGATCATAACGTATCCTCCTAATCGTTTAGAACACTGGCAGACAAATATACCTTATAATACCATGAGTCAATCACAAAAACCAGACCTAAAGATAGAGAGCAGCACGTCTATCTGTACAAGGTCATTTCACTTTACATTACGTCTGCCTCGAATGTTGCTTCTCAATAGCGTTTTCGAGCATGTTGATTGAGGTTACCAGTAATGAGTCCATCATTTAGCTACTGATTTTTTGGAGAAGTCATCCGTTTAGTAAGCAGCGTGACACAGCGACAAACGACACGCTGCTACGACGTTGGCCAGCAACCTTATACAACAGGTTGGTTGATCATAGCTTGCCTTGCTTCTTCGTAAGAAACAGTGAATGAGTCTGTCTTGTGATACGTCGATTGTAATGTAATACTACATACACCAAAGAGGCAAAGAAACTTGTACACCTGCCTAATATCGTGTAGAGCCTTTGCGAGCACGCAGAAGTGCCGCCAACACGACGTGGCATGGACTCGAGTAATCTCTGAAGTTGTGCTGGATAGAAATGACACCATGAATCCTGTAAGGCTGTCCATAAATCCGTAAGAGTATGAGGGGGTGGAGATCTCTCCTGAGCAGCTTGTTGCAAGGCATCCCAGATATGCTCAATAATGTTCATGTCTGGTGATTTTGGTGCCCAGAGGAAGTGTTTAAACTAAGAAGAGTGTTCCTGGAGCCACTCTGTAGTAATTCTGGACAATTGGGGTGTCGCGTTGTCCTGCTGGAATTGCCCGAGTCCGTCAGAATGCGAAATCGACGTGAACGGATATAATTGAGCAAACAGGATGCTTACGTACGTGTCACCTGTCAGAGTCGTATCTACACTCCCGGAAATTGAAATAAGAATACCGTGAATTCATTGTCCCAGGAAGGGGAAACTTTATTGACACATTCCTGGGGTCAGATACATCACATGATCACACTGACAGAACCACAGGCACATAGACACAGGCAACAGAGCATGCACAATGTCGGCACTAGTACAGTGTATATCCATCTTTCACAGCAATGCAGGCTGCTATTCTCCCATGGAGACGATCGTAGAGATGCTGGATGTAGTCCTGTGGAACGGCTTGCCATGCCATTTCCACCTGGCGCCTCAGTTGGACCAGCGTTCGTGCTGGACGTGCAGACCGCGTGAGACGACGCTTCATCCAGTCCCAAACATGCTCAATGGGGGACAGATCCGGAGATCTTGCTGGCCAGGGTAGTTGACTTACACCTTCTAGAGCACGTTGGGTGGCACGGGATACATGCGGACGTGCGTTGTCCTGTTGGAACAGCAAGTTCCCTTGCCGGTCTAGGAATGGTAGAACGATGGGTTCGATGACGGTTTGGATGTACCGTGCACTATTCAGTGTCCCCTCGACGATCACCAGTGGTGTACGGCCAGTGTAGGAGATCGCTCCCCACACCATGATCCCGGGTGTTGGCCCTGTGTGCCTCGGTCGTATGCAGTCCTGATTGTGGCGCTCACCTGTACGGCGCCAAACACGCATACGACCATCATTGGCACCAAGGCAGAAGCGACTCTCATCGCTGAAGACGACACGTCTCCATTCGTCCCTCCATTCACGCCTGTCGCGACACCGCTGGAGGCGGGCTGCTCGATGTTGGGGCGTGAGCGGAAGACGCCCTAACGGTGTGCGGGACCGTAGCCCAGCTTCATGGAGACGGTTGCGAATGGTCCTCGCCGATACCCCAGGAGCAACAGTGTCCCTAATTTGCTGGGAAGTGGTGGTGCGGTCCCCTACGGCACTGCGTAGGATCCTACGGTCTTGGCGTGCATCCGTGCGTCGCTGCGGTCCGGTCCCAGGTCGACGGGCACGTGCACCTTCCGCCGACCACTGGCGACAACATCGATGTACTGTGGAGACCTCACGCCCCACGTGTTGAGCAATTCGGCGGTACGTCCACCCGGCCTCCCGCATGCCCACTATACGCCCTCGCTCAAAGTCCGTCAACTGCACATACGGTTCACGTCCACGCTGTCGCGGCATGCTACCAGTGTTAAAGACTGCGATGGAGCTCCGTATGCCACGGCAAACTGGCTGACACTGACGGCGGCGGTGCACAAATGCTGCGCAGCTAGCGCCATTCGACGGCCAACACCGCGGTTCCTGGTGTGTCCGCTGTGCCGTGCGTGTGATCATTGCTTGTACAGCCCTCTCGCAGTGTCCGGAGCAAGTATGGTGGGTCTGACACACCGGTGTCAATGTGTTCTTTTTTCCATTTCCAGGAGTGTATATGTTGCCGACTGCAGCGTCATGTTCCGCCTCTTTACATATCTCTGTATTTCAATACGCATGGCTATACCAGTGTCTTTGGCACTTCAGTGTACGTTGTGAGAGCGCTTTTCCTTAATGAGTCCAATAACGACGACAAACATGAGACAAGTTACTGTATATTTGTGTCAGAACGTTTTTCTCCTAGTATACTCGAGTTTATAAAATAGCACTGTGCAGATAGACTCTGCGACCGTTCTTCTACGAAGTATTAAGCTACGATATTACCTGATTTGTGATTTGTGCTCGACAACATTGTGTTGTTGCGGCTCTAAAGATACGTGACAGGCAGATCGTGGCAGAATCATAACGTCCAACACCTGCTGATATTATTGCAATAGGCACAAGAGTGGAGTATTTTTGCTAATAAATAATCGTTAGTAAAACTGTACGCAGTAGCTCACAGACGTGTAACATAAATTAACGCTAGAACGATTTGATTCTGACAGTCACTGCTGTGTGCTTCGCTTTCGACATGCGATTACCGGAGGCGAGTGGACGATCCTGGACTAGAGTTTCTCATCTGGCGCACTGCGACCGAGTCGGCGCTAGTTACCAGACGAAAGCAAATTGAAAATAATTACTCTTCAGTGATTCCCCCCAATCTCTCACTCTGCATATGATTTTTCCTGCAGTTACTTGGAGCCAATGAGATTACACACCATACTCGGATTTTCCCTTAGCTAGTACAGGAGGCTTATAGTGATGTTGTATACACTTTGCAGAGTCTTTTTGCTTCGAGTATTCATTCCACCTGGGAGCCCTAACAGAAAATACAGTCACCCACGCTAGTTTCAAAAGCATTATAGTTGAAGGGATGTGGAGGTCCAGAAAGAAAGGATGGTAGGGAGAAATGGACATGGCGATTAAACTATTGGCAGTAGTTATCAGCAAAGGATTCCACAGATTTCCTCTGCCGAGCGTGTGTGTGTCTACGCGTTAACATGGTTTATCAAGGTATTCCACAGAGGAATTATAGAGCAGCAGCGAGGGAGAGTGCTTGGCGCTTAAACTGTTAGTCGTGTTTATCTACAAATGCATAAACAAGAGAAAACATGTCTTTGCTGTAGCGGGACGACCTCTCCATGGATGACTGAGCGCCATTTTTGACAGCTACTAGGTCGGAGGTGATTACACACACATTATGCAAATTCCTCTACCACTTCAGGGGAGATCCTTCCTCTTCGCGACCCTTTTCACCACGATCGCACGAGGAGTTCCATACCATATCGCCATTATCCAGCGAATACAGGTGAGAAGTTCGTCGTAATCTTGGTTTCTACCTACGGCTTGTGGTCTATTTGCCGCTACCACAGCGAGCGGCAGACCTCTCGGCCATCAGTGTTGGTCACCAACTGCAACTTTCCGGTAATTTCTGGGCAGTGTCTTCGCAAGCGTCGGTGTTTGCGGCTAAGACCCATCACGTCGGAGTCTGAGGGGGTGGTCAACACTCCAGAAGGCGACATGATTCTCGCAGATACTGGACGACTCCCGCGAGAGGTGTGTTACTAGTATCTTTGGATGGAGGTATCAGGAATCTTCTATGGTGCCACATAATCTAGTAATGCACTGTCTTATATCTTATACTATACCTTTGGCGTACAGTATTATCTGTGAGCTGTGTATTTCTACAAACGTGTACATTTCGAACACTGTGACGTCGCGTATTAGTAATGAAACTGTGGCTTAGCAATGATACCTAAATCGGGACCTTGCCGAGAGGATGATGACGTCGACGCGACGCAACGCGACGTTATGCGACACTGTGACGCAGCGTCACGAAGCGGCGCCGTGACACGATGAGACGCCATATTGACATATAACTCTCGTAATAGAGAACATGCGCAAAACTGTGGAAAATACGGAAAAATGAGAGTACTTAAGTATCTGCCTGGGTGAGGTCTCTACTGGTGCTTCGAAATATTAAACAAAGAGATATCGAATGACGTAATTTGTTATTAACAAACAGACTTGGCCTATCCGTTTGCCGCCCAGCTACAGAGTGTCCCAGTTCTAAAAGATGGATTTGGGGAGGTGTGCTTCCCTATCAGTGATTGCCTGAGAGCGTCATTAGGTCAACGCGATGTCGCGAACAGTCTGCCTTTACTCGAAAGAATACGTAAAATTGTGAACAGCCAGGTAAAAATAAGTAAAATTAAGGAAAGTTGCTTACATATCTGCTTAGGTAAGGTCTCTGCTTGTGTGACGCAATGTTGTTACTAACAAATAGTCCTAGATTCTTATAAGCATATAGACACAACATGCCCATATCCTACAGAGTGCCTCCAGTTATGAAATAGGAAAATTGTGGAATACGCGTAAAATTGGGGAAATATCGAAAAATACGTAAAAATGAGAGTACTTAAATATCTGTTGGATGTGAACTATGCTGGTCTCACGTAATATTGTTACTGACGCGTGTTTGCGTTTTGATTTTGTGAACGAGGGTATCATCTCCCTGACACATTTTGAAAGTAAGGAATGTGGATAAAATCGCTAAAATTGCAACACACTGTGAGAATGAAAGATACAAAACGACACTCATGCACTCCCCCCCCCCCCCCATCTCACTCGCAGTCATTCACACCATCATGCATCTGACGCACCTTAAGCGTGGAATGTGTTCTACTGGAGACTGAAGCAGAATTAAGACCACAGAAGAGCTAAAAGAAAGGCACAGGGAAATGTGACTGGTTGACGATTTACAAAAAACACGTGTGAACCAGTCACCCTGCTAACGATTACGAACAGCTCCCTAAAATTTTAGGAAACAAGTGGGACAGATCATGAAACCAGAAAACTCGAACCACAGTCGTTTCGTCACTTAAAATAGATGACAGATCTGCTGACAAATCTGCCCTGCCCTCTGGTCTAAAAATACAACACTGTCTAGTAAAATGTGGTTTTGCACCGTGATCCGTACGCTACAAGCTCCACACATTGGAGGGTCCTTTCGCCGGAGCAGGAAGCCATGCGTCAGAGGACGAGTGAGGGGGACCTCACCCCGTATTCATGGCTGAAGGAGGTATGTTACGACCTCGTAGTGGGCTCCATGGGTCGCAGCTTATTATTAGCCACTTCCAGCCACTCGTCTTCCCAAAAAGCACATGACTCCTGTACCTGAACACCTAGGTGATAGCATGCAGAGCGATGTTGTCGTCGTTTTGGTCTTCAGTTCAGACGCTGCTTTGATGCAGCTCTCCATGCTACTCTATCCTGTGCAAGTTTCTTCATCTCTGAGTAACTACTGTAACGTACATCCTTCTGAATCTGCTTAATATATTCATCTCTTGGTCTCCCTCTACGACTTTTACCCTCCACGCTTCACTCCAGTACTAAATTGGTGATACCTTGATGCCGCAGAACGTGTCCTACCAACCGATCGCTTCTTCTAGTCAAGTTGTGCCACAAATTCCTCTTCTCCCCAGTTCAATTCAGTACCTCCTCATTAGTTACGTGATCTACCCATTTAATCTTCAGCACTTTTCTGTAGCAACACATTCCGAAAGCTTCTATCTTCTTCTCGTCTAAACTATTTATCGTCCATGTTTCACTTCCATACATAGCTACATACAAATACTTTCAGAAGAGACTTCCTGAGCGGTTCTAGACGCTACAGTCTGGAACCGCGCGACCGCTCCGGTCGCAGGTTCGAATCCAGCCTCTGGCATGGATGTGTGTGATGTCCTTAGGTTAGTTAGGTTTAAGTAGTTCTAAGTTCTAGGGGACTGATGACCTCAGATGTTAAGTCCCATAGTGCTCAGAGCCATTTGAACCATTTTTGAACCTAAATGTATACTCGATGTTAACAAATTTCTCTTCTTTAGAAACGCTTTCCTTGCCACAGCCAGTCTACATTTTATATCCTCTCTACTCCGACCACATCAGTTATTTTGCTGCTAAATAGGAAAACTCGACTACTACTTTAAGTATCTTATTTCCTAATAGCGCACTGAAATAACTGAGGATCGCTAACCGCCTTCTTGGCTCTACATGCGCCCGTTTCCCCCCACAATATTCATGTAGCCGTTGGAATTGAAGGAGGGTGACCTGGATGTTCTGGACTACTTTATCTGGCGGGTACAAACGTATTGTTATTATCAAACAGACTCATCCTCTTCCTATGCTGTCCAGGTGCAGAGTAATTCCTGCTACACAAGTGTCCTAGTCATAAAGGATGGTGTGGAGGGAATGCACGGTCCCTCAATGATCCACAGGGGAGGGGAGCGGGTATTCACCACTTTTATGTCACATGACTTTGAATATATGTAGTCTGGGTGATTCCCCTCGGTGGCCTTGACCAATTCCCGGTGGTTCCCTGAGGGACAATGAGTGAGGAAAGCAAGGCGCAGAAGTGTGTAGGCTGACACCAGATGTCCTTTTCAGTAACTTGAGATAAGATCGTTGCCTCTTCTTGAATGAATCCTGCATTCCTAGCACAGGGTACTGGGAAAACGCAGGCATTCTACTAATCAGTGATTCTCCTCGCGCTCTCTACGCAGCTGGATCAGGACGAAATCCTAACATGTAAAACAACGCAAAGTACGCACTGCCATGCACTTCACAGTCGTTTACAAAGTATGTGTGTAAATGTAGATGCAGCAAATTCGTTTGCTGTCCCACATTATCGCACTTTCGTTAATAAACGTCAAGTTGAAGTCAACACGGATAGGAACTCAAAAGTGTTGCAAGAGAAAGAGCTCCCCGATGAATACGTACGGTGCCGACTAGATTGCGAGATGGACTTCCGAGTGAAGCCAGCGCATTCGAGTCGCCCGCCGCCAGCCGACACTGGTGAGAATGCAATCACTTGCCGGCTACCAGAGAGGGCCGCGGGTCAACTGCAGGCCGCAGCTGCGGAAGAACAGTGCAGCACTTTTGTCCGCATCGCCGATATTAAACAAGCGGCCCGCGAAACAGCGCGCGCGCGCCCGCAAACACGGCCGGCTGCTGCCTTTAATGGCGAGCAAACACGCCTTAATTAGTGCTAATGAGTAATTAACATATCGCGGGCAGCTTTTATTTGTTTGCGCGGCGCGGCGGGGGCGCGCAAATATTTGTGCCCAGGCCGGGCCGGCAGCGCTGTTCGCTCACAGCCACAGCCGTAGCGGGCAGCAGACAGCAGGCAGCAGACAGCAAGCGTCGAATAGCAGGCGCCTTACCCAGGCCCTATGGCAGCTGTCAACAGCACAGCGTCATTCCATCGTACGACCAACCACCTACAACCAAGTGCTTAATTTGTTACCGGCAATAGAGCTGTTGTCCGCTTAGCCAGACGTGCAGACACGCAGGGTTTGGTAATAGGGTGGATGATAAGGGGCGGGGGGGGCGGGGGGGGGGGGGAATGTTAACGAAGGGGGCGGAGGTGCGGGAGGGGATTCGCACTTTGAGATGCCGCTCAATCCCCCACGACCACCATCACCACGTGTCACATATGTCTACAATAATACTAATAATAATTAAAATCGGAAGGAATTAAAGTCAACTACCCGCACTTTGGGAATTACTTTGTCCGCAGCTCGTGGTCGTGCGGTAGCGTTCTCACTTCCCGCGCCCGGGTTCCCGGGTTCGATTCCCGGCGGGGTCAGAGATTTTCTCTGCCTCGTGATGACTGCGTGTTGTGTGTTGTGTGATGTCCTTAGGTTTAAATAGTTCTAGGGGACTGATGACCATAGATGTTAAGTCCCATAGTGCTCAGAGCCATTTGAACCATTTTTGGGAATGACTTCACGATATTCTCGGAAAATCACAGAGGAAGTGACATTCACATCAGTCTCCTATGAAGGATTGCCATCAGAACAGGACTGAGAATCTCAGTAGGAAACGTCAGATTCATTATCAGTGACACGAAAAAATACCGAAATTCCTTGAAACGGAGATAGATCACTTTACGAGGGTTAAGAAATTCAAGCACCTCGGTGAAATCATACAGCAAAATGGAGTAGAAAAAACTGCGATAGGCTATCGAATTTCATAAATGGGGAATCCATAAGGGCTGCCTAAAAACTCTTTACAACAAACATTTGCATCTCCTGAAATGTCAACGTGACACTGTAATACTGTGGTCAAAACAATGACTGTGCGCCAGTGAATGCTTCTCGATGAACTACAGCCTAGAAAAGTCCGAAATCAGGGAAACGAAAATCCTATGAAAATTCATGGTGTCAGTTGAGACAGATGCCAGCAGAAAATTCGAATCAACAAAGAAGTCTAACCGAATGTGGAGAGGTGCTTGGAGATCGCGAGGAAAAGGAAGCCCATATTTCATCAACAAAAATAGACTATTCAAAAAAGTATTTGATTACCTCTCTCTGTGTTAAAGAAGCTCGGAAAGACTTGAGAAGTCGAACGCCCCAGATCTCCTAATGTTAGAAATAGGCATGCTTCGAAAGAGGAGACAAGCTTGGCAGGGTTTCAAGCCGACGGAAGAACTACAAAGACAGGAATAACATGGATCGAAAAACAAAAGCAACAACTCGGCGACCGTATGAACGAGTATTAAAAACAGAAAACACTTCAGACAAAGAAGTCAAAATGAAGTTATAGTGTTATCACAAGTGGTCAGTTCGTCAGTAAAACAATAATAATAATTATGGAGTAACAACAAAAATAACGTTTAAAGTTTGTCGATGACATTGAAATTCTGTCAGGGACGGAAAAAGGACTTGAAAGATCAGTTGATTGAAATGGATCGTGTCTTGAAAAGAAGATGAACATCAACAAATGTAAAGCTAGTCGAATTAAATCCAGAAATCCTGAGGCAGTAACCTTAGAAAATGAGACGCTGAAAGCAGTGAATGAGTTTTGATATTTTGGAAGTATTATAACTGGTCAGGGCACAAGCAGAGAAGTTATAAAATGCACACTAGGAATAGCAAGAAAAGTATTTCAGAAAAAGAGAAATTTGCTATGAATATGAATTTAAGGGTTACAAAAGGTTTTCTAACGTTATTTGTCTACAGGGTCGCTTCCTACGAAGGTGAAATATCGACGATAAACAGCTGAGAGAAGAATACAACAGATTTTTTTCTCGAAAATTCTTCTACAGAAGAACGATAAAATTAGTGAGGACGCACTGAATCGAAATAGGGAAAAAACAAACTTATGGCACTATTTGACTGAAAGCAGGGACAGGAAACGTTCTGAGACATAAATGAATTGTCAATTTGGTACTAGAGGGAAGTGTGGGACGTAAAGGTAGTAGAGGAAGAGCAAGGCTTGAATAGAGAGAGTAGGTTCTGCAGCAATGCAGAGATGAAGGGCCATGTACAGCACAGACTAGCGTGAAGAAACCAGTCATCTGAAAGAAGAGCACAGTAACAACAACAGCAACAACGACAACAAACGTGTAAAATATTTTAATTAACAACAATCTTTTTGATATCAGTGCATGGATGATCGCCTTAGCATAGCTTCCAAGAAACTGCAATTCAGACACAAACATTTTGTTTGAAATTTGGAGAAGTGAATTTGTTACGCATTTAGCTTAATATATAAGCAGCCTCATGCAATGTTGACACCACCATAACCTACGATATATAAAATCGAAGTGTGCGCTCATTGTCAGTATTTCACTTGATACTACAGTTGTGATTACAACTTTGCTTACTATGTTATTCGAACGTGTAACTGACGGAAATGCTTTTATTTTTCAGTCACTTTCACCTACGTCCCGGGAAGCTTCTGCTTTTCTCTAATTTTCTTCCTCTTTCCGTCTTCCCTCACTCAACTTCCTGTCGTTTGCCGGTTCCTCCGGTGGTTCACGGACCGTGACAGGTTAGCTGGCATCACACACAGAGAGCCTCTGATTGTGTACCTTTACCCGGTTGTAACGTTTTCTGCTGCTTGTCTGCCCGCAATGCCATCCACATGGGCTAACTGGCCCTCAGGCAAGCAGTGAAAAATATTCTACGTTAAAAACGACTTGAAATCTTCTAGAAATCTTTGAGTTTTGAAGGGGAAGGGGCTGGGTGGTAGGGGCGTGGCCATGGCCCCCTTGAGCCCTCCAAGTGCCAAAAGAACAACAACATACGAAGAATGAATGCCGGGTTGTTGGATTTCACACTTGCCCCAAATGAGCCACCGAGCTACGCACCTGTCGATGGAAAACACGATACGATACTCACTGTTGCATTTGCCATTAATTTGTAACTGTACCCTCAGAAGGAGCTGTTTTTGACGACAATGTAATTTTCGCTTCGTTCTACAAGACGTTTCAGCAAGTAATTTTCGGACCTAATAAACTTCGATAGCCAGTTACGCTGCTAAGAGTATTATTTTTATTTGAAGTATAGGCCTATTTCAGCTATACAGCCATCATCAGGTTATACGTAATAGAACATCTTACAAATTTTAGTACATTTGTTGTACATATGAGTTACTAGTGAATAATATAGTTTTACGTGCGTTGTTAAGATTTGACTTCCACGTAACATCGTTGTTCCTATTGTTGTCTATTTGTTGCTGATTATATTACGTTAATGTAAAAATAATAATCAGTTTTGTGGTACACTGTGACTTTTCTTTTAGTAGTTGTGAGAAGTAAATCTTAGTCTGTATTCGACATTTAGCGATGGATAATCAGTGGTTTTGTTATTTCTGTTGCTATTTGTTTACTGATCACATTCTTTCGTTGTTATTCTCGTAGTAATCAGTTGTGAGTTATGATCTGACATTTCATTATTAATGGTCAGAAATAAATTTAATTTCCAGCTGAAATTTCGTGACAGTAATTAATTCAGATATCATAAGTAACTCACATGTAGTACAAGAAATGTACCAAAATTTACAAGATGTTCTATTATATATAACCTGATCGCGGCTGCATAAATGAAACAGGCCTTTAGTTCAAATAAAACTTATACTCACAGCAGCCTAACTCATTATAAAAATTGATTACGTCCTTGAAAGACGTTTATTACGCAGCAGACCCAGAGGCTTACAAAAAGCAATTGTTAGTGTGTTTCTTACGTAATGGTAATCGTTGAATAGCATGAACACCAAACGTTGCTTGCCGAAGTTCCCCTTAAATCTTTCTGGTATTAGCATGAGTTCTACTTCGTTTCCCAACGTAAGCATGTTGTTGTTGTTGTTAAGGGTCAAATGGCTCTGAGCACTATGGGACTTAACTTCTAAGGTCATCAGTCCCCTAGAACTTAGAACTACTTAAACCTAACTAACCTATGGACATCACACACATCCATGCCCGAGGCAGGATTCGAACCTGCGACCGTAGCGGCCGCGCGGTTCCAGACAGTAGCGCCTTTAACCGCTTGGCCACCACGGCCGGCAGTTGTTATGGTCTACATTTGAAGACTGGTTTGATGCATTTCTCCACGCTATTCAACAACGTAAATATCTTTACAAATAAATTTAATAAGTAATCCCGAAAACTTTGATTCACCAATTTCATTACCTTGTAAAATTTTACTTGGGCGTACGATGTATGCAGCCCTCATGTCTCGTGCATTCGTAAACGCAAACCACTGGTCAAAAACCATATCGACAATCGTTTCAATTATTTTAATTATAGTAATTATTTCAGTCTTTCAAACTGCCTACACGTTGCCATGATATCGATAAAATAAAGACGTTCGGTTTGTGACGAACAGCAAGAGAAGGCTTGTGAACAAAAATCAGAGTGCTAGCCATCTTTTCCACATGTTCTTAGGGACACGCATAGCGTAAACAGTATTGGTATGGCGCTGGAGGGCCGCAACGGATGTGAGACTTTAACAATTTTTTCATAATGCGGGGCCACAGTCATAATATATTTCTTTAAAGTCAGTACCGCCATTAGACTGTTGTTTATTTGCAGTGTACATTTACACTTCACGTTCATTATTTCGGCTTCAAAGTGCCATTATCAAGTGTTTTAAGTGTTATACAGTGCCTAAGATTGCATACTCTCCACGCTTTCTGCTGCGTCGACTGTCATTGAGCAGAAATCACAAACGCCTCGGGCTGCAATGGGAACGTTGACACAGTCGCTGAGTGGTCGTTTCTAATGTTTTCATATTGGATGTTACACCGTGATTTAAGAGTCAGACAGCATGCATTGTTCTGTCTAGTAGTGGGCAAATTCCAAGTGTGATGGTCAGTTGCCTAGCAACAGCTGCACTATGTCAACTGCTCTTTGATATCCTGGCCAGACAAGAAAGCGTGCGGACGTGCGAAAGGTAGCGTACGTGTAAACAGTTGAATATGACTCGTTGACAGGTGTGACAACGTGGTCACGCCGCTAAGTTCACATTGTCTGTGGAACATTTGTCACCATGAATAATGCGAAGATCGCTTCGGTGGTTACCACTGAATCCCACACATCATGCAAGGATATGGAAATTCGAATAAATGAAGAATAAGTGAAGAATCAGTACTACTACTACACACAACAGTGTTTTGGATCACATCGCATGGAGGAGTCAGTCATATTATGTAGTGTCTATACTTTGTGATACAAATAACACTGAATGTTCTTCGTCATATATTAATTCCAATAATTATTCTGTCAAATATTGCCCCTCTAGAAATGAAATGTCCGCAGGTAAATTAATGATTTATAATTCTATCTCAGAGTGATTTTTTGAATTTATTAACTTCCGACTGTAAAAAACGTGATTTATATCCTCTTCTTCACTAACGGAGACACTTGTGGCTGTCCAGCAAAACCTGTTAGGTGCTTATGTTTCTCAAATCTTTCGCTACTAATGTTCACTTCCTAAATATTTGCAGAACATTTTTTCAAATTTTTCGTTGTCAGGACCATCGCTGACGCAATCCATTTGGCTTTAGGTATCGATAGTGCTGTCCTTTACCCAAATTACATGTTTGGATATTTTTTGCTCACATTCTTTGAATTTTGTATAGCGTCGCAAAGTTTGGTGTCGGGTAATTGTCCGACGTCGGCGCTGCACAAGGCCAGATACATTTACCATGTGGTGCTCAGTTACTAAACTTCTGAAGATGCTAGTGCCTGACGAGCGAAACCCGCGATGAAGGAATGTTGTACGCCACTTGTGGCTGCAACCACATTTTTATTTTGTTTCTTACTCAGTACACTATATTCCAAAAAGCAGTTTTATTACTATTTTCCCCAGTACTTCCGTATGCTTATGAACTCTCTTTACTTTGCTTATATGCATAGTTAGTAGTGTAAAGATTTTTTTTCGAACTGATGTTCACGGAGACATACCTTAGGTCAATAATTTCAGAGCACTTCCACTCCATCCACTGAAAGCTACGCCTTGACGTCAGTAAATTCAGATTTTGTTTAAATAGGTTTTATTAACTTTCAAGCTATAAAAATTATAATATAATGTTTTTATGCAAGGGAAAAATGATCACTTCTTATAGTGAATAACTGCAGGAAATATTCATAAATTTACTAACAGAATATTTCTCTTTCTTACGACATTTTTTAGTTCCACACATAACAATTTTGACCATGTTTAGCAATTTTCAACTACTTTCGCGGCAAGTTTTCTAACATTTAACTACGTACTGGTCAATTTTCTAAACATGTAACATATAACTTTGGTTATACAGTATCTTCTGTTTAATACATCAATATAAAAGTCAATGACACTTTCTGCATTTTTGTAAATTATAGAATTAAGATGATCCATTATTAAAATAAAAATATAACAGAAATTTTATATTTTCGTTCTTTTTACTCGGCCTAACAGAGAGCACATTTTAAATTGAAACTAGAGTAATACAATGAGTCTACTGCTTTCCTTTTTCTCTAAAAGCTCTTATAGATGTTAGGAATTATCTTAAATGGAAATGAATTAAAAAAATGGCTCTGAGCACTATGGGACTTAACTTCTGAGGTCATCAGTCCCCTAGAACTTAGAACTACTTAAACATAACTAACCTAAAGACATCACACACATCCATGCCCGAGGCAGGATTCGAACCTGAGACCTTAGCGGTCGCGCGGTTCCAGACTGTAGCGCCTAGAACCGCTCGGCCACCCCGGCCGGCGGAAATGAATTATTCTTCTTTTAAAATGTAACACCGGAATAAGATTCAGAAACTTATTTCTGTTCCATAGGAATGCCTGTGTACCACTTATTTTAAAAAATAACCCATTTTCATATTTTTAAGGATGTCACCAAGAGTCCATAGAATATTCATGGGTCGGAGGGGGGTAAGAAGGGTATTCGGAGTGGGAGCCAAAGATATCTCGCTTGAGTGGAAAAATATTCTCTGACCAGCCATGCATCCCAAATATTAATTTTACCAGTCTAATACAGATTTTATTGGGGTACAATGCAGTTGTTAATTCTGTCCACCCTGCAAGCTTTTGTTACATTATTCATTCAGTTATTGTGCACAGATGTTATAGCAGTGTCTTCGACCTGTGTCATTCGTCAGGCAAGTAATCCTGATTTCGTTTTCGCGTATGGATCATCAGAGTCGTTTCGGTACCTAAGGGACTGATATCTGTACTCCATTCATAATTGTAAGGAATTGATGTTTACTGCCAGTCTCATATGTTTTAGCTGTTGATATCACGTCCATGAATGGTGCTTGCGCGAAATGTCTAGCCTTCCCGAATTCTCACGATAGTAGAAAGTGTACCTTAAAACGTAGGGGGCTGCATCCTGTGTCCGTAGGACGCATGTTTCAAACGGCCGGTCATGGAACTTGAAAAAATTTTGGCCACAGCGCGTTTGCTAATAGAAGTAGAATCGGGACTGAACCGGCAACAGCAATGGCTGCCGAAGTCCTTACCGAACATCCTATCTTCAAAGACATCGACTTCTCTACGTGACCGTGTTTCTCGCAAATTAGTAAGATCAATAGGAATGTTGTGACAGACTTGTTTGAAAGGACATAACGAGACTCTCTTAGTGTCACTGCAAAGTGCTGCAGGTAAATTACTTCAAGGGGAAAATAACGCATTAATATGTTACGAGTTTATATTACAAGAAGAACACGGCATTACTGTTTACACTGCAGCTGAATCAAAATGGATGGGATAATGTCAACCTAAAATTTCTGCAAATTCCTCAGCAGAAGAGAATAACTGACGCACATTTGTTTAAGCGCCAACAAACTTTTGATCTGAAGCGGTGCCATTTAAGAGATCACTAATTGCTTCATAATTTTATTATTACCTAAGGGACCTTTAACAATGAACAATAAAAATTGCATTTGCAAATGAAATTATTAATAAATGGGGCGGCTGTGAGTTGTATAGAAAACAAAGAACGGCCTTCTGTCTAGGACCAGGATGCCGCATATTCTCTGCTATAGTAAAGGCTGATTGACATTTATAAAAATAATATGACATGGATTTAAAAAAAAAGGAAAAGAATAGAATAAGAATTCTGGTAAACACTAAATATATTCAAATGATTCTCACAAGCAATTAGGGCTTATTCATAAACAGTATAACCTACGTAAGCAATTTTCTGACTATGTTGGTGCGATAAGATTTCAGTCTGTCCTGTGACCGCTTCTTGGTTCACGTCTATATCACAAATTACACTCGATTATCTTTCTCTTTCTTTCTGTGCAATTCTTTCACTGTTTAACACTTTTATAACAATAACTTGTCGATTTACAGTATCGAACATAAATTACGAGTACTTCAATTTTACCAATTAATAACTGTTGTCTGCACGCTCATTTTTATGACTCACAATCGACCTTTTTCACCCCTTCACATTACAAGAAGAAGTGCGATAAAAATCTGAAGATCCACGGAAGTTTTTTCAGTCATATTTTTTATTTAGATCGAAGCGGAACACTCAGTTCAGCTTCTGTTAAAATGTTTGTCTGACTGCGCAGTCGATGTATTAGCGTTTGCGCTAGACGCCCGTCTTTACAGTTACGTAAATTATAAAAACCAAATGTCTTTCAAAGAATAGGTCTCATCTAATAAGTTGATCGTTTAATACGTAGCTTGGTGAATGCCTTTCCAAGAGTACTTATATCTTTCATACGACGGAAAGCCCAATAATATTACACCCTCGGAGAATTTCAGTTCTTTTGGTTTGAAATGACTATTTGCAATTATTGTATTGCAACTGGCTCGCATGGATAAAGTAATACGGTCGTCATTTCAAGTTAAAAACATCCACTTTTCTCCTAAAATTAATAACTGTCAGAATATGTTGACACCATATTAATCGCTTGCATTATGTTTCTGAAGTTTGTTTCTGGGGTGGAACTTCTCCTGTATTGAATATTCAAGAAGTAACGAATATCTTAATTTGGTTAAATTTGTTAATTTAAATTACAGTACGTAATTTTAATTACCCTTTATTGCTATTACCGAGGAGGTTAAATAAATTATTTATTTATTTGTACTGCCAATACTAGCGCAATAAGGCTCTCTCTTACATTTAACTAGGCATTTTTCATATTTGACATTACATTCATTCGACATTTTTCGCCATCTACAACAGCTCATTCACTCTTGTATGTAACGTACTCATCGTGATGCAATGCAATTTGCAACACATTTGCATCACCGTATGTAAGGGGTGTTGGTGTTGCTTACAAAACAGACGTCCACAAACCCTGTTATGCAGTCATGAACAATGTGTATCCCTGTCATTCAATAAATCAGAGTTTAATAAATAATAAATAATTAATAAATAAGAGTATAATTTGTAGGGAACTAGAAGTGACTATGGGTTTCAGTCATAGACATCCAGACACGAAAATGCAGTGAATGTGCCCGGTTTCAAGCACCTCAGAAAACAGTGAGGAAACTTATGGTGTTGTACGAACTAATTATTACATACAAGTGAAGTTATTATGATCTATACCTACATGTACGGACATACTCTGCTAACCAGGGTCTGGTGCGTGGCGGAGGGTATCTTGTACCATTACTAGTCATTTCCTTTCGTGCTCCACTCGCAAATAGAGCAACGGAAAAACGACTATCTTTATTCCTCTGTACGAACCATAAATTCACTTATCTTATTCTTCGTGGTCCTTACGCGGAATGTACAGTCTTAGACAAAAAAACTGACCGCCGGCCGGCCGCCACAGAGACTAAGTCCGAGTCGTTCACTTAAGGTGGCCAATAAAACTGACAGCCCCTGACAACTCTTAAGTCCGGCCATCTGCACAATCTGGCAACACTGTAAGATGCGGAAGTGTTAGGAGGAAGTGTTGTCTATTTCCGAGATGATATGGTTGGAGTGAGCCCGTGGTCTTGCGGTAATCGTCGTCCATTCTAAACTTGGAGTCGCGTGTTGGCGTCCAACTGACTTTTTTTTTTAACCACATTTTGGCGTAAACTTATGAGTCTGATTGAACATCGAAGACAGTTCGCTTAACATTCTATCCACCCGCAATAACAGTATTCCAGAAACAATTCCGCAGGACAGCTTGTGGCTGCGTCGCGATCATAACAGTTTACGCTCGAGCGTTTCCTCGCGCTGCAGCGGCCACCGGCCACCGGCCACTGGCCAGACGCCACCCGCCGCCTGAAATCCGGCGCCGCCCATGTGAAAACGGCGCCACGCTGTCAGTGTATGTATCAATGCCATTTCCGAATTTGAAGTTCTAGTTAGTATCTTGCAGTTAAGCATTGGATTTTGCATACCTGAAAATCGTGAACTACGGTTAAGCATTGTAAAATTGAGTCGCAAGTGGAAAAAGGTGTAACATCTACAACACAATATTTACTTTGGTATAACAGAGGGGTGAATGCAGAGGAGGCAGATAGAAAGATTTCAACTGTGTTTGGAGCGAGTGCTTTTGGGAAAAATACGACAGAAAAAGATGGCCGGCCGCTGTGGCCGAGCGGTTCTAGGCGCTCCAGTCTGGAACTATGGGACTTACCATCTGAGGTCATCAGTCCCCTAGAACTTAGAACTAGTTAAACCTAACTAACCTAATGACATCACACACATCCAGGCCCGAGGCAGGATTTGAACCTGCAACCGTATTGGTCGCGCGGTTCCAGACTGTTAGCGATGCATTAAGTGTCTGTAAGACGATTGATCCTATTTTAACACGAATTAGTAGGATATTACCGACTTTTAACTTCGAAAAGATCTGTATTTACTTCATTCGCAAGTCTCATGAAAATGTGGCATTTCATAGATAAAACTGTGTATTAACAACAACAACAAAAGATGTCGGCAGAAAACAAAAGTGTCATTATGAAATTGGCAGTACCGTAAGGTTTTCGCTCTGACACTAAGGGTTACTATAAGTAGCAAGACGAATTTTGCTCGAGCGCTATCTTACGATTCCCTTATTGAGTTTGTATCTGCCTGCTTGTAGCTCTACTACAAAAGGATTAAAAATCTGGCTTTCAGCGAGTCTAGAAAGGCGAACGACAGCAGCTTGCACCTGGTAGCCAAGCATGTTACCTGAGAAATGGTATTTTCCTAAAGTGGGAAGACATTCTTTTGTGGTTGAATTGTTGGCAACTATCAGTCAGACGTCTGCCGTTGGTCTAAGCGTTTCGGTGTGTTGAATTTGTACCAATGATTTTTCTACAGGTTTTTTCTGTCCCAAATAGAGAGTTGAAGTCTCCCATTAGTATTTTCACGTCATCTTGGTAAATTTTGCTCATAGTATTTTCCAGTGTGTTCCAGAATTTATCGACATTTTTGGTGTTTTTCTTATTTTCGATGTTGGTGGGGGCATGTGCATTGATGAGTGTATATTTCTTACTGGGGCTCTGAATGAGCATAGTCCTAAATCGATTGTTGATGGCTGTGATTTGACAGAGTTGATGATAGATCTTTGTTCGAGAAAAGCAGTGCCGAAGATTGGTACGATTTTCGCTACCTTTTGTTGTATTTTGCTCTTGAAGATGAAATGGTTTCCGTAATGCAAGGTTTGATTGTCAGTTAGTTGTCGTTCTTGAAGAGCAATGATGAGAATTTTTTGTCGGTCGATTTATTATGTGAGATTATTTAGTTTTCGTATTTGGATCAATGTATCGATGTTTAGTTATAAAAAAAATTCTTATGTGTGTGAAATCTTATGGGACTTAACTGCGAAGGTCATCAGTCCCTAAGCTTACACACTACTTAGCCTAAATTATCCTAAGGACAAACACACATACACACACCCATGCCCGAGGGAGGACTCGAACCTCCGCCGGGACCAGCCGAACAGTCCATGACTGCTGCGCTTTAGACCGCTAGGCTAATCCCGCGCGGCGTGTAGTTTTCAAATGCATGTTTTCTGCTTGTAGGGAAATTTACAGGAGATCTTCAATATTCTCTGCCGTGCTAACCTGGACTCCCCAGAATCCGAAATTCCAACTGCCGCCTGTCGACAGCCAGGTTGTGTACCACCTGGGGTAAAGTTGACTTCGATTGCGCAGTTCATGTTTGCTTGTGTTTCATTGGTTTGGCCTGGGTGATTCCAGGACGGGACAGGACCAGAGGGTTCAACGGATTGAGTAGCCGTTCAGGATTGTGTTAGTATTTGGTTCACCCCAAGTATTTGATTTCCTCGGTACCACCCATATGGGGGAGGGTTTCCCCTATCGGCCCCACGGGATTTTAATTATTATTATAATTGTCATTATGTCATCAGCAAATCCGATATGGTGCATCTGCATCTTCCCACCACTGAAATAGATGTGCATTGTTCGATTCAGTATTTCCGTCACATAAATATGGGTTATAATTACGTGACATTGCTGCTAGTAGACATATTTCTCACTTTTTCTTAGGCAGTTCCAACCTGTTACTCCATCATAGGAATTTATGTGCGCAGCATTGTTGCAATACAGACGTTCAAATTATCCGATTTCTGTAATTTCATTTCGATACCAGACCGTTCTAATCGGATGCAGCCAGTCAGGCTTAATGTGGATATCCGAATACGACTCTCATCATTTGATAGTCTGTGTAAACCACATTCTTAATCGGACTGTTGAATCTAGATCACTTATTTATGACAGGGCCTGAATTCTTAAACACTGTGGAAAATAATAATACAATGTGCTTATTACTAATATGTTATTTAAATATAAATATATGAACGAACGAGATAACAGTTTATTTTCAGGAGCAGAGCCCCATCCATCATAGCAGAGCAGTGCGAGATTGGTTTCAGGGCCAAGAGAGGATAAAGCTGTTGCCGTTTGTTCCACGACCACCGAACATCAACCAGATAGACAATATGTGGGCGGAGGTAACAAGGTCATTGCCATGTGGACCTACAAATGCAAGCGACCTTTGGACGAATATAGAAAACGTATGGTGGGAAGTAAACCATCACGCTACACTGTCGACGTCTTGATGAAATCAATGCCCCTACGCCTTCGAAAAATCTTACGTAATGATCGTGGATGGGTTGGTTACTAAAAGTATACTCGTCCACAAAAACCATGTGGACAATTATCTTATAGTCGGTCAAGCTTTGTTTTGTCGCAGTTCTTTGGATACAAGTCCATTTGCTTTCAGTCTCCTCCTTACAATTCTTGCAATGCAAGGTAATTGAAAAATCTCATCCACTCTACGCCAACTGAGGAATTGACTGGTGCATGTGTTGCTCAACACACAGTAGTTGTTGCCCTCACTGGAATCAATGACTGTTTGTGTGTGTGTGTGTGTGTGTGTGTGTGTGTGTGTGTGTGTGTGTGTTTTCGTGTTCACGCACAATCTGAATCAATACTATTAACATTAGAGAGACAACCAACAATAAATATCGCATCAAGTATGACTGTAAAGTATTTTAATGCGATGGGAAGTGACAAACTGAATTTTTACCCAACCCACGACCTGCATATTACATTACGTTAAGTAAGATGTATTAACTCCATAGTATCGTTAGCAGAGACAGTGCCCTCGTATTTCGAGGCTCGCGACAAGTGCAGCGATTAGCAGTGCCCAATGCCGCCGCGATTTGTTTATGTTGGCTGAGCGTGGACACTGCAGCAGACGCTTCGCCATAAACAGAAAGAAATCACCTTGGCTCTGACTGCAGTGAGCGGATATCACTGCCTGCGTGTTCTTATAGTAACCAACGTGAGACTCTACTCACAGGTGCCATGGAGCAATTGCAACGGGTATCATGTCATTAGTCATCAGAATATTAACCAGTGATGAAATGTCCACTCTATTTGAATCCCAAGAAAATAGGAACCTTCTTACAAAGGAATGTGAGGTGTTATCAAAATTAATGCAACATACAAAAATTAACTGCAGGGCTTTCATGTATCCAGTAGTATCACACAAGGAAATATTATGTCTTGGAAGCGTATATTTCATTTCCTCTTCTCATATTAACGCCCTTGTTTTAGTATGAAGTGAGAAAATAAACACGAAAAACTAAAGTTCCTGAGAAGCATATCAGTCATTTCCTCTTCTCATATCACAACTTTTATTTAGTATGAAGTAAAAAAATAAACAGTTGAAGGTTGTGAAGCATAATATGATACCAGATTCTTATCGTAGGCGCTATCGGAAACGCAAAAAGCAGGGAGCTGTCCATTCTTTTGTCCAACAGTCTGTCTCCTTTCACGCATTACTCTCGCCAGGAGATTCTTATTTAAGGACTTGTGGGCATCAAGTTCTTCAGCAGAACAAACCTTATGTTATTGTGCTAATTACGGTATGGAAAAAATGCAACAAAGATGATTTCCCCTAAAGCAGTGGGGATATTTGCAAATGTCTGTATTCAGCAATGGCTGCCACAACACTTCACAGAATCCATGCGCCGGCCGAAGTGGCCGTGCGGTTAAAGGCGCTGCAGTCTGGAACCGCAAGACCGCTACGGTCGCAGGTTCGAATGCTGCCTCGGGCATGGTTGTTTGTGATGTCCTTAGGTTAGTTAGGTTTAACTAGTTCTAAGTTGTAGGGGACTAATGACCTCAGCAGCAAGCCGGCACGGTAGCTCAGCATGTTCGGTCAGAGAGCCGGTTGGCCTCTGTAATAAAAAACTGAGTGGAACGATCACCCACCGAACTTGAACAGGATGTCTTGCGACGTCCGCAACGACCAAACACAACGATCAATAACGAACAAAATGCAAAAAGAAAAAAAGAAAAAAAAAAGCAGTTGTGTCCCATAGTGCTCAGAGCCATTTTTTTTAGAATCCATGCGGCAGGCAACACAGCTGTGAGTGCACTTCAGACTTCATTCAGTAAGACGTCAGGAGGTGGACGGAAACGTCAAATTAACGTCGCTTTCCGAGTCGTATTCAATGAGGTGTTATTAAGGTAGTTGAGCGTTCTAGCAATTACACTTTTGTAATTCACATATGAGTATTCTGATAGCCAAAATAACCCGTTAGTGTGAAACCATCGGGAACTGCATTAATATCGAACCGTAAGAACTTGAGACAATACGTGGACTCTTCTCTTCGCTGGGTGACCTATTACTGTTATTATGATTCTCTCCGTCCTAGACGTAATGCAAATGGAACTTGAGATGCGCTTTCTGCTATTCTTGACAAACATCAGCAACTTGTAATCACTGCGAGTTACAAATGCGTGATGATATGGCTCAGGTTGTCAGTAGTTGTGGTGGTGTTATGCTGACAAACTGCTTACAGTAACGTTAATGGTGGCCCACATAATTTAACGCTGACTACCTACTTAAGCAAAGATAGTGTTGTGGCGTCGTCGCTTCTCTTTATTTGGCCTCAGCTTCAGTAATCCGATTTAACGAACATAATACTCCATTCGCGGGCTGCTTTTGATACAGTATGACTACAGAGATCATCGTGCGGCTATTACATTAATTCCACAATGAATTGCTTAACAAATATTACCCTCAGCTATGCAGCTGGAATGACTCCTTACACAGGTACTCTTTGTTTCACTTGGTTAAGGGATCAGTTCGCTGCAATGCTGCTTCTACTGTTCGTAAATACTTGTATACTTCATAAATGGTTCAAATGGCTCTGAGCACTATGGGACTTCACTTCTGAGGTCATCAGTCCACTATAACTTAGAACTACGTAAACCTAGCTAACCTAATGATATGAGACACATCCATGCCCGAGACAGGATTCGAACCTGAGACCGTAGCGGTCGCGCGGTTCCAGACTGTAGCGCCTAGAACCGCTCGACCACCCCTCCGGCCGGCATACTTGTATACTGACAATTCGTTATTTGACTAAGTATGAACTACAATCTGATTCGCATATATATGAGATGGGTTAGCGTCGGCACAATGCAATGACAAAGGGTTGGATGCCGTTGAAGTCCCGTTACACTGATCGCAAGACAAATGTTCGCAAATCACCTGTATTGCCTCAAAAAACAATTCCATCTTAAATATCGAAGGGTCGACGTCCACACTGTCACAGCGCGTTGAAATACAGCCAAGACGGCGGATGAATATTTGTGACTGACTTGGCTTCGAACCTGGACCTCCTGCTTACTAGACACACATGCTGATCACCGCACTATTATTTTTTTAAAAAAGTTTGAGAAGACTTTCAGCACCAGGTAGGCGGAGGCAAAGAGGGCAGGGGTCGACGATCCGAGACCTGGCCTCAATGCTTCCCCCATACCTGTTGTGGTGTCACCGCCAGACACCACACTTGCTAGGTGGTAGCCTTTAAACCGGCCGCGGTCCGTTAGTATAAGTCGGACCCGCGTGTCGCCACTATCAGTGATTGCAGACCGAGCGCCGCCACACGGCAGGTCTAGAGAGACTTCCTAGCACTCGCCCCAGTGGTACAGCCGACTTTGCTAGCGATGGTACACTGACAAATTACGCTCTCATTTGCCGAGATGATAGTTAGCATAGCCTTCAGCTACGTCATTTGCTACGACCTAGCAAGGCGCCATTACCAGTTACTATTGATGCTGTAAAACATGTACCGTCAAGAGCGATGTTCACCAATTATGGATTAAAGTTAAGTATTCCAGCAGCTGCGTACGTTTTTTGCTAGTATAATTTCCTTGACCTGTTCCAGACCTCACGCCAGCCTGCGTGAGCTAAAACGCGTGCCTTTCGGCTTCCTCTCATAGTGGGTTGGCTCTCTTGCCAATCCACAACACCTGTCACTGAGAAGCTGCATTATTCCCATGTATTCCATGTTTGCACCCATATATACCTTTAAATTGTGGAACAAAATTGAAGTAGTAATTAAGGTAAAATAAATTACAGATTGCCGCCTCCAATGGCGTGCGTTCCTTGTAGAATATAACTTATAGCAGTGAAAAGGGCGACGGAAAAATACATAACAAACATTCATTCAGAAATATATTCACAATTTAAATTATTATGCCATTAACCACAATCCGAGTTGGAGTCTCTCTTCAGTTACAGCTAACCAGTGCGCGCCTATTGCGCTATTGTAAGAACCGAGATGCAGTATTTTGGATTTAAAATTTTGTAAATTTGTTGTTATAACTTATGAGATCAAGCTGCTTAGGTCATCGGTCCCTAAGCTTACACACTACTTAATCTAACTTAAACTATCTTACGCTATGGATGACACACACGCCCATGCCGGAGGGAGGACGCGAACCCCACACGGTGGGCACTGTCGGGACGCAGCAGCCAACCACTTTTCTGCACCTATCTACACACGCTCCTCGTCAGACGCGAATTCCCATCTCTGTCGCATACCACATGCGCGGTACCCCCCCCCCCCCCCCCTCCTCTCCACCCCCGCGGCCATTATTCTACTCGTTCGCGGCCACACTGTATTCCCGCTAGGGTTCGGACGATGTTGTGCGTCTAGCACTCAAAACTTTAGATGACCCGTCGACAGCCAAATAATTATACAGGATGTTTGAGGAGGAATAGTAAATATTGTACGAGGTGGTGGTATAGACAAATTGCAGAAAATATGCCATATAACCTCCTGTGTATTGATATATGTGTGGTGTCTGTTCTTTCGGGAATGTCCGAAAGAAAAGACACTACGAATCCGGGTTCGATCCTGGTCAGGCACAAATTTTCATCTGTGCCGTTGTTCTACTTTAATGCGCATGACAGCCTGGCCATCTGTCCTTCAATCTTTAATTGATTAACAAGGCTGTCTATTTAGATTCGTAGAGTCTGTTCTTTCGGAAATGTCCGAAAGCACACACACACACACACACACACACACACACACACACACACACATACACATTTTTATCTTGAGTGCTATTCGGAAAATGTTTGGCAACTCAGTGATAGTGCCGGACTGGAGCTGCATCAACCTACTCATTTCACAAGATATAGTTGTAATTTTCTGAACAATTCCTGTTTAATAAGTGACAGCGACAGCGTCTCTCATCGTTTACTTTGTCGGAAACCTGCTTCTCTCTGCGTAGCCTATACTATAGCAATGAGTGACTGCTCACATTCTTCATACCTCACTGGACGTGCTACTGCAACTGTAGCCAAAGATTCAAATCCCGCTGGAAAAGTATGTTTCAAGTCAGATGGTTTAGCTCCTCCCGTACTGTCATTGAAAAAGATCACAACGAAATTAAGTATAGGTATCCTATGAAACCCTTGAGTTCATACTGTGGTGCTGTGAAGATGAAAAAAGTAGTTTTTCACAATTATCAGATGACAGATGGAATTTATCAGATTCCACTAATTATGATTGCATTATTAACTGTTGATTCACAGGCGCTTTTCTGCCGCTTATTGTAACTGTTATTTGAATGTTAGAGCTGGAAGAACAGAAACATCACATTTCGCCATATGGAATACTCGAATTCACTCTAAGTCTTCACGTTTCGAACAAAGGCAGAATATCCGTCAGGAAAGCTGACAACAAAAAGTCAGGCCATGCCTGTCTACTGGTGGATGTATCAATGACAGTTATCTCAATAACAATATTGTACAGCAAATATACATTGCCAACTCAACCACTGTAGAAGCTCTAAAATTGTGAATCGCGTCTGGTGAATACGCTTTCAAGGTTTCGGTGCGATAAAGTCAGTAAAACACAAATCATTGCCGCAGTTATTACTCGTAATTTATGACATTTAGTCTGCATTCTTTGCATCGATGTATTACAAGTAATTGCACTCTAGCCCCTAAACCTAGTTACAGAAATGCGAATAAGGCTCATTGACAATATAATGAGGATCTTGCGGCCCTCGCCACGCGCAATTTTGAAACGAAGCTATAGTCACTTCCGAGGTCACTCACAGAACACATCAGTTGGTATCCTTCCTGGCGGTATAACTGATACTTGGCAACAGTGCAGAATATGTTTGGCAACTCTGTGACCGACGAGTTACTTCCTTGATGGCACAGAACTATCCTGCTAAATTCACTTGATATTATCGTGTCATTTCAATTTAATACTGAGCGATTTTCGCTTGAGATGTGACATAAGTATATCAGTTAATACTTTTGAGTCCACGAAAGTCGTTCCACACGGGAAATACAACTACTGTCGCCTCTTATGTTGCGGTTTATCTGCCACAGCGCTTACTGGGTCAATATGTAAGTGGAAGACACCGCGACTATTCGCTAGCTCCTAGGTAACGTGCTTGCCCGTCAGGTGCATGCTGCCTCTGTTCGCCTTTCGAGCCTCTCCGAAAGCCAGATTTTTAATTGTTTTGTTGCAGAGCTACAAGCAGGCAGACACAAATTCAGTGAGAGAATCGTAAGACAACGCTCTAGCAAATTTCGTCTTGCTTCTTTTAGTAACCCTTAGTGTCAAAGCGAAAACCTTGAGGTACTGTCAAATTCATAATGCCACGTTTTTGTTTTCTGCGACATATTTTTTGTTGTTGTGAATACATAATTTTATCTATGAACTGCAACATTTTCATAACACTTGCGAAGCAAATCAAGTGAAGTATCACTTCACCAACTTGTTGGGAAGGTGGAAACAGCACTACCCGTTCTGGATGCTCTCTGTATCTTCCTGGATGTCGAGTAATACGGCCTTCGAGTAAATGGTTAGAGATGAAGAACCTAGTGGTGAATGAACTTATAGATGGGCTGAATGCCAGGGACTACTCTTGAAAAGAATAAGTAGACGATCTATTCACAGTAAGACTTAGAAAATTTGCTAGTACTGTTAAAACTATGTGCACTGAACATTGTGAAAAAGTATTTAAAGACGAGCCCCACGAAAATTGGTGTAGTATTATTTATGGGGAAGCATGTCCAGCACACATACTGAAAAATTATGTTTCTCGATGAAACTTTAGAGAGGGTTGTAGTGTATCTAGAGGTAGCCCTGGATGGAAAACTATTATGAACACCTCACATAAAGAATATTTTCCACTGCGAAAGATAATCTTAGAAGCACTAGAAGCTGCTGTAGGGTAAACTGGGGTCTAAACCCAGTACGTACTGGATATACGTCCCTGCAAAAAGACCAATGATAATTTATTGGCCTATAATATCAACAAAGTGGAACAGAAGGCGGCTGCTAGGGAGTCTGGCAAAGTGCAGAGACTGACCTGCTTTCACAAACAGATGGAATTAGCAGGACATCCACTCTTGGAATGGATATTATGTTAGACATGCCCGCCTTACACCTGTGGCTTAAAATGGAGGCAGTGGCAGGGACATAAAGGCTAAAAATTGGAAAAAACTGGATGTAGTTAGAATATACAGAATCCCAAATCAGTAAGGCGATGGCTGGGGAAATTCCGACTAACTACACAATAACTTCTAGCTGTTTCAATAAACTTTGCTACGTAAAAATTGGAAGCTGGGAGCAGTGGAAAAACGAACCACAACACCGTGCAGGAGACATAATATAGTGATTTACTGACAGGTCGAAAACAGATGGAAGTACCAGGCCTGGTGTACTGCCTAGAATCTCTTTAGGGATGATGGTCACAGTATTAAACGTTTTTTTTTTTCTGCCAGCATGTGCACGGACGAAAATTAGAATAGACCCTACAAACATCGTAGATTCTACTTTTATTCAGACCGCCAAGCAGCTCTGAAATCTCTATCAGCCCATACAACTAGATCGTAGGTCGTTGCAGAATGCCATGAAGCATTTTCTTTCGGACATGTCCGAAAGAACAGACATCACACATATATCCATATATAGGGTGTTTCAGAAGGTTCAAATGGTTCAAATGGCTCTGAGCACTATGGGACTCAACTGCTGAGGTCATTAGTCCCCTAGAACTTAGAACTAGTTAAACCTAACTAACCTAAGGACATCACAAACATCCATGCCCGAGGCAGGATTCGAACCTGCGACCGTAGCGATCTTGCGGCTCCAGACTGCAGCGCCTTTAACCGCACGGCCACTTCGGCCGGCGTTTCAGAAGGAATAGTAGATATTTTAGCAGGTGCTAGTGCAGACGAAAAAATTTCCATATAAATGCGTCCACTTTTTATTGAGTACAGAGATACAGCTGTTAGTACGTAACGCTAACAAAGTCAAAGCAAAGGCAAATGAGGACATTCAAAGTTGATTTTCAGAAAGTCACTAACCAACTTTAATGCACATTTGACTTGTCTTGATAATACCACGTGTAGCTCTACTGAGGTCGTCTTTGCGTCCTTTTATGAGGGCTGCACTATTCATAACCCGAACGATCAAATCGGCTCTTGGGTTTACTTTTTATTTGTAGGCTTCGCTTTTAACCATCCCCGCAGGCAAAAATCCAAAGAGATAAGATCCGAGAACCTTGAAGGCCAAGAAAAGTGCCCATATCTATAGATCCACCTTCCGGGAAATGTTAGGTTTGGATAATGTGTGACCTGACGACTATAATGTGCAGGAGATCCGTCATGCTGGAGGAACTTACGCATTCTTGTAGCCAAATGAACCTGCATCTCGGTTCTTACAGTAGTGCATCAGGTGCGCACTGGTTAGATGTAACTGAAAAGAGACTCCTACTCGGCTTGAGGTTAAGGGCGAATCCCAAGCGCATGGCCACGAACAACTGGGAGCGGAAACTTAAAGTCATCGGAACCTTGTTGAAGTACCACGACATGCGATTATTAGACCAACTGCAGAAAGTTCACTTTATAAATACATACATACTTAGCAAAATATATCACGTCGCAGCAGTCTTACCGATACTGCAGGTCACTGCACATAAAATATTAGCTGCAGGCTCTTGGTGTGTGTGGAAACAAAATATATTAGCAGAGGCAAAACGGAGGACTTGGAATCAAAGACGTGCTTTTAAACTAATACGTGCCACTAAGACAGGCATCACGAAACTTCTGTTCCTCTCGTTAGATCCTGGGGATAGGAACGCTCCTGTTAATGTAGCATGCCAGCCTAGATTACTAGTACTATGGCAATTGGAGCTCTATAAGACTTCCACCAGCACAAACCAACACTAGAACCGTCTATGATTATATTACCAGAATCGTCTTCACAAACCAATTCCGGTAAATTAACCTACAAAAAGTGGAGGAACGTCTGGAAAAATATCAACAATGAAATTCTACCAACTAGAGTCAGTGCCGTATGGTGCGACGTTGTAAACGAAACCATACCATCAGCGGAACGATTATGGAAAATCAAATTGAGACCATCTCCATACTGCGACAAATGTCGGCTTGTAGAATCTGTAGCGCACATCTTCTTATGTGAAAATAGAATTAGAATTTGGAACTGGACTAGGAAGAAATTAGCCCTATCAACAAAACCTCAGAAAGTCATATACCGATAACTGAAGCTTTACAACCCGACTGGAAAAGTTACCCGTCCGCAAAGAATAACAGTTATTCGTGGCTTCTGGGACAGTTTGTGCTTTACGTCGTAACAAACAGAACTTAGAAGAGTACATGTTTTTGATTGCAGAAGAACATTTTACGCTGAAGAAGAATAACAAATATAAGGAATGGTTTCAATTTTTTTGTCTATTGCTTTATGTGGGCTACGAAGAGGTGGACACTTTTTTTATTAGAAGCAGAATTTTATTCTTTCACTTTTTTTATTCCTGGAATATTCTTTTACGTTGGTTCTAAAATCAGAACTGTTCTAATTTGGCAAAACTCCTCCGGCTCCGAAATGTTTTTCATTTGTTGAAAAATATGTGGCTTCCTTACAGACCTCATATCCATCCAGCGAAAATAACTTAAATTGTGACTATATTTCTGAATGAAAGTTTGTTATGTATTTTTCCGTCACCCTTTTCACTGTTATAAGTTCTGTCCTACGAGGAACGCACGCCATTGGAAGCGGCAATCTGTAACTTATTTTAACTTAATTACTACTTCAATTTTGTTCTACAATTTAAAGGTATATATGGGTGCAAACATGGAAAACATGGGAATAGTGCAGCTGCTCAGTGACAGGTATGGAGGAAGCATTGAGGCCACGCCTCGGGTCATCGACCCTTGTTGCCTGCCGCATGGATTCTGTGAAGTGTTGTGGCAGTTGGCAGTCATTGCTGAATACAGACATTTGCAAATATCCCCACTGCTTTAGGGGAAATGGTCTTGGTTGCATTTTTTCCGTACCGTAATTAGCACAATAACATAAGGTTTGTTCTGCTGAAGAACTTGATGCACACAAGTCCTAAAAATAAGAATCTCCTAGCGAGAGTAATGCGTGAAAGGAGACAGACTGTTGGCCAAAGAATGGACAGCTCCCTGCTTTTTGCGTTTCCGATAGCGCCTCCGATAAGAATCTGGTATCATATTATGTTTCACAACCTTAAACTGTTTATTTTCTTTACTTCATACTAAAATAAAAGTTATGATATGAGAAGAGGAAATGACTGATACGCTTCTCAGGAACTTTAGTTTTTCGTGTTTATATTCTCACTTCATACTAAAACAAGGGCGTTAATATGAGAAGAGGAAACGAAATATACGCTTCCAAGACATAATATTTCCTTGTGTGCTACTACTGCATACATGAAAGCCCTGCAGTTAATTTTTGTACGTTGCATAAATTTTGATATCACCTCACATTCCTTTGTGAGAAGTTTCCTATTTTCTTGGGATTCAAGTAGAGTGGACATTTCATCACTGGTTAATATTCTGATGACTAATGACATGATACCCGTTGCAATTGCTCCATGGCACCTGTGAGTAGAGTCTCACGTTGGTTACTATAAGAACACGCAGACAGTGATATCCGCTCACTGCAGTCAGAGCCAAGATGATTTCTTTCTGTTTATGGCGAAGCGTCTGCTGCAGTGTCCACGCTCAGCCAACATAAACAAATCGCGGCGGCATTGGGCACTGCTAATCGCTGCACTTGTCGCGAGCCTCGAAATACGAGGGCACTGTCTCTGCTAACGATACTATGGAGTTAATACATCTTACTTAACGTAATGTAATATGCAGGTCGTGGATTGGGTAAAAATTCAGTTTGTCACTTCCCAACGCATTAAAATACTTTACAGTCATATTTGATGCAATATTTATTGTTGGTTGTCTCTCTAATGTTAATAGTATTGATTCAGATTGTGCGTGAACACGAAAACACACGCACACACACACACACACACACACACACACACACACACACACACACACACACACACACACAAACAGTCATTGATTCCAGTGAGGGCGACAACTACTGTGTGTTGAACAACACATGCACCAGTCAATTCCTCAGTTGGCGTAGAGTGGATGAGATTTTTCAATTACCTTGCATTGCAAGAATTGTAAGGAGGAGACTGAAAGCAAATGGACTTGTATCCAAAGAACTGCGACAAAACAAAGCTTGACCGACTATAAGATAATTGTCAAAAATGGATCAAATGGCTCTGAGCACTGTGGGACTTAACTACTGAGGTCATCAGTCCCCTAGAACTTAGAACTACTTAAACCTAACTAACCTAAGGACATCACACACATCCATGCCCGAGGCAGGATTCGAACCTGCGACCGTAGCGGTCACGCGGGTCCAAACTGACGCGCTTAGAACCGCACGGCCACACCGGCCGGCAAGATAATTGTCCACATGGTTTTTGTGGACGAGTATACTTTTAGTAACCAACCCACCCACGATCATTACGTAAGATTTCTCGAAGGCGTAGGGGCATTGATTTCATCAAGACGTCGACAGTGTAGCGTGATGGTTTACTTCCCACCATACGTTTTCTATATTCGTCCAAAGGTCGCTTGCATTTGTAGGTCCACATGGCAATAACCTTGTTACCTCTGCCCACATATTCTCTATCTGGTTGATGTTCGGTGGTCGTGGAACAAACGGCAACAGCTTTATCCTCTCTTGGCCCTGAAACCAATCTCGCACTGCTCTGATATAATGGATGGGGCTCTGCTCCTGTAAATAAATTGTTATCTCGTTCGTTCATATATTTATATTTAAATAACATATAAGTAATAAGCACATTGTATTATTATTTTCCACAGTGTATAAGAATTCAGGCCCTGTCATGAATAAGTGATCCTAGATTCAACCGTCCGATTAAGAATGTGGTTTACACAGACTATCAAATGATGAGAGTCGTATTCGGATATCCACATTAAGCCTGACTGGCTGCATCCGATTAGAACGATCTGGTATCGAAATGAAATTACAGAAATCGGATAATTTGAACGTCTGTATTGCAACAATGCTGCGCACATAAATTCCTATGATGGAGTAACAGGTAGGAACTGCCTAAGAAAAAGTGAGAAATATGTCTACTAGCAGCAATGTCACGTAATTATAACCCATATTTATGTGACGGAAATACTGAATCGAACAATGCATATCTATTTCAGTGGTGGGGAGATGCAGATGCACCATATCGGATTTGCTGATGACATAATGACAATAATAATAATAATAAAAATCCCGTGGGGCCGATAGGGGAAACCCTCCCCCATATGGGTGGTACCGAGGAAATCACATACTTGGGGTGAACCAAATACTAACACAATCCTGAACGGCTACTCAATCCGTTGAACCCTCTGGTCCTGTCCCGTCCTGGAATCACCCAGGCCAAACCAATGAAACACAAGCAAACATGAACTGCGCAATCGAAGTCAACTTTACCCCAGGTGGTACACAACCCGGCTGTCGACAGGCGGCAGTTGGAATTTCGGATTCTGGGGAGTCCAGGTTAGCACGGCAGAGAATATTGAAGATCTCCTGTAAATTTCCCTACAAGCAGAAAACATGCATTTGAAAACTACACGCCGCGCGGGATTAGCCTAGCGGTCTAAAGCGCAGCAGTCATGGACTGTTCGGCTGGTCCCGGCGGAGGTTCGAGTCCTCCCTCGGGCATGGGTGTGTGTATGTCTGTTTGTCCTTAGGATAATTTAGGTTAAGTAGTGTGTAAGAATTTTTTTTCATAACTAAACGTCGATACATTGATCCAAATACGAAAACTAAATAATCTCACATAATAAATCGACCGACAAAAAATTCTCATCATTGCTCTTCAACAACCACAACCAACTGACAATGAAACCTTGCATTACGGAAACCATTTCATCTTCAAGAGCAAAATACAACAAAAGGTAGCGAAAGGCGTACCAATCTTTGGCACTGCTTTTCTCGAACACAGATCTATCATCAACTCTGTCAAATCACAGCCATCAACAATCGTCTTAGGACTACGCTCATTCAGAGCCCCAGTAAAATATATACACTCATCAATCCACATGCCCCCACCAACCTCGAAAATAAGAAAAACACCAAAAATGTCGAAAAATTCTGGAACACACTCTATGAGCAAAATTTACCAAGACGACGTGAAAATACTAATGGGAGACTTCAACTCTCTATTTGGGACACAAAAAACCTGTAGAAAAATCATTGGTACAAATTCAACACACCGAATCGCTTAGACCAACGGCACACGTCTGACTGATATTTGCCAACAATTCAACCACAAAAGAATGTCTTCCCACTTTAGGAAAATACCTTTTCTCAGGTAACATGCTTGGCTACCAGGTGCAAGCTGCTGTCGTTCGCCTTTCTAGACTCGCTGAAAGCCAGATTTTTAATTCTTTTGTAGTAGAGCTACAAGCAGGCAGATACAAACTCAATAAGGGAATCGTAAGATAACGCTCGAGCAAAATTCGTCTTGCTACTTATAGTAACCCTTAGTGTCAGAGCGAAAACCTTACGGTACTGCCAATTTCATAATGTTTTCTGCCGACATATTTTTTGTTGTTGTTAATACATAATTTTATCTATGAAATGCCACATTTTCGTCAGACTTGCGAATGAAGTAAATACAGATCTTTTCGAAGTCAAAAGTCGGTAATATCCTACTAATTCGTGTTAAAATAGGATCAATCGTCTTACAGACACTTAATGCATCGCTAACAGTCTGGAACCGCGCGACCAATACGGTTGCAGGTTCGAATCCTGCCTCGGGCATGGATGTGTGTGGTGTCTTTAGGTTAGTTAGGTTTAACTAGTTCTAAGTTCTAGGGGACTGATGACCTCAGAAGGTAAGTCCCATAGTGCTCAGAGCCCTTTGAACGATTTTTGAACTTAATGCTTTATTAAGATGGACTGCTGTCGTGATGTTTCTGTAGTAAGCTGAATTTAATTTGTATTAGTAAAATGAATATTTTATTTGCATTTTCCATTAGTATTCTAAACGCAACAGTAATCATCAAAGAGAAATTAATCAGCAGCTGAATTTTCTTTCACGATATCTAAAACAATCTTACAATGCTACATTTGTTTACAAATTCTACGCCCGTAGAAACGTACTTCTTTTAACGAGGTCGTTAAACCATAGTAGTTTTAAGAGTATTTTCGTCTAGAAATGAAATGCCTTGACGGTTGATCGATCAAGAGCGGGAAAGGTAATATTTTACGAATATATGACGAGAGGGACAAGTGCTTGAGAGAGGACTTCCCTAACAATACAAGTGTCTGAGAGACGACTTTCCTATCAATCTCCTGGATAATTTTATTTCTCAAATCAACAGAGTGAGTTATCATGCAGTAGCAAAGGTGATATAGTTTTGTTGCTCGACTGTCTCACACTGCGACCGAAAGGGGTCTCAGTTGTTGACAACAAATTCCAGCTGTGTTGCACACACCCCTTGGGGTAGAATTTGTAGTCCAAAACACACTTTTGGAGCTATCAAATGTAAAATATTATGTTCACACTACTCTTTGCTCTAGTCTACGTCATTTGGTGCATTTCTTCTTACAAGGGAACCTCCCAACGCACCCCCTTCAGATTTAGTTATAAGTTCGCCCAGTGGATAGGCCTTGAAAAACTGAACACAGATCAATCGAGAAAACAGGAAGAAGTTGTGTGGAACTATGATGAAAATAAGCAAAATATACAAACTGAGTAGTCCATGTGCCAGATAAGCAACATCAAGGATTATCTGAGCGCAGGAGCGCCGTGGTCGCGTGGTTAGCGTGAGTGGCTGCGAAACCAGAGGTCCTTCTTTCAAGTCTTCCCTCGAGTGAAAATTTTAATTCTTTATTTCAGACAATTATTATCTGTCCGTCCGTCCGTCCGATGCGACTGTGAAACTGTTGCATTCATTTGTTGCAGTTTATGTGACAAACTCATGTTTTCATCACTTTTTTGTGAGTGATTATCACATCCACAAGGAAACCTAAATCGGGCAAGGTAGAAGAATCTTTTTACCCATTCGCCAAGCTTACAAGTTAGGTGGGCCGACAACATATTCCTGTCATGTGACGCACATGCCGTCACCAGTGTCGTATAGAATATATCAGACATGTTTTTCTGTGGAGGAATCGCTTGACCTATGACCTTGCGATCAAATTTTTTCGGTTCCCATTGGAGAGGCACGTCCTTTCGTCTACTAATCGCACGGTTTTGCGGTGTGGTCGCAAAACACAGACACTAAACTTTTTACACTGAACGCAGACGTCAATAAACGAACGGACAGATCATAGCTTTGCGAAAATAAAGAAAGCAAAATTTTCACTCGAGGGAAGACTTGAACCAAGGACCTCTCGTTCCGATACTGCTCACGCTAACCACGGGACCACGGCGCTCCTGACCTCACACCATCCTCGATGTTGCCTATCTTGCGCTTGGACTACTCAGTTTGTATATTGTGCTTATTTTTTTCATGGTTCCACACAACTTCTTTCTGTTTTCTCGATTGATCTCTGTTCAGTTTTTCAAGGCCCATCCACTGTGCGAACTTATAACTAAATCTGAGGGGGGTGCGATGGGGAGGTTCCCTTGTTAGGAAGTGGACGATAAAGGCATCATAACACGTCACCAGTAACAGTACTGCAAAGGAATGCTCAATGAGCGACCTGATGACGTTCAGTAATAGTCACTCCGTTGATTTTTGTTGTTTCGAATTAGAGCATGCAGTACTCCTACACCAGACTTCTGAACTTTGCCTGTTTAATGCAAATGTCACATGAGGGTAAAATGGTAATCTGTCACATATATCAGTAGTCGAAACTTCCTTAATGTGGAAAATAATTCATGCCAGAACGATCTTTGTTGAAACAAGAATATCTTTTTCTGGCGTATTTTTCCCAAAAGCACTCGCTCTAAACACAATCCAAATCTTTCTAGCTGCCTCCTCTACATTCACCCCCCTGTTATACCAAAGTAAATATTGTGTTGCAGATGTTACACCTTTTTCCACTTGCGACTCAATTTTACAATGCTTAACCGTAGTTCATGATTTTCAGGTATGCAAAATCCAATGCTTAACTGCAAGATACTAACTAGAACTTCAAATTCGGAAATGGCATTGATACATACACTGACAGCGTGGCGCCGTTTTCACATGGGTGGCGCCGGATTTCAGGTGGCGGGTGGCGTCTGGCCGGTGGCCGGTAGCCGCTGCAGCGCGAGGAAACGCTCGACCGTAAACTGTTATGATCGCGACGCAGCCACGAGCTGCCCTGCGAATTGTTTCTGGAATACTTGTTATTGCGGGTGGGTAGAATGTTAAGCGAATTATCTTCGATGTTCAATCAGACTCATAAGTTTACACCGAAATGTGGTTAAAAAAAAAAATCAGTTGGACGCGAACACGCGACTGTAAGTTCAGAATGCACGACGATTACCGGAAGACCACGGGCTCACTCCCACCATATCATCTCGGAAATAGACAACACTTCCTCCTAACACTTCCGCATCTTACAGTGTTACCAGATTGTGCAGATGGCCGGACTTAGAGTTGTCAGGGGCGGTCAGCTTTATTGGCCACCTTAGGTGAACGACTCGGACTTAGTCTCTGTGGCGGCCGGCCGGCGGTCAGTTTTTTTGTACGTTGGCGGCAGTAGAATCTTCTTGCAATCAGCTTCTAACGCCGGTTCCTTAATATTTTTTCAATATTGTTCCTCGAAATAAAGGTCTCCCTCCGTCCAGGGATTCCGTTTGCACTCCCGAACGATCCCCCTTATATTTGTGCGTTGTTCGAACCTACCGGTAAGAAATCTAGCAGACCGCCTCTGAATTGCTTCAATGTCTTCCTTTAATAATTGGTACGGATCCTAAATACTCGATCAGTACTGAAGAATAGGTCGTACTAGTGTTCGATACACGGTCTCCTTTACAAATGAACCATAATTTCCTAAAATTCTCTCTAAAAACCCGAAGTTGACTACTCGCCTTCGCTACTACAATCTTACTTGCTCGTTCCATTTCATACCGTATTGCAAAGTTACGCCCAGATTTAATCGACTTGATTGTGTCAAGGAGCACACTAGCAATACCGTGTTCGCAAATTGCGGGATTGTTTTTCCTACTAGCACATTTAGAGCAGGCTGCCATTGAACACACCAACTAGAAATTCATTTTGTGTTATCGTATAGTCAACGAAAAGTTCTCGTAAACCACATTCATCACCGGCAAAGGGCTGCAGGTTGTTGCTCACCCAGTCTGTCAGGTCGTTAATTTATATAGAGAATAGCAGCGATCATCGCTTACTTCTCTGGAGCACTCTTTGACAATACTCTCGTCTCTGATGAACACTCGCCGTCCAGGACGACGTAATGGATTCCATTGCTTAAGAAGACTTCGAGACACTTTCATATCCGGGAACCTATTCCGTGTCGTCGTCCCTTCGTTAACAGTTTGCAGAGGGGCACCGTGTAAAACGCTTTTCAGAAATCTAGGAATATGGAGTCTACTTTTTACCCTTCATCCAGGGTTTGCAGTATATCATGTGAGACAAGGATAAGCAGAGTTTCGCACGAGTGATGCTCTCTGAAAGCGTTCTGGTTTGTGCACAGAAGATTTTCTGTCTCAAGGAAATTGATTTGTACTGCCACACTTTAATTTAGGTTATGACCCAAAGACATTTCAGTCTGTGGGTGTCGCCAGTATCAACCTACTAGTGCATGCAAAAGATCTTTTATGCGTTGAAGTCAGCAGCTATTGTGAATCATAGAAAGCGCTCCATCTGAAATAATCTTCATGGCATCAGGACATCAAACTCTAACCCTGCTTCCTTAAGCAGTCATTTCGTCTCACAGAGCTTCGGACAAGTGAATAGCGTAGATCAGTCGGAGAAATATCTGACTATTACAAGAATAATGAAGACCATCTACAGCGGCTTGTTCAAAGGTGCTTTCTCCGCATTTCTGTGAAGATATTTTTAGGTAAACCACGGAAAGCATAAATCTGAATGTCGAAACGATTATCTGAAAGGGAGTCCTGCCAATGGAAGGCCAATGTCTTAACCGCTGGCTTAGTCGATACGGGATTGTTTATCGTATAGCTATACATTATTTTCTCTTCTTTGTTAGTGACTTACAATGGTGCGCCCTCTCGGCTCACAATAATCGTTTGCAACTAATAGCGAATTTTGAAACACATTTCGATTATCTGCTAAATCCTAGTGAGGTTCTGACTGTTGGAGGATTTAATCTTAATCACGGGACAAACTAAGCCAGGTGGTTGTCATTTCCAGTTACGAGGTTTGTCGAGGAACGGCTTAATTTTGTTTCAGTACAATTGTTACGTAACTATCACATGCTTGTACCTTGTCTCCTTCAAAGAAGTCCCCTTAGTGGTGTGAACGGTATTTCAACTTCGCTACGGTTCTGCAAAGCTGATTTTCGAATATTCCGCAGTGCTCATTTTGAATCTTCGTTATGTAATCAGTGGTGTCCATTCAGCATTAATTATAATCTTGGAAATAATAACATGTCAAGTAATACGAGACGACGCCTGGGCGAATACGGTCACTTGATTTTTGACACAATGTTCGAAAATTTGCTGAGGTGAATGGGCAGGGACGATGCAGCTGTGAAGATACCTCGATCTGTCTTGTCACAGCGGAGGTATCTTGCTGCTAACTTCCTGGCGCAAACGTTTCAAAGCTGGTTTGTGGTAATGACGGTCGACTGACTTTGAAACAAAACATCGAAATGCAGAGTTCCACTGACATCGAGAAAAAAACTGAGCTTTATTTTTATAGTGAATACAGACTGAGATATTTTTTGGTTGACAATATCTTTTAGCAGCCAACTGTTACGGTCTCGTTTTAGTCTCAGTATCGTGACCGAAAAGTCAACATTCGTCTCTTGGGACAAGCTATTGCAGGAATATTTCGTAATAATGAGCTTCTTCGTGGAGTTCCTTGCAAACATTCTCTCGATGTTCTTTCCGCTCTTCAGGAGACCGTGACACAAACTTTGCTGCAACTTGAAGCATGTTCGGAATTTCAGTTAGAATCTGACAACACGAGCCAAGGGGGATTCTGTCCTCTGCAAGGTCCCTCAAAATTAGGCAGCGCCACTGGATTTCCTCAATATCAGCATCACCAGTTTAGGTCTAATACCTTCCTGGTCGGGAGACTTCTTCGACTGATTCACGACCATTTTTTGAACTGGGAGCACCATTCGTAACACGAATTACGATTTAGAACATCATCTCCCTAAGCTTGTTTCGGAAGTCATAGATTTCCATAAATATTTTCATTATTTTTTTTCCGTTGGTTCCTTGCTTTGCAATGTCGGACATTGAAAAAAAGGTCACTCTCATAACGACAGCTCGGAAACCAAACGTGATATCTATAATGTGAAATACACTCACGTTCAGAAAAAAAAGCAGAATACGTCGAACGACTAGAGATAAGAGGTTCACATGCACAGGACATGTACATCCGTAAGTTCTGCAGAAATGATTAGCATTTCAGTAGCCTCGGTTCAGCCTAGTAGGCACAGGATTCTTCATGAGCCCTGAAAACTTGTTCTATGCCTCATGGTATCGACGTGTATATGCGCCAAGGGCGTCCTGTGGAATAGCCATCCATGCTGTATTCAGCTGGTTCCGAAGTTCATCTGTGGCGGTTGGCACTGGGTCACAGCACTGCACCCGTCGTTTCACCATATCCCACACATTATCGATTGGTGAGAAGTCTGGTGATCTGGTTGGCCAGGAGAAAAGGCTGACATCCTGGGACACCAAGGAGGCTCCTGCTCATGCAGCAACAAGTGCTTGTGCACTATCTTGCTGGCGCCAGGGGTGTCGTGCAGAAAGGGTATGGCTAAGGGTCGCAGAACGTCTTTCACGTAGGTCACAGTGGCCACAGAGCCCTGGGAACGCACCAACTGTGATTTGTGATTGTACCCAATAGCACGCCACCCCATAAGGCGCTGTAAGTCTTGCGCTAATGCAGTTAATTTCATGCCGCTCCTCCTGTCTGTGACGAACCAAAATGCGGCCATAATTTTCAAACAAACAGAACCTTTATACGTCCGCAAGCGCTATCTGATGCCGTTCCTGTCCCCAGTGACGTCTTTCCACACACCACTGCCGTTTAGCATGTTTCTGCACATTCGTGAAAGGTAGGTGGAGAAGCGGACGACGTGCACTTAACCCGTATGTGATAAGGGGCGACAGACTGTCAACACTGATAGTGTACGATGTGTTGCACTGTTGCACCGCTGCGCCAGAGCCGAGGAGGTCGTAGATCTGTCCTGCAATGCCGTTTTGCTGAGGTGTCGATCTTATCGGGGGAGGGAGGAGGGGTCTGAATGGTGTGACGTAACGAATCTCGTCGTGTTCTACGGCCTTCCACGAACACGCGTTGCGCTGCCGAAACACTTCGTCCCACACGAATGCATCACATTCTCTCATGCCGATAGTGCACCATCTTTCAAACTCACTGATGTAACGGTACGGTTCGTGCATGCGTCTGCGAAGCACCTTGCAAGTGTGCTAAAGTCACACTGATCCATTACCTTCGTTTTATAGCGACAACCACAGCCGCAGGCGGATTTTACCGGTAAGTGGTGTTGCGCCGCGACATCTATGATGACCTTGACCCGCAGGCCGACATGGTTCAAAGGTTAATCATTTCTGCAGAACACACTAACGTACGTATGCTCTGAATAGGAACGTCCTGTGTCTAGAAGTTGAAGATGTTCTGTTTTTTTTTCTGAACATGAGTGATATGATTACTTCAGAGTCTATGGTGGATACAGAGCTGGCAACGATACGTTAGTATGACGCGATAGGAATCGGTATGAGCAGATGGGAAAGGAAATTGCAGCTTACGCAATTTATTAAGATTAAATGACGAAGTCATTGTCGTCATCATCTGCGAGTGAATCGTCAACAGAGTGGTGAATAGCCACGGTTCACGAAGAGAGTGAGACGGCAGTAAAAGTGATGGGGGGAGTTTTCGAGCAGGATGTAGTTAGCAACAGAGAGGTCAATGAGTATTCTTGTAATAACGTGAGAGCCACTGCAGCACACACGTAACCTAGCCGTCCGTGTCAAGGCTCCGATTGTGAAAGTGTAACACCATAGCTTACACACTACATACTCTTTGTTGATTCATTTAGCTATCTGTTTTGTTCAACATCCCATTTTTTAACTTCTGTAATTAGTGTATGATTAATTCGATACTGTAATGAAGTATAATCTTTGTAATAAGCACAATATGAGCAAATGATGTTTTGTCTTTCTCATATAATCTCTTTGGTTATCTTTGTGGTTGAATAATATTGTTTAAATTTTTTTTTTATAAATGTCAGTATGTCCAAATGTTCTGTCTTATTTAATGTGTTTGGTTGTTGTTATGTAAACTGCTGACCTTCACTTAGGTTCAAATGGCTCTGAGCACTATGGGACTTAACATCTAAGGTCATCAGTCCCCTAGAACTTAGAACTACTTAAACCTAACTAACCTAAGGACATCACACACATCCATGCCCGAGGCAGGATTCGAACCTGCGACCGTAGCGGTCGCGCGGTTCCAGACTGAAGCGCCTTTAACCGCTTGGCCACACCGGCCGGCCCTTCACTTAGGGTTCTTAGTTATTTTGTATGTAAAAGGTGCTGTGGTTCCCCTCGGGAACGGAAGCACGCAGCGCGTGCAAATTGTGGTTGGACTAGGTAGAAAAGGTGGATTTGAGAGTCAGTCGGGGCCGAGCTACCAAACTGTCAACTGCTCATGTAAAAGTTGTATATTGTGCTGGTGTCGAGAGAGGCTTTTCCTGACGCTTTCCAATGCCTCGGGTGGATGGATAAAGAGCTGGAACTATTCTGGAATTGGTATCTATCATCACCACCAAGAAATGACAGAGTCCAGCAATTCTACCTGCAAATCCACCTACCAACATTGCCACCACATTGCGCAATCACTGTAATGGAACACTATAGTAATGTGCTGTGAAGGATCAGCTCACAGGATGTTATAGTGTACCCAAATACAAGCCAAAATTTGACTGAACTCTTGTACCTACCGTGATTTATCCTGTCACGTATCCACTTAGGGTCCCTCCCACGCTAAAGTGTTTACCGACTGTCCTTCATTGAAGACATATTAAAATTAATATGACAATAGAATGTGCTAAAATTAATATTGTTTGTTGAAAGGATCTTACAAATATCTCAGATTTGTGTTTCACTGCAGTAAAAGTTCTGAACTGCAACTGTTGAGAGTTATATGTTCATGCTTGCTAAGTACTTGTTTCTCTAGTGTATTGAAAGTGTGTTTAGTCTGCTCTGCTACAGTGGTCAAGATTAACGCCCCTCCTCCCCCCCCCCCTCCATTGAAAGTAGTTCAAATGCACAAAGTTACTTTATTATAGAAAGTTTCAATTACTCTTGCTATTCAAGTCAAATTCTGTACAATATTGGGTTCCTCTTGTGTATTAAAAGTACATATTAATGTTGTAGCAGGATCCATAGTTTGTCTATTGTGCTCGTGCTACATAACGATTAATAGAAAGACAACTATCTATGAAAACAGCAACTTCTTTATTAGAAAGACAGTGAGAAGTAATCTGTTAGTGAACTCTATTTAATTTTCACTCTAAATAAAAAGGTATTTAGCTGAGAGAGACTTAACCTATGACCAGTTTATAATTTTGCAGTGAACTACATTTACAATTTTTTGTCAGATAGGAAAATGTTTGAAAAATAATATTGAGCCTATGCCTATTTTATGATTCTACAGTGAATATTGTTAGTAATATTATTAAGACCATTCAGTTGACCAAGCCTTGAAGGTAATAGTATATGTCATCTTCTGTTACCATTATGCAAATAGCCATGTTCGCTTATAACTGTTAGCACTTTCTTTAATGTGAACATATGCAGGTGCCAGAGTTCATTGCTCTCTCGTGTGACGTACTATAGACAGTGATTGCCCATTGAAGTTACTTGTTTTCAGTTTCTTGAATAAGAATGTTACTCATTCTTATGCCTTATTAGGCTGGCGACCGTTGTTATTATCATTTGGATACTGTGGATAGGCAAATTATTCTTTGTTACTGTTTAAATATTTACGTAATTCTGACTTTCACTTCCGATAAACTACTTCCGTTAGGTATTTCACGGTCAACACAAACAAAATTCCTCTCAGAGGCTAACACTGCTCTGTTGCTTTACACCATAACTACTTTAACAAAATAGTTCCATTTTACGATCTGCTTACCACTTTAAGGTTATGGTATAGCAATAGCGGACCATAGTGTTATACGTGGCTTTTCCGTGACAGGACTAATTGTTTTGTTGGGGAATAGTAGGTAATAAACCAAATTTGGTATTTGATTACACAAGCTACGTAAATGCAAGTTGCAGTGTTATAATAGTACTGGCGCACACTTAGATTCTTTGTTTTACATCTATCTTTCTCTCTTTCTCGGATGCAAACACTTGAGTTCTGCCGCCTCTCCCAGGGCAGCAGTTGACCTTGTTGAGTAATACGCCCTCTTCCTGCACTCGTCAGCGTCAACAGTAACTACTCGTTTGGCTGACTATACTGTAGACAGAAAGGTCTCTGCATCTCTGTACGTACAGAGTTCTGTTGGCTGGGAAAGTGCATTCCAGTCGCATATTCTGACAGTCCGTAAGCGAGGACGAAGAATGTTTTTTCCGATATCGACCTTTTCCAGCAGCTGCCAATCAGAGCGAATTGCCCACACGGCAAGTCGATGTCTTGTGCAAAACAAAAAAGGCGTGCGATTGCTGAAACGACGCAACATGCCGGACACAATCGGCGGTGGCGCCTTTGTTCGCGTGGCGGCAGTCCCGGGACGCGGCACCGGCGCCGAAGTGCGGCGGCAGCGAAACGCGACCGCCGCGCCGGCCGGCGTCGCATTCCTGCTGACGGCCGCTTCCGGTGCCTGCCCGGCTCCTCTTACTGTGCGTCCGAATAACAAGCGGGCCCTAGCGCCGCCGCTCTGCACCCAAAGGCGGACGGCCGCAACATTTAGCGGAGCACGCAAAGCATCACATACTACATAAACGCAAGGTGCGTCCAAGACTTTCGGTGAGTACATGTCGCCACCCGCTTGAGAAACTGGTTAAAAATTTTATACGAAACACAAGCAAACACTCATTTATTCGCTGATGGCCATTTAATTACATGAGTGGTGTTTAAAACAAAAGGTGCGAAACAATACTGGTGAGTACCAAGGAAGTCTCTACTCAAAACTAATCACCAGAGACCTGACCACTTTCTTGAGATTGAGAACCTTATGTCCACGACTAAGCATGGTTTACAAATCATCGCTCGTGCGAAACTCAGCTTGCCATTTCCTCACGTGATATACTGAGAACTATGGATAATGGCCAACAGGCAGATCCCGTGTTTTTGGATTTCCGGAAAGCATTTGACACTGTACCCCATTGAGCCTGTTAAGGAAAGTGCGATCATATGGTATACGTTCACAGATATGTGAGTGGCTCGAAGACTTCTTGAATAATAAAACCCGGTATGGTGTCCTCGACGGAGATTGTGCATCAGATGTAAGGGTATCGTCAGGAGTACCCCGGGGAAGCGTGACACGACCACTGCTGTTCTTTACACGCACTGCTGGCCGTTAAAATTGCTACACCACGAAGATGACGTGCTGCAGACGCGAAATTTAACCGACAGAAAGAAGATGCTGTGATATGCAAATGATTAGCTTATCGGAGCATTCACACAAGGTTAGCCCCGGTGGCGACACCTACAACGTGCCGACATGAGAAAAGTTTCAAACCGATTTCTCATACAAAAACAGCAGTTGACCGGCGTTGCCTGGTGAAACGTTGTTGAGATGCCTCGTATAAGGAGGAGAAATGCGTACCATCACGCTTCCGACTTTGATAAAGATCGGATTGTAGCCTATTGCGATTGTGGCTTATCGTATCGCGACATCGCTGCTCGCGTTGGTCCAAATCCAATGACTGTTAGCAGAATATGGAATCCGTGGGTTCAGGAGGGTAATACAGAACGCCGTGCTGAATCCCAACGGCCTCGTATCACTAGCAGTCGAGATGACAGGCATCTTATCCCCATGGCTGTAGCGGATCGTGCAGCCACGTCGCGGTCCCTGAGTCAACAGATGGGGAAGTTTGCAAGACAACTACCATCTGCACGAACAGATCGACGACGTTTGCAGCAGCATGGACTATCAGCTCGGAGGCCATGACTGCAGTTACCCTTGACGCTGCATCACAGACAGGAGCGCCTGCGATGGTGTACTCAACGACTAACCTGGGTGCATCAATGGCAAAACGTCATTTATTCGGATGAATCCAGGTTCTGTTTACAGCATCATGATGGTCGCATCCGTGTTTGGCGACATCGCGGTGAACGCACATTGGAAGCGTGTATTCGTCATCGCCATACTGGTGTATCATCCGGCATGATGGTATGGGGTGCCATCGGTTACACGTCTCGGTCACCTCTTGTTCGCATTGACGGAGCTTTGAACAGTGGACGTTACATTTCAGATGTGTTACGACCCGTGGCTCTACCATTCGTTCGATCCCTGCGAAACCCTATATTTCAGCAGGATAATGCACGACCGCATGTTGCAGGTCCTGCATGGGCCTTTCTGGATACAGAAAATGTTCGACTGCTGCCCTGGCGAGCACATTCTCCAGATCTGTCTCCAATTGAAAACGTCTGGTCAATGGTGGCCGAGCAACCGGCTCGTCACAATACGCCACTCACTACTCTTCATAAACTGTGGTATCGTGCTGATGTTACATGGGCAGCTGTACCTGTACCTGTACACGCCATCCAAGCTCTGTCTGACTCAATGACCAGGTGTATCAAGGCCGTTATTACGGCCAGAGGTGGTTGTTCTGGGTACTGATTTCTCAGGATGTATGCACCCAAACTGCGTGAAAATGTAATCACATGTCAGTTCTAGTATAATGTATTTGTCCAATGAATACCTGTTTATCATCTGCATTTCTTCTTGGTGTAGCAATTTTAATGGCCAGTAGTGTACATATATGATTTGGGCTGGGTGGGCAGCAGTCTGCTGTTGTTTGCCGATGATGGTATACGGTAAGGTGACGAATTTGAGTGCCAGTAGGAAGATACAAGACGACATTTACAAAATTTCCAGTTGGTGTTATGAATCGCAGCAAGCCCTAAATGTCGAAAAATGTGAGTTAATCCGGATGAGGACGAAGATCAAACCTGTAATGCTAGGATACAGTATTACTAATGTCCTGCTTGACACAGTCAAATCGTTTAAATATCTGGACGTAACGTTGCAAGGCGATACGAGGTAGAACAAGCATGTCCGAACTGCGGTACGGAAGGCGAATGGTCGACTTCGGTTTACTGGGACAATTTTAGGGAAGAGTGGTTTACCTGTAAAGGAGACCGCATATAGGACCTATTCTGGAGTACTTCTCGAGTGTTTGGCATCCGTATCAGGTCGGATTGAAGGAAGACGCCGAAGCAATTCAAAGGCGAGGTGCTGGGTTTCTTACTAGTAGGTTTGAACAACACGTAAGTGTTACGGAGATACTTCGGGAACTCAAATGGGAATCCCGGGAGGAAAGGCGACGTTCTTTTCGAGAAACGCTATTGAGAAAATTTAGAGAACCGGCATTTGAAGCTGGCTTCCAAACGATTCTACTTCCGCCAGTCTACATTGCGCGTTAGGACCATTAAGATAAGATACGATAGAGCGCTGTTGATAAGTGGGGCGCACTCAGCCCTTGTGAGGCCAATTGAGGAGGTACATAATATAATGTCGTGTGACGAGGGCCTCCCGTCGGGTAGACCGTTCGCCGAGTGCAAGTCTTTCGATTTGACGCCACTTCGGCGACTTGCGCGTCGAATTGAGGAGGTACTTGACTGAGAAGTAGCGACACGGGTCACGGAAATTGACAACGGCTGGGAGAGCAATATGCCGACCATGTGCCCCTCCGTGACACCTAAGGGGCGATGATGACACGGCGGCCGGTCGATACTGTTGCGCCCTCGAGGCCTGTTCGGAGGGTGGTTGTTTTTAAACAGAGGCTTAAGGATGGTTCCTCTCAAAAAGTATAGGTCGATTTCCTTTCCTATCATTCCGAAATCCGAGCTTGTTCTTACTCTCTGATGAAGTCGTTGGAGACGCGATGTTAAACCGTAAAATGTGGTTCAGCATTGGCGAGAGAATAACATTGTTTTACAACTGGTTGTAGTCGCTTTATTTATTATGAATGTCCATGGATAAGGAATGCCCTAATTAAAAGATAAGAAACGTCGTACCGGTTGAAATTTGGGATTACGTACTGGGATGCGCGTCTAGCGTCGTCATCCCCTAAAAAATTCAAAGCTGTGTGCTCAGCAGGAAAGGTCATGCTCATCGTCTTGTTCGATGTCGACACTGATCGAATTCCTCGAGCATCGAAAAATAATTGCAGTTACGTGTACTGTGAGACACTTCGTGCTCTACGCAACTCCATCAACAGCACACGGCCCGGGCTGCTCACGGAGGGAATGACTCTGCTCCACGAGAATGGGCGTCCACATGTCTCCAAGGTCGCACAAAGTGATGGCCAAATTCAAATGGGAGCAGCTTGTACACCCGCCCTACTGCCCGTACATATCTCCCTGCGACTTCCGTGTGATCCGCTGATAAAACATCTCAAAGTGAAGCGCTTCAAATCAGACGACTAACTGACACAGCGGAGAACTGACTCCTTTCACAGCCACACGAATTCTGGGAACAGGGAATACTTCGACTCGTGAAACAGTCTTGCAACAGGGTATTGCGCCACGTGAAATCATAATATTAATACGTGAACACGAAAATTGAAGTACCGATTTTCAGTGTTAGTTCCACAAGGAAGCCAATGAAACTTACATAATTCGTAAGGTACGTTGTCATAGACGTGCACAAAGAAACATCGTCCATGTTCGTAGCCCTTAAGAGTGGTAAAGGGAGGCAGATGTTTCTGTATTCATAACTGCGACAATACCTTCTCTGTCACGTATTAAAATCTTCAATACGTAAGCATCGACAATTGAAGTGCTGCCAACTTCTGCCCTGCGTAGCCATCAGCTGCTATGGTAGAAATACCACACGCAAGTAACAACGTTTCGTGAAATCGCATTTGAGGGACTTTCATGTTTAAATATTGCAGATGGTTCATTTGCAGTAACGCACACTTCCTGTGCAACTACAGTGGCGCAACGGCTACCTCGTTGATGTCATCAGCAGTTGAAAACGAAATTTAGTAACGAAATCGTCGGGGGTATCAAACGTTGAATATTAGCGTACATTATTCCAGTACTTTCGTCTAAGAGTAAACAGAACTAACTTAGTGTTCGTTTGCTGCCGTCACCACAAAATCTGAAATGTTCCTAATTCTCAGTTTCTTCATTCTGAACAGCTAAGACACCCCTTATTATACGGAAACTATATTTCTTTCAGGCTATGCCTCGAAGAAGACCACTAATGGGTCGGACTGGAAGAGGAAGAGTTAGAGATACACAATTTTTACGTAGGCAAAGTAATAGGAATAAAGTGGACGTTGCTAACGATAATACTGCTGTTGTTGTGCACTTAAAGTAATTGCAAATAATTTTGAGAGTTATAATTGCTGTTTGATGAATCTACAGCGCGTATTTTAAATAGAAATTAATTCGCATCTGACGTTATTTTACTCGATAGAACGGCACTCACATTGTGTTGTCATAAGTCAACCAGCGGCCGTTAACACAATTTATTTTTCAACACACACTATCAAGGACTCCTTCAAATAATCTAACAGTTAAAGAGGTAGCAAAGAATTATTTTAAGTATGTTCGCAACTACAATGCAGCATTTGCAAAGGGCCAGTTCTGAGGGAAAAATTTCGGTTTTACGTGGAGAGTATCACTTTAACATAGGTGATTCTTTTATCACAGGTCAGGTTTACTGACTTAATTGATTGAATTTCGTCCACAGGCGATACTAGTGATTGTTACTGTCTGTACACATAATTAAGTTTGTGTGGAACACTCATAGCGGGACTCCGTCTCACACTTATTCGGTTTTCATGCGCAGCTCAACACCTGAAGCCCCGCGCATCCTTTTGGTTCAATTGAGGTGTCTCACTACGCTACACAGCGCACGCCGTCAATATGTTCCCTCTTGCACGCGCAGGTATAGCATCATTTGACCGTAAACTTGTGGAACGTACGGTGTGTTGCAGATGATGCGTAATGCATTAGTCGCCCTTGTTATTGGCGTACCCACTGAAGCACCATTAAGTCCTGAAATGACAGGAACTCTAAAATTGTTCTAATTCTTTCTTCTGCATTAATTTCGCCAAGTATTATACGGTCATCGACTACATCCACGCCAAGAAAATGTACATTTTGCGCTGCTACGACTACCATTTCACTTCGATTGTCGTTGTCGCTTACTTCTGATTACTTTGGTAATTTATACAGTAGTCGGTACAGCAAGTGACTCGTCATGTCAGTAAGAGGTAAATTCCCTGCCTCCGAGGCTGAGAAGGGCAGTTGCCTCGAAGTTAACTTACCAGTAATTACGGACTAAAACTGCACATGATTACCTTCTTCATTAGGAAACCTTGCTGGTAATAATGACTCGCAGTACACGAAATTTTGAAGATACGTCAACGAAAACTGAAGTCATCTTAAGTGTATAATCACAAACAGAAACAACTTAAAGACGCCGGAACACACAATAAGCTAAAGTGGTAAAGTTAAGGGGTGGTTTACTATCTTTTCGTTAAAAAAAACTTTTTTTAAATTGCATTTTTGGATCCATAAAAGTGTATACAATCCACCCCTGAAATGGTTTTTCCGAATACGAAACGGAAACGTTAGTTATTCGCGGTTGAACAATAAAATGCACATACCTGAAATCGGCCTTTTTCACGCACCAGTTTTTTTCTTTCGGAGAACGAGTTATTGTACCGGTGCTTGGGAGGAAACACACAAAATTCAAATGAAAGTTTGATCGCGTGTGTTTGGAAGTAAGTCCCAAGTATTTGCATCCTGGTGTGAAGACTATGGAATAGCGACTTTCCTGGCAGTGAGCAGCTTCAACGAAGGGTATTCAGCAATTCTGAAGACCCTGACAACGATGCGCGTCACCCTGGGACTCTATTCGACGCAGTTCGCCAAGCATTCGGACGACCATCAGAGTCAAGTGGCCGAACACCGCTTGTCACCGGCCGTGCGAGTGGCTCTGGAGCAGCGCAGGATGGCCCAGATCGAGCAGAACGCCCAATATGATGGAGGAGGACTAGTTTATGGAACTGGAATAGCAGATTGAACGTAAGTTGCATAATATTGCGTTTATATGTAGTCAAAACTTCAAACACGTTTTTCTCAAAATGACCTTTTTTTTATCACTCCGTATGGTAACTTCAAATCTACTGAACCTGTTGGCATGATTCTCTGTTTCCGACAAAGCTAACTAAATTGTGTAGGAGTTGAACCACTTTTATTCCGATCCATCAACTATAAATATTTTTACTTGGCCGACGAAGTCGAAAAATCGATGAAAAAAAAACCTTTTTTCAAATGGCCGCCATTTTGTTTCCTATGGTCCAAATAACTTAAGCGAGGTACAACTCCTAAATAATCTTATGTACTTCGCTAGCGTCAACTTAATTTTGATTTCAGACGAGCCAGCTGACCTGTGACATACCGCGTGTGGAGGTCTACATCGAATTTTGTTTCGTTCCGACGGCACTTCCGCCTTTGCTCTTCGACATTTTCGGTAGAAAAAATTCCAGTTTTTAGAGGAAATACCAATAAACATTTTGACCAAATTTGACGTTGATATCATTCACACATCCCGAGAAAAAAATTCTCAAAGAACACGCTTTTTTCAGGCCAAAGATAGTAAATCTCCCCTTAAAGCCAGGGAAGACGGGAAATGTGTATCGGTTGTTACCGCTTAAGGTGAGTGGCTACCAGTAAACATCGTTTCGCTATCACAGAACTGGTAAACTAGGTAGTCGACCTAAAAGAGGTGGTTCTGGGTAGTACTCACTGGTGAACGAAGGTTAAGCTCTTCAAGGATGCTACGGAACACCTTAATCTGGATGGCCGAAGAGGGATACTAAACGTCTTCTCCCGAGTGCGAATCCAGTATCCTAACCAGTGAATCACCGGTAAAACACATCGACCAACGCCGTGTACGACACTGTAAAGGGAAATCCAAAATAAATGTAGCGATTACAAACTTTAATCATTTGATGTATAGCGATACAGTGCCAACAATTAAAGAAAATGTAAAGAAAAAATTCAGGTTGATCTTACATACTTTATGGTGTTCAAGAGGGCCAATCAGAATTCCACCGACAAACTTTCAGACATTGTTGAGAGATACCTTCTCAGTATTTTTGTATAACAGAATCACAGTCTCGGGTGGCTCGTTACATTTCTGTGAAAATACCTTTACAACAGTAAACAAGACTGACATATGCAATAAAGAAATCGTACAACACAGGATATGACGTATGGAAGAGTACTGCGATGTGATCGCCGTCGCTGCAGGAATAGACGGTTATATGTCTACACTGCATTCAGTGAACCCAGACACGAGGCGTACATCGGCCAACCCTCCATCAGTAAACCCGTCCATAGTAGTGAGCCGAGCGAAGCGGCCGCGCGGTTTGAGGCGCCCTGTCACGGACTTCGCGGCCTCTCCCGCCGGAGGTTAGAGTCCTCCCTCGGGCATGGGTGTATGTGTTGTTGTTAGTATAAGTTAGTTTAAGTAGTGTGTAAGTCTAGGGACCGAAGACCTCAGCAGTTTGGTCCCTTAGGAGTTCACACACATGGTGCTGCTGTGCGTCACTATTAACGAGCCATTACATCTACAGGAAAGCAAAATTCTAGACAGATCCGAGCAGTTCTGAACGCAAACTTGAGGGTAAACAGGTAAGGAGGACACTACTGTTGTCAACAGTAGCTACTGTGAGCGAATGGAAACCACACACACTGTGCACACCGTCTACACTTGCACTGACGTGCAGATGTTTTCAGTGCAATATCCACACAAAGCAAGTTAGGACAAGAGACCAAACGAAATGCAATAACTCTGTAACGAGTCGTCGGAAACCGTGGGTCCAAAAATGGCTCTGAGCACTATGAGGCTTTACATCTGAAGTCATCAGTCCCCTAGAGCTTAGAACTACTTAAACTTAACTAACCTAAGGACATCACACACATCCATGCCCGAGGCAGGATTCGAACCTGCGACCGTAGCAGTCGCGTGGTTCCGGACTGAAGCGCCTAGAACCGATCGGCCACCGCGGCCGGCACCCTGGGTCCCTTATTCCGAAATACTCAAAAGAGATCTCTGAGCAATGGATGAAAGTTTGACGGTGGAGTTCTGACTCACCCTGTACATGACTCCCTTTGGTCACACGGACAACATCTAAACAATTATCAGTTTCACGCCACGCTTTCTGAGGCATCTTTAGAGTTACCGACACGAGCACAACAGAAATGTGCAGTTTCAGTTCTGGCATAGTTTTCCGCAAAGGAGGGACATACGCAAAATTTTTAACATAGCCCCATAAAAAGAAATTAGTATGTTTTACGTCCGGATATCTTAGTGCCCAAGAGCAAAATACAGCGTTGTCATGTCCGGTACGACCGATCCAAGGCTTTCGAGGACGCTCCTTTTTGAAAGTACAAACCTCCACACACCATTATAGGGTGCTTCATCATGTTAAAAGTTGTGATCCGTATAATCTGTACACAGCCATGGCACCAGCATTGCTTAAGCATGACGAGGCACGTGTTTAGTGATACACTCAGTTCAACGAAGAAAAATGTACCATATAATTTTTGTGCAGACCGCATAAAACACGTTAACTTCTGTCGAGTCACGCTTGTGTCCAGTTACTCACGAAGGCTTTTCTGTCCCCCATATTCGATGTTGTGCCAGTTAACCTCGTAACTTAGGTGGAATCTTCCATCACCACTGAAAATGAGACGTGCAGCAGAAGTTTCTTCCCCCATCGATCCTATCATTGCCATAGCATAATTCATGTTTCTGGCGTTATAGCACAAAATTTTAGTTATGTATGGCTTCATTTTCATCTTTATCTTGATAACATGCTTAACCGTTTTTTTCGCATTTTTATCTCCATATTGGCTTCGTATGTAGATTTCCGTGTGCAACGTCCAAATGAATTGCGTATTCTTTCGTCTATTCACCGAGAGCTGGGACGAAACATAAACAGTGTCACGTGAGCGACTACGCTCGTTTCCACAGAAAGCATTCGGTGTTCACGTGATACGTAGGGGTGTGGAAAGTCCTTGGCGCACGCTTTGCAGCTGGCGGCGTTCGGCTGGCTGCCGAGCTGTCACAGCGGACCGTGAGAAACCTGGGCAACAATGTACGAAATAAATTTAACAATACCGTTAAAATAATATTAAACTGAGTTCATTCTGTCGAAGCAGATCTATTTTCATTCATGTTGCTAACAAAACGCTCCATTCAAACACAATTAATTATTAATTTTAATAACATTGCCAGTAATAATAATGATAAAGGGCGGAACAAGGTTCACTCTGTCGAACTTGAACTGTTTTCATTGAGGTTTATAACAAACCGCTCCTCTCTCCCCTCTATAATGCAGTCTAATTTCCACATTTGAGTTTCCACTTTTTCTACGACATGGAGGACGCACTTGCTCCAATCCTCTGCACTCACTGTTCTTACTGCTTCTTCTAGCAGTACTTTAACTTCCGCCATATTGTACGTTTTGTTTTTCGCTGCAACATAGCCTTTGATTCTGGCCCACACTAACTCGATGGCGTTTAATTCACAGTGGTACGGAGGAATTCTGAGAACAGTTTTCCCTGCATTCTTCGCCATTTCATCTATTGCGTATTCGTTGTGCGCTGTTCTGTGATTTTTAACTATATCTTAAAGTTCTTTCTTCAACATGCCGTCTTAGAAATCGATGTTTTTAGATTTTAGCCACTCTGACATTTCTTGCTTATTGAAATTCTCATTGGTAACTTTTTCTTTTCTCCGAGAATGGTACGGCGCGTTAATAAGAACAATAACTGCATTTTCCCGAAGCCGAGGAAGAACATCTTGAAACCACTTCTCGAAGGTTTCGGCGCACATCTCCTCATGATAATCTCCACTTTTCTTGGACTCAAAAGTCTACAAACATCCTTCAACGAACACTCCTTTGCTGCCAATGCGTGCGATAGTCAGACCTTTCCCTTTACCTGATGGGCCCTTGCTTCCGGTGGTTAATCCGGACAGAAACGCTTGTTTTTAAGAATTTATAGTGTCATCTACCCAGACATAACTGCGGGTACGTCCTGCGTTCACCCACGTCTCGTCCAAATAGTAAATGGGTCTGCCTTCATCTCTCAACCGTTTAATGCTTCGAAGATAACGCCGCCTCCATAAAATGATGTCATTCCTGTCTATTAGCATGCTACCGCGCCCACGCCGGACATATTTGAAATTCATTTCTCTCAATAACTTATAAAATGTAGTTCTCCGAAAATTGCCCAGATCTGCACTTCGTTCACGACTGTAAGCACTTTGTTAATTGTTGGCAATTCGTTACGAAAAGAAAAATTCGCGTACTTTCCTTCGTATCGCAATTCTGTCGAAGCCATCAACACTTTCAGAAAGTTTCTGTCGTAATTTTCCTTTCTTGGGAGACTTCCAAGAGTGTGTGGCCTTGTACTCACTCATCACACGGTACACTGAAGAACGTCCAACACCTGTGGCTGCAGCTGTTTTCGAAACAATGTCCCTTATCGACTGCTCTGTATGTAACAGTTCCGTTTTATACATATTAAGCACCATGTGCTTCTCAGAAGAACTTAATGATTTCTTCTTTGCTCGCTTCTTTGGTGGACTCAGAACTGACACGTCGACCTCGCTCGCTGAATCCGTGGATGACATAATGAAGACAGCCGTATGTGATGCTAATGAAATAAGTGAATATATAAAATACGAAACCATGCGATGCTATTGGATGCGCACATAAACAGTGAATGCTCAGCGTGACTATAAACACATATACTTACTCTAATAATCAACAACTAGTCTTTCAAGCGTCTATACAGATAAGATATCCTGAAATCGCCGTTGTACAACACCCACTAACGAGCTCACACCTGCAACTGAGACGGCCACACTGACTGAGCGCCGCGCCTGCGAACCGCACAATGCATCGCTCATAAAGGACAAACGGTTGCACCCATTGCATTCGAACAAACCACAAAATTAAATTCAAACCTTTCTGAAACTTTTCTCGCTTGCACCCCCACAAAAAATTTAAAGGGGAAAAGTTTGTCGCTTACTATATTTCGGATGATGATTTGGTAAAAGTCCTGCATCACACGTGAGATTTTAATTTATTACTTCACTATTACTGACTCTATTGGGCAGAAAATTTGCAGATGGCATCAATATATAGTACTGAAGGTAATTATAAAATTATTTTGCTGTGCGACAAACAGTTTAGGAGATATGGCGTGATAAATTTAGAGTAACGCGAAAAAACATCTTTTCCTGAAAGATTAAGGAAAAAACAACTTTTCCTTAAAGCTTAAATATTTGTCTTTTTCAGTGACAATAAATTTTAATGTAATATAAAAAAAGGTGTCGGAAGGTAGTTCTCGGATCACTTTATGATGTTCAGGTGCCAAATTATAAAAAAACGCGACTTTCATTTTTTAATTTCTGACTCTCCTGCTTTGTACACCCCTCGACGGCAGCGCCGTGGTCACGCGCCTTGCCGTGTTTACAGTACGTCTCTTGTTTCGGTGAATGGAGTTATAGTGACGGGTCGACGCTTTTTCGTTTGCGCGAACATCTTGTTCTTTCATATTTTCGATGCTATCTGTGAATGTTACTGGCATTGGGAGCAGCTTTACTGTGTCGCTGCCGAAGTCCTCTCCGTACTGGGACAACGGAGCGACGATTCTTAAATTGTAACATGCAGAACACGTCCTGGTCTGGATGCCATTCTGCCTCGTGATGACTGGGTGTTGTGTGCTGTCCTTAGGTTAGTTAGGTTTAAGTAGTTCTAAGTTCTAGGGAACTGATGACCATAGATGTTAAGTCCCATAGTGCTCAGAGCCATTTGAACCAGGATGCCATTTTCAGTAATGATCAGATAGCTCCGATCTTTAAAGAACCGAACTCCCAGGGAAAATATGTGCTAAATGTTTGACTTCAAGAGTTTAAGCGAGAAATAGTTTAGAAAATGTTTGAAGTTGGCTTAAAGTTTGTTGAAGTTACTGAGTCTTCTCATTTTGAGAGTCCCGGTAATCTGTGCTCCATTTTAAGCAAAAGCTAATTTCTCACACATCTAAATGTTTTATGACGTCATACCTTCTGAAATCTGTTAACTTCGAATATATATCTAAGTGCTTGGAAGTCTTTTTCTGAAGCTACTTGTCTGGATTGTAGCTTTATATGTAAGTGAAACATGGACAATAAACAATTTAGAGAAGAAGAGGATAGATGCTTCTGAAATATGTACTACAGAATAATGCTGAAGATTAAATGGGTAGACTGTGAAACTAATGAGGAGATACCGAATGGAATTGGGGAGACATGAAATTTGTACTATAACTTGACTAAAAGAAGAGAACGGTTGATGAGACCCAATATGAGACATCAAGGTATCACCAGTTTAGTATAGGAGCGAAATATGGGGGGCAAAAATCGTAGATGGAGACAAAGAAATGAATACATTAAGCAGGATGTTCCCCCCCCCCCCTTAACCATGGACCTTGGCGTTGGTGGGGCGGCTTGCGTGCCTCAACGATACAGATAGCCGTACCGTAGGTGCAACCACAACGGAGGGGTATCTGTTGAGAGGCCAGACAAACGTGTGGTTCCTGAAGAGGGGCAGCAGCCTTTTCAGTAGTTGCAGGGGCAACAGTCTGGATGATTGACTGATCTGGCATTGTAACACTAACGAAAACGGCTGAAAGCAAGGGGAAACTGCAGCCGTAATTTTTCCCGAGGACATGTAGCTTTACTGTACGGTTAAATTATGATGGCGCGCTCTTGCGTAAAATATTCCGAAGGTAAAATAATCCCCCATTCGGAACTCCGGGCGGGGATTACTCAGGAGGACGTTGTTATCAGGAGTAAAAAAGCTGGCGTTCTACGGATCGGAGCGTGGAATGTCAGATCCCTTAATCGGGTAGATGGGTTAGAAAATTTAAAAAGGGAAATGGATAGTGTTGTATTGGCAGAAGAGCCAACACCGTGTTACTAGAGGAGGCCTAAATGCACGCGTTTAAGCTCACGCAGGCTGGCGTGAGGAGGGAAGAACTATACTAACGTGAGGTCTGGAACATGACAAGGAATTGGAATTCAGAAAGCGGACGTAGCTACTTTGGTACTTAACTTTAATCCATTAATGATGAACGTCGCTCTTGACGGTACATGACTCACAATATTATCCGTTCAGAAGACATAGTAAGTGAATATGGCGTAGCAAATGAAGTAGCTGAAGGCTATGCTAAACTGTCGTGTCTGCAAATGAGAGCATATGTAGTCAGTGAACCATCGCTAGCAAAGTCGGCTGTACAACTGCGGCGAGTGCTACCGAGTCTCTCTAGACTAGACCTGCCGTGTGGCGGCGCTCGGTCTGCAATCACTGATAGTGGCGACACGCGGGTCCGACGTATACTAACAGACCGCGGACGATTTAAAGGCTACCACCTAGCAAGTGTGGTGTCTGACGGAGACACCACAGATAGGTTAAAGTTAGTTATAGTGGGAATCTCCCGCTGCCGCTCTCTCGCAGTCTATCTCTTCGTTTCCCCTCTTTCTGTCTACTCCTGTCCGCATTTCTCTCTGCCCACATCTTCATGCCCCCTCTCTCTATCCATCTTCTCATGTTCCTCCATCCCCTCTCACTGTCCCTCTCTTCATATACTTCTACTCTCTCTTCAGCCCCTTCTGATTTGCTCTCTCCCTACCCACCCCCTTCTACTCTCTCTCCTCCATCTCAGACTTTCCCAGTCATACCCATCCATAACTGTAGCCCCTGCAAAACGCTTCGATTGAGTATACCGATACTACTGCAGAACACATGTGTTGTACAGGGAAGCCTGACATCATGTGCTGGAAAACAATTTTTTGCCACTAACATATAGACTGCCATGCAAACAATCCAGTAGAGCAGACTGATACTGCTCCAACACTACAAGCCTGTAGTGTAGGGCAGGGGCTTGAAAAGTGTCTCTTGCCACTGACATGTCAGCTGCCCTCTTCCCCCCATTCTCTCTGCGCGTCTTTCCTTCCCCTTCTCTTTCTGCACATCTCCTCCTCATCATCATCATCATTCGAATAATTTTCGAGATTTTCTGATAAATCTAAACTCTGTACACTAAATTTGCTATGGAGATGGACAAAGAAAGTTGTTTGCCGTTTTCTAGCCGTCTTAGTGTGGCGTAAGAGCAATTGTAGATTTAAGAATTCTCGATTTTAAAAGCTCACTGATCCAGACCTGAAATTGCAGGCAACTAGTTGCCATCATCCATCAGAAAGTATGAGCGTTCGGAAGACCTTGCATTCAGCAGATGCGATGACCTGAAAACAGACCTGGAACACCTCCAGACTATGTTCCTATTAAATATATATTCATTTCAGCACATACGGAGAGCGCTACAGAGAGATAAACTGCAGAACAAGTAAGTGGACGAGGGTGAAGCCTTCAAGAGGCTCACCAGCAGACATAACATCATTCTACCACTCCAACACTTTGTTAACGTTATACCTTGCGAACTGGAGCCTTTTACCAAATTTCACTCCGTTCACGTGTAGCTTTTAACTTGCCTCTCTTCCGGCGTACCCTCCTTCTTTGATAATTCTCTGGGCAGTAGTTTCACTTACCTCATCATCAAATTTTTGCAGTTGTATCGCCATTTTATGCACTTAATCGAGGATTCGCCTAGCATTTCTTATGAGTAATTCCCTCTCTCTTTCATTAGCATCCTTTGGCTATTATTTTAGAGGGACAGATTCTGCGCGACATCCTCCACACATCGTCCTATAATATCATCAATCGTGCTTCTGGGTATATGTGAGACCCACATTCGCAACTTATTGTCCCGCACTATAGTGCCCCTGCCCATTATGCTCATTACTCGTGGCTTTACAGCCGATTCCCGTAAGAGTTCGGGCACTGTTTGTTCATCCGCACAGAAGACGATGCCCAAACGTCAGTGAGTCTGAACTAAATGCATCTACTTTGCTTACAAAGAATTACCCTGTTTTGGAAAGCATTGTTAGTACTGAAGATATCACCATACTGCCGCTTTACAACGAGGGCTAAGACGATGAAGTTTTGTATGCAGAGAGGTACAAAGCATGTACAACAGGCAGATAACACAAACGTAAGCGTTGTGCTGTTTATGGGTGTAAACTAACATCAGTGTCTGAAAGAGACATGACTTCATCATATGTAAGACGGTGAAACTTCAAAAGCTTAAACAATAAGGATCCTAGCTAGACAGTACGAATATAAAAAAACATTATTTCTAATAAAGCGAAAGTGTGTGGTCACATTAATTAGAAAATATCTTTTTGAACATGACGTGTGTAAACAGCTATTGCAAATGTAAACGCCAAGGAAAACACAATAATGCTCCGTTTCTAATGGGTGCGGTGAAGTTTTGTATTGTCATTTGGTTTCCTCATAAAAGTACTGCCGATTTGTTTTATAAATACGTTAAAATTTTATCAGGGGCTATATTCGAACCAGGGACCTATTGATGTCTTCTTTTACTCTTCCTATCGAGCTACCAAACACGCGCAAAGAAATGATTACAACCATAATATTTACTAAGAATTTGATTTCGTCGACTGACGCTATCCTTTGTAACAGCGGCAAAGCGTACCTCAGAGGTAAAATAATGTTAGCTTCAGAGTACACAACATTTTTATTTAAGTAAGGCAACCTGGCCATCGACGTTGTGGCATTTCGCCGGTAAGTGCAACCAGTTTTTATGCACCTTCTCAATCTCTGAAACACTCAAAAACAATTTTGCAAGAGTTTTTATGGATTTATTTATACAGTCTGATGCTGCACCATTTGTAATCCATTTTCCGAAACGTAAATTCCAAAACAAAACTTCTCTGCCAATTACCTTTATGACAGTAGGAGCAGCGAGCTAGCCAGTGACGTTACAGGCATCACGTGACTCGAATGGAGCGTTTTAGCGGGCGTTCAGATTATTTGAATTTTATTTCTGTTTTTATGAAAGAATACTGAAATTCGAGAAGGAAAAAAAAGCTTATGATGAGCGTAAAATGAAATATATAACCATTTATGACGATTTCCAGAAAATAGTTAAATTATCCTACTGTCGCGCTTGCCCCCATTGTGCCCGTATCCTGCACTTCTCTCGGCCAGGGAAAATGTCTCTCCTCAGTTACTCCCAATAGCTCATCTCGTTTCACTGAATATAACTCTATAGGGACTGGACGGTTTATTACTCTTCCTTATATTGTATTTTTTAACTTATTAACTTTTTCGTATCGAAGAACGGCTTAGCGACAAGTAATCCACAATTGTTCGTTGATGTCGTTCCATAGTATAACTAAGCTCGCATTTGATCTGTTCTTGATGATTAATACGCATTGATTCCTGTAACTACTTGTCTGTTACTTGTTTGTAGCATTACTCCCGTCGGTTTGTAATACCGTTTATTCTGGGTACCTGATACCTGTAACACGTAAAGGAGTCCGATATCTACACGGTCGGTGGACAGAAAATTTGATGGTAGGAATTGTTTTACCTGCTAACAGGGAAACTGTAACAGTCAGGACAACTACTTCATTTTTCTTCATTTGCATGTGTCTAAAATACAAGCTGTAGAATGCCACACAACACGCCTTTCTACAAAGGAGGTAATTTCATCCTCTTACGGGGCCGATTATTAGATGTATTCCTTGCCGACTTCCCTGAATTAATTGTTTCCAGAAATGTGTTTACTGTCATTTTGCAGTAACTCAGTGACATTTCATTACGAGGGGCGTTCAATAAGTAATGCAGGACATTTTTTTCTTAACCAATTTCTGTTGAAAAAATGCGTAATTTGTTGTGGGACACCGTCGAATATTCCCGATCCAGTCCCTCTAGTTTCAGGGAGTTCCGATAGGTAGCGGCGCCATACGTAACCTTCAAAATGGCGTCTGTAACGGAGGTGCATTCCAAGCAGAGAGCTTTCGTTGAGTTTTGACGGAAAATCAGGGCATCGCAGATATTCACTGTGGTGTCACCGCCAGACACCACACTTGCTAGGTGGTAGCCTTTAAATCGGCCGCGGTCCGTTAGTATACGTCGGACCCGCGTGTCGCCACTATCAGTGATTGCAGACCGAGCGCCGCCACACGGCAGGTCTAGAGAGACTTCCTAGCACTTGCTCCAGTTGTACAGCCGACTTTGCTAGCGATGGTTCACTGACAAATTACGCTCTCATTTGCCGAGACGATAGTTAGCATAGCCTTCAGCTACGTCATTTGCTACGACCTAGCAAAGCGCCATTACCAGTTACTTTTGATGCTGTAAAACACGTACCGCCAAGAGCGATGTTCACCAATTATGGATTAAAGTTAAGTATTCCAGCAGCTACGTACGTTTTTTGCTAGTATAATTTCCTTGACCTGTTCCAGACCTCACGATAGCCTGCGTGAGCTTCCTCTCATAGTGGGTTGGCTGTCTTGCCAATCCACAACATTCACAGGCTCTTGCATAATGTCTACGGGGACCTAGACGTGAACAAAAGCAGAGCAAGTTGTGTGCAAAGCTGTTCGAGCTCCCGCGTGCCGGCCGGCCGCACACAGCTAACAGTAATAATAATATCGTGTGGCTAGGACCTCCCGCCGAGTTCAAATGGCTCTGAGCACTATGGGACTAAACACCTATGGTCATCAGTTCCCTAAAACTTAGAACTACTTAAACCTAACTAACCTAAGGACATCACACAACACCAAGTCATCTGGAGGCAGAGAAATTCCCTGACCCCGCCAGGACTCTTATAACTGCCATCTGGTTTCTGTACAAACTGTAAATAGCCTTTCCCTCCCTGTATTTTACCCCTACCACCTTCAGAATTTGAAAGAGAGTATTCCAGTCAACATTGTCAAAAGCTTTCTCTAAGTCTACAAAACGTCTAGAAACGTAGGTTTGCCATTCCTTAATCTTTCTTCTAAGATAAGTCGAAGGGTCAGTATTGCCTCACGTAATCCAACATTGCTACTGAATGCTAACTGATCTTCCCCGAGGTCGCCTTCTACCAGTTTTTCCATTCGTCTGTAAGGAATTCGCATTAGTATTTTGCAGCTGTGACTTATGAAACTGATAGTTCGGTGATTTTCACATCTGTCAACATCTGCTTTCTTTGGGATTGGAATTATTATGTTCTTCTTGAAGTCTGAGGGAATTTCGCCTGTCTCATTCACCTTGCTCACAAGATGGTAGAGTTTTGTCAGGACTGGCTCTCCCAAGGCTGTCAGTAGTTCTAATGGAATGTTGTCTACACCCGGGGCCTTGTTTCGACTTAGGTCTTTCAGTGCTCTGTCAAACTCTTCACGCAGAATCATATCTCCCGTTTCATCTTCATCTACACCCTCTTCCATTTCCATAATATTGTCCTCAAGAACATCGCCCCTGAATAGACCATCTATATACTCCTTCCACCTTTCTGCTTTCCCTTATTTGCTTAGAACTGGGTTTCCATCTGAGCTCTTGATATTCATGCAACTGGTTCTCTTTTCTCCAAAGGTCTCTTCAATTTTCCTGTAGGCAGTATCTATCTTATCCCTCGTGAGATAAGCCTCTGCATCCTTACATTTGTCCTCTAGCCATCCCTGCTTAGCCATTTTGCAGTTCCTGTCGATCTCATTTTTGAGACGTTTGTATTCCTTTTTGCCTGCTTCATTTACTGCATTTTTATATTTTTTCCTTTCATCAATTAAATTCAATATTTCGTCTGTTGCTTAAGGATTTCTATTAGCCCTCGTCTTTTTACCTACTTGATCCTCTGCTGCCTTCACTACTTCATCCCTCAGAGCTACCCATTCTTCTTCTACTGTAATTCTTTCCCCCATTCTTATAATGCTTATAGTGCTTATAATGTGGATATCATTCTTACGCAAACGTAATGGGAGTCAGTACTGGCAGATGGACCCGCCTCTACCTGGCTGGCGCCCGCCCGAGGTGCGTGGGCCGGACAGGTGAGTCTGGGCGGCAGCAGGTGGTGGGGGCGGCTCGTGGCTCCGCCCTCTGCAGCAACAGCGGCGTGCAAACAGCGCCGCCCCCGCCGCCTAATGTCAACTGTTGCCGCAGCGTAGAACAAAGCGCTTGTTAGCGGCTGGCCTAATGGCGCGATTCAGCGACGCACAATGGCTGCTGATTGTTTAGGCCGCTGCGGTCTGCTGGAGCCTCCAGCTGCTGACGCGACGCGCGCCGGCGGAAGCCCGCATTTCTGCACTCCGTATACACGCACCGCCTCTTGCCGCGGTTGCACGGCCGTACTGGTGCAGCTACAGCCGAAGCGGTTGCTCCTGCCTCGTGACCTTACCGTCACGATTGACTCGCCCATTTGCGAGGGCGGTTGCGAGCCCGCTTTAGTGTAGCAGAAATAGGCGGAACTTGTTGCCCGGAATTTATCTTTTTAGATTGACAGCCCCTGGGTGCCGACAGACCGTTCAGTGAACAGAACAGAGCATCAAGTCGTGGGGGGTTCACAGTAGACGCAACGTGAATACAAAGGCACATTGCTTAGCTCCATTTTTTAAAAAAAGTCTTTGGACAAAGTATTACTTCGCTTTGGAACTTTGTGGCTGGCGTAGGAAAGGTATCAAACAGTCATGTGACACCCCACTATTGACGTAAGTCACGATAGTGAATTGCGATGTACAGGGATTGGACAGAAATATGTAAACACCACGAGAAACGCATAAAAAAAGCACTCCGTCTTCAGGCCACAAGTGGTCCATCGGGACAATCCGACCGCCGTGTCATACTCAGTTGAGGATGTGGATAGGAGGGGCATGTGGTCAGCACACCGCTCTCCCGGTCGTTATGATGGCTTTCTGTGACTGGAGCCGCTACCATTCGGTCGAGTAGCTCCTCAATTGGCATCACGAGACTGAGTGCACCCCGAAAAATGGCAACAGCGCATGGCAGCTGGATGGTCACCCATCCAAGTGCTGGCCACGCCCTTCACGCTTATTTTCGGTGATCTCACGGGAACCGGTGTATCCACTGCGGCAAGGCCGTTGCCACGAGAACCGCACGCCTGAACATAAATGCAGATGGTAGCCAAGCCCGCAGGTGGCGTTGTTGTTTTGAACATGAACGGCCCCTGAGCAACGCCCTCAGTATGTTGCAAGTGTCGCTCGTGGTCAGAACAGTGTCAGATGCAGTTCTGAGCGCATCATGTCGGAGCTAAGTGAATTCGAATATGGACAAATTGTATGCGCTCGTATTAAGGGTGCTTCCGCAACCAATCTAGCGAAGTGTCCGGTGTTTCAACAGGCACCGTATCGAGGACTATACCGGATACAGGGAAAGCGGAACAACATCATCCGCGCCGGCCGCTGTGGCCGAGCGGTTCTAGACGCTTCAGTCCGGACCCGCGCGCCTGCTACGGTCGCAGGTTCGAATCCTGCCTCGGGCATGGATGTTTGTGCTGTCCTTAGGTTTAAGTAGTTCTAATACTAGGGGACTGATGACCTCAGATGTTAAGTCCGATAGTGCTTGGAGCAATCTGAACTATTATGAACATCCGCTAAATCACAACGCTGAGAAAAGAGTGTATTGAGACATCTTGACACACTGTGATTGAAGAGGATTGTGACAGCTGTAAAGTGACAGCAGAACTGAATGTCGTACTCGCAAACCCTGTCAGTACCAAAACAACACGAAGGGAGCTCCATAAGCAGGGAATTGCAGAGCGAGCTGCAATTCCAAAACCACATATCAGGCGTGAAAATGGCTGTAACAAGAAAACGTGATGCCGAAACCATAAAACCTAGACTACGGGAGCAACGGAAGAAATTCATTTGGTTGCATGAGTTTTGTTTCACACTGCTTCCAACTTCTGGCTGAGTTTACGTCTGGCGTTCACCGTCCCAAGCCTACGGCGTAGAATGCTTTCTAGCAACGGTGAAACGTGGCGGAATTTCGGTGGTGATTAACTCTTTGCGGTTTACTTCAGAAAAAAAGAGTGCTTGGTCTCTACCCAAGTCCATCATTTTTACCTGAACTTCCCACTGTCTGCAAGAAGAATGGGATAAAATTCCCTTGAAAGTCATACGGGGCCTGTATTTATCCATTCCGAGACTACTGTAAGCTGTTTTGAATCTCAACTGGTTTCCTAGATCGTATTAGGTTAGGTAGTGTACCGTATTTTTGGTGTTACCATATTTTTGTTCACCTTCTTTATTTGCCTCTCGGTTCTGGGGAATCATCACAGACACTTCAACGTGTCTTCAAAAACTAGCGCACAAATCGCGGCCATGTAACATGGCGTAAGGACAGTGGTCGCAAAAGAGGCCTCACTGACGGAGACAGGAGACAAGTGACAAGCTTTGTCAAGGGCATTCGTTTTAATACCGACACGAATTGAAGTTTTCTGTCAATGCACGTCCATCACGACCAGTTTCCGAGCAGACATTGCGAAAGGTACTGCATGCAATGCACATCCGGTGTTGGGTCATTGAGCCACAGAAATCAGCACGCCGTCAATACACCGAGACACACACAAACTGGACAGTAGCTGTCTTAAAGCGAACTGTACAGACCGAAGTCTCGCGATTTGGCTTTCTTTTCTCAAATAATTCAAGAAGTCGAGCACACCAGCGTCTCAGTGAGGCATTTAAACCACACTATGGTGGCTGTGGTTGAAATTAGAGGTGGTTCTTTTCTGGAGATGTTTTGTATACCATGGCTTGGGCCATGGACAAAGATATCCATTCGAACATTTTCGGTAACCAACTGTTGCCCTTCTTCTATATCTTTATGATGAACATGCTGTTGATACTGCTGTCCTTCAAGGCGGCAACAGTCATATTTGCTGGGCTGCACACATATGTCCTTGGTTTGACGAACACTTCATCCCTTCACGCCGTGTCAGGCCCGCTAAATCACTTCATCTTAGGCCCATAGAAAGTTGTTGTCACTGTCTGGAACAGCAGGTGAATACAGCAATCAACATCGCCACTATCTGGTACGTCTATGGCAGGGCCAGCCGAGATTTCAGCTTGTAGGCGCACGGTTCTGGCACGAGTGCCATACCGCTCAGTCTCGCTGTCCGAGCGTATGGTGGGGGAGAGGGAAAAAATTCGGATGCATCGCCTTTAAGTCGCAATGCAGTCGCATACGACTTGGCTTTATATCTCTCAACAACATATCACAAGCAAAACGAATTTCCAGCGTTATTTACTTACTGTTGACATGGTGAAGACATAACATAATTTTTATCTGGCACAAACTGTCGGCATACGGGCAGACGCAGAGAATTTCATAGATTTTTGCTCTCAGGCTGCCACACAATCTTGTGTGTATTGTGTATTAAACTGTCGACCTAGAAACGACGCAGAGACTTTGTCGCGCCGTAGCCCTCAGTGGTTCACAACCCCACAACGGGCCACAGCAGTCCACCCAACCCACTGCCGCCCCACACTGAACCCAGGGTTATTGTGCGGTTCGGCCCCCAGTGGACCCCTCCCTGGGAAAGTCTCATACCAGACGAGTGTAACCCCAAATGTTTGCGTGGTAGAGTAATTATGGCGTACGCGTTCGTGGAGACAGTGGTTGTGCAGCAATCGCCGACATAGTGTAACTGGGGCGGAATAAGGGAGCCAGCCCGAATTCGCCGAGGCAGATGGAAAACCGCCTAAAAACCATCCATAGGCCGGCCGGCAGACCGGACCTCGACACTAATCCGTTGGGCGGATTCGTATCGGGGATCGGTACGCCTTCCCGCTCGGGAAGCAGCGCGTTAGACCGCGCGGCTAACCGGGCGGGCTACATAATCGTGACTTACTTAGTTTCGCAATCGAAAAACGGTCTCTCACACGAATATCTCGATCGAAATATTGGAGCACTTTTCCAACCTCGTTATGGAGACAGAAACTCTACCTGAGGAAAGCAATGTGGCCATCGTTGTGGACAGTTTTAACGTAAAATGATTTGTCATTAAAACGAGAATTACCTTGAAGGTCAGTCAGGTACATCTGCCCATACACAGGAGCGCTTTCAATTGAAACGTTAAACAATCTCGAAAACAGCTCTAAAATGGGTGTAAGATTGACAGTCTCCTCAAAACGTTTAGGAAACTATTCTTGTAATTCTTTCAAGGCCACAAACAATTCTCCAGTTCTCCAAGCCTCTTGTTTTCTTTACCGCAGTGAGCTTCAGGAAGAAGACTTTGTCAGAATTTGTCCTTTCTGTAACGCGACTCTGTTTTTAAATGCGTCCCCATCAAATCAGAGAGAAGCTGTTTCTCACTTTCTAGTGTCTTACCGTGGGCAGTGTGCAGTCAAGCTCTGCAATCCATTCCAGATGTTCTAATTTTCGTTCTTGCTCTCCTTTTTCCTTCATAAATTCAACAATACCGGATTTTAAATCCAAATATCGTTCCAGGCGTGCCCCTTGCCTTAACCAAAGTGCTTTGCAGTAATAAATGAAGTCTCCACACTCTTCGCTCTATTCCATCGAAAACTGACAGTCGGGTAATACATATGACTTCAGAAATTTTCTTATTTGTACCGCTAATTTCTTCACTTGCTGAAGTCCAGGAAATTAGCACAAAACTTTTTTTGATGTACTGAACAACGAATCCCGTCTGTGGTTCGCTGTAATTTTCTGCTCTTTCACTGTTAACTAAATCCTTAAATTCTTTCTGCATGATACTGTAATATCGTTTCATTGCAAATTTTTAGTACCCATCGCTTACGTGACTCCATATTGGGTACTGAAAATTCTCGTCCCCATCTTCTGTCATTTACAATCATTTTTAAAGGCTTATGACGATAGATAGCACACTCCATCTTTTTGTGCTAACATCCACTGGACCTCTGATCGTTCTTCATATCACGAACAAATAGCGAAGGGTAAACAGTGCTGAGATCACGATTCTGCTGAACTGAACAGAGTTGTGCCGACCGAAAAATGACACACTGTAATTCTAAGTGAAATTTCGGTTGTACAGAGCACTTCTGGGAGGGTGCGAGCAAAATCAAGACATGCCGATCCGCTATTAGAGACGACCAACAGGCCACAGCAGGGACACCGACGAGCTCGCCCTTGGTAGCGAGGCCCACGAGAAAGACAGGCCGCGGTGCTTACCTCACAGCAGGTGACACTGCAGGTTTTACAAATGCCAGCAGCCGTCTCCGGCGGGGAGCAAATAACTACTTGAGACAAGTTTAATAAGTTATTGATTGCGCGTTAAAATGCACGTAAGTTCGCGATAGCACACAACAAGGTTAAAACCCTGAGGGTTACCTTTTTCTAACTACATATTGACTTCCCATGGGCCCTGCACGGAGCCGAGCGCTCGCGAAGTGTGGCGGAAAGTCGACTAATGTGACGTCACAAGTTAGTTGGGGCACCCGTACTTCTCGTGGGCCGCTCTCGGTAGGAAGCAGAATGGAGGCGCTTTAGTTGGTCATTTCCTGCTCCGCCCAACAGCGTTCAACATCCAACTGCCGCTTCCCGTCGGGGCTTTACAAAGTTTCCTTATGAACAGGTGTGAACACTTCATCTGGACGTCGGTGCAGTCGACACTTAGCCTCGTTTGCAAAGAAGAAAAATCGCTGCTCGTCGGACCCGATTATACGCCTCCAGTCAGCTATTGTCTAGTTTCTATGTTGTTTGGCCCACTGAAGGCGTGCGTCTTAATGCCCAGCTGTGATCAAAAGCCTTTTGAGGATACTTGATTTTAACTGTCCATTGTACACAGTTCCCTGCGCAATGTTCACTCGGAAATACATTCGAGTTCAGAAAAAACAGAACATCTTGAACGACTAGAGATAGGACGTTCATATTCACAGGACATGTACAATAGTATGTTCAGCAGAAATGATTAGCGTTTGAACCGTGTCGCTACGCGGCGCAACACCAGCTACCGTGAACAAGTACCTGCGGCTCTCGTTGTACCCGTAAACCGAAGGTAATGGATCGGTGTAACTTGAGCAGGAGTGTAGGATGCCTCGCAGACGTATGCGCGAACCGTACCGTCAAAAAAATGTTTCAAATGGCTCTGAGCACTATGGGAGTTAACTGCTGAGGTCATCAGTCCCCTAGAACTTAGAACTACTTAAACCTAACTAACCTAAGGACATCACACACATCCATGCCCGAGGCAGGATTCGAACCTGCGACCGCAGCAGCCGCGTGGTTCCGGACTGAAGCGCCTAGAACTGATCGGCCACTGCGGCCGGCCCGTACCGTCAAATCAGTGCGTCTGAAAGAGGGCGCATTACTGGCATAAGAGAATGTGATCCACTCATCCGGAAAATTGCTGCTCGTTTGGAACGAAGTGTTTCGGTAGTGTAACGAGTGTGTGCGGAGTGGTTTAGGAAAGGCCACAGAACGCGACAAAATGTGTGAGGTCACACCACTTAAACCATCCCCCCGACACCTCATACTAATGGCGTTGCAGGACACATCTGCATCCTCCTCGGCTCTTGTGAAACAGTGGAACAGCGTGACACATCGTACACTATCAGCGGTGAAAGTCCATCGCCGTTTATTACTGTATGGCTTACGTGCACATCGTCCCCTTCTCAGGCTATCTTTGACGAATGTGCAGAAACATGCTAGACAGCAGTGGTGTATGCAACGACGTCACTGGGACGAATCCACGTTCTGTGCCGCCCGGGATTAGCCGAGCGGTCTGGGGCGCTGCAGTCATGGACTGTGCGGCTGGTCCCGGCGGAGGTTCGAGTCCTCCCTCGGGCATGGGTGTCTGTGTTTGTCCTTAGGATAATTTATGTTAAGTAGTGTGTAAGCTTGGTGACTGATGACCTTAGCAGTTAAGTCCCATAAGATTTCACACACATTTGAACATTTTTTCCACGTTCTGTTTGTTTGAAAAAGAATGCCGCATTTTGATTCGGCACGGACAGGAGGAGCGGCACCGCGCAAGACATACAGCGCCAGCTCAAGGCCTTATGGGGTGGCGTGCTATTGGGTACAGCCACAAATCACAGTTGGTGCGTTTCCAGGGCACTGTGACCAGTGTGACCTACCTGAATAACACCCTGCCACCCGTGGGCATACCCTTTCTGCATAACACCCCAGACGCCATTTTTTCAGCAAGGCAGTGCACAAGCACTGGTCGAACACGAGCCTTCTTGGTGTCACAGGATGTCAGCGTTTTGCGATATCACCGGACTTGTCGTCAATCGACAATGTGTGGGAGATGGTGACACGACGGGCGCAGCGCTGTGAGCCAATGCCAACCACCACAGACGAACTTGGGAACCAGGTGGATGCAGTACGGACGGCTATAACACGCGACGCCACTACACTTTATATGCGTAGATGCCATCACGCGTGGAACAAGTTATCAGGCCCCATGGCGGACCCTGTTGCTATTAGGCAAGAGGACCCGTGCTGAACCGCGGCGACTGAAATGCTAATCATTTCTGCAGGACGTACTAATGTACATGTCCCATGAATATGAAGGTTCTGTTTCTAGTCGTTCAAGGTATTCTGGTTTTTTTTTCTGAACGTGAGTGTAGGTTGATATGGATCCTGCATCCACTGACAGCAGCCTTTCCTGTCGGGCTTAAAAAAATAGTTGTCACTGACGAGGGGTGATTCGCGTCTCCGGTCCTTGCCCTGTCGGTTAGGATATGTTTACAAACATCGTTCTTACGTCGTGTTGTGTGGTTGTGAGTAGTACACCATTCGCGTTAATGCACCAGCATATCGGGCAACTTAGTTCGCAGTGTGATCATGGGTGCGACAACAGACGGCAGCTGATCTACACATAGAATTGGGTTCTACCAAAACTACGATTCGGCATCCTTGATACAGTACGTAAATAACGCAGCAAATGGTAAGACTACCGGTAGTATTTGTAGCATTGGTACGAAAAAAGACATAAATGAATGTCTAAGATAGGGACTGAGAGGCAACTACTTCTATTTTTATTTTCTTTGTTTGTCTTTCACTTAATTAGAACTACACGTCTTTCACGCTGAGTCAACTGCGTATTTTATATCGTTACAGAATATAAAGTGCGTTTTGTAAGTAAACCAAAAGCTGCTCACATAATTTCTGTGCTTTTATGTAAGCAAAACAATTACCTTTAATGCAATCACGGTTTACATGCACAAACGAAAAGAAATCTACGTAATTATTGCTGTAATTTTTTACCCAATAGAACGTTCTTCCTAATGATCAAAGACAATAGTTTAGTGTTGTAACTGATAAACGCAAAAGTTGTTGGGTAATAGCAGAAAAATGTTTTGCAGAAGTTCGACGAAGTATTGAAGTGATGTCTGACATCTTTTTTTCTTTTTAATTTTACCGTCTCTTGAAAAAACTGCATTTTCTAGCACTATATGATAAACGGCATTTTCTTCCTTAATTTTTACTACAACACCTCCATCTGTTGCACTATACCAAGCAGCAATTTTCGAATAAAGCGTGAGTTAAACATTGACTATATCAATTTTGGTATAAATACCGTTTATTTTATAGTAACGGACAGGAGGGTAACTACGTAGAACAAAAATGGGTTAATTGGCCTTTCTAAAAAAACGGGTTAATTGGCGTTTTAATATCCACGCCCATTTTCTACACAGTTCACCATTTCCAGTTTATAGGGGAATGTAGTTAGATACTGATAATAAATCAGGATATTAGCTCTAATTTCTCCGGTTTACTCGTTCATACAGATTACGGAAAGACAAGTCCAGCAGGAGAACAGGTCCTGTCCCACAGTCATCGGAAACTGGCCGTGGAGTTCGTAATCTCCCTCCTCCTTTCTGATTCCTTGTATTGTCCACATTAGTCTTTTGTGAAGATTTGAGAGGAGCTAAGATTACAATAAACTTTCTAGTTTACTTAGCTTGTCATGGAGAGCTGACTCCAGTTCTTCTTGTCTAGGGGTCTGATTCTTTAACCTGAAAATGTCACATTTTAGGTCTTCACGGTTTGATTCATCTAAATAAATTTGAAGATTGTTGTAAAATTTTCTTTTTTACGTAAATATATTTTTTTCACGTTTAAGTGTATCATGCAACCTTTTGATTTTTCACACTAACAAAGACGTAATTACATTAAAAAATACAAAACACGTCCGATCATACCAGAGGCCTGTTTAAGACTCTCACACTCTGCGGAAATAACTGTATTCCAAAGGGTTTACAATTTTTCTTAACAAATGAATTTCTACAGGTTTCTGTTGCATTATTACTTTCGATTATTATTTCATAAATGAATCCAGAAATAAACATAGTAGCCAGTACAGTATTGGTAATTAATAATAGAAATTTTAATGTGTCAATAGTTCCTAATTTCAAATATTTCTAAAATAATAATTTTAACTGTACATTCAGAGCCGGCCGGTGTAGCCGAGCGGTTCTAGGCGCTACAGTCTGGAACCACGAGACCGCTACGGTCGCAGGTTCGAATCGCGCCTCGGGCATGGGTGTGTGTGATTTCCTTAGGTTAGTTAGGTTTAAGTAGTTCTAAGTTCTAGGGGATTGATGACCTCAAAAGTTAAGTCCCATAGTGCTCAGAGCGATTTGAACCATTTGAACATTCAGAACTTCTGCTTATCGATTATAATATCGAGACTGAAACAGTTTATAAAGTAATTCATTTTCATAAATTTTTGCTTGAAATATAACATACTGTGTATAAAATTAGATGACAGTTTTCCAAAAAGCAGCTGAGATAATACTAACTTGTCCAAAATACGAAAAATAATACTGGCATCGAGAACTACTGTTGAGGAAAGTAATGCTAAAGAAGGATGTCCCGTTGCAAGTTCACAGTAGAGACCAGCACGAACCGACTATCACGGCGAGAAAATGATACGCTGCAACGGAAGTTTAGAGGCTGCTATAAGTGTCTGAAGATATCTACCGCAAACGTCGGCGAAAAGTTTTTATTTCACAACGAACACGAAGCCGTGGCGCGTTCAGAGAGCAGAGAGGTGTCGGGGCTGAGGCGCCACTGCCAGGCAGCCGAGTGCGTGGCGTGACCTCTGGCTGGCAGCGGCGGCTTTATTGCCGGAGCTGCAGGGCGGTGGGGTGATGGGGTGGTAGGGTGGCGGGGGTGGAGCGGCGCGCGGGTCGAGTGGGACGAGGCGCCACAATGCGCGCGGCCAGGCTGCACTAATTGATATCCGGGGCCGAAATTAACGATGTTTAACTAAGCGCCCTCAACCCTTTGGCTTCTGCGGCGAGCAAATAGCCGCCGAGGGGTCGGGGGCGCCGCACCCCCCACGCGGCGCGCAGGGCGTCCGCCGAGAGCCGCTCAGGGCGGCGGCCGCCACCACGCGAGAGAGCATCCCCCCCCCCCCCCCCCTCATCCTGCCGCGTGGGCTGCGGGGGACCACGGTGTGGGGCCGGAGAAACGTCTGCGACCGGGAACAGCCCTCCACCCGGCACTCGTGTTAACCAGCACGCCTTCTTCATCTACTACATCTCGTCCGAGACATTTTGCAGTCCTCCTTCTTCCTCATATCGTTTGACTCGTGGTCGCGAGATTCCATTTAATTTGTTTCCATCATTTGACCATTACGAGGAGTGGGAGAAAAGTAACGAGACTGATTTTTTATCTACCAAAGTTTTAATTTTTTTTCAAACAACAATATTGTCCCCTTGGAAGTACATTACTGGCCATTAAAATTGCTGCACCAAGAAGAAATGCAGATGATAAACGGGTATTCATTGGACAAATATGTTATACTACAACTGACGTCTGATTACATTGTCACGCAATTTGGGTGCATAGATCCTGAGAAATCAGTACCCAGAACAACCACCTCAGGCCGTAAAAACGGCCTTGATACGCCTGGGCATTGAGTCAAACAGAGCTTGGATGGCGTGTACAGGTACAGCTGTCCATGCAGCTTCAACACGATACCACAGTTCATCGAGAGTAGTGACTGGCGTATTGTGACGAGCCAGTTGCTCGGCCACCATTGACCAGACGTTTCAATTGGTGAGAGATCTGGAGAATGTGCTGGCCGGGGCAGCAGTCGAACATTTTCTGTATCCAGAAAGGCCCGTACAGGAACTGCAACATGTGCTCGTACATTATCCTGCTGAAATGTAGGGTTTCGCAGGGACAGAAAGAAGGGTAGAGCCACGGGTCGTAACACATATGAAATGTAACGTCCACTGTTCAAAGTGCCGTCAATGCGAACAAGAGGTGACCGAGACGTGTAACCTCATAACATCACGCCGGGTCATACGCCAGTATGGCGATGACAAATATATGCTTCCAATGTGCGTTCACCGCGATGTCGCCAAACACGGATGCGACCATCATGATGCTGTAAACAGAACTTGGATTCGTCCGAAAAAATGACGTTTTGCCATTCGTGCACCTGCATTCGTCGTTGAGTACACCATCGCAGGCGCTTCCGTCTGTGATGCAGCTTCAGGGGTAACCGCAGCCATGGTCTCGGAGCTGGTAGTCCACATTGCTGCAAACGTCGTTGAACTGTTCGTGCAGATGGTTGTTGTCTTGCAAACGTCCCCATCCGTTGACTCAAGGATGGAGACCTGGCTGCACGATCCGTTACAGCCATGCGGATAAGATGCCTGTCATCTCGACTGCTAGTGATACGAGGCCGTTGGGATCCAGCACGGCGTTCCGTATTACCCTCCTGAACCCACCGATTCCATATTCTGCTAACAGTCATTGGATCTCGACCAATTCGAGTACCAATATAGCGATACGACAAACCGTAATCGCGATAGGCTACAATCGGACCTTTATCAAAGTCGGAAACCTCCTTACACGAGGCGTCACAACAACGTTTCACCAGGCAACGCCGGTCAACTGCTGTTTGTGTATGAGAAATCGGTTGGAAACTTTCCTCATGTCAGCACGTTGTAGGTGTCGCCATCGGCGCCAACCTTGTGTGAATGCTCTGAAAAGCTAGCCATTTGCATATCACTGCATCTTCTTCCTGTCGGTTAAATTTCGCGTCTGTAGTACGTTATCTTCATGGTGTAGCAGTTTTAATGGCCAGCAGTGTAGTTCCCTTCGGCAGCTGTGCACCAGCAGAGTCATTGCTCCCGGCCTTGACAGCAGTGCTGAAGGGCTTGAACGGGCACGTCCTTTGGCACATTCTTTAGAGTGTTCTCCAGAGTCCTAAAACGAAGTCGTTTAAGACATTTTTCAATTCCGAGAAAAGAAAAAGTTCGCAAGGACTCAGATCGGCTGAAAAGGCGGAATGTGGAACAACAGGAATGGCTTTTGAGGTCAAAAATTCCGTGGTGGAAGTGGCCGTGTGACAAGGGGCGCTGTCATCATGCAGCATCCACTCGTCTGCAACGTCTGGTCTCACTCGATTCACCCTTTTTTTTTTTTTTGGAAATTTATGGTAAGTTCCTAGGGGACCAAACTGCTGAGATCATCGATCCCTAGGGCTACACACTATTTAATCTAACTTAAACTAACTTAAGCTAAGGACAGTACGCACACACCCATGCCCTAGCAAGGACTCGAACCTCCGACGGGGGAGCCGTTCGAACTGCGTCAAGGTGCCCTAGACCGCGCGGCCGATTCACCCTTTTTTTCTCAGCCTTTCAATGACATCTTTGTAGAACACTTGGATGACAGCTTATCCTAGAGGAACAAATTCTTTGTGCACAATAACCCTACTGTTAAAAAGGCAGATGTGCTTTGTTATGATCTTTGATTCGCTCATTCGAGCTTTTGTGTGTCGAGGAGATGCGTCAGTCTGCCTCTCCTCCCTTTGCCGCTTTGTCTCAGATCGTACTCAAAAATCCAGAATTCACCACAACTGAACTGCAAGTGGCCATTGCAATCCTCTAAAGACGATCAACGCACACATTTCTTCGACTGTCCTCAAGCTCAGTTGTGAGGTTTTTCTGCGCCATTTTGGCACAAAACTTTCGCATGTGCAACACTTAAGTCAAAATTTGATGTACGGTGAAAGCTTTTTAAGTTAAGCGGATCACCCATCACCCCTACTGATAAACATCAGTCCGATCTCACAAGAGCACATACACGTTCCATGTTTTCGTCGGTTTTTGAAGTCGAAGGTGTTCCTCAGTGAGCTTCATTATCAACGTGTTCTCGACCTTCCAAACATGATTTGTCTAGCGAAAAACCTGTGTTATTGATAAGAAATGTTCCCCATAGGCCTGTTTCAACTTGTCAAAGCCACACTCGCAGATTCTACAAGTTTAACACAAAACTTCTTGGCATAGCGTTGCTCTAAATTCCGCTGTTCCATTTTTGTAACACACAACAAAAACACAACTTCGCTGATGGCGCTCTCAAAAGCCATGCCTGTACTGAGGTCAAGCTCTGACTCAGCATCTGGAGGGGATGAACACACCGGTCTACATAAGCAGGACAACACATCGTTGGCAGATCGCTCGCAGTGTTGTCAGTCTCATTAGTTTTCTCACACATCTCGTATTCATTCATAAAAGTGGACTTGGAGTATCTTGAGATGGAATTTTTTACGACGTCTTTTTTAGGCTTCTGGTATCGGTCCATCTCCTGACCAAGCTACACTATCGGATCAAAAACGCCCCTTTGTAATGCAAAATTGACCAACAGATGTCACGAGAGGCTGACCCTCTGATATAAATAGATGCGGATTCGCTGGAATAAAAACACGCAGGGATTAGTGTGTTGTCAGCAGAGACGCAGTAACAGGAGAACAGGTCGGTGAGGACAGCTCAGTGACTTCGAACGTGGTCTAGTCATTGGACACTATTAAAATTTCAACCCTAAGAAAGCTGCTCAGGTTGACTGTTGGTGATCTGCTTGTGCAGTGGAAACGCGAATGAATAATGATAGGCTTCCGCTACTCTAGGTAGCCTAATGATTGTGCGTAAGGAATTAAAAAGGATGGGGTCATTGGTCGAGCAGCTCCTCATAAGCCACACACACAGCTGTAGTGAAAGCCAATCGACGTTTGAGATGATGTCAGGGCGACTCAACTGGACAGTGGATGACTGGACCCGAGTGACTTGGAGTGATGAAGCACGCCATACCATGTGGCAATTCGACGGAAGGGTTTGCGTCTGGTGAATACCAGCAGAACTTTACATGCCACCGTGTGTAGCGCCAGCAGCGAATTATGGCTGTGGTAGTGTTACTATGTACGGTACGTGGTTAGGGTGTGCTCCTCTTATTCTGGTTAAGTAAACGCTAAATGCGGACAGATATAAACACATTCTGCAACGCTGTGTACTGTGTGCAGTGCACCAACAGTTTGGAGACGATGATTGTATTGGCTTGAAATGCATCCTGTCGTAAAGGAGCACCTGTGACGCAATGATACGTGAACAAGATTTCCGAAGTGGGCTGGTCTGTCCATATTCGAGACCTGAAGCAAACTGAACACCTTTGGGATGAGTCAGAACATTCACTTCACTGCGGACCACAGCGCCTAACATCACTACCTCCCCTGGTGTCGGCTCTTGAGGAAGAATGGGGTACGTTCAGACACCTCACCAAACGTGTCCCCAGCAGAGACAAAGCCGCCGTAGAGGTAAAGGGTGGACACAACCCTTATTACTGTCATCTAATAGGTGTCCCCATACCTTTCAGCAGTTAGACTATTTCAATAACACTTTTCCTTTCGCCTGGGCCTTAACTTTATCCCAGCGTTCTCACGAGCCATTCAACATGAACTCACTCCTAAAACGCGAACTTAAACATCTCAGCGACGTATTTTCATATCAAATCCTAGGAAACAAGATTTACTGATGTAAGTACCTTTGAATCTCAGGCTTTTAGAATCCTCAAAGCTAACCTAGCAAGCACGTGGTGAGAACCATCTCTAATCTTTATTCAGGGTAGTGTCTACAACAGGTTCATAGATTCTGTCGCAGACTTTTGTTCCCCTATTGTTCAACGTTGTAAGACTCACACGGACAATGTGGCAGTCCAGAAAAATCGTCCTCCTATGAATGGTGTCTGCGATCTTTTGTACATGTGTACCGAGTTCTTGGTTGTATCTTTTCCTGAATTCACCAGTTTCTCTCACTTGGCCAAGGAGTTCTCCCAAGAAATCTTTTTCTTGTTTCTAATTTTTCAATCAGAGCTTTTCTATTCATATCAAGACTTTTTGCAGCATATATGGCCTACAGCCGTTTTACTATTCAGTAATGCCATATCATGCCATTAACTGATACTGTCCTTTTCTTGTAGACACTCTTGTTTAGCTGAGATGCTGTTTCCATTTCTGCGATCCTTGTTGGAAAGCTTACTTTCTCGGTGTTGTTTATCTCTATCCATTCTCCTAGATACGTATTTAAACTTCTCCGTCCGTTTGATTTCCCCTTCTTCTGTCTCTAGTAGTCTCGGTGGTGACGTGATGCTTATAATAAATTCAGTTTTCTCGAAGCATATCTAGAGTCCCGTCACTGGTGCTTGTGCCCTGAGTTTGTTGATTTGTTCTATAGATATGTCTAGCGAATTAGAAAGTACTGGTATGTCATATAGGGTGTATTGAACTATATGAAATAAAATCGTCAGAACTTTTGAACGGCTTGAGTTAGGATGTTCAAACTGCACAGTTGGCACCAGGGCATGGTGGGAACTAGTATCCGCATGCGTGGTTTGGTTTAGCGACGAAGCCCGCTTTCATTTGGATGGCTTCGTTAATAAGCAAAATTGACGCACCTGACGGCCTGAGAATCCGCATTTCGTGGTAGAGAAGTGTCTTCAGGGTGACTCTGTGGTGCGCAGTGTCCAGTCAAGGAATAATCAGCGCGATATTCCTTGATGGCACGGTGAATACCGAACGGCACGTGAAGGTTTTGGAAGATGACTTCATCCCCATTATCCAGACTGGCCCTGATTCCGACAAGATGTTGTTGATGCAAGAAGGAGCTGGACACCATCGAAGTAGGAGAGTGTCTGATGTCCTGGAGGAACGCTCTGGGCACAGCATTCTGGCTTTGGGATGTGGGGTGCGCAAAGGTCACTGGCATGGTCCTCGATTGCCGGCCATATTTTCCAGATCTGAACACATGCGACTCCTTTTTGTGGTGCTATATTAAAAACAAAGTGTACAGCAATAACCCCAAAACCATTGCTGAGCTGAAAACACCCATTCAGAAGGTCATCGAGAGCATCGATGTTCAGACACTTCAGCGTCACGCAGAAATTCGCTATTCGTCTGCACCACATCATCGTCAATGATGGCAGGCATATCGAACAAGTCATAACATAAATCCGAATATCTCTAGTGACGTTTACATGTGGAATAGAGTGTTTGTACGCCGTAGTTTGTAATTAATTTACTTTTTTTCGTGTAGTTCAATAATTGTTAACCTGTATGTAAGAGCCAGGCAATCCACTGCACAAATTCATGTTTTCGCAGTCTAGCCTATCTCCATTTTTATTTTTTTATTTTTTTGCCTTTGTCACTCTTTTTTTCGTCGCTCGCAGATCATTTTTGAAGCATACAAGTAAAAATTAGAAGCGTGATACCGTCTCCTTGAAAAATCCCAAAACTCGTTGCAAAAGAGTCTGAGATCTCTTCCATAAACTACAACTTGGACGTCGCGGCAATAAGTCCGTCGGATAGTCTTTGTAATGTTATCTCACCCTTTGAGGATTTCGAGACTAACTTAGTAGCATGAACCACGAGCTTTTCTCAATTGTACATTTCAGGTAAGAAGGAAGACACTTATGATCGGTACATGAACATTTCCTGATCCTTCTTGGTATTCTAACAGCTGTGACTCCATCTGTCTCTCTGCTCTAGTCGGAGCGCTTTTGAAAGAATCTTGTAGGTTACAAGCAGAAAAAGATGCCATGAGAATTGTTTACATCCCTTGTGTCACTTTTTTCTTTTTGCGAAATGAGCGGATCAGTGCAGAGCATCAGCCAGCTCCGCTTCCCAGATGTTGCGGATTGCCTCCATTAGTTTGGCGGACGTCTTGTGTTCCTTCAATCTTCCACATTTCGGCTGTTATCGAGTCCTCAAATCTGGTGTCTTGTCTTTTAGTGAATGTATGGTCTGTTTAAATTCTTCTCTTGTGGGAGGTGATGAAACAGGATGGGTGAGTGCGCTGTTATCGAGCTTGAAACTTGATTTTGGAGCAACGCAACTGAGGAGTAAATCGAGAGGACTTGCCAAGATATGGCAGCTACCCCTGTTGTCGCAAGCAACTTTGCTGTCGGGGCCCCTAGTATTGTAGACTTGAGGGAGTCTATTTGCTGAGCCTCTTTTGAAAATTTTGCTCCGTCAATCTGTAGCAGGCAGTTCTTGCCAAAACCACGTTTTATCCCTCATATAGTTTTAGCAGAGTATTTTTTTCACGTCCAGGAATGTCGTCCAGTTATCTTCGTTCTACGTTACAATCCATTTCTGTCTCGCAAGCTGCCTTTGCCTCAAAACCTCATTACACTAGAATGTCCACCGTGGATGTTTCTTTTGTTTTTTTAGTAGGGTTGTTTTGTTACCAGATTTCACTAGCGCTTCTTCAGCTTCTGCCAATTATCTGGCTTCAGGACTCCACCTTCTGGGTGGTCTGTTTCCTAGATACGTCTGTACCGAATCTGCTGGTTTTTCTTCGTGGAACCCTTCTAGCATTCCTTGGAAGAAGCTTAACAATGACTTTGAAAGTGACGTGACTCGAGATTTGCTCCTCGCAGAACTTCGACGTTTTGTGATGCCCATATGATCTATGTGGAACTCACCAAGGGTGGGGTTTGTGCACGTCCAAGTTTTCTGTTTCCACGGGAAGTATTAATTCTATGAGCCTCCCCTCATTTCTGTTTGTTATGCTTTGAGAGGACATTCTCCAGCCGCGCGGGATTAGCCGAGCGGTCAGGGGCGCTGCAGTCATGGACCGTGCGGCTGGTCCCGGCGGAGGTTCGAGTCCTCTCTCGGGCATGGGTGTGTGTGTTTGTTCGTAGGATAATTTAGGTTAAGTAGTGTGTAAGAACTGATGACCTTAGCAGTTAAGTCCCGTAAGATTTCACACACAGTTGAAAATTATATATATATATATATATATATATATATATATATATTCTCCAACTATTTTTGGAAGCTGCGTTATTTACCAACTTATGCGCAGAAATCTCCGAATCGGACGAGAGCATGCTTGTCAGGATTCTTACAGATAAGTTCTTCCAGTCCGTCAAGAATTCATCTTTTCCGTCTAGGCCTTTCTTGTTTGCCTGGCTGATTGGAGCATGCACATTCAAAATTTTGTAAATTCTGTTCATGCTTCAGAATCTGAGGATGAGAATCTGCTGTTAGGGGAGAAAAGTCTATGACATAATTTAGGAACCTCTTATCGACAATAAACTCCGAATCAAGATGAAGGATATTTCTCACTAAGCTCTTCGCATGTTCCCTTTGAGGAGCCTATAACGCTGAGGCTCGAAGGAGTGTTCATCAGCAAATATTGTTTCCCAAATTGCTGCTATTAGGATTTGATGTCGTAAAAACACGTTGGTAAGACATTTCAGTTTGCCGCGTTTTAGGAGTGGGTTCACGTTGAAGGTTACAAAGAAATTCCGTTGTTCGTGGTTAGTTCTGTGTCTAGGAGCCTCCGATATCTCCAAATATATTGCTGCAGGTTTCTCCGAATCCAAGAGCCTACTTGCATCCCTCGACAGGAAGGCGGATTTGTTACCACTTGGGGTCGTAGCATTTGCCAGTTTGCTTCCAACAACTGAAACACTGTTGACTTGGGCCATGTAATATTCCAAACCGACAAAAGTAGTCAAGCTCGTGATACTTGGAGATTCCAACAGTGATTGTCTCACCGACCAAACTGCTTGCTAAGGTTGGTTACCGAATATCCACTCGGTCGCTCGGGTTAAGATGGTCACCTTTTGCACGATATGTGCTGGAGTCTGAGTCAAACATGATAGTTGAACTCCCTTGCTGAATTCATTGGGAAAATGATCAACGATCAGTTACACTCCCTTTAACACTGGGTCGCAAGTTCTCCTCCCAAATTGATTCATTTTATATATATATATATATATATATATATATATATATGTGTGTGTGTGTGTGTGTGTGTGTGTGTATAAAAGTGTTGTACATGTATATTTTCTGTTGTGTGTGTGCTGCTCGTATTTCCAGATTTAATATCTATGTAAAATCAGAGGAACCAGTAGTGGAAGGAGGGAGAAAGAGGAAAAGAGGGTTGGCGTCAGATTTTCTGAAAATCGAACGTAAGAAGATGAGTATTTTAAACTACTCAGGGCAAACATTTAGTGAATAATGGTGGAGTAAAGAACGCTTGATTCCAAGTGATTAAAATGTCGATATTCTGCAAGCGATTTGCGAACACAGAGGAGATGATATATGTACTATAAATGATGAAAGAATGTGATATTTTACTAAATTACGGCGAGAACTTATTAATTACTGAGTAATACTCCTGTGAGGGCATCGTGTATTTACACTATTGTCCATTAGAATTGCTACACCACGAAGATGACGTGCTACAAACGCGAAATGTAATCGACAGGAAGAAGATGCTCTGATATGCAAATGATTAGCTTTTCAGAGCATTCGCAGAAGGTTGGCGCCGGTGGCGACACCTACAACGTGCTAACAACACAGCTAATAAAACTCAAAATTGTACAAACTCACTACTGAGAGAGAGAGCGGACTTATATATACATAACACTGAAAATTACAGAAATTATTTCTATTAATATAATAACAAATCCCACAAGCTATTAGAAACATAAAACAATTTTTAAAAAACTGGAAAGCAGCGAGAGTCGAATTCGCTGCATATTGTCCTGTGACTCGGCACCTCTGCCAGCTGTGCTACACTGAAGTTCCGGAACGCAAGAGCTTGTATTTTATGTTACGATCTTCTGAAGGCTTTAATCGCCAGTATGTTACTAACTGACATTTACTTACAAAAAATCCTACCAACGACACGTCGTTTGTGAATATTCATTGTGCCGTCGCCTTAAAACGGCGTACTTCCATAAAACGCGAGTTATAACACGCAAATAACCTAGGACTAAAATTCTTTAACCACAAATATGGCGTTTCTCGTCATTTTATTACAACAAATCGTACCAATAGCGACGCTTCTTCCGAGAGAACCTCAGTGTGCTGTTGCTTAGAGACAGCCTATATTCGTAGGGTGTAAGTTATATTATAAAAGCTTACCAAATACGATACTCAACTGAAAACTGTAAATGGAATATGGCGTCTTCCAAGTTCTGCTTGTGACGTAGATAGTATTCTTGCTTCTTATTGGTTCTGCTTTACATGTCATATTGCCGAAATACTACAGAAGTTATTTTATGTTTAACGTGAGAAAATGGCTACCCAATGTGAAACACTACCAAGTGACACTACAAAACTCATACAGTTCCACGTCAGCGTTAACTAACTCGTCCCGTGTGAGGGCGGCTGAACTGTCTGGTGCAGTGCACGCTGGTTACACACACACACACACACACACACACACACACACACACACACACACACACATCTAGGACTGGAATGAAATGAAATGATCGTATGGTATCGATGGCCGGGAGTCGCCACCTGGGGAAGTTCGGACGTCGAACTGCAAGTCTTTTCAGTTGACGCCACAGTAGGCGACTTGCGTTTCCATGGTGATGAAATGACGATCAGGTCAACATAACACTCAATCCCCGAGTGAAGAAAGCCTCCGAAGGGACCGGGAATCGAACTCGGGCCCACTGCATGGGAGTCACAGGCCCTGACTGCTCAGCTAAGAGGGTGGGTATCCAGGACAGAGTATATGACAGGTCATTATAATACTAATAGACTTTGGTGACCCTCCTACTAATCACAGATCATTGCAACTGCAATAATTTATACATCCACTGATGGTATGTACATGTAAAATATTGCATTTACATTTGACCATCCCTTTCAGGTGTTTAACTTTTTCTGTTATTTAGTGTCTGTTTAGTGCTCCTTTACCTTGAAACGGTATACTTACATAGCACGGAAGTTCTAATACGGAAGCCACTAAGTGTGGCACTTTGGTTCAGATTACTGTCTAACATGATATAAATCCCGTCGGAACAGTCCTCGACAGGTCCAATGGTACCGACCGACCGCCGTGTCATCCTCAACAGACAGGCGGCATTGCATACGGATACTGTGGTCAACATACCGCTCTCTCGTCCGTCGTGACCTGAGCCGCTACTTCTCAATCAGTTAGCTCATGAATTGGCCTTTCAAGGGCTTAATGCATCCCGGTTGCCACCAGCTGTTGGCATAACTGTTCGGTCACCCATCCAAGTGCTAGCCAAGCCCGAGGGAACTAAAACGATGTGACAGGAACCGGTGTTACCACTGTGGCAAGGCTGTTGGCATACCATAATACACTTTCTTTGTGTTTGGAAGTTACGGGGATAAAATGCCGGGATAAAACGGATATCTGCAAGTTGTGTGAGAGTCTAAGGACATGAAAATGGGGCGATAGTGGAGCAAGGAGTGAGAAAGGGATGTGGCCTATCACTGATGTTATTCAAGCTGTACACTGAGCAAGTCGTAGAAGAGATCTTTCGAAAAGGAATTAATATTCAGGGACAAGAAATAACAACTTTAATCTATGCTAGTGACTGGACTCGCATTCGGGAGGACGACGGTTCAATCCCGCGTCCGGCCATCCTGATTTAGGTTTTCCGTGATTTCCCTAGATCACTCCAGGCAAATGCCGGGATGGTTCCTTTCAAAGGGCACGGCCGACTTCCTTCCCTATCCTTCCCTAATCCGAGCTTGTGCTCCGTCTCTAATGACCTCGTTGTCGACGGGACGTTAAACACCAATATCCTCCTCCTCCTCCTCTATGCTAGTGAAACTGTAAGTCTAGCAGTGAGGTCGAAATACTTTGGAGACGTGTTGAACAGCAAGGACAGTGTTTTATAAAGAAGTTACAAGATGAACGTCAACACTCTGGAACCGCTCGACCGCTACGGTCGCAGGTTCGTATCCTGCCTCGGGCATGAATGTGTGTGATGTCCTTACCTTAGTTAGGTTTAAGTAGTTCTAAGTTCTAGGGGACTGATGACCACAGCAGTTAAGTCCCATAATGCTCAGAGCCATTTGAACCATTTGAACGTCTACAGAAACCAAACAAAGGTAAGTGAATGTTGTAAAGTTAAATAGGATGATAAAGACAGAATTACATCAGAAAATGAGACAGTAAAAGTAGTAGGTGCGGTTTGACATTGGGGCAATAAAATAACTGATCATGGCTGAAATAAAGAGGCTATTTAATGGAGACTGCCAATAGAAAAAAAAGCGTTCAGAAAAGATGAATGTTTTACATGTAATAAAAATTCAAGTGTTAGAAAGTCTTTAGCGAAGGTGTTTGTTTAGGCCTTGTACAGAAGCTAAATCTGGATTATGAACAACTCACACCATAATTGAAAAGAAAACAAAGTTTTGAAATACAGTGTTACAGGAGGATGCTGAAGGTGAGTTGGTAGATTGGATAGCTGATGATGGCATACTCAATGGAACTGAGGAGAAAGGAAATTTGGGGCCCAACTTGATTAAAAGAAAATAGGACGCAACGTCACTTTGGCAATGGAGGGACGTGTGGGAAGCAAAAATTGTAAATTTGTGGTAAGATGTTATGAGACCAAATGCTTAGGTCATCAAAATGGTTCAAATGGCTCTGAGCACTATGCGACTTAACTGCTGAGGTCATCAGTCGCCTAGAACTTAGAACTAATTAAACCTGACTTACCTAAGGACATCACACACATCCATGCCCGAGGCAGGATTCGAACCTGCGACCGTAGCAGTCCCGCGGTTCCGGACTGCGCGCCTAGAACCACTAGACCACCGCGGCCGGCTTAGGTCATCAGTCTGTAAGGTTACACACTACTTAAAGTAACTCAAACTTACACTATGGACAACACAGACACCCATGCCCGAGGGAGGAGTCGAATCACCGCGCGGGCCGTGACAAGACGCCTCAGACCGCGCGGCTACCCCGCGCAGCCAAAAATTGTAGAGGGAGACCAAGGCTTGACAAACCAAGTTGAAATGGGTTTAGACTGCAGTGAACATGCAGAGATAAAGAGACTTCCAAAGAATAGACTAGCGTGGAGAGCTGCATCTAACCATTCCTTTGATAATAGATGTCAGAAAGAATAGGGGTATCACAGTAATTCAGACGCTGGTCCAGAATCAGAGACGTTGTCTGGTGTCGTCTAACTTCGCATTTTCTTCGCAACAGAGGTTTGTTAAGTTTATCGTCTTGGGAATACAAGTGTCGACCATCTTTACCGGCCGTTCGGCTGTAGCTTGATTGGCCGGCCAGAGTGGCCGTGCGGTTCTAGGCGCTGCAGTCTGAAGCCGAGCGACTGCTACGGTCGCAGGTTCGAGTCCTGCCTCGGGCATGGATGTGTGTGATGTCCTTAGGTTAGTTAGGTTTAATTAGTTCTAAGTTCTAGGCGACTGATGACCTCAGAAGTTAAGTCACATAGTGCTCAGAGCCATTTGTAGTTTGATTAAAATTACTTGATAGTTGACGTCCGTCAGTTGGCGGTACAGTGTTTCCACATCCGCTGCCGGCTGCCGGTCGGTTACAGACACCACCCAAACACAGCTGCTATCTGCATAACCTTTGCTAATGTGTAAAGGGGCCAATGTTGGAAGCGGCCGCCGCGAGAAATGAAGGAAATGGGAGACGCTCTGTCGACAGCCCATTTTAAGTGACCAGCGACTGAACTGCGGATGACAACACCATTTGTAACCCTCAGTTTAAAGTCATGTCCTAACGTAACCACGACCCCACGATGTGCAGTGCATCCGAGAAAACGAAGATTAATAATCTGTGGCAGAAAATTATAGCTTTGTTCAAGGCGCTTAAAGCCAGCCTCCATGAGCAAAATCAAGACAGAAAAATTTCATAGCATGTTCGTTTGCCTAGCTATCTTCCGCAGCAGAATTTCAGTTTTACCGGTAACAGAATACTGTAATTTCTCGCTGTCATTGGTTACTTGAAACTATTCTCACACTGGCCACTCGGGATGCCGTGTTACCAACCGGTGAGCAGTCCAGGATGGCACATGGTCGTAGATTACAGGCGACACAAGCAGATTACAAACGAAAAAATAATGATAGGAAGAAAAATAAGAGCAAATAAAAGAGTCAATTCGGTGATTAAAATAACGTGGCCAAATATTACAAATAAAAAAATTGCATTTAAACCAATTAACTGAATAAAAATGATAACCAAAATATGTTGGTAAATTTAGAAAAATGAAAAATTTCGCTGCAGATTCTGAGATTCGAAATTTCTGCCTTCTACAGGTCAGATTTGTACGCTAACCAATACGCTATGCCGTTACACTGCACTCATGAGTCTAGTTTGATAGTCGCAGCAACGGTTAATTGACATCCCTCAAAAATTCGGCTTCCACTTGTCGTCCTAAGCTTACCTAATGTAAGCCGAGCTCCGTGACTGTAATAACTGTATTAAACACACCGAATCGCGTGTCTTGCAGAAGAATCCAGTAGAGTTTGGTTAGTGCAGTGTGTGAAACATGTATATTTTGTTAGCATCGTGTGTGTGTGTGTGTGTGTGTGTGTGTGTGTGTGTGTGTGCCTGTGTGTTGTTTTTGGTGTGGTTATCTTATGTGATAAAAAGCGAAACAAAAGGGCCGGACCCAGGATAAGATCCAAACACAACAAGAAAAAAATCCAGAGAAGGAATTGGAAGTGAATTACTTGTTGTGGCAGTTTGACAACGGCGAATGGTTCGAGAGCGGCGTTGAGTGCACTGGAGGAAACGACCCACAACAAGTGAAGTATCAACTATCAAGGGATTTTAATCGGACTATAGTTTACGAACGTTAAAAAGTCGCTTAGAGCTTCGCGGCAAACGTACCAGCTCGAGACCCTTGAGCGCAGGTACACTACTGGCCATTAAAATTGCTACAACACGAAGATGACGTGCTACAGACGCGAAATTTAACCGACAGAAAGAAGATGCTGTGATATGCAAATGATAAGCTTTTCAGAGCATTCACACGAGGTTGGCACCGGTAGCGACAGCAACAACGTGCTGACTTGAGGAAAGTTTCCAACCGATTTCTCATACACAAACAGCAGTTGACCGGCGTTGCCTGGTGAAACGTTGTTGTGATGTCTCGTGTAAGGAGGAGAAATACGTACCATCACGTTTCCGACTTTGATAAAGGTCGGATTGTAGCCTATCGCGATTCCGGTTTATCGTATCGCGACATTGCTGCTCGCGTAGGTCGAGATCCAATGTCTGTTAGCAGAATATGGAATCGGTGGGTTCAGAAGGGTAATACGGAACGCCGTGCTGGATCACAACGGCCTAGTATCACTGGCAGTCGAGATGACAGGCATCTTATCCGCATGGCTGTAACGGATCGTGCAGCCACGTCTATATCCCTGAGTCAACAGATGGGGACGTTTGCAAGACAACAACCATCTGCGCTAACAGTTCGACAACGTTTGCAGCAGCATGGACTATCAGCTCGGAGACCATGGTAACCCTTGACGCTGCATCACAAACAGTAGCGCCTGCGATGGTGTACTCAACGACGGACCTGGGTGCACGAATGGCAAAACGTCATTTTTTCGGATGAATCCAGGTTCTGTTTACAGCATCACTATGGTCGTATCCGTGTTTGGCGACATCGCGGTGAACGCACATTGGAAGCGTGTATTCGTCATCGCCATACTTGCGTCTCACCCGGCGTGATGGTATGGGGTGGCATTGTTTACACGTCTCGGTCACCACTTGTTCACACAGACACTTTGAATAGTGGACGTTACATTTCAGATGTGTTAAGACCCGTGGCTCTACCCTTCATTCGCTCCCTGCGAAACCCTAAATTTCAGCAGGATAATGCACGACCGCGTGTTGCAGGTCCTGTACGGGCCTTTATGGATGCAGAACACGTTCGACTGCTGCCCTGGCCAAGACATCCTCCAGATATCTAACCAATTGAAAACGTCTGGTCAATGGTGGCCGAGCAACTGGCTCGACACAATACGCCAGTCACTACTCTTGATGAACTGTGGTATGGTGCTGAAGCTGCATGGACAGCTGTACCTGTACACGCCATCCAAGCTCTGTTTGACTCAATGCCCAGGCGTATCAAGGCCGTTATTAAGGCCAGAGGTGGTTGTTCTGGGTACTGATTTCTCAGGATCTATGCACCCAAATTGCGTGAAAATGTAATTACATGTCAGTTGTAGTATAATATATTTGTCCAATGAATACCGTTTATCATGTGCATTTCTTCTTGGTGTAGCAATTTTAATGGCCAGTGGTGAAGTTATGCGTGGAGTGGCGCAGTCCTCAGACGCTGACGTCGCCCTGCTTTGAGCTCGGCCTCGGCGGGAGCCGGCCTGCTCTGCAGATCGCGTGCCCACCACACGTCAGCCCGGGCTGCTACCCGGCGGCAGGTGTCTGTTCCGGCGTAGTGTAGTGGAGGCAGGGCCGTCGAGTGGAGTGCTAACTGGCGCCAGCTTCGCCGGAGGGTCCTCGACCCCGCGCATGCAAATGCGTCCCCCTAGGTGCTCCCGCCCCCTGCCACGCCTCTGATCCATGCCGCACGCCTCTGCCTCAACCCCTCCCCCCCCCCTTCTCAAAGGCGGCCGTCTGCGCCACGCCTCTCCTGCACCTCACGGAACTGACACCAGGGTCTATCTACCATCTTCATACTGAAGAGTAACATCGTTTGTATCACACTGTTGTAATGGATTCCCTGGCTTGTGACACACATGTACACGTTGTTGAGCTGTTCCGGCGCCATGATCGGCCACGCCTTGATGCAACTGTGGGGCGGATTTACAGGGTCACAGTTATTGAACTATATGGAAAAAAACGTAAATTAGTTACCAACTATGGCGTGCACACACTTTGTTCAATATGTAAACGTCACTACCTTCTGATGACAAAGAGTAAAGAGTACAGTGGGTGGGCCATGTAGCTCGTATGCCAGATGGAAGACAGGCGAAGATAGCACTACCGGGGAAACCAAACACCAAAAGCCCCATTGCCCCATTGGACGACCAAGGCAGCACTGGATGGACGACCTGGCGAAGGACCTTGCAGCCCTGGGAATTGAAGACACCGGGAGGAACCTGTCTCAAATCAGGAAGGAATGGAAGCAGTTTGTAGAAGCAGCGCGTGGTGTGCAGGGCCTGTGATCGCTGAATATCTATCTATCTATCTATCACTACCGATATTCGGATGTAGGTTATGACATGTTCGATATGCCTGCCATCATTGGCGATGATGTGGCGCAAACGAATAGCGGAATTCTGCACGACCCGCTGAAGTGTCGGAACATCGATGCTTTCGACGACCGCATGAATGTCTGTTTTCAGCTCAGCAATGGTTTTGGGCTTATTGCTGTACATTTTGTCTTTAATATAGCCCCACAAAAAGGAGTCGCATCTGTTCTGATCCTGAGGATATGGCGGCCAATGGAGTCCCATGCCAGTGGCTTCTGGGTACCCCAGAGCCAGAATGCTGTCCCCAAAGTGCTCCTCCGGGACATCAAAAACTCTCCTGCTTCGATGGAATCGAGCTCCGTCTTGCATCAACCACACCTTGACGAAATCAGGGTCACTTTGGATAACGGGGATGAAACCGTCCCCCAAAACCTTCACGTACAGTTCGGTTGACACCATGCCATCAAGGAATATCGCACGGATTGTTCCGTGACTGGACACTGCGCACGACAGAGTCACCCGCTGAGCGCCAAGAGACTTCTCGATGGCAAAATTTGAATTCACAGTCCCACAAATGCGCCAATTTTGAGTATTGACGAACCCATCTAAATGAAGTGAGCTTCGCAGCTAAACCAAACCATACAATTCCCATCATGCCCCGTGGCCAACCGAGCAGTTTGAAGGTCCCAACGCAAGCCGTCAGACGTTATGACGATTTTATTTCATGTACATCAGTAACTGCCACCCTCTATGTGGAGCTACAGATAGAACTGAGAGACGGGTTTTCAGTAGGCGCGGCATACATTTACCACTACTAGGAAGGGAAGATTGGTACATCTGATACGTGCAAGTGTAGGGGCAGGTTCTCGGTCTACGCACGGTCTAATACCTGTTGTAATTAGTTGGAGGACTAGGTCTTTTCTAGGATAAATCCATACAAAAGATTCCCCCGTCTAAAGACTATCTCCAGCAGTTTAAAAAATTCTGCAATAATTACACACAAGATAGGTTCTAACACATAAAACGACACACATATCAAATGTCAAAAAAAGGAAGAAACGATTGGAAAAGTAATATGGGACATTCCACAGATTTAACAATACTTCATCAGAATAAACACAAAAATCCAACATGTAGTATTATCACGGCATGAAAGGGCAGACTCCTACTATGGAACTAGTTCAAACGGTGGAGAATCATGCATTTATATAAGAAAAGGAAAAAAAATTAAATCAGAACATGACCTTAGTACGGTAAGTGAAGTCAAAAGCTGTGAAATATCAGCTATTGAATTAACACGGCTTTTTACCAACAATAAATTAATCGTTTTGTGTCTGCATCGATCGCCTAGTGCTTGTGTGGACACTTTTTCAATAAATTAAAAGAAGTTCTGAATGAAGTGTGAAGTACGTCGGCCGGAGTGGCCGAGCGGTTCTAGGCGCTACAGTCTGGAACCACGCGACCGCTACGGTCGCAGGTTCGAATCCTGCCTCGGGCATGGATATGTGTTATGTCCTTCGGTTAGTTAGGTTTAAGTAGTTCTAAGTTGTAGGGGACTGATGACCTCAGAATTTAAGTCCCATAGTGCTCAGAGCCATTTTTTTGAAGTCTGAGGTACAAAATTCAAAACAATTTTGTATGGCGACATAAACATAAACGTGAATATCATAAATGAAACTACTGTTGTAGCACCATAAGGAATATCCTTCAAAGTTTTGGCATTCCCCTGTTGGTCAATAGTGCAATGAGGGTAACTACAATGACCGAATCAGTAATCGACCATGTGGCCACCAGTGTCGACAGGGGAAAGTCTGATATAGCTTTAAAAGATCTTGGACTTTCAGACCACATCTGCCAAATAATAACAGTGAGACCAGGCATAGGAAAAGTCCATAAAGTGCTGGCATACAAAAGACAGTTACCAGGAATAAAAACACAAGATTTTTCAAGAAAACTAACAAGAAAAAGATGGGGTGAAGTGTATATAGAAACCAGTGCAAATTGGAAATTATCGACATTACTTAAATTAAACTCTAAAACGATATTTTCAAAAAATGGCTCTGAGCACTATGGGACTCAACTGCTGAGGTCATTAGTCCCCTAGAACTTAGAACTAGTTAAACCTAACTAACCTAAGGACATCACATACATCCATGCCCGAGGCAGGATTCGAACCTGCGACCGTAGCGGTCTTGCGGTTCCAGACTGCAGCGCCTTTAACCGCACGGCCACTTCGGCCGGCCGATATTTTCATATCAGTACCAATGTCTCAAAAAATGTGTAACTGCAGGTTTTAGGACGTCCTCCCAAACCCTTTTAAGTAACTCGCTTCAGTAAAAAAGAGTCATAATGAGGCACAGTTCTAAAATTTCTACCATAGGTACAAAAATCTTTATAGGAAGGTTATGATTACTGCGAAAAAACTATTCAATCACGAAATAATATACGGATAAGGGAGGGGGATAAAGTAATTAACACGACATTGCATTGCCTGTGTTATTCCGGCACTGTAATATCGTATTCATCCGCCGACGCCGGGCAAGCGACTATCAAGTAAAATGTTTGTCCTGTACGGGAACATACACAATGGATGCAAGAGTACAGGTTGTAGACACAAGGCTGACGACATATGGAAGTTTGGTTCTGGCTCTGATTCGTGTTTGGATAATCTAATGGTAAGGCGACCGCTCGTGATAAGCGGGAAATAGGGGTTCGAGTCCTGTTCGACACAAATTTTCATTGTCGACTTTCCTTTATAAGCCCATGGTTGTCCATGTTTACAATTTCAAATACATTTCATATAAAGCAATTGATGGTCCACACTGCCCAACAAAGTATGTGAATAAGCAATGTTTCAGAATTGCAGAGAAATTACAACAATTCTCAAACAGAAATATAGCACGTGTAAATAGTTAAGCACTTAGTATAATGATGTTGCTACCAACCACAGAGCATGCAGTCGGTAAAACGTGAAAAATAAAATGTCATTATTGGTCTTGGAGGAATTACCAATTTATACACTGAAACAATGCATACAGAGTACAGAAGCTCCTTTAACAAAGACAAAAAATGAGTCATTCAAATCAGGGGAAATTTCTGTAGCATTTAAAAGAGACTATTGTTGTATTTCTGCTAAAGAAAGGCAATGCAGAAGACACAGAAAAACCGCTGGCCTATTTACCTACTGTTGCCATTCTCAGAAATGATGGAATCAATTATGAAAGATAGATTAATGAATGACATGAATAAATAAACCTATTAAATTTATCCATTATGGATGTTTAAGAACCTGAAATTGTTCATTCAGTGTAAGGACAGGTGACTGGAACCCTCGGCCAGCTCTTGTTCTTTTGCGATCCTGACGCTATTAGGTTTCGAGGGCTAGGGGTCTTTCATTTTCCAACCTATACTTCTCATGCAGCGTCTGACCCGGAGCGGGTGGTTGCAAAAGGCGTCTGTATCCCATGTTAGGGGCGGCCTCCAGAACTGCGGAAGGCAACGGAATACCACCGCAGATTATCTTCCCTGTATAATGCAGTCTCCATTTTATGCAAAAAAAATGGCTTCCTCTCATGTTAAATCAGTGTCCGGAGGTAAAATAGTCCCCCATTCGGGTCTCCGGGGGGGACAACTTGAAAGGAGGCAAAAAATCAAAACGAGAATTGGTACCTGGAATGTCTGAACTCTGCTACAAGCAGGAAAACTAGAAAACTTTAAAAGAGAGATGGAAAAGAATCATATGGACTTCGTAGGAGTTGCTGAGGTAAGATGGAATGGACATGGAGAGTTGCAGTCAGATGAATATGTATTCTACTACTCAGGAGGAGAAGTAAAAGGAATTAATGGAGTAGGAATGATTATGACAAAGGAATTGGCTAAATGTGTGGAATATGTAGACTATGCAAATGACCGGGTTATTGGTGTAAGGCTGAAAGGAGCACAAAAAGATTTACTGATTGTCCAGGTGTATATGACAACTTCAGAACATGATGACCAAATTGTAGAGGAAACGTTCAATGTAATAGAGAGAATAATGGACGAAAATAAAAAATGCTGCAAAATAGTAATGGGAGACTGGAACGCCATTGTGGGAGAAGGGAAAGAGGGAAACATAGTAGGCAGTCATGTTCTTGGAAAGAGAAATGACAGAGGTGAATGGTTAATTGACTTCTGCAGGGAAAGGCAGCTGATAGTGGCAAACACATGGTTCAAGAACCATAAGAGGAGGCTCTACACTTGGAAATCACCAGGGGATAAATATAGAAACCAAATTGATTTTATACTGGTAGAAGAAAGATACAGGAATGGAATCAAGAAGGTGCACACATTACCAGGTGCAGATATTAATAGTGACCACAACTTACTTATGGCAGAAATAGAAATAAGAATGAAAAAACTGAAAAAGGCGACAATGGTGAAGAAGTGGGATCTAGAGAATATAAGGTCCAACAAAGAACAAATTACAGAAATGCTGTCTTGGAATTTTCTAAACACATTACGAGACAAAGAAGCACCTGATAATGCCAACGAGTACTGGAATATGCTGAAAGAAGGAATCATTAAAGCAGGACAGCAAAATATAGGATATGTAAAAGGGAAAAGGTCAAAAAAACCATGGGTCACACAAGAAATGATTTCCAAGATGGAGGAGAGAAGAAAATTGAAAAACAAGAACACTGAAGATGCAAGAAAGATATACCGTAGGTTAAATAACGAACTGCGAAGAGAAACAGAGCAGGCTAGGAAAAAATGGCTAAAAGAGGAATGTGATGAAATTGAAGAACTGGACAGGAAGGGAAGATACGACTTACTATACAACAGAGTAAAGACTATGACATGGGAACAAAATTGAGCAGGAAGTGCTACTATGGAAATTTTGAGTAAAGACGAAGAGGTAGTGTACAAAGATCGTGACGATGTCCTCCAGAGATGGGAAGAATATATGAAAGAGCTATATGACACAAATAGCAAACCAGAAACTCTGGAACTTGAATCACACAACAGTGTAAGTGATGAAGAGAAAGGACCGACCATCATAATGGAAGAAGTAAAGTCTGCCATTGCTGCAATGAAAAATGGCAAAGCAGTAGGTACAGATACAATACCGGGAGAAATACTAAAATGCTTGAACCACAATGGAATAAGAGAAATATTGAGGTTATGTAATAAAATATATGACAGTGGTGAATGGCCTGAGGACTTTTTGACAACAGTAATGATTCCATTACCGAAAAAACAAGGAACTAAGAAATGCAGCGAGCTCAGGACAATCAGCCTCATTTCACATGCAGCCTAAGTGATGTTAAGAATAATTAATAAAAGACTTGAAAAAGTAATAGAGGAGAATCTCGGCGAGGAGCAGTTTGGCTTTAGACGGAATACGGGCACCAGAGATGCAATAGGGCTCCTACGAATCTTGGGAGAAAGGTTTATTGAAAAAGGAAGAGACCTATATACGTGCTTCATCGATTTAGAAAAGGCATTTGACAATGTGGTTTGGGACAAGCTGGCGACTATTATGAGGGAAAAGAGAGTGGACTGGAAAACCAGAAGACTTATAAACTCATTGTACCTTAATCAAAAAGTTTCAGTTAAAGTGAGAGGAGAAAGCACAAACTGGATCAGACTAGGGAAAGGAGTAAGACAAGGATGCTGTTTATCACCTACTCTTTTCAACCTGTACTTGGAAAATATGATTGAACAATGCTCATTAGATGACAAAGGAGTAGAAATTGGAGGAAGAAGATTAGGGTGCTTCAGATTTGCTGATGACATGGTCCTTCTAGCCACAGGGGAAAAAGAATTACAGGATTTGGTGGACACCATTGCAACTAACGGAAAAAAATATAGAATGAAAATTAACACAAATAAAACAAAAGGATTGGCAATAGGAGGAAATAAGGGAAAAAAAAATTTGCTGAATGGAGAAACACTAGAACAGGTGCAAAATTTTAAGTATCTTGGAAGCAGGATAGACACCGACTGGAAGTGCACCACAGAAATTAAAACAAGGATAGCAATGGCAAAAGAGGCGTTTTATAAGAAAAGGAGAATCTTCTTCAGCGGTCTCGACAGGGAACTCAGAAAGAGACTCATAAAATGTCTTGTATGGAGTGTTCTTCTATATGGCGCTGAAACATGGACTATGAGGAAAAAAGACAGAGAAAGGCTGGAGGCTTTTGAGATCTGGACATGGCGGAAGATGGAAAAAATAATTTGGATGGACAGAGTAAAAAATTAAGAAGTACTGAGAAGAGTGGGAGACAAAAGGCAGTTACTAGACGTTATAAAGAGAAGAAAAAGAAATTGGATTGGGCATATATTAAGAAAGAATGACGGACTGATAAAAACAGTTTTAGAAGGTTATGTAGAAGGGAAAAGGAAGCGAGGAAGGAAGAGATTCCAGATACTGGATGACATGATGGACGGCACAACATACAGCAGCCTTAAGAAGGAAGCAATGGATCGCAGAAAATGGAGAGGCAAAGGACCTGCTAATATAGCAGATAACTGATGATGATGACTTATTGCGAAGGTATGGGTGGCTTACTGCCGCACTAAGTATAGCACTTTGTGTGGTAGGTTACTGTCACAGAAAATACGGAACTCATTTTTGGACAAAAAACACCATATAAACATTACTCATGGCGATACATTAAAGTATTTTTCTATCCATCTGTTGCAGGGCGAACACCCAGCACCACAATATGAAATAGTCACGTAACTTCCATGTACACCATGTGAAGATGAGCCCGAAAAGGTTCGTAAAGCGGTTTATGGATTAAAAGAGTATTTCAAAACAGTGACTGGTTGCAGTTATCTGCATTTACACTGAAATACAACTTTCTGAGTGAATCACAGTTTGGTTTCCGAAGTGGCGCAAGAACAGAATCACCTACAGCAGAATTCACAAAAGTGAGAGCCGAAGCACCAGTGTGTCCCAGCAATATCTCAGATCTTTCTAAAGCTTTTAATGCATTCGACCATAACATTCTACTAAATAAGCTAGAAGCATTAGGAATAAGAGGCATAGCTAATGACTGATTCCGATCATACCTACCAGACAGGGTACAGACAGCAGAGGAAAACAACCCTCAAATAATGTTAAGCTTTTAGAAAACCCTTATCAGAACCAAAATGCATTAATATGGGAGTGCCTCAGGGTAGCAAATTCGGACCTCTACCGTTTCTGATGTACGAGTACATCAATTACCTTCCTAATAGTGTTAATCACAGGGAGAAAATATCTTTGCTGATGACAATAATATTACAGTCACTGAGAAAACAAGAGAACTCCTTACAAAGAAATCAAATGAAACCCTTGTACATAGAAACATCGAGCTCAATCATCGGAAGTCAACACATCACCCATCACCGCACCTGTCGATGGAAACGTGGCTGTTTGACGGAACATTGCGCCTGTTAGATACAAAGAGCCGATCGTAAAGCTATGAATTAATTGCTCATCAACTGTGTGAGAAACAGAGGATTCACAGCAAAAAGACTCAGCGGGAGAAATAATCGTGATCCTCTTGAGCTCAATAACTGATTCTTGTTAACATTAATAAGAAACCATCACAGCTGTACTCACACGCATTTAGTACGCCACGACAGGTTTCGTTCAAAACATCATCACGTTACAATGCCTAAAGTCTTCAAAGAAATCCTCACGGAGTTGTGTCAGTATCATGACTTAAAGAGTCCAGTTATGTTACGAGAGGCAAATGCTGGGACATGATTATCATATAAACATTCCGTCGAATGCCTGGCATAATTTTCCTGCAGGCATTTTGACATGACCGAACGTTGTGGCCTAGCGGTTCTAGGCACTTTAGTCTAGAACCGCGCTGCTGCTACGGTCGCAGGTTCGAATCCTGCCTCGGGCATGGATGTGTGTCATGTCCTTAGGTTAGTTAGGTTTAAGTAGTTCTAAGTCTAGGGGACTGATGACTTCAGATATTGAGTTATTAAGTCTCATATTGCTTAGGGCCATTTGAACCATTTTTTTTTAATTTGACGTGTTGTGTGTTCTCACGCGAGGATGCAGCATGTTAAGTTGCATTAGTCAATAACCGAAAGCGAAGTGATTTGAACAGTACACGTAAATGCACTGGGTGGTCTATAAGTGTGTGTGTGTGTGTGTGCGTGTGTGTGTGTGTGTGTGTGTGTGTGTGTGTGTGTGTGCGCGCGCGTGTGTGTTTGTATGTGTTATAAGTTCCATATCTCTTCCTACATCACTGCATTAATTTCACTGAAATTTGGTGCATATACAATCTAAGACAAAAAAGGCGCACCGTGAAAGAATTATCCGAATGGGATCGGAATGGGTAGATGTGATGTATTATGTACAGACAAACAAACAATAATATCAGAAAAATTGGATGATTTATTCAAGAAAAGGAACTTGACAAATTGAGGAAGTCAGTAAAGCGCTGGTCCTCTTCTGGCCTTTACTGAAGCAGTTATTCGTCGTGGCACTGATTGACAGAGTTGTTGGATATCCTCCTGAGGGAATTGTGCCAATTTCGGTCCAATTACTGCGTTAGATCGCCAGAATTCTGAGAACCCTGGAGGATCCTGCCCATAATATTCCAGACGTTCTCAGCTGGGGAGAGATACAGCGACCTTGCTGGCCGAAGTACAGTGTGGCAAGAACGAGGACAACCAGTAGAAACTCCCGTCGTGTGTGAGATGTCATTATATTGTTGAAATGTAAGCCCAGGATGGCTTCCCAAGAAGGGCGACAAAATGAGGCTTACGATATCGCCGACGTGCCGTCGTGCTGCAAAGTTGCCAGCGGATGACAACCAAAGGCGTCCTGCTACGAAAAGCAGAGGCACCCCAGACCATCACTCCTGATTGCTGGACATACGGCAGGCAACAGTCAGGTTGGTATCCCACTGCTGTCTGGGGCGTCTGCAGACACGTCTTCGGACTGGAATCTTATTGAAAGGAGTGCAGTTGTCTTCAGTAATTGGTCCTGCTTCGAACTGAGCCGTGATTACCAGCGAAGACGCGTCCAGAGGCGCCCCAGACAGAGGTGGGATACCATCCTGATAGTCGTCTGCTGTATGACCAGAAAACCACGAGTGACGGTCTGAGGTGCCATTTCTTTTGATAGCACGGCCGTTTTGTATGTCGCCTGCAGCACTCTTACAGCACAGCAGTACGTTGGCAATATTCTACGCCACGTTTCACAGAAGCCATCCCGGGCTTACATTTCAGTAAGATAATGACCGTCTGTACTCAGCACGAGTTCCTACTGCTTGTCTTGGTACTTGCCAAACACTACTTTGGTCAGCAAGATCGCCAGATCTCTCCCCAATGGAGAACGTTTAGGTCATTATGAACAGGGCCCTCCAATCATCTCACGTTATGACGATATAAAGCACTAGTTGGACAAAATTTGACAAGATATCCCTTAGGGGAACATCTAACAATCCAACAACTCTATCACGCCGAATAACTGCTTACACAAGGGTCAGTGGCGAATCAATGCATTATTTGTAATCCTTTGTTTTTCAGTACTTGTACATCACACTACCGATTCGTACCATTTGGGTAATTCCTTCGTGGTGGATCATTTTTGTCATCTTAGAGTGTACTACATATTATCAGACATCTAGGCTGCCCTGCGTGGCAGGGCTTTTGTGTGGGTAATATCAGAATACCTTCTTATGGGTACGAATGTGAACGGATACGGCTGAGGGCAGGAGGAGATATACAGGGTGAGTCACCTAACGTTACCGCTGGATATATTTCGTAAACCACATCAAATACTGACGAACCGATTTGACAGACCGAACGTGAGGAGAGGGGCTAGTGTAATTGTTTAATACAAACCATACAAAAATGTACAGAAGTATGTTTTTTAACACAAACCTACATTTTTCAAATGGAACCACGTTAGTTTTGTTAGCACATCTGAACATATAAACAAATACGTAATCAGTGCCGTTTGTTGCATTGTAAAATGTTAATTACATCCGGAGATATTGTAACCTAAAGTTGACGCTTGAAACCTCCAACGTTCAGTTGCGTGTGGTAACAAACACGGGCCACGGTCGGCGAGCAGCATCTGCAGGGACATGTTTACGATGACGACGGTGTTTACGAGTGTGGCTGTACTGCACTGTTGTGGTTTGGTCTAGCTGTCGCAGTGTCCGCATGTAGCGCTTGCTGCTATTGTTATTCTGCATTCGTCTCCGCACGCAGACCAACTGTAGTACACCGTGTTACCAGATGTCTGTGATAGTGTAGTGTTGTAGGAACTGTGACCATGGTGTATTCGAACTCTGAAAAGGCGAAGATGATACTCATCTATGGCGAGTGTCGACGAAATGCAGCTGAAGCCTGCAGGGTGTATGCAGAACGGTACCCGGACAGAGAGCATCCAACGTGCCGCACATTGCAAAACATCTACCCCCAACTGTATGCAACAGGTATGGTCGTAGCACGCAAACGGGTCCGTAACAGGCCCGTCACAGGAGAAGCGGGTGCTGTTGGTATGTTAGCTGCTGTTGCCATGAACAAACACATGAGTACACGGGACATTGCGAGAGCCGGTGGACTGAGTCAAAGTAGTGTCATGCGCATACTGCATCGTCACCGCTTTCACCCGTTTCATGTGTCGCTACATCAGCAATTATATGGTGATGACTTTAATCATCGACTGCAATTCTGTCAATGGGCATTAACAGAGAATGCGTTGCAGTTCTACCTGTTTACCGATGAAGCGGGTTTCACAAACCGCGGGGCAGTGAATCTACGGAACATGCATTACTGGTCCGTGGACAATCCTCGCTGGCTCCGACAGGTAGAGCGACAGCGACCGTGTACTGTAAATGTATGGTGCGGAATCATTGGCGACCACCTCATTGGTTCTCACTTCATTGCAGGGGCCCAAACAGCTGCAACATACATCGCGTTTCTACAGAATGATCTGCCAACGTTGCTCGAAAATGTTCCACTGGAAACGCGTCGACGTATGTGGTATCAGCATGATGGTGCACCTGCACATTCCGCAATTAACACTAGGCTGACCCTTGACAGGATGTTCGACGGGCGTTTCATAGGACGTGGAGGACGCATAAATTGGCCAGCCCGTTCTCCTGATCTTACACCTCTGGACTTCTTTCTGTGGGGTACGTTAAAGGAGAATGTGTATCGTGATGTGCCTACAACCCCAGAGGATATGAAACAACGTATTGTGACAGCCTGCGGCGACATTACACCAGATGTACTGCGGCGTGTACGACATTCATTACGCCAGAGATTGCAATCGTGTGCAGTAAATGATGGCCACCACATTGAACATCTATTGGACTGACATGTCGGGACACACTCTATTCCACTCCGTAATTGGAGTGGAAACCACGTGTATACATGTACCTCACCCCTCATGGTAATGTACATGTGTGTCAGTGAAAAAGACCAATAAAAAGGTGTTAGCATGTGGACGTAATGTGCTGTTCCAGTCTCTTCTGTACCTAAGGTCCATCACCGTTCCCTTTGGATCCCTATGTAATTCGGTGCTCTCCGATACACACGATCGAACAGCGGAGGAGTGGTACTCAAGCGTCAAATTTAGGTTACAATATCTCCGGATGTAATTAACATTTTACAATGCAACAAACGGCACTGATTACGTATTTGTTTATATGTTCAGATGTGCTAACAAAACTAACGGGGTTCCAATTAAGAAAACGTAGGTTTGTGTTAAAAAACATACTTCCGTGCATTTTTTTATGGTTTGTATTAACCAATTACACTAGCCCCTCTCCTCACGTTCGGTCTGTGGAATCGATTCGTCAGTATTTGATGTGGTTTACGAAATATATCCAGCGGTAACGTTAGGTGACTCACCCTGTATAGTCAGAGGGGGAGGATGGGATGGACAGAAAGAGGGGAGAGAACTAAATGGGCAGACAGAGGGGGGAGAAGGAGATAGAGAGGGTACATTAGGATATGGACAGAAAATGACGGGGATGAGGAGATGGACAGAAAGAAGGGAAAGCCGGCCGGTGTGGCCAAGCGGTTAAAGGCACTACAGTCTGGAACCGCGTGGCCGCTACGGTCGCAGGTTCGAATCCTGCCTCGGGCATGGATGTGTGTGATGTCCTTAGGTTAGTTAGGTTTAAGTAGTTCTAAGTTCTAGGGGACTGATGACCTTAGAAGTTAAGTCCCATAGTGCACAGAGCCAAAGAAGGGAAAGGAGGAGGATTAGGCACAAAGAGAGAAGGAGAAACGGGCAGGGAGACGGGAGAGGATGAGATAGCCAGAGAGAGGGAGAAGGAAGTAGACAGTGAGGGGGAGAAATCGACAGAGAAAGAGGGGGAGGATGAGATGGACAGGCACACATGGGGTAAGAGGAGAAGGACAGACAGATAGGGGGAGGAGGAGATGGGGAGAAAGAGAAGTGGGGAGGGGAAATTCAGAAACGCACATTGAGTGGAGAAGGAGGAGATGGGGAAAGAGAGGAGAGGAGGAGATGGACAGAGAGACTGGTGAGAAGGAGATGGGAAGATCGAGAGGGAGCAGAAGAGAGGGAGGGATGAGAAAACATACAGAATGAGGGGTTATTATTGTATTACGGATAAAAGTGAAGATATTTTTATCGGTGAATGGGGACAGCGCGCTGAACAACATTACATCAGTATTTACCTCAGTTGCAGACTAATAATTACAGCTATTATGAGTCATACATTTTTAGGTTGGTTAGTATCACCAAGAGCAAGCCATTAATGTCTGTTTACGCCTGGGCAGTAGGTGAGGTGTTGAAGCGTGGACACATGGATAAGCGCAGTTATGAATGTGCAGAAAATATGAGGTAGCAAATTATGTGATGTGTCTGCAGGAAGACTGTTAAATGCAGAGGAAAGACACGTAACACATTGAAGTGCGTACATATTAAGGTACTAATGATCACAATAATATATTTATATACGATCTGATCAAAAGTATCCGTACACTGTTTGGGACTATTCTCCTGTAGATACTTTCAGTGGGGCGTCTCAAACATTGTGGACGAATAGCAGCCCATCATTCCTCAGGCGGCGAAACCAGAGGCCGCAGTGATGTTGAACGCTGAGGTCTGGACATAAGTCGACACTCTGACTCAAGCCGCCGCTACTTTGGGTTAAGATCAGGACTCTGGGCGGGCCAGTCCTTTTCACGGATGTTGTGACCCACAAACCATTGCCTCACAGTTGCTGCTTTTTGACAGGTTGCCTGGTCATTCTGATATCGTCATCGTCTCCGAACTGCTCCTCTGCCGTGTGCAGTACACAGTGCTGCAAATTATGTTCAAATTCTCCGCATTTAGCGTCTTCGTAAGTGCAGTAGGAGGACCACGCCGCAACCACGAAAAAACAACTCCTTATCGTAACGGCAGCTCCTTTGAGCTTCACTGTTAACACTACACATCTTCCAGTAATCCACCAGGCACAAACCCTCCCATCGGATTGCCACAGCGTATAGCGTGATTCACTCCAGATCACTCGTTTCCAACACCAACAGCCCAGTCCCATCGTTCTTTATACCACCTCAAGCGCCAGTTAGCACTGATTATAGAAAATTGTGGATTATGTGGGGCTGATCGGCAATGTACCCCATTTTTGCAACTCCCCGCACATAGTCAGTGGACCAGCTGGGCTGCTGGTGGCGCTCTGAAACCATCAAGTGATTCCATGCACTGATTGCATCCTGTTGTTTACAATCGCTCTCCACCATGCCCGATGGTCCCTTCTCGTTAATGGTTGAGCTCCGCCTGGTCTTCGTTCAGCTGCGGTAGTTCCTTTCCGTTTCAACTTTACCGTCACATCACAAATTGTTGACTTGGGCAGCCGTCGAAGGGTTGAAGTGTCGCTGATGGATTTGTTACGAAGGCGACGTCCAGCGATTAGCCTATGTCAGAAGTCACTGATGTGTCCTGACCAACCCGTTCTGCTGTCACTGCTTCCCTACTAACTAAATAGTATTCCTCGCCTCCTTTTACACTCCGTGACATCTAGTGGCCAGTTTCGCATTAAATAGGGGTGACCGCATGCGTTCGATTAGACAGCGTGTACAGAGTGAGTCTGTGATGGTGTTACGAACTTTCAGCGATGATGGAGAAGGGTATGTGTATCACTTTGAGGTAAGAGACCTCTTCTACTAAGAAAATGTTCATAGTTCTTAAGGTATGCGTTTTACAGCCCATATTTACTGGACGCTTTTTTCTTGTTTATGTCCATACTATCACCTCTGAAAATTGCCTACCTATAATTGTGGCAACAACAGTACTGGAATATGTATTCCATTGTCAAAGGTATCACAACGATTTTCGCTTGTAACTTCCGACTCGATCATTTTCGGACGCCGTTACATTCAGCCTTCAACCATCACAGAAAGTTTGTAGCATCATCACGAAACCACCCTGTTTACAATATCCCTGTGTCATTTTTAGTGATACAGATTTTCATGCTGTCCCACTTACGACTTCTCCATTTAAGTGATATTCGGAAAAGTATGACATATAATATAATACGTAATACAGTGAGTTATTTTATTTTGGTAATTCTTATTTCATGTAACATTACAGAGTGTATTTATGTATAAGTTAAAAGCAGCAATGCAAACTTTGTGTCTACCACACGTGATTGGAACAAAATGAGGCAGAAATATCGCTGAAAATGTTTTGATGACAGTCAGTTTCAGAAACTTCACAGCCACCCTGCGAATAACTGCTTAATCCAGATACTCCGGAAGCAGCGAGAGCTAGATCAGCGTCAGAATCTAGTTAACTAACTTTCTTTTTCTTAAGTCAAGCGCGATCTGTATTGCCACAGAACGCTGAGCCGATGTAAAGAAACTTTCACTGCCAGCAGGTAGCCACTGTAAAGAACCCCAAAGCAGTGGTGGCTGCCTGGGTTGGGATATTACTTACTGAGTGATTCACACACGTTAACATAGCTCGAGCCGTTGCAACGTGATTATATTTTATTTTATTTATCTGGCATAAACTGTTTTGCTTTTATTTAGGTGCACGCTATGAACATTCATCAATTACTTATGACAGCGATCACCCGAATGTGTTAGTGAATTATGTGTAATTGTTGCTGTTTCCCCTTCGTTTAATAGATTTAATGAGCGTCTAGAGTGGTTTTACACTTGTTTTTGGAAATTTGCGTTAACATCTTACGGGACCAAACTGCTGAGGTCATCGGTCCCTCAGCCTACACACTACTTAATCTAACTTAAACTTACTTACGCTAAGGACAACGCACACACCCATGCCCGAGGGTGGATTCGAACCTCCGACGGAGGTAGCCGCGCGGACTGTGACAAAGCGCCCTAGACCGCTCGGCTACCCCTCGCGGCTTTACACTTGTTCATGACTGGTTTGTGCTATGAATAGTTACCCACATATCTATATTATGCCGCTACATGTGTAACATATCAGTCACCATTTAACACACGCGTACTTCGTCAACGCTCGATAACTGACTTAGCATAAAATTTTGTCCGATGTCAAAAGAAAGAACTTGCAGAGACGGAAAAAAACAACACAGAAGCAGAAGTGAAAGCAGAAAAAGTGAAGGAATTATATTACCTTAGAATCAATATTGTACAAGACAGCCATAAGAAGGATGACTTCAGAAAAAAAATGGTTCAAATGGCTCTGAGCACTATGGGACTCAACATCTTAGGTCATAAGTCCCCTAGAACTTAGAACTACTTAAACCTAACTAACCTAAGGACATCACACACACCCATGCCCGAGGCAGGATTCGAACCTGCGACTGTAGCAGTCCCGCGGTTCCGGACTGCAGCGCCAGAACCGCACGGCCACCGCGGCCGGCTGACTTCAGAAACATACTAGGGAACTAAAGAAAGCTTTATTCAACAAAACAATTTTACTGGTATCCAATATTGATGTGGAACTAAGCCAGTCTTGTTCAAACCATGTAGTCAGATACACAGTTTGTGCGGAAGTGAAAAGTGGGTAGTGAGAGAACAGGGAAAGGAGAAATCTGAGGCGTTTTCGAACTGTTCGTACAAGTGATGCAAAGTATTTTTTTCCTGAAAGCAGATTGGTTTTATTCAGAATTCCAACGCACCTTATTACTCCCCACTCTTCTGGCTATAAAAGCTGAGTTTTCAACATAATGTCCGTTCAATGCGACGACCTCACTGGGAACGCCTGTATCCCCGCATGGTACCACTTTCCTGGTCAACGTCGTAGCCAGCGTCTTGCTGCATCAATAACCTCCCTATCATTGTCATGAACAGCTTCGTAAGGCGCAAGCGATTCGGCACAGATGGTCCTTCGTTACTCTTTCTGGTCTTGTACTAGGCGGTGGAAACCAGCGGTCAATCAACCTTCAGTACCTTACTGGTGGACGAGTGTGTCAGCAGTACCAGCAGAGACGTCCAATTGAGCAGCGAGGCGTTTGACTGTGATCCGTCGATCACTTCCAGTGAGAGTGTCCGCACGTTCCAACACTGCAGGAGTCGCAGCTGTGTGTGGCCGCCCAGCACGTGGGAGATCGGACAGATTCAAGCGGTGTTGTTGCGTTGACGACAGATCGCCCAACGACTCACCATCCTTTTGTGGATGGCCAGGTATCCGGAGACTTTCTACAAGCTCCTCTGAATATTTGCGATGCTCTCGTTTTCCACCGAAAGCAACTCAATGACTGCCCTCTGCTTGAAACACACTTCCATTCCAGACGCCATTTTGAAGGCTACGTGTAGTGTCGCCACCTATCTTTCACTTTATGAAACTATATGGGCTGGAGCGAGAATATTCCAAGATGTCCCACAACAAATTCCGCATTTTTTCACACGAAACTGACACAGAAAAGTAGTGTATTACTTACTAAATGCAACTCGTACATGTGTCCGTTTAATATTAAATATACAGGTAAATTATGACTTGCAGAGGCATTACATGAATGGAAAGGAAAAATTTCTATGGGAACTTGTGTCAGGAGAAGTATCAGGTCAGTAGTCTCTGAGTTTACGACTTTTACGGATAGTTTGTTTATGCGGTTCTGCAAGGCACGGAACAGATGGGACTGAAAATTGTAAGGGTGCGCTAAGACTGGAAAGTATAAAGACGATGACTGTGGACACAGGACGTAGTGTGTATACCGAGATAAAAAGACAAGCAGACCGCGAGGAAAGGTGCAGAAAGGAATTAAACCAGTGGAGCGACTGATACCCACTAAAAAAAGTGCAGAACACAGTTCCGTCCATTCAGTGAATGTTATTTTGCCCTTAAAGTCGTATCCCTAGTGCAATTAAAACGTGATGGAGAGGAGTGAAAAAAAAGTCCTCAGATGAGCTGTTACTTGTGAACAAAGAACAAATTTGGTATGGAAATTAACATGGAGCTACAGTGGCCAGAAGATCGGAAAGGTGGTGCAAGGAGAAGAGTTACTGGACCCATACGGTCTGGAGAATATGGGAAGTTGTTATTCCATAACACATTGGCTGCTCGCAAATCAGTAAATAACACGATTCCCCCCAAGGAAGAGAGCTTACCGACATGCTGTCATCCTCAGCCCTTAGGCGTCACCGGATGCGGACACGGAGGGGCACGTGGTCAGTACGCCGCTCTCCCGGCCGTTGCCAGTTTTTATGACCATTGCCACCACTTCTCAATCATCTACTTCCTCAACTGGCCCCACAAGGGTTGAGTGCACCCTGCTTGCCAATAGCACTCCTCACACAAATACAGTGACCCATCCAACTGCTAGCCAAGTCCGACAACACTTAACTTCTATGATCTGACGGGAACCGGTGTTACCACAGCGGCAAGTCTGTTGGGTGATCTCTAGATTACGTTCCCATAAACGATCGACTGGAATCGAGTCGGGCGAACTGGGTGGCCAAACCATTCGTTACAACTGTCGAGAATGATCTTCAAACAAATCGCGAACAATTGTGGCCCGGTTACATATTTGGAAACATGAAGTCCATCAATGGTTGAAAATGGTCTCAAAGCACCCGAGCATAACCATTTCCAGTCAATAATGGGTTCAGCTGGACCACAGGAAGCGTTCCGTTCCATGCAAACACATCCCACACCATTATGGCGCCACCGCTAGCTTGCACAATGCCTTGTTGACAACTTGAGTCCATGGCTTCGTGGGGTCTGCGCCACATCAGCTCCTACCATCCGACCAGGCCAAGGTTTCCCAGTCGTCTTGGGTCCAACCGATATGGTCACGAGCTCAGGAGAAGCTCTGCAGGAGATGTGCCGCTGGCAAAGGCACTCGCGTCGATCGTCTGCTACCATAGGTCATTAACGCCAAATCTCGCCGCACTGCGCCAACAGATATTTTCGCCGCACGTCCCACATAAATATCTGCTATTATTTCATGCAGTATTCCTTGACTGACAGCAGTGACAACTCTACGCAAACGCCGCTGCTCTCGGTCGGTAAGTGAATGCCGTAGACAACTGCAGCGTCTGTGATCAGAGGTAGCGCCTAAAATTTTGTGTTCTCGGCACATTGACACTGGAGCTCTCGAAATATTGAATTCCCAAACGATTTCCGAAACAGAACGTCCCATTTAGACCACTGTCACCTATACTGCTGTCTAAATATCCAAACTCTATTAATTTTAGTGTTCCATTTGTCAATATTATTCCCTCAGCATCGCCTGAAGTAATTCGGCGATGTTGTATTACCTTTGTTTCTCTTTAGTCGATGTTTACCTGTAACAAAAAAATGGTTCAAATGGCTCTGAGCACTATGGGACTATACATCTGAAGTCATCAGTCCCGTAGAACTTGGAACTACTTAAACCTAACTAACCTAAGGACATCACACACATCCATGCCCGAGGCAGGATTCGAACCTGCGACCGTAGAGGTCGCGCGATTCCAGACTGAAGCGCCTAGAACCGCTTGGCCACACTTTACCTGTAACACCTTTTGCAAGACACTATCCGTTCCATTTCAAATGATCATTCAAATCTTTTACCACCTCTGATGAAATGACGATGTCATCGCCAGACCGTAATATTTTTATATCTTCTCCCTGACCTTTAATTTCTTTTACAGATCTATTTTTGGTTTCATTTACTGCTTTTCATGGTGTAGACAAAGTAGTATGGAAGATAAGCTACGGCCCTGCATCACTCCCTTCTCAACTACTTATTCCCTTTCATGTCTGTCGACATTTCTAATGCCAGTTTGGTTTCTGAACAAGCTCTAGACAACCTTGCATTCCAGATACATTGAAGAGCCGAAGAAACTGTTACATCTGCCTCATATCGCGTAGGGTCCCCGAGAGCACGATGAAGTGGCCCAACACTCCGTGGCATGGACTCGAATAATGTCTGGAAGGAACTGACACCATAAATCCTGCAGGGCTGTCCATAAATCCGTAACAGAACGAGCGGATGGAGGTCTCTCCTGAACAGAGCGTTGCAAGGCGTCACACATATGCTCAATAATGTTCATGTCTGGTGAGTTTGGCGGCCAGCGGAGGTGTTTAAATTCAGAAGAGTGTACTTAGAGCCACTCTGTAGCAATTCTGGACGTGTGGGGTGTCGCATTGTCCTGCTGGAATTGCCCAATTCCTTAGGAATGCACAATGGACATGAATGGATGCAGGTGATCAGACAAGGAGCTTACGTATGTGTCACCTATCAGCGTCGTATTTAGACATATCACGAGTCCCATATCACTGCAAGTGCAGACGCTCCACACTATTACAGAGCCACCACCATCTTCAACAGTCCGCTGCTGACATGCAGGGTCCATGGATTCATCAGGTTGTCTCCATACCCGTACACGTCCATCCGTTCGATACAATTTGAATCAATACTCGTCCGACCAGGCAACATGTTTCCAGTTATCAACAGTCCAATGTCTTTGTTCACGGGCCTTGGAGATGCTGTGTCCCATCGCTCCACGTTGAAACTCACTTAAATCTTGATAACCTGCCATTGTAGCAGCAGTAACCGATCTAACAACTACGCCAGGAACTTGTTGTGTTATATAGGCGTTGCCGAAGGCAGTGCCATATTCTGCCTGTTTACATCTCTGTATTTGAATACGCATGCCTACACCAGTCCTTTGGCTCTTCAGCGTATTTTACTCACGTATTTAAGAAAGTATAGACGTGTCAACATTTTCAAAAGCTTCCTCTGAATCTACAAATGCAATAAACAGAGGTTTGCCTTTTTGCAGTCTATGACAAGTCGTAGGGTCAATATTGCAACGCATGTTCTACATTTCCGCGGAACCCAAGACGATCTGTCAATGCATAAAAATGAACACGTGTAGACATAAGACTGATGGCTACCACTGAAATATGTAGTGAAAACATAAAATTAAAACAGAATTAATTGCAATAGTTTTATGTGAGACAGTAGGATATGTAAGACTACACCGAAGTTTGCGCGTCCTGTTCGGAACGTATATAATACTACAATCAGAACCTCTGAACGTCGTAGCTTGGAAACAAGGAAGGCCTGATTACGTTCCTGGAGAATCTCAGTCCACATTGTATGTGAGTGTCTGAAACGTCAAGAGTGGCTATTGGAGGACCATGACTAATACGTTTTTGTTGCCGTCTAAAGACACCCGGACCGTGTTACGTGGGTGACATTTCAGATAACCATAACGTCAAGAACGCAAAAATATTGAAACAGTTCAGTTTTTACAGGCCCAAAGAAAGGAGAATGATTTCATATGTGAATGTACCTTGAACTTCGAGTATCATTTCAAGAAGATTTCCATCCAAACTTCGCATGTTAATGTATTTACAAATTGTGCTTACGATGGACAGGAACATATCACATGAAAATTTTGAATTTATTAATTGTTTATTTCATTTGTCTCTTGAATGCAAGGGAGTTTTTATGTACACTACTGGTCAAAAGTTTTCGATCACCCATGATAAAAATTATATACTTTATTTCAAGATACAAACACATCGTACAAAATAAACAGACAAGCAAAATAAATACTTTCTGTCTTGTCATAAAGTATAATGCAAAATGTTTTACATTTTAGCCCCTTCTAAGTAGCCACACTTTGTCCTCAGAACAGCTGTGCGAACTCTTGGTATTCTGGAAATACCAATATGATAGAATATTCAAAACGAAATCGCTAGCCGTCCGGAGTGCCCGAGTGGTTCTAGGCGCTACACTCTGGAACCGCGCGACCGCTACGGTCGCAAGTTCAAATCCTGCCTCGGACATGGATGTGTGTGATGTCCTTAGGTTAGTTAGATTTAAGTAGTTCTAAGTTCTAGGGCACTGATGACCTCAGAAGTTAAGTCCCATAGTGCTCAGAGCCATTTGAACCATTTGAAATCGCTACTTTAACCACAAATCTATATTTATGTTAGCTGATCGAAAACTTTTGAGCCGTAGTGTAGGTCCCCAAAAGAGCAAGAATTGAACTACTTTTAATAAGTACTGGCCTAGTTCTTGATGTTTTTAATCAGTGATGACTGGTTAACTAGCAGTTTCTTGGCAAATCCCTTTCCGAGATTGATGTCTGAAATACTCCTCTGTGATACAGACAAGGTGGAGATTGTGTCAATAAGTAAATCAATGAAGACTAAAGACTCTCATGGATATGATGGAGTGCCTAGCAGAATATCACAGTACTGTGCAGCAAATGTTAGCCCTGTATTTAGTCGTATTTGTAATTTTTCCTTTAGGAATGGTCAGGTTCCTGAACTATTAAATTACTTAGTAGTAAAGCTGCTTTATAAAAAGGGAGAAAGGGATAATGTAGAAAATTTTAGACCTATTTCTATGCCATCGGTGTTTGCTAAAGTTATTGAAAAGGCTGCTGTGTATGTAAGGAAAATTGATCATTTTATATCACACGATTTGCTATCAAATGTACATTTCGGCTTTAGAAACCGTTAAACAACTGAAAATGCTATATTATCTTTTCTCTGTGAGGTACTGGATGGTTTAAACAAGAGGTTTCGAACGCTATGAATATTCTTTTGATTTAACTAAGGCGTTTGACTGTGTCGATCACAAAATATTGCTCCAGAAGTTAGACCATTACAGAATACGGGTCGTGATGACTGGGTGTTGTGTGATGTCCTTAGGTTAGTTAGGTTTAAGTAGTTCTAAGTTCTAGGGGACTGATGACCATAGATGTTAAGTCCCATAGTGCTCAGAGCCATTTGAACCATTTTGAACAGAATACGGGGAGTAGCTACCAATTGGTGCACCTCTTACTTTAGCAACAGGCAGCAAAAGGTCGTTATTCACAATGTTGAGAGTGGTTGTGATGTGGGGTCTGAGTGGGGTACGGTCAAGTGAGGGGAGCCCCAGGGATCAGTGTTGGGGCCACTCCTGTTCCTCATTAATATAAATAATATGCCCTCTTGTATTACAGGTAACTCTAAAATATTTCTGTTTGTTGAAGACACTAGCTTAGTAGCAACGGATGTTGTGTGCAACATTGCCTCGGTTTCAAGTAATGCAGTTCATGACCTAAGTTCATGGCTTGTAGAAAATAAACTAACGCTAAATCACAGCAAGACTCAGTTTTTACAGTTTCTAACACACATTTCAACAAAACCTGACGTTTTAGTTTCACAAAATGGGCATATGATTAGTGAAACTGAACAGTTCAAATTTCTAGGTGTTCAGACAGACAGTAAACTTGCGCGGAATCCCACGTTCAGGATCTTGTTCAAAAACTTAATACTGCCATTTTTACTGTTCGAACGGTATCTGAAGTGAGTGGTTGTACGACACGAAAATTAGTCTACTTTGCTTATTTTCATTCGCTTATGTCGTATGGTATTATATTTTGGGGTAACTCTTCCCATTCTAAAATGATATTTTTGGCTCAGAAATGGGCGGTTCGGGCAGTAAGTGGTGTAAGTCCAAGAAACCTCTTGTCGACCCATGTTCAGGAGTCTGGGTTTTTTTTTGACATTGGTCTCTCAAAATATATATTCCTTACGGTCACAATCTATTGGTTATGAACTGTACATTAAAACTGAATAAACTGCAAAAAGGCAGGAATTTGAGAATATGGGACCTGGAAAAACTGAAAGAACCAGAGGTTGTAGAGAGTTTCAGGGAGATCATTATGGAACGATTGAGAAGAATGGAGAAAAGAAATACACTAGAAGAAGAATGGGTAGCTTTGAGAGACGAAATAGTGAAGGTAGCAGAGGATCAAGTGGGTAAAAAGACGAGGGCTAATAGAAATCCTTGGGTAACAGAAGAAATATTGAATTTGATGAAAGGAGAAAATATAAAAATGCAGTAAATGAAGCAAGCAAAAATGAATACAAACGTCTCAAAAATGAGATCGACAGGAAGTACAAAATGGCTAAGCAGAGATGACTAGAGGACAAATGTAAGGATGTAGAGGCTTATCTCACTAGGGGTAAGATAGATACTGCCTACAGGAAAATTAAAGAGACCTTTGGAGAAAAGAGAACCACTTGCATGTATATCAAGAGCTCAGATGGAACCCAGTTCTAAGCAAAGAAGGGAAAGCAGAAGGGTGGAAGGAGTATATAGAGGGTCTATACAAGGGCAAAGTTCTTGAGGACAATATTATAGAAATGGAAGAGGATGTAGATGAAGATGAAATAGGAGATATGATATTGAGTGAAGGGTTTGACAGAGCACTGAAAGACCTAAGTCGAAACAAGGTCCTGGGAGTAGACAACATTCCATTAGAACTACTGACAGCCTTGGGAGAGCCAGGCCTAACAAAACTCTACCATCTAGTGAGCAAGATGTATGAGATAGGCGAAATACCCTCAGACTTCAAGAAGAATATAATGATTCCAATCCCAAAGAAAGCAGATGTTGACAGATGTGAAAATTACCGAACTATCAGTTTAATAAGCCACGGCTGCAAAATACGAACACGAATTCTTTACAGACGTATGGAAAAACTGGTAGAAGCCAACAGGGTTGTAGCCTATCCCCGATGTTATTCAATCTGTATATTGAGCAAGCAGTAAAGGAAACAAAAGAAAAATTCGGAGTAGGAATTAAAATCCATGGAGAAGAAATAAAAACTTTGCCGTTCGCCGATGACATTGTAATTCTGTCAGAGACAGCAAAGGACCTGGAAGAGCAGCTGAACGGAATGGACAGTGTCTTGAAAGAAGGATATAAGATGAACATCAACAAAAGCAAAACGTTTACGATGGAATGTAGTCGAATTAAATGGGGTGATGCTGAGGAAATTAGATTAGGAAGTGAGACACTTAAAGTAGTGAACGAGTTTTGCTATTTGGGGAGAAAAACAACTGATTATGGTCGAAGTAGAGAGTATATAAAATGTAGACTGGCAATGGCAAGGAAAGCGTTTCTGATGAAGAGAAATTTGTTTACAATGAGTATAGATTTAAGTGTCAGGAAGTCGTGTCTGGAAGTATTTGTATGGAGTGTAGCCATGTATGGAAGTGGAACGTGGACGATAAATAGTTTTGACAAGAAGAGAATAGAAGCTTTGGAAATGTGGTGCTACAGGAAAATGCTGGAGATTAGATGGGTAGATCACATAACTTATGAGGAGGTATTGAATAGAATGGGAGAGAAGAGACATTTGTGGCACAACTTGACTAGAAGAAGGGATCGGTTGGTAGGGCATATTCTGAGGCATCAAGGGATCACCAATTTAGTATTGGAGGGCAGCGTGGAGGGTAAAAATCGTAGAAGGAGACCAAGAGACGAATGCACTAAACAGGTTCAGAAGGATGTAGGTTGCAGTAGGTACTGGGAGATGAAGAAGCTTGCACAGGATAGAGTAGCATGGAGAGCTGCATTAAACCAGTCTCTGGACAGAAGACCACAACAACAACAACTGCCATTCCTTGTTATCAATATTAGCTTATTCCCAAGAATAAGCAGCTTCCACTCAGTTAATACTCGGTAGAAATCAAACCTGCATTTGGATCGGGCTTCCTTAACTCTTGTACAGAAAGGTGTGCAGTACACTACCGCATCCATTTTCAATAAGCTTCCGCTCGAATACAAAAATCTTAGCAGTTATCCACGAGCTTTCTAATCGATACCGAAGAATTTCCTCAGGGGTCACTCCTTCTATTCTGTCGAGGAGTTCCTTGAAAAATTAAGCTGATTCTTGTTGTATTGTTGATTGCGTTTACTTAAACCTATGGATTTACTTTTTTCGGGTTCATAAATATTTTATTTTTACCTGTTGTTACTTTTATCTTGTAATTTCATGTACTGACATGTTCCATGACCTTGGAGAATTGCTCGCAATTTGGTCCTACGGAACTTGACGAGTTAATAAAAATAAAACGATTTTTGCGGTTTTTTCAGGTAAAATAAAGGTGAGCAAGTTGATTTGGGAGATGGATCAAACAGCATGGTCATCGGCCTCTTTAGACTAAGGAAGGGTGGGGAAGAAAGTCGGGCTTTGCAAAGGAACCATCTCGGCATTTACGTGAAGCAATTTAGGAAATCACGGAAAAGCAAAATCACGGCCGGACGCAGGTCTTAACGTCGTCCTCCCGCATGCGAGTCCAGTGTGCCAAGCACCGCGCCACCTCGCGCGGTGGTAAAATAAAAACTAATGCTAAATCTGGTGATATAATTTTATTCCTTACATTTTTGTCTTTAGGATATCATTTTTGTGTCCACATCGGACGCTTGCAGCAGCAATATTCGATAGCGACGGGAATTCCCTGAGCCCTCGTATTGGATCTGCAACAAACTAATTTTGTGTAAGTCCTTTTCAACATATTTTCTATCGTCATGCATAGGATAATTTAAATATATTTTGTGTTCTAACAAAATTGTGTTGAAACAAATGACATGTGTTCCGCCTAAAATATCGAGACAAAAGCGTGCAAAAAAATATGCTTCTGAAGGTATCTCAAAACGGCTGCGTACGCTGACAGAGAATTCAATTTAAAATCTCGGCAATAAATTTCAATCAAAATTGCATGTAACGTTCTCAAGTTATGTTTTCCACCAATTTGAAAAATACGGTTTTGAGAAAAACACGATTGTATTTTCGGATTACAATTTTTGTAGTTATATTAAACACAAGTCTAGTCAGCGATTTCCACGTGGCCATAGTGGTCCTGCGGGCCCCTTTGGCAACTTCTGTCAGCCGCTGTCTGCTCGCTCGATACGTTTTTCTTCCTATGTTGTGCAGGAGTTTTAAAAGGTTGGTTCTAGCTCAAGTTCAAGCACGTTCATAACTTTCATAATTCCGGCTACGCCGCGTTAAAATTACACAGGCTGCGATGTCGTCTATTTTTTTTCGGCTCTCAGTTGTTTTCGGAGACATTTTTTCAGAAATCGCTTTGTACCTTGGCCACGGAGTTTCTGCAGAACTTAGAAGGATCTTTATAATAACGTAGACATACAAGAGAACATTTTAATCAAAAAAATCAATTTTTTGAAATCTCCATAGAGGACCACCCCCTTCATGACTATTCCCTCGAGAAGTTTCTTTTCCATGTAGTCCGTATGTTCTTGCATAATTTTTTCCTGTATGCATACTGACTGTTTCAGAAAAGCTTATTTCCTTCCAGTAACGTAAGGACGACGGCGACATTGTTGTGTAATTGTGTCTATACGTGTTTTGACTGTTTTTGTGAACAGGAATCACCTGTGCTGTATCCCATTCACAAGGGACCGTTCGTCGTCAAGAGATTCTCGATAATGATGAGCTGCCACAGCTTCATTTTGTTCGGTTGCTGATACGGGATTAGTCACAAAGCTCTGCTTACAATCATCACCATTTTCTTATTTTCTTTTTCTTCTACTGCTTCTTCTTCTTCACTTCAAGAATTAGGCCTTTTTTGTTTTGCTTGTTACGGTACACATCGCTTGCTCGATCTTCCTTGATTTCTTCTCCCGACTGCTTAAGTCTTCTTATCTCGAGACGTAATTTTTCCCCACTCATTCTTTTAAGATGCTCATTATAGTTGGGCCTGTTTTCTTGTACTTAATTGAGGATGTTAAATATATTCAGTTCTCCCCTAATCTCCGAATTTCGAAACCTGTCGAGTCTTGTGCGGCTTTTTACTGCCCTTAGAAATCTCATCTCTGTTGCTCGTATGCGACTTCTTTGACTTTTATTTATAACCCACATTTCTCTTATGTAAACAAGCCTTGGAACTGCCAATATCTTATAAAAATTCAGTCTTGTTTCTTTCCTGGTTTTATACTTCAGACATCTCTTTATTGTTCAACACACCTTCCCAAACCTTGTAATTTCATCTTTATGTCTTCGTCATACTCATATGAGACGTCGGAAACTAAATAATTAAAATGTCTGACCCGTTCTATTGCTGATCACAGTTTTTGTACGTAGAGGTTACTTCCCTTTGAAAGCTATTGATTTTGTCTTCCTTTCTGAAATCATCAAATGATGTTCTTCACTAACTTTGCCTAATAAATGTATTCCCCTTAGTAGGTCATCTTGATTATCCTCCAGTAGTATGTCGTCGTCTGTATACAAAAAGACAATTTAAGCGGCAATTACAGTTAATCTTAATTCCTCTGTTAAAAATTTCCTTCCACTTTCGAATTGTGTCACCTAAATTAATGTTATAAAGTGTGAATGAAATGCTACATCTTACTCCTTTGTTTTGTGGCTGTATGATGTGTTAGAGTGTCATTTATATCTAGAATTGCAGTAGTGCGTATTTACAGATATTTTAAAGTTTGTTAGGTGTTGTGGATATCCTCTTTTCCTCATAATTCTCCACACTTTCTTTCTATCAACATTATCGAAAGCATTTATAAAACGAATGAACGCTGGTTGAATTTGCTATTACATTCTCTCAGTATTTAGATTATTTGTTTTGTTATAAACACTCCATACATTGTCGATCTGCCCTCCGAAATAAATTCTTCTTATCATCTCTAAAAATGTCACGCTGCGACCATGAAAACTGGTGATTGTGTTGGTCCTTCTCTTTAAATTCATCCCAAAAAGCGTCATACCTTTAGCAATTATGGATACGTTGGCGGGGAGCTTGATAGAAATCTGAATTTTGGCTGTTCACGACACGTTCCACCTACAAAATCACCTGGTCGTCTTTCTGGAAGTACCTATCACGTAAAGGTTTCTTCATCCGAGGGAAGAGAAAGAAGTCACTAGGTACCACGATGGGAGAATACGTGTGGTGTAGCAATATGTGGTAGCCGAAACAACCATTATGTGTGACTGTATCCAGCGCAGAATGAGTTGGGACAAATGCGCCACCTTGGACAGCTTCCCGCTGTAATAAATCATGCCTCCTCGGGACTTTCGCAGGTTAACCGAACTTCTCGTTTGCATATAAATTGTGGCCAGGCTTGTACTAATTTTTTAACTTGAATTACATACTTCTAATCTGAAGATATCTCTGAACTAATTAGAGTAACGAAAAAATAATTTTATGATAATATATTTTTGTTATTCATATCGATCCATTTCGTAATTGTACCATGAAAATTAGTAACAGTCAACTAACAAATGATCTAAAAGCAAATGTACAGTAATTATAGTGTCTTTATGCTTCAGTTTTCATGCAAACAAAATTTCTATCATCATTTACACTTTTTCTTATTTTACCATCGATAATGAAACCGATCTTAAAAAATAACAGAAGGCTACCATTTTTCATATTGTCAATATCTGCAACCCGTTTTTACTAAACATTGCACGTATAAATATTCAGGTTAATAAGTATTTTCAGAAAACATTATACAAATTAAATCTGAAAAATAATTTCAGTTAAGGCAGTCACATTAATACCAATTTGGACTCATTCTGTTCTAGAAGATGCTGGAAGCTGGTTTCGTAATATACAGGGTGTCCCATTTATCTTGACCACCTTAATAACTGTTTGTCCAGATGCAAATTACAAAATATTTCAAGCAAATGTTCTTTAGCCGTCAGGGGGACATCAAACAGCATGATTGCCTTCGTTGTAGTTTTGTTTTTTACAAAGATATGAACAGCGGCATGACATTTTTAAATGGCACCCTCTATTTTTTATTCAGTAATTCATTTCCTCTCCTAAAGACCTATTCAAAAATGTAAGACCTATTCAATAATGTATCACAATGTACCATTCACTCAAACACAACGTTATTAATTACATAACACAACATTGACGTTGACGCTCCCAAAGCTTAGTGCAGGTACTCGGGGTCATGGAACACATACAAGTGCTGACGTTGACAGAGGATAACTGTAAACATAAGTAGAATGCACACCCGTCATTCCGTCAACCAACGTCAATAGAAGAGTTGTGTGAGTAGAATGTACACCAACGAAGAGAAGGTAGAAATGCTACTCATGTATGGGGAATGTAAGTTAGCAGAACAGTAATTGCAACGCTGTTTTCTTATGTACAGGTGGATTTAGTACAGTAGATTAGTCCTTTTAAATACTGTTGTGTGGGGTAGGCATACAGTAAAGGCTGTCCTTCCTCCAAACTGCATCGACATAACGTTTCTTTTATTGTTGTTGTTGTTGTTGTTGTTGAAGGTAGGCGAAATGCTACGCAGGCAGCGGAACTGAACAGAGAGCGATATCCTGACAAGAATCCACCTTCCCGCCGGAGGTTTTCCCGTCTTGTTGCGACGCTTCAGGAAAGGGGAACACCGGCCGGTGTGGCCGTGCGGTTCTAGGCGCTTCAGTCTGGAGCCGCGTGACCGCTACGGTCGCAGGTTCGAATCCTGCCTCGGGCATGGATGTGTGTGATGTCCTTAGGTTAGTTAGGTTTAAGTGGTTCTAAGTTCTAGGGGACTGATGACCACAGATGTTACGTCCCATAGTGCTCAGAGCCATTTGAACCATTTGAAAGGGGAACTTTCAACCCACGACAACGCAATCGTCGTAGCACTCGCACAGACGAAGCTGCCGAAATTATGTTCTCGCTTCCGTTGCTATCAATCCACATGTGAGCACACGACAGCTTGAACACGAGACTGGCATTCCTAAAACCAGTGTACATCGTGTTCTTACACGTCACCGTTTCCATCCTTACCATGTACACCTACACTAAGAATTGCATGAGAATGATTTCCAGAATCGTGTACAGTTCTGTCAGTGGGCACAGCAGCAAATCCTTGCCAACCCGAACTTCTTCTCCAATGATCTATTTACCGATGAATGTTCCTTCTCAAAGGACAGGCAAATACAAGTAACATTCATTATTCGTCCAGCGACAACCCAGGATGGCTTAGACAGGTGGAACATCAGCGTCAATGGAGAGTTAACGTCTGGTGTGGGATGCTTGGTACTACAATCATTTGCTCTTATTTCATCAATGTTGGTCTAAACGGCTCAGCGTATGCCAACTTCCTCAGACGAATTCTTCCTCCTCTTCTGGATGATGTGCCGCTAAGAGCCAGAATGCTTATGAGGTACCAATACGATGGATGTACAGCACATAATGCCCTGCGTGCACGTCGTGTTCTGAACCGAAGGGATCCTGCCAGATGGATTGGTCGAGGAGATACAGTTACTTGGCCTGCTAGGTCTCCTGATTTAAATCCACTGGACTTTTTTCTTTGGGGATACATTAAAGACGTTGTCTATCTCGATATTCCAACAACTCCAGAGGACATGCAGCAGGCAACACAGGAAGCAGTAAATAATTCTTTCATTCAACGAGTGCACCAGTGTATAGGTTTTCAGGGTCACCACTATGAGCACCATTGAATGTTCTATTCCTGGGCAATGGTACAGGAGAGTCAAAGTCAATTTTGTGTTATGTTTTACTTGGTTTTCATTTGTTTTCTAACAACTCCAGCAAGTGGACGAGTTTGTGATTCCGGGCTCTAAGTCAATGTTGTCTTATGTAATTAATAACGTTGTGTTTCAGTGAATGGTACACAAAGATACATTTTTGAATAGGTCTTTAGTAGAGGAAAAGAATTACCGAATAAAAAATACAGGGTGCCATTTCATAAAAGTCATACGGCTGTTCATATCTTTGTAATGAACGAAGTTACAACGAAGGCTATCATGCTGATTGCTAACGGCTAAAGAACATTTGCTTGAAACATTTTGTAATTTGCATCTGGACAAACAGTTATTTAGGGTGGCCAAGATAAATGGAACACCCTGTATATACCTAATATTTCGCACCAAGCGCGTTTCAGTGTGTTTAGTATCTGTAGAGTTCGGCCCATGTTACTGTCTGTTCGACATTTATTTGTGTAGCTCAATAAAGTTGCACAATGTGTAATTGAGAGATGTTGTTGTAAAACGTTTGGCAAAAACAGGCAAATAAAATAAGAAAAGAGTTAAAAGCAACATAATATTCCAGCGACCTGTTATTTAAATAGCCCTGGACAAAATTTTATAATAAGAGGGCTGTTCAGAAAGTAAGGTCCGATCGGTCGTAGAAAGGAAACTACTGTGCGAATTAAAAACATTTTGTTTGCGACAGTTCATTACATCTTCTACCTACTTCTACATAGACGCCGCTCCGACACAGACATTTGTGGTGGCGTTGAACCAACTTTCTAAAAGCTTCGTCATACAAGGCAGCCGCCCGTGCTTTCCGGGAATTCTCTGTGCTGGTCTACAGCTCATTGTCTGCTCCAAAATGTTTTCTTCATGTGAGCAGCGATGAAACTCAAGCAGAGCCTTATTACGGGCTGTATTCTGGGTGATCAGACATTTCCCATCGAAATCGCTGCAGCGGCATCCTCATTGCCCCTGCAAAGTGTGGCCGAGAACTGCCACGAAGAAGGAAATGCGTGACAGTTATGTCATGTGGGCTGCTTGACATCAGGGAGACGCTTGGCGGGAGACACTACTTTTTAGGCGTCTTTACCTGTTCACTATGAGTTCGGGAATGAAAAGAGCGACGTGACGCGATCGACAGGCATACTAGAGACACTTCCTAACACATCTATACAAAGCTTCATTGGATTTTCACTGTGGTTTTCACTTCGCACCTAATCAGACCTTACTTTCCGAATAGCCTTTGTAGGTTATACAGGGTGTATCCGTAAGAGTAAGCAAAAATTTGACAGGAGATAAAAGGTGCTCCACTGAATTTGAGATAGGGAAACTGGGGAAGCCAGCTTAAGGAGATAATAAGAATAAAACCCATTATGTGTACTTGTCAATTAACACTAGTTACAGTTAACTGCAAATACCATCTTCGACACTAAGAACGTACCATTTGTACTTTATCTTACAAAATGTGCTGAAACTGATGGCCATCAACCTCAATTCGCGCATGACACCGGCGAACAAGATTGTGACGCAACCTGACAAATATCCCTGATGTGTTTCGAATTACATAACAGGTAACTACAATTCTGACAATTAATTCCACCTCCGCGTCCACTGGGGCCTCATACACAAGTGACTTTAGATATCCCCACAGGAAATACTCAAGGGGGTTCAAATCAGCTGACCTCGCAGCCTATGGAATAGAACCTCCCTTTCCAATCCAGCAATCAAGAAATACAGCATTGAGATGGTTGCGAACATTCACACTGAAGTGAGGCGGAGTACCGTCGTGTTGTATTCACATCCTGTCACGAACAGCCAATGGTACGTTCTCCAACAACTGAGGTAGAAATCTTTGCACGAACCTTAACTACAGGCGGCCACTCAGACCGCCAGGTAGAAGATATGGCTCGTTCTCCTTGCTTACTTGCAGGAAATAAAGAAAGTTCATTTGAATAAACAGTACAGGACGTGTAAACTTGTACGTATGTTAATTGTAAATAAGCTGGGAAACAGTATTGCTAGACAAAGCGATAGGCGAGTTTACGTCCAGATCCCCTTAAGCTGGCTCCTCCGACCCCAGGTTCGCTACCTCAAATTGTTCAGTAGAGCATCATCCACGTACTGTTAAATTTTTGCACACTCCTACGGAAAAACCTCGTATATGAACAAAGGAGTCAACCCAAACACTGAGTCCGATTTTGCAAGATAAGTACTACGTGTCTGCAAATATAATGATTCTGCTCTTGCTAAATAATATACACGTTGCTTATACTATGAAAGAGTAAGTACAACATAGTAATTTTTCTTCTTTGTATATGAGCGATAAGTAAGGGAGAGAATTAAATCGCTATGCTTACTCTCGGGGCTTTTTCCGTGGTGATTAAGCGGCTGCAGAAGAAACCTGGGCTGGAAAACCTTTCCACTGCTGCATCGGTGAGCTTTTTGTATGGGTATGAGCAATCGATGAACCCAGAGTGCACGTTGGAAACGTCATGCAAATGTTAAAAACTGATTTTAGATTTTTCCGCTGTCCCCTCTATTGTAAGCCGCCAGTCAGAGCCTCAATTTGAATGGCGCTTCCCGGTACCTCGCAGATGGACGGCCTACCGCTTCGTTCTTCGTCATTCAGACTTGTTTGTCTCTATTGGAAGCGTCTGCGCATTAACCATTGTTTTATACTATGGTGCACTGATGCCGTAAAGCTATGCCTATTTCACATTGATTCTTGCAGCGCTGTTCCCTTCAAAGACAGAAAACGAAATGCCGCACCATACTCCTCTTTGTCAACGGTACTGCCATTCTTTTTTTCCCTTCTCAATCGTCGTGCTACTGCACGGTGGTACGGGGACTGCAATGCGTACCGGAACCACAGACGTACAGCTGAAACAAACAAAAAATTAATTACATAAGTTGAATTTCTCGAGGCGATAGTTAAAAATTTGTGAGTAGCCCTCCTTCGCGGTTCTCTACACCGTCTGAATTTGAATTATGTACTGAGATGATCGAGATGTGTCACCGAACGCAAAAAACAGTAATAACAACCACTCTTAACGGTTTATCTGCCGAAACAAACCCTCTTTGTTTTGCGCTGCAAAGCGTTGAAGTATATTATGTGATCAAACGTATCCGGACACCTGCCTGGAAATGACACATAGGTTTTTGGGGCCCTCCATCAGTAATGCTGGAATTCAATGCGGCCCACCCTTAGCCTTGATGACAGCTTCCACTCTCGCAGGCATACGTTCAATCAAGTGCTGGAAGGTTTCTTGTAAAATGGCAGCCCGTTCTTGACGGAGTGTTGCACTGAGGAGAGGTGTCGATGTCGGTCGGTGAGGCCTGGCACGAAGTCAGCGTTCCAAAACATCCCAAAGGTGTTCCGTAGGATTCAGATCAGGACTCCCTGCAGACCAGTCCATTACAGGGATGATATTGTCGTGTAACCACTGCGCCACAGGCCGTGGATTATAAACAGGTGCTCGATCGTGTTACAAGATGGAAACGCCATCCCCGAATTGCTCTTCAGTAGTGGGAAGCAAGAAGGTGCTTAAAACATCAATGTAGGCCTGTACTTGCAGTTGATCCTGATGCAGTTTGGAATTCCTGTGTGATGGTCTGGATAGATGCCTGCCTATTACACATTACGACCCTCATCAACTGCGGCGGTCTCTGTCAGTGAACAGACGAGGTCGGTCTGTACCATTTTGTGCTGTTCGTGTCCCTTCACGTTTCCACTTCACTGTCACATCGGAAACTGTGGACATAGGGATGTTTTGGAGTGCGTAAATATCGCGTGCAGACGTATGACACAAGTGACACCCAATCACATGGCCGCGTTCGAAGTTCTTGAGTTCCGCGGAGCGACCCGTTCTGCTCTCTCACGATGTCTAATGACTACTGAGGTCGCTGTTATGCAGTGCCTGGCAGTAGGTGGCAGCACAATGCACCTAATATGAATAACTCATGTTTTTGGGATGTCCGGATACTTTTGATCACGTAGTATATAAAAGGTTGCCCACCTCAAGGCTGTGGGGCAGCAGCTTGTACCTAGCTGAGAGGCTTCAGCAATAAAGCAGTCATCCTTCTACATTTCGGCTGTACGAACTGATTTCCTATCTAAATTTCTGGTAATGTATAAATATGTGGTTAAATAGCAGATCATGAGATTCTCCAACGTTGTTACTGCTCGATGTTTTGAAACATACATCATGTTGACACAGAAGAATAGATTTTAATATAAATTAGAAACACCAGGAAGAAATTTGTGCAGAACTACTCCATATAAAATATTAAAAGAAGTGAAAATAATTCATATTTATTCTGGGTGTTTATCGTCTGCAGTCTCGTGGCAAATTCCTGGGACTACATGAAACGTGGCAATAAACATACCAGAAATTTAGTAGTTCTGCGGGATCTAATAATCAATGAGTGAATTTAGTTCTATATCGGACACTTTAAGACAATCTTTTCCTTGTCGTATTGTCAAGTCTAGATGCGGTGGTACACGGTATTAAAGAGATGGCTGCTTCGGGTTACAAATTTCTTGTCAGTATGCTTATCATACCATTCGATGCGGCGTGTATGAGTTACTCCCGATTTCAACGGTTTCTTCCAAATTAAAGTGGCATAACTGTTCCTCTTTGCAAGTCCATTCAAAAAACAGGGAAAATATTCAATAGGTCTGTAATGTTTTCACTATGTGGCTGTGCAAAATGGCATCGAATGGGCTCCGGATGGCAAGGAATACTGCATTAACTTTGCCGCCCCTGTCTAGGGGCTTCTGGGTCTCAGGGATGAACAGAGAAAAATGTTTTCACAATCGCTGTTGACTTCTTCAGAGGTTATGCACGTCTACATTCACATACATGCTGTGTAATCCGCTGTGAAGTGCATCGCAGAGGATCCACAACTTTGTACTACATGTTAGGATTCCTTCCAGTTACAACCGAGTATGGAGCCAATGACAGCTCAAACACCTCTGTGCATGTTGTAATTAGTCTAGTTTCGTCTTCAGGGCCCATATGGGAGTGATATGTGTAGAGTTCAAGCATATTTCTAGATTTTCCATTTCTATTTATGGATTCTTCCGTTACTTCTTGGTAGATCAATTCCATATTTAGAGTTTAATAACAAGTATACTGTTGTGGTTCAACTGACTTTTGCTTATTTCGAACTAGTTTTCGGCTTATTAGGCCATCTTCAGGAAACTATCTAAGAACCAGTGCCTCTTCCAGACGCTAGTCAGTTGTTTCCTGAAGGTGGCCTAAAAAGCCGAAAACTAGTTCGAAAGTACAACAAAAATAAGTAGAACAAAAACAGTATACTTGTTATTAAAAATTAGATTCTCCATTTGACTCTAATTCTTGAAACTTCGTAACTAGACATTCAAGGGATAATTAGCTATTTCCTTTAAGCGTCTCCTAATTCATTTTTTACAGCATTTCCACCACGCTCTCTCGCGAGTCAAAGGAACCTGTAATCTTCCGTACCGCCGTTCTTCAGCATCCCACTTTAGTCCTGTTAAGTACGAGACCAATACATCTGAGAAATATTCTAAGATAGGAGGCGGTCTCTCTTCTATACTGATTACATTTTTCCCAGTATGACGCCAATGGACCAAAGTCGGTCACCTGTCCAACCTTCGACTGCGCCTATATGATCATTTCACTTCATATCTCTACTAACTGTTATTACCAAGTCTTTGTATGAGTTGACTGATTCCAGTTGTAACTCATTGATATTTTAGGAAAATACTTTTTTACGTTTTGTGAAGCGCGAACTTTTACATTTCTGAACATCTAATCTTACTTTCCCATCTTTACATCACTTTGAAACCTGATTGAATATTTGTGCAGATTTTTTCAGACAGTACTACATAATAGATAAATACATCATCTGCGAAAATACTATTAATATTAATATTGTCTCCCAGGTTATTAACACACATTGTGAATAGCAAAGACCCTACACACATCTCTGGGGCACACCTAATGGATGACTCCCCATGCACAATGACAACCTACGGCCTCCCTATCAAGATATCCTGAATAGAGCCACAAAATTTGGTTTGATACCCCACATAACAACAATAAAATAAGCAGCATCCACATGACTACCTCATGCATTGAAGATGTCGTGAGAAAAGCACATGTAGGGTTTCACATGATCGACGTTTTCGGAATCCTTGCTGGTTGGTGTGGAGATCGTCATTGTGTTCCATGTACTCCATTATGTTTGAGCCCAGAACACGTCCTAGCCTTGTATTGAGTCGATGCATAAGTTTGTGCCGTTTTTGCAATGATAACAACACAGGTTTACCAGGTTTTTTTATTTACAATTGCAGCAGCGATTCGTGTTAACTGCTCAGCATACGCAACAACTGTTATCGTTTCATTTCTTGGCAGCAATTCAAGATGGATGCCAGTTTGGTTCCATCAAACACACATGATTTCTTAGGGTGTGCACCATCTTTTGCATGGGTTCCTGCTGTTTTCGACAGGCTGAGCCATTCTTTTCTCTTCTTTAAGTTCAGATAGTAACCATTCCTCGTCCCCTGTAACAGCGTTCCCAAAGAATGGCTTCTTTCTACGACCAACCAAACGGTAACATGCCAGCAGAGACCAACATACGGTCATTCATTGCTTTTTGTTGGTGTCGCTTAGAAAAAATGTTCAAATGTATGTGAATTCCTAAGGGACCAAACCGCTGAGGTCATCGGTCCCTGGACTTACACACTACTTAAACTAACTTATGCCAAGAACAACACACACAGCCATGCCTGAGGGAAGACTCGAACCTCCGGCGCGAGGGGCCCTGCAATCCGTTACATGGCGGGTAGACCGCGCGGCCACTCCACGCGGCTGTCGCTTAGCACATGTGGTACCTGTGTACCAAATTTGTGCACCTCACACAGTGAAAGTGAATGGTGCACAATCGCATTCCATAATTTGTGCCAATTCCTGCGCTATTTGGCGAGGATGATTGTGATCCAACTGATTTAGGCGGTTTTCATCAAAAACAGAAGATTTTACAGAACATGGTGCATCACACAAGACGAATTATCTTTCTCAGAAATGAGAAAACCATTCCCGAGCCGTCCTGTCAACAAAAGCTTGTCTCCCGTACACATCACAAATTCTTCCCGTCATTTTTTAACTACTAGATCCTCGACTAAACTCAAAGAGCGAATTGTATCAGAAACAATAATTTTTCTTCACTTGACACTCCATTCTGACTAGCCTTGAAAATAGCCAGAAGGAGATGTTAACAAAATACTAGCTTCTATTCACAAAAATGAAACTCCAAATTGCAGAATTAAAAAAAAGTTTGGAAGAAAGACAGTGAAACAATTGGTTAAACGAAAGTAAGAAATGATTTGAATCACGCTCGAAATTATGCATAGCAAGTGAGTCATGTCGAATGCTTCTGTAATCCATTCTCAAGCGTTGTTCAGAAATCGTGAAACATAATGTATTTACATATTAACCGATATTCTGTTACTAAGAAGAGTATACAGATCAAGAAAAAGTTTTCATTTATGCTGTAATTTGCTATCCATTTTATTTTTTCAATATTAAACAAAGAATTCCATAATTTCTACGGAAATTTACCTTTTCATGCGCAAAAGGCCCTTGAATAGATGAGGTATTTCACACGTCATGTGCATAATTACCAGCACCAATTCGCGAAATATTTGAATTTTTCCTCAAATCAATAATTAAGTCTTTCTTAATTACACAGATTATTTTCAAGCATTGAGTCCCTTTTGACAGAATTAGACCTCATGCTGGTCAATTTGATACTCCGTTTGTCCACTTCCCCCTTCATCGTTTGCCTATTATAATTCGTACCGTAATCCATAGCGTAATTTCTAGGGAGTATTGTTTTCGCTTCGCTCAAACTTTCGACAAAAACGACTGGGTAACGAGAAAAACAAATGCTTCAAAGTGCAGTGGTAACAAACCGATGAAGAACGCCAGGAACGTAAGTATAGACCCTACAATAGACGGACGTCGATGTGACTGGCCGATAGTAAACAAACGGGGAAAATTCGCAACACACGAAAATAATTAATGTAGAGTAATGAAATTTCGGAAATTCATTTGTCTAGGTAACATATTTAAGTGATTAACATAGGATCACCACCGTACGGGTGACATCGTTTGGTTCATCGATGGGTCGCAAATAGACCAAGGGGTTGGGGCATGGGTGTGCGGGGTTCAGCCAAGACTGGAGGGCATCATCTCCTAGGAAAACAGGCCTCTGTATTCCAAGCTGAAATTACTGTAATCAGGGAATGTGTGGACGAGAATATGCTTAGGTGCTACAAGGACCGAAACATCTACATCTATTCAGACAGCCAGGCAGCCCTGAAATCATTGATAGGTCCTGCAACGAGATCTAAGATTGTTGCAGAATGCCACAGGGCTCTGGTGGAGCTAGAGGGAAGCATTAGGGTAACCCTAGTGTGGGTCCCTGGCCACTCGGGGATCTGTGGCAATGAACAAACTGACAGATTGGCTAGGATGGGGGCAACAACTCCATTTATTGGACCAAAACCTGTCCTGACAATCACCAAGGCTATGGTCAAATTAGAACTATGGAACTGGCTAAGGATACAGCACGTAGGATATTGGACCAAGGTCCATAAAAAAAACATGACTCGCGAGGTTAGCCGAGAGCGCTAATGCGCTGCTTTCTGGACTCGGGTAGACGCGCCGGTCCCGAATCGAATCCGACCGCCGGATTAACGACGAGGGCCGGTGTGCTGGCCAGCCTGGATGTGGTTTTTAGGCGGTTTTCCACATCCCTCTAGGTGAATATCGGGCTGGTCTCCACGTCCCGCTTCAGTTAGACGACGCACAGACATTTGCAACACATCCGCACTTTTCCATGATTTACACTAGACGCAGACAGATGGGGTATTCTGATTCCGTCACTGGGGGTACGGGATGGCGGCAGGAAGGGCATCCGGCCACCCCTTCAAATTAACATCCCAAATCCGATTTAACCACGCCAACCCCGCGCAAAAATGCGGAACAAGGCGCAAGCAATAGATAGAAAGCCCATAAACAAAAACATGGTAAGGTAATATGGCTACGAAGTCTTTCGCGACGTATTTCCTGAGTAAAAATTTCTCGGTGTACATGCCGCGTCAAATCAGGATAAATCTCCGAGCTTTCGACCACTACCTCCATGGTCGTCGTCAGGGCTAAAACTGACTGTCGTGAACTAGCGAGGTTCCCACTTTTATATGCAAAGGACAGCTTCTTATTGGCCGGAAAGTTGAATGTAAGCATGCGAACGTGGTTGCGTTGCGTTCTACAGGAGTCGGATGTCAGTTTGTGGGATGAAGTTCCAGGCCTGCTGCACTTGATCGGTCAAGTGACGATTAATGCTGTTTTTGGATGACGGTGGACCTGTCGTCCGGTGATGTCTGATGTTTGCTCGATTGGAGACAAGTCTGGTGATCGAGCAGGCCGAGGCAATATGCCGACGCTCTGTAGATTATGTTGGGTTACGACAGCGGTATGTGGGCGATCGTTTTCCTGTTGGGTACATCTACATCTGCCTCTAAATTTATACTCCGCAAGCCACCCAACGGTGTGTGGCGGAGGGCACTTTAAGTGCCACTGTCATTCCCTCCCTTTCCTGTTCCAGTCGCGTATGGTTCGCGGGAAGAACGACTGCCGGAAAGTCTCCGTGCGCGGTCGAATCTCTCTAATTTACATTCGTGATATACTCGGGAGGTATAAGTAGGGGGAAGCATTATTTTCGATGCCTCATCCAGAAACGCACCCTCTGTAAACCTGGCGAGCAAGCTACACCGCGATGCAGAGCGCCTCTCTTGCAGAGTCTGGCACTTGAGTTTGCTAAACATCTCCGTGAACGCTATCACGCTTGCCAAATAACCCTGGTTGCAGCCCCTCAACTGGCCTGCTTCTAACCAGCAGACGGCCTTCATTTGGATCGAGGCAGAACCAGCTTTGATCAGAAAACGGAACCCTTCCCTCCAGTGAGCTTTCGCTTGACCCAGTGAAGTCGCAAATGGCGGTGGTTTGGGGTCAGTGGAATTCACGTTACATGACGTCTGGCTCGAAACTGTCCTTGAGGCAACCGATTTGTAACAGTTCATTGCGTCACTGTGAGCCAACCGCTGCTCAGATTTCTGCTGCAGATGCAGTACGATGCACCAGGAGCTATACACCGGATACGATGCTCTTCCCTCTCGGTAGAGCCACGTGGCCGTCCGGACTCCGGTCCTCTTGTGTCCGTACAGTCTAGTAACCTCTGGTGCCAGCAATCGTGTGCAGTGGCTACATTCCTGCCAAGTCTTCCTGCAGTACCGCAGAAGGAACATCCAGCTTGTCGTAACCCTATTACACAACCTCGTTCAGACTCGAAATTAGAATTGTATTAATACCTTCAGCTGCTAAGGGGCGTTGATATACAGTGTGGTCAGAAAATGTCTGAAACACTTGTAGGGATGTTGCAGGGCAGATTGTACTGAGATATGAATGTTACAAAAAAAATTCGATACGTTGCGCCGTTTCCGAGTTATTTAGCACTGAAGGTAGCCAACCAGATCGTCGCGCGCGTAAATTCAAGTTTCAGCTAGCGAGACAAAGCACTCGTTGGGCAACACCGTCCCTGGCAGGCCGCTTGAATGCGAGCGCGTGACGCTCCTGGTTACATGGCAGACGCTATATCCATCTTTTTTTTTTAATCTCATTTTGTTCGTTTATGATCGTTGTATCTGCTCGGGAAGACACCCGTTTTAGTTCGTCGTTGGTCCATTAACTCAGTTTTTATTTTTTTTATTTTTAATTACAAAGGGCAGCTAACCCTCTGACCGAACACGCTGAGTTACCATGCCGGCTTCGTCGGAGCCACCGAGGGCACAGAGGATACCGCGATTGCAGGGACTATCTCGGGCACACCTCACGCGAGATCCACATTCTCACCTTGTATGTCCACACACTACATTCGTAGTGTCCCACCCCAACACACTCATTACTCGTGGAAGACATTCTTACCAAGTCCCGTAAGAGTTCGGGGAATATGTGTGCATCCGCACAGAAGAAAAGGGTCATGTGTTGTGGTGGGACGCTACGAATGTAGTCTGTGGACGTACAAGGTGAGAGTGTGAGCCCCGCGGAAGGGCGTGCGCGAGACAGTCCCTGCAGTCGCGCTATCCTCTGTGCCCTCGGTGGCTCAGATGGATAGAGCGTCTGCCATGTAAGCAGGAGATCCCGGGTTCGAGTCCCGGTCAGGGCGCACATTTTCACCTGTCCTCGTTGGTATATATCAACGCCCCTTAGCAGCTGAAAGTATTAAAACAATTCTAATTTCGTTGTAGACTGCTGCAGGTCATCATTCGGAGATGTCCAAAAGAACAGACACCATATCCATATAAGTATATCGTTCAGACTCAGTGAGGTTTTTGCGTTAAAGGCATTCTTGAGAAACATCAACTCACCGTTTGCAATGTCAAAAATAACTAAGGCTCACGACCGTTAAAGTGGACCTGATTTGCATCGTCATAGTGGCGCCACTAGCGGCACTCTTACGTGACTCGCGCGAAATTTTAATAGGCAACACCTTTCAGACGTAAAAACACGCCCACCAAATTTCGTTTACGTCGCACAACTCCTTCTCAGTGTTGCGATTTTTTTTCCGTTAGTCTCTTTTCTGTCTCCAAAAGCGTCGTACTACCAGGCAGGGTAAAAACTGGAAAGAAGCGCCCCTGGTGAGTGTAAGAAGGAAGAGTATAGAGATAGAGAGAGACAGAGAGGGGGGAGACGGCAGGGACGCGGCTTGCTAGCCGCCGGCCGCTATCGGTGCTCTGCTCTGCTCTGCTCTGCTGTGGTCGGGCGGCGCCGCGGCCTGGCCGGCTCGGCTAATGCTCCGCGCTCCGATGCCTTCATTAGGGCGGCCCACTACATCATGCGGCCGCCAGCCACTAAATCTCCCCGCTTTAATTAAGCACTGTATCACGCGAGCGCCCGCCCGTGCCGTACCGCGCCGTCACGCGCAAATCGCGATTTATTATTGGCTTTTCACTCCCACCCCTCCAGATTACTGCTGCCGTGTTAATGCGATTCGCCGTCACAGGTGAGAACCGCAGCGCCGCCAGCTAGCGACAATTCATTACTGGCGCCAGTGCTACTGCGCTGGAACAACTAGAGCGTCCTGATGGCCACAAACCGGCCAGTTCGTAATGCTGGGCGGAACACTACAACATACACTACTGGCCATTAAAATTGCTACACCAAGAACAAATGCAGATGACAAACGGGTATTCATTGGACAAATATACACTCCTGGAAATGGAAAAAAGAACACATTGACACCGGTGTGTCAGACCCACCATACTTGCTCCGGACACTGCGAGAGGACTGTACAAGCAATGATCACTCGCACGGCACAGCGGACACACCAGGAACCGCGGTGTTGGCCGTCGAATGGCGCTAGCTGCGCAGCATTTGTGCACCGCCGCCGTCAGTGTCAGCCAGTTTGCCGTGGCATACGGAGCTCCATCGCAGTCTTTAACACTGGTATCATGCCGCGACAGCGTGGACGTGAACCGTATGTGCAGTTGACGGACTTTGAGCGAGGGCGTATAGTGGGCATGCGGGAGGCCAGGTGGACGTACCGCCGAATTGCTCAACACGTAGGGCGTGAGGTCTCCACAGTACATCGATGTTGTCGCCAGTGGTCGGCGGAAGGTGCACGTGCCCGTCGACGTGGACCGGACCGCAGCGACGCACGGATGCACGCCAAGACCGTAGGATCCTACGCAGTGCCGTAGGGGACCGCACCGCCACTTCCCAGCAAATTAGGGACACTGTTGCTCCTGGGGTATCGGCGAGGACCATTCGCAAACGTCTCCATGAAGCTGGGCTGCGGTCCCGCACACCGTTAGGCCGTCTTCCGCTCACGCCCCAACATCGTGCAGCCCGCCTCCAGTGGTGTCGCGACAGGCGTGAATGGAGGGACGAATGGAGACGTGTCGTCTTCAGCGATGAGAGTCGCTTCTGCCTTGGTGCCAATGATGGTCGTATGCGTGTTTGGCGCCGTGCAGGTGAGCGCCACAATCAGGACTGCATACGACCGAGGCACACGGGGCCAACACCCGGCATCATGGTGTGGGGAGCGATCTCCTACACTGGCCGTACACCACTGGTGATCGTCGAGGGGACACTGAATAGTGCACGGTACATCCAAACCGTCATCGAACCCATCGTTCTACCATTCCTAGACCGGCAAGGGAACTTGCTGTTCCAACAGGACAATGCACGTCCGCATGTATCCCGTGCCACCCAACGTGCTCTAGAAGGTGTAAGTCAACTACCCTGGCCAGCAAGATCTCCGGATCTGTCCCCCATTGAGCATGTTTGGGACTGGATGAAGCGTCGTCTCACGCGGTCTGCACGTCCAGCACGAACGCTGGTCCAACTGAGGCGCCAGGTGGAAATGGCATGGCAAGCCGTTCCACAGGACTACATCCAGCATCTCTACGATCGTCTCCATGGGAGAATAGCAGCCTGCATTGCTGCGAAAGGTGGATATACACTGTACTAGTGCCGACATTGTACATGCTCTGTTGCCTGTGTCTAAGTGCCTGTGGTTCTGTCAGTGTGATCATGTGATGTATCTGACCCCAGGAATGTGTCAATCAAGTTTCCCCTTCCTGGGACAATGAATTGACGGTGTTCTTATTTCAATTTCCAGGAGTGTATTATACTAGAACTGACATGTGATTACATTTTCACGCAATTTGAGTGCATAGACCCTGAGAAATCAGTACCCAGAACAACCACCTCTGGCCATAATAACGGCCTTGATACGCCTGGGCATTGACTCAAACACAGCTTGGATGGCACGATACCACAGTTCATCAAGAGTAGTGACTGGCGTATTGTGACGAGCCAGTTGCTCGGCCACCATTGACCAGACGTTTTCAATTGGTGAGAGATCTGGAGAATCTGTTGGCCAGGGCAGCGGTCTAACATTTTATGTATCCAGAAAGGCCCGTACAGGGCCTGCAACATGCGGTCGTGCATTATCCTGCTGAAATTTAGGGTTTCGAAGGGATCGAATGAAGGGTAGCGCCACGGGTCGTAACACATCTGAAATGTAACGTCCACTGTTCAAAGTGCCGTCAATACGAGCAAGAGGTGACCGAGACGTGTAACCAATGGCACCCCATACCATCACGCCGGGTGATATGCCAGTATGGCGATGACGAATACACGCTTCCAATGTGCGTTCACCGCGATGTCGCCAAACACGGATGGTACCATCATGATGCTGTAAACAGAACCTGGATTCATCAGAAAAAATTACGTTTTGCTATTCGTGCACCCAGGTACGTCGTTTAATACACCATCGCAGGCGCTCCTGTCTGTGATGCAGCGTCAAGGGTAACCGCAGCCACGGTCTCCGAGCTGATAGTCCATGCTGCTGACAACGTCGTCGAACTATTCGTGCAGATGGTTGTTGTCTTGCAAACGTCTCCATCTGTTGACTCAGGGATCGAGACGTGGCTGCACGATCCGTTACAGCCATGCGGATAAGACGCCTGTCATCTCGACTTCCAATGATACGTGGCCGTTGGGATCCAGCACGGCGTTCCGCGTTACCCTCCTGAACCCACCGATTCCATATTCTGCTAACAGTCATTGGATCTCGACCAACGCGAGCAGCAGTGTCGCGATACGATAAACCGCAATTGTGGTAGGCTAGAATCCGACCTTTATCAAAGTCGGAAACGTGATGGTACGCATTTTTCCTCCTTAGAAAAGGCATCGCAAAAACGTTTCACCAGGAAACGCCGGTCAACTGCTGTTTCTGTATGAGAAATCGGTTGGAAACTTTCCTCATGTCAGCACGTTGCAGATGTCACCACCGGCGCCAACCTTGTGTTAATGCTCTGAAAAGCTAATCATTTGCATATCATAGCATCTTTTTCCTGTCGCTTAAATTTCTCATCTGTAGCATGTCATCTTCGTGGTGTAGCAATTTTAATGGCCAGTAGTGTAATTATTGGGTTGGCGCATATGTTCGTAGCGATTCCCCGTACTTTAATAAACACGACAGATACACATAACAGAGACTTTAGTCATCAATAGTATATTCTCCTTAACTATTTACAACGGTCTGCCAATTCTGGGGTAACTTTTGGATTCAGTTACAGTGGAAATCACGCGGTTTCGAGGCGAAGAACTCATTGAGCCAAGTTCGCAGCATATTTTCGTTCGGAAAGGAAGTTCCTTGAATATTGTTCGGTACAGAGTGGGAAAGGTGAAAATCTGACGGTGCAGATCGGGATGAATAAGTTAGGTGCGGGATGACTTCCCAACCCAACTGCCGTATGGTGTTTTTTGTCAGTCCAGTAGAGCGCGGGCGGGCGTTATCGTGGAATACGATCGCCTCACGCAGTCTTCCTCGTCGTCGTTCTTGGATTGCATCTGCAAGACGTCTCATTTGTTCGCAATAGATGTCAGCAGTGATGGTTACACTTCGGGGAAATAATTCCCAGTGCACCACGCATTCGTTGTTCTACTAGATGCATAACATTATCTTCTGCGGAACCTGCTGCCTTGTTTGGGCTCAACCATTCCTTCACTTTTCCTTATATTGGCACAAAAACATCATTTATCGTCATCACTAACGACAAAGAATAGGAATGGCCGGTGTCGTTCACGAGCAAATTGATGACGAGAGAGCAGAGATGCACATATGTCCACACATATGTCCACCCGCTGATTTTTGTGACTTTGGCTTAGAGCATGCGGTGCACATACACCCAATCTTTGAACCTTCCCCACTGCATGTAAACATCGCACGATGATGGAATGGTCATAGTTCATCAGATTTTCCAATTCTAGAGTACACTGAAGTATATTATTGTGGATTGACGCGTTTGAACGATCTTCATCAACCACAAAGGTTTTTCTGAACGTGAATAGTCACTGATGTCAAAACGATTCTCCTTAAAACGAAAAAACCACTTTCTTGCCGTGCTCTGTCCAGTAACATTATGCCCATATACGGTGCAAATGTTTCTGGCTGCCTCCGCTGCTGTCAACCCTCTAATGAACTCAAACAGTATAACACGTCGGAAATGTTCCGATTTCTCCACTTGGCACTCCATTTTCTAGCGTCCACAGCACCAACCACTATCTCCAACTACCAAAATGACAATATGTAAACTTAAACAGCAACAGTGAACGGCAAATAAAAAAATGACAATCGATAAGTAAACACATAGCAACCGGAAAACCAACATGCAAAACTAAAACGCTACGAACTACAGCACTAACCTAAAATTATTACTGAAACGTTTTTCCCTTGCTACTTTATGTGTTACTGTCATTACTATTCATTTCGACTGAACTGACTATTCAAATGGTTCAAATGGCTCTGAGCACTATGGGACTTAACATCTGAGGTTATCAGTCCCCTAAAGACATCACACGCATCCATGCCCGAGGCAGGATTCGAACCTGCGACCGTAGCGATCGCGCGGTTCCAGACTGAAGCGCCTAGAACCGCTCGGCCACAGAGGACGGCGAACTGACTATTCTATGAATGTTGTTAACTACATATGTCTCGACAGGAACACACTCTTGGAAAATCTGAATGTAGCAAAGATAAGGAACGGCGAGCAATAGGTTGTCTACAACTTGTACAGAAACCAGACTACATTTACAGGAGTCGAAGGGCATGTAAGAAAAGTAGTAGTTGAAAAGGGAGTGATGCAGAATTGCTGTTTATCCCCAGTGTTATTCAATCTATACTTTGAGTAAACTATGAAGGAAACAAGGCAGAAATCCGTAAAGGGAATTAAGGTTTAGCGAGAAGATATGAGGACTTGAGACTTACCGATGACACCGTTATTGTGCCAGAGACTGCAAAGGTCTTGGAAGACGAGTTGAATGAAATGGATATTCTCTTGAAAAGTGCTTATGAGATATACATCGACAAAAGTAAAACAAGGGTAATGGAAGAATGGAAGAAATCAGGCGACCTTGAGATAATTAGGCTATGAAATGAAATACTAAATGTAGTACATGAGTTCTGCTACTTGGAAAGCAAAATAATTTTCATGCCAGAAGTAGACAGGCACAGGGAAGAAAAGTATTTCTGAAAGAGAGAAATTCGTTAAAAACAAATATAACTTTAAGGATGTGAAAGTCCTTTCTGAAAGTATTCGTCTGGAGTGCAGCCTTGTACACAAGTGAAGGTGGACGATAAAAAGTTCAGACAAAAGGAGATTTAGGGCACAATCTGACTAAAGGAAGAGGTCGGTTAATAGGTCAGATCCTGAAGCATCAACGAATCGTCCACTTGCTAATGGAGGTAAGTATTCAAGTTAAAAATTGTAGGAGGGAGACCAATGTTTGAGTACAGTAAGCAGGCTCAAACAGATGACAGTTATAGCTGTTATTCATAGCTGAAAAGGCTTATACATGATAGATTGGGGTGAAAGGCTGCATCAGATCAGCCATAGGACTGAAAAGCACGATAAAAATATCTAACGTGAAATATCAAAACAAAATCCCAAAAAATCGTATTAGTAGACGTTCTGGAAATAGTCTAAGACGTAGTTCTAGACCAAAGATGGGTCTTTGCCATGTGGTGAAAGTCTTTCAGGGAGTCAGTTTGTAGCACTTGAGGCACAGAGCTCAAACTACGAGAGGGAGAGAGAATGCGAAACTCAGTGGCTCTGTTGTGCTGTAGAGCAGACCATCGGATGCTTTTGGTTTTGAGTCACAATGGGAAACAAAACGTCCAGAGTGTACTGACTAATGATTACCAGGCTCTATGATGCTTGGCAAAAGAGTACTGCTATGCAGTAGCAGTAGTAGTAGTAGTAGTAGTAGTTGTTGTTGTTGTTGTTACGGCGTAAAGTCAGCGCCGGCACGCCAGTCGGGAACGACAGAGAAGAGACGGCTGTGAGAAGAGGGCAACCAATCGCACGCTGACCGAACCCTCTGCAGGACGACAACGCGACAACAGCGGCCCCTAGCTGAAGACAACCTAAATGCCGCACCCAATTTGTGGAGCCCACTTCGACAGGAGCGTAACGTTAGCCACTTCGTTAGAAATCTCTATGTAGCACAGACTTGTGTTGGTCTATTCCGAAGAAGATTGATTATTTTGTATGTCGCCCTTTGCTTGTGACACATCTGAGGAAGTTAAGTACTGGAATTGTTTTGTTGTAAAACTCATTAATACAAGTTGTTTGTCTAGCAAACCCAGTATGCAGGGTTCCTAGACACAGCAGTAGTAGTGGTAGTAATCTCTTCCATAATTCGAGTATAAGAAAAGTTAATATCAGGCAGGACAAATCACTTGGCATCTGTAGCAGTGAAACTGTAAGATCAAATCACTACAGATGCGTAGAAACGTTATCAATGTTTTATGTTATATGGAACAACAACAGAATGTTGTAGGTGAATAACACAATCAGTCACAAATAGTTTCAAAATGTTTTATTTCAATGCCACAACCACTTTCCATCTGATATGAAGATGGGCTTGGGCATGGTAACCTGAAACCAATTACAGCACTAAAGTAAAGCATTTTAAAATTTTTGTTGCTGGTTGCGTCACTCACTATCTATCATTAACGGCTGCGGAGTTCACAAGATCCAACATGAATAAAATAAAAACATAATTTTATATGAAATGCAACTGTAGACATTTTTGATCATTTTCCCAAGTAATTATTATCTGGAAAAGGATAAATATCCAATTGTATTCACAGTGTCATTGTATGGCCGATTCTTAAATGAGAAATGATGTTGATCTACAATGCCAGAAAGTAGAAGTAAATTACTCTCATTATCAAAGTTCAGACTAACTCGAAGTTACTCATTAATCGAAACTTGAACAATATTAATAATAGAATTTTTGAATTAAATGTTTGCAATAGTATTGGAAAGACTACACTCTGGCTAATTTCTTTAATTTAGTTTTGCTTTGATGACACTAATTAATATTGTGTTAATTATATTTATGTGTCAATGTCTCAGCTGTTGAATTCCAGCGTCGCGATAGAGTTGTGTTACTTACCCTTTAGTAGTAATATTCAGTGTGAATAAATACTTAATTTAACTAAATTTAACGTTTTGATGATTAAGAAACCTAATTGAAAAGAATCTGTGGCAGTAAGGGTTACAGTGAGCATCATTATTAAAATTTCGCACGCAGCAGTTACCAATTTGTTTTTCATCATATGAAATGATTCTAAAATTATCATTCTGCAGGTTGTCGTTACCTAAATATTATGTCTTACAAGACATCATAGTCGCCGTTGACTGTATAAAATATTTATTGTTACTATTGCAATTTCGGCCTTATGGCCATTTTCAAGTAACACTGCAAAGTTACATTCTGCCAGAATATAAAACTATCTGACATGTCGTCGTCAAAAAGCAGCCTTTTGACTATGAGAGTCCCACAAGATCCGATGAGTACGACACTTATTACATCGTAATATGTTGTTAAATATATACTGAATTGTCGATGTTACCATCGTTCTAATAATCTATCACACATACAAGTTCAGGTGCACTGACAACATGTGGAGGCCGAAATTGCAATAGTAACAATAAATATTTTATACAGTCAACGGCGTCTATGATGTCTTTTAAGAAATATAATATGACTGTGAATCCCAGCCATGAGAAGTTAACTAAATATTATGTTTGCACACGTGTAGTGATTGACGTCACTGGTGGTAGTATAACTGACAGTTAAGTAAATCCAGTTACAATAATAACCAATTGGTTCATATGCAAATTGTCCATCTTTTGGGATGGCGGCAACACTCTTCAGTAATTTAACTAGTCACAGTCAAAGCCAAAGCAGTCCCATACTCAGCAAATGAGTGTAGGGAAGCAGATGCAGAAATCCCACATCGCTACTCATGGCGATCACCATCAACAGTGTCGCATGCCTTCACTTCATGAGATACTGCGGCGAAATGTGGACTTTAACCCGTGACGTTGACGGAAAATCTGGTGATCATGAACTTTACACCATCACCTCTCCTCCCCTTACTTTCCAAATACCATCAGTCAAAATTTACCACCACCGTGTGGACAAGAGTGCATTAGCGACTTCGGCTACGGAAACTTGTAATTTAACTAGCATTTCAGTTAAATACGAATACTGATAAGCTATAAGTCCATCTGTTCGCTCTTAGTGTAATTGAATAGCATGCTTACGATTTCTTAATTCAACATTTTGCTGATCTAGCGTCTAGATGTACATTTCCTATGTCGTTTTGACTGAAGTATTTCGAAATGCATGACTTATTACGAGCTGTCAGGTACACATAATCACGGTCAAATTAATTAAGCCGAAAAATCTAAAAGCTTACCAAAAAAAAGCTCCAGTCTGTACTGTAGTACTGGCTAGATATTTAGGTACAATATGCCAAGGTTTGTAAAGCGAGAAAAAATTTCACAGTCATATTTTTTCAGATCTCTTTCTTTCTATTTTCTTACATGAAATACAGTGCGGTAACGAAGTCACTTCATTTGTTTTCTCGACGGAGTTGGCACAGTAGTTCAGACACTGATTCCACACTCGGTTGGACAGACTATAAAACCTCTGTTCGTCTACCCCTATTTATGTTTTCTGCGGTTTTCCCAAAACGTTTAAGGCAACTGTTTAAAGTTGGTTTCTTCGAAAAAAAGGACACCGCCGATTGCTTCCTAAGCCTTCTCCAGTCCAAGCTTGTACCCCAATGATTTAGTTGTCAATCATACATTCAAGTACAATCTAACTTCTATTTTTGGATTTGTTTAAAGAATTACTGCCAACGGCCTTGCCGCAATGGTAGCACTTGTTCCCGTCAAGTCACCGAAGTTAAGCGCTGTAGAGCACCTCGATGGCTGACCGTCCGGGTCTACCGAGCGCCGTCAGAAAGCGAGGCGCACTCAGCCCTTGTGAGACCAATTGAAGAGCTACTGGATAGAGAAGTAGCGGCTCCGGTAACGAAAGCTGACAAGGGCTGGGAGAGCGATGTGTTGACCATTTGGCCCTCCAAATGGTTCAAATGGCTCTGAGCACTACGGGACTCAACTTCTGAGGTCATCAGTCCCCCAGAACTTAGAACTACTTAAACCTAACTAACCTATGGACATCACACACATCCATGCCCGAGGCAGGATTCGAACCTGCGACCGTAGCGGTCGCGCGGTTCCAGACTGTAGCGCCTAGAACCGCTCGGCCACCCCGGCTGGCTTTGGCCCTCCATATCAGCATCCAGTGACGCCTATCGTCTGAGGGTGACACGGCGGTCGGTCGGTGCCGTTGGGCCCTCCGAAGCCTGTTCAGAGGGAGTTTAGTTTACTTTCACGAATTATGCATGTATTTTGAACTACGTCGGTATACTATTCATCCCAGTCTAATCATCACAGCACAGAAATGCCCCCTAACGTACACTGCTGGGCATAAAAATACTGCAATGCCAGAAGCAATAACAAGTAACGAAATTTTATGTGTTGTGCGTATGCAGTACAGTAAGAAATAACACATGATGAAACTTTTTGGTGATCTGGGGCTACAGAGAGTACAAAATTTAGCACTCAGAGCAGTCACCAATAGCACCCACAATGAGTCTGATTGAGCTCATATGACGCATTCGAGTACCCCATTTCATGCTGATTCAGCTTTGTTCCTGAGTTCAGCAGTCGTAGTGGGTATCCAGCGCTGGCGTACCAGTCTCTCGCTGATTCATAACCGGATGTATTCAGTGGGTAAGAGGCATTGGAGAATTTGTTGTCTGGGCAACTGTCGAGCCTTCTCTGCGCCCAGGTAGGTCACGACAGCACGAGCAATACACAGTCTTCCGTAACCTTGTTGAAGAACTGAGATCTCGAGGGTGGGGCGCAGCTACCGGCCTTACCTCGACAGAAATATAACGTCTGCTGTGCAAATTACTCGTTATACAAACCAGAAGTTATATCGCCTATAACACCTCATATACATGATGCCAGGTGCCAGTCCCATATGACTATGAAGAATGCAATCTGGTAACTTACGTTCTCGTCACAGCCTTCAAACGTGGATGCGCCCTTCGTGATACTAAACCCAGGACCAGGAGTTGACGAAAAGAAACGTAGTGTCCAGTGTTGTCGTTGGACTCAACACTCTGGGCCTGCCTCTTTCGGCTGCTGTGACAATGAACTACGCAACAATATCGATGTTCTCTCAGGCACTAGTCCCGTGGAGCCTGCATTCCGCTCACTTTATTCCTCTTCAACCGACTTCTGAAAGAGAAACCCACTGCGTAGTAGTTCTTCACATAGAGATTGCAGTTGGCGTTACTGATACCCGCTCTACTTGTTTACATACCATGTCAATCACGCCAAGTTGATTTTTATCTGTAAACTTCATGGGATTGCAATTTTAATGGCCAGAATGTCTTAGGCAACACCTCTGCAGATGTAAACATTGTGCTAATTGCGAAGAAGTAGCAAATCATATCCTCACAGAGAGAGGTTTCACTGCACTTCAGCTATCTCCTACGAAGGACAACATACCACTAGAGTTTTAAACCTACCTTCCTACTGAAGACTATCATAAGTTAAGTGTAGATTACGGTAGTTTTCCTAGTGGCTTTGGTCAGTTAAAGTCGTAGCTGCATTACTTGTACATTAAGTTTGTTGCATACCTATCGCGAGTTACTTCATAACGATCGTTTTCTTTATGTATACGATAAGTGTCTTGCTAGACTGCAATAAACCGTCTAGAAACTGAATGAGGGTATATAAAGGACCAGGTAACCTAAGGAACGTTTTTGTTCTACCTACTTATGCCCCTGTCTGCTAACTAAAAGTAAACAGTATGTATAGCAAAATTGAAACTGTTAATATTTAATTCTGATTTATACCAAAATTGTTGATTCGTAACGCGAAACAGAGGGATGCTGTAGCAAAAATAAACTAAACAATACAGATTTATCACATAGTGCAAGAAAATGTAACTTCCTCAACAAAAACGTAAAATTAAAAAAAATCTAAACAAAAATATGTCAAACATCGGTTCAATACTTTGCCGAAATTACGTAAAACATGTTTCTGTTATTCATAAACAACTTCCGCGTTTATTAATAATAACAGGAAACTCTGTCCTCGAATCAGGATGAAGAAATTTCTATTGTACTTGCATCAAAAGTAATTGCTTTGGTTGCATAAAAGTGCAAAAGTTACGTGAACATCTAATTTTTATTACTTATAAAGTGCAATTTATGTTCTGTATGGATATAAAGTACACAATGGACTAACAACGAATGATTCGCGGCTCATTTGCAAAACAAACAACCAAACAAACAAAAAGGAAAAGAGAAGTGGTGGGCACCCAGTTGCTCCCTTATACATTAGCCGGCCGCCGTGACCGAAATTCGTGAAACATGTATAGGCCTATGAAAAATAATTAAACCATTTTTATGACGTTTCCGCCTCGACTGATATTAAACGGATTTATTAATTTACGATCAATAGGAATGAATGTGCAATGGTGCACTTCATAGTGAACTGCTTTTTAGAACGTCACAATTGCTGACTTCATCGTAAATAAATAAAATTAAAACAGTCCAGGCCGACAAAGATTCTTATTTCTAATATACCGAAGGACTGTCGACGCGAGAAAACTGTAAATAAGTAAACTGTGTCTTGAATAAGACGCATAGTCTCCCAAAACAATAAACTGATGAATACTGTACAAGTTCTTTGAACGGACTGAAAAAAAAACCGTCATTGGGGCAATGTAAATGATGTTTTCGCAGCGATAAAACAGCATACCTGTAAGTACAAAAGGTACAAACATCCAACCTGTTCCGAATTCCAGTGATCCCCTTATGTTAGCAAATTGTTGATCGTATATCGGTATTCACCAAACGGGCGAGAATCTCTTTTCTTGAATGGAAAGTATTCACTGGAGAAACACTATAAAAAGTGCATTGGCCTAGAAGGGATTGCGTCAAAGAGTACTGCAGACGCCTCAGTGTTTCCTCCCATCAGCTCATCCCTACCGGTCGACAGGACACACAGTGCGACTGGCGACCTCCGCCGAGCACCTCGAGCAGCGACACCCGGCGGTTGGTTCGGAGAAAGGCTAGTGTACCAGCCTCTGCCCGCTTTACGTCAGACTGTCAGCTGTAAAGAGTCGCATTTGCTGAATCTCACTGCAGTTTGTTTACTATCCCCTGCTCATTTCCAGCAGCCCCGCTAATTCAGCCGACGACATTGGAGATAAAGGATCACGGACTGCTGAGGCAGTCTCCAGACGCGCCTCAAACTGGCGGCCACTTGTCAGCTTCCGTATTATCAGCACGGTACAGAACTATTCGCAGCGCAGTCCAAAAGTCTCTGGAGCCAGTTCTAGCTTAATCCTAGGCTTTGCGTTTGGGATAACAAAAGTGAAGCAATGAATCGTACAGTGTCTTGTGCAAAGCTCACTAAAAAAAAAAAATAAAAAAAAAAAAGTCACAGAGTGGATGCTCATGCTCATGATTACAATCCAGTATGTCTATCGTTTGTCTGTTGCAGCGTCATGGAACATGTTCTAAGTTGAACATTGTGATGTTCCCATTAGAAACAAAGTTCTGTCAAATAACATGCACGGGTTCAAGCAACACCACTTTAATGACAAGCAGTGCGGTTTTCTCAGATACGATTTCACTCAAATAGTCTTCCTAGATTTTCGAAAGGCGTTCGACACAGTGCCGTATTATTCACTGATGACTACGAAACGAACATGTGAAGACTGTTATGATGTAATCAAACGTAATATACATATTGAGCTCTTTGATACCTATGAGTATCAATACCTTCATCTGTAAGATAAAAAGTTCTCACAAAACTATATACACCAGAATTCTATATTTTATCTATTTCTGTTTATATTTTGTGTGATTAAGACAACCTTTATGTTTTAATACGAAAATATATAAACCCACTAACTGTACCCAACTACGCTTTTCTGTGGCTTATTCTACCTAAATAGGACAGAAGAAAAAGAGAAAGCACACGTTTCTGATATGTATTGGAAATGGATATACGTCCTAATGTCCTTCTGTCCCCTGACTCTGTCCACCTCCACCTCCCCCTTTCTTCCTCCGTCCCCTCCTCCTCCTCCCCCTCTCCGTTTCCATTGCCTCCTTCCCGTTTCCTACGACCATTTTCTCCCACCCCTCTGTCCATATCCTCTTCGCCCCTCTCTCGGACCTTGAACCTTGTTTATTATTAATGGAAATCCACATTCGGTAGTAACATTCTAATCATATAAAAATATGCCATAAACACAACTTTCTTGTTTGTTAACAATATTTCACTATTGTACAGGGTGTCCGAAAAGACTTTCCCTGATTACAGTAATTGATAACTCAGGCTAGAAATAAGATACAAATATGAAACTTGTGTCGAATTGTTTACAACTATCAAAGTTTTTTTTTCTGTTTTAGGTTCGCCGAACGTAAGTAGTGGAGGAGGTGCAGTGCCCAAGAAGCCATGTTAACCAATCAGGAGAAGGCACAGTGTTTCCTGTAGTACCATGAGACACGATCACCAACCACACTGCAGAGACGCTTCCAGACACCATTTGGAAGGAATCCATCTGATGGCAAGAGCATTAAAGCCTGGTATGAGAGGTTCCAGAACACAGGATCGGTTGCTGACCGTCCGGGGTCTGGTCGAACAACCTCAGCAGACAGGGTGAAAGCTGTAAGGCAGTCTTTTCTGCGAAGTCCGAATAAATCGGTGCGCAGGGCCTCACGTGAATTACAGATGCCAAAAAGCTCTCTCCATGACATTTTACACACCCGTTTATTGTTTCGTGCATACAAAGTGCAAATCATTCAGGCCTTGTTGCCCAATGACAGTACACGTCGATATGACTTTGCGGTCGAAATGCTATCACGTATTGAGGACGATGATGGTTATCTCAGACTAATTGCCTTTTCCGACGAAGTGACTTTTTTTGTCAGTGGAGTAGTGAATCGCCATAATGTGCGTATTTGGGGTTCACAACCCCCTGGCGAGGTCATGGAGCGCACCAGAGGCAGTCCAAAGGTGAATGTTTGGTGCGCGCTATTGCACGATCGAATTATCGGGTCATTCTTCTTCGCTGAGGCTACCATCACATCTGCAGTGTATCTGGACATATTGCAACTGTATACTGTTCCTCAGCTGTTTCAGTATCACCCCGATGTCTTGTTTCCTCAAGATGGTGCACCGCCGCATTGGGGTTTGGACGTCAGTGCCTATCTCGATATGACCTTTCCTGAGCCATGGATTCGTCGTGATGGGCCAACGGTTTGGCCTCCACGCTCTCCTCACATAACCTCATTAGACTTCTTTTTATGGGGTTATGTCAAGGACGAGGTCTACCGAACACGTGTACCAGATCTTGAAACCCTGCGGCAACAGATAACCACAGTCGTTGAATCGATCCCTCCAGTGATGTTGGCTAATGTGTGGACAGAAATTGAATATCGCCTAGATGTGCTACGTGCTACCAAGGGTGCTCATGTGGAAGTTTACTGATGTGTGAAAATAACTTTGATAGTTTGTAAACAATTAGACACCAGTTTCATATTTGTATCTTACTTCTAGCCTGAGTTACAAACATAAACATAGCCAAAGCCTAGCAGACAAACAAAAACTACGCGAAGCGAAATGTAGTGTGAGGAGGTCAATGCGAGAGGCGTTCAATGAATTCGAAAGTAAAGTTCTATGTACTGACTTGGCAGAAAATCCTAAGAAATTTTGGTCTTATGTCAAAGCGGTAGGTGGATCAAAACAAAATGTCCAGACACTCTGAGACCAAAATGGTACTGAAACAGAGGATGACAGACTAAAGGCCGAAATACTAAATGTCTTTTTCCAAAGCTGTTTCACAGAGGAAGACTGCATTGTAGTTCCTTCTCTAGATTGCCGCACAGATGACAAAATGGTAGATATCGAAATAGACGACAGAGGGATAGAGAAACAATTAGAATCGCTCAAAAGAGAAAAGGCCGCTGGACCTGATGGGATACCAGTTCGATTTTACACAGAGTACGTGAAGAAACTTGCCCCCCTTCTTGCAGCGGTGTACTGTAGGTCTCTAGAAGAGCGTAGCGTTCCAGAGGATTGGAAAAGAACACAGGTCATCCCCGTTTTCAAGAAGGGACGTCGAACAGATGTGCAGAGCTATAAACCTATATCTCTAACGTCGATCAGTTGTAGAATTTTGGAACACGTATTATGTTCGAGTATAATTTTTCTGGGGACTAGAAATCTACTCTGTAGGAATCAGCATGGGTTTCGAAAAAGACGGTCGTGTGAAACCCAGCTCGCGCTATTCGTGCACGAGACTCAGAGGGCCATAGACAAGGATTCACAGGTAGATGCCGTGTTTCTTGACTTCCGCAAGGCGTTCGATACAGTTCCTCACAGTCGTTTAATGAACAACGTAAGAGCATATGGACTATCAGACCAATTGTGTGATTGGATTGAAGAGTTCCTAGATAACAGAACGCAGCATGTCATTCTCAATGGAGAGAAGTCTTCCGAAGTAAGAGTGATTTCAGGTGTGCCACAGGGGAGTGTCGTAGGACCGTTGCTATTCACCACATACACAAATGACCTTGTGGATGACATCGGAAGTTCACTGAGGCTTTTTGCGGATGATGCTGTGGTATATCGAGAGGTTGTAACAATGGAAAATTGTACTGAAATGCAGGAGGATCTGCAGCGAATTGACGCATGGTGCAGGGAACGGCAACTGAATCTCAGTGTAGACAAGTGTAATGTGCTGCGAATACATAGAAAGAAAGATCCCTTGGCATGCAGCTACAATATAGCAGGTCAGCAACTGGAAGCAGTTAATTCCATAAATTATCTGGGAGTAGGCATTAGAAGCGATTTAAAATGGAATGATCATATAAAGTTGATCTTCGGTAAAGCAGATGCCAGACTGAGATTCATTGGAAGAATCCTAGGGAAATGCAATCCGAAAACAACGCTTGTTCGCCCACTGCTTGAATACTGCTCAGCAGTGAGGGATCCATACCAGATAGGGTTGATAGAAGAGATAGAGAAGATCCAACGGAGAGCAGCGCGCTTCGGTACAGGATCATTTAGTAATCGCGAAAGCGTTACGGAGATGATAGATAAACTCCAGTGGAAGACTCTGCAGGAGAGACGTTCAGTAGCTCGGTACGGGCTTTTGTTGAAGTTTCGAGAACATACCTTCACCGAGGAGTCAAGCAGTATATTGCTCCCTCTACGTATATCTCTCGAAGAGACCGTGAGGATAAAATCAGAGAGATTAGAGCCCACACAGAGGCATACCTACAATCCTTCTTCCCACGAACAATACGAGACTGGAATAGAAGGTAGAACCGATAGAGGTACTCAAGGTACCCTCCGCCACACACCGTCAGGTGCCTTGCGGAGTATGGATGTAGATGTAGTTATCAATTTATGTAATCAGGGAAAGACTTTTAGAACACCCTGTATTATATATATATATATATATATATATATATATATATATATATATTAAAAAGTATACATTTATATGTGTTTAAACGTTTATAACAGTAGCGTGTAAAAATTTCAAATAAATCGGAAAGGGGAATTTGAAATTTTTAGTAACAATGGTTTCCCATTATGCTATGTTTTACTACCGTACATGGCTACACTGCAAACAAATATTTTCAGAAAAGACTTCCTAACAACTAAATCTATCTCCTATGTCAATAGATTTCTCTGCTTCAGAAATACTTCTCTTGCCATTGTCAGTCTACATTTTATATCATGTCCACTTCTGCCATCATCAGTTATTTTGCTGTCCAAATAGCAAAATAATCCACTACTTTAAGTGTCTCGTTTCCTAATGTGATTCCCTTAGTATCACCTGATTTAATTCGACGATATTCCATTATCCTTGTTTTGCTTTTGTTGAAGTACATCTTGTGTCCTCCTTTCAAGACACTGTCCATTCCGTTCAACTGCTCTTCCAAGTCCTTTGCTGCCTCTCATGGAATTACAATGTTATCGGCAAACCTCAAAGTTTTTATTTCTTCTCCCTGGGCCGGCCATTGTGGCCAAGCGGTTCTAGGCGCTTCAGTCTGGAACCGCGCTACCGCTACGGTTGCAGGTTCGAATCCTGCCTCGGGCATGGATGTGTGTGATGTCCTTAGGTTAGTTAGGTTTAAGTAGTTCTAAGTTCTAGGGGACTGATGACCTCAGATGTTAAGTCCCATAGTGCTCAGAGCCATTTGAACCATCTTCTCCCTCAACTTTAATTCCTACTCCAAATTATTCTTTGCTTTCCTTTACTGCTTGCTCAGTAAACATATTGAATGATATCCGGGATAGGCTACAACGCTGCCTCACTCCCTTCTCAATCACTGCTTTCCTTTCATGCCCCTGAAACTCTTATAACTGCCGTCTGTTTACTTTACAAGTTGTTGCCTTTCACTCCCTATATTTTACGCCTGCTACCTTCAGATTTCAAAGACAGTATTTCTGTCACCATTGTCAAAATCTTCCTCCAAACGTAAGTCATAGGGTCAATATTGCCTCGCGTGTTCCTATATTTCTCCTGAATCGAAATTGCTCTTCCCCAAGGTCAGCTTCTACCAGTTTTTCCATTCTTGTATAAAGAGAAGAGTGTCTACGACTCTTATTTATGAATCTCTGTAATCCCCACACCTGTCTTTAATTTCTGTTAGCAACTTGATCGTAACCGTAATGATTAAACGAGGCGCCAAGGTTAAATAGACCTGCAAGTTCAGAGGAAGCTGATACTTAAGTCACGGTAAGGAGGCGAGCTGTAATGCAACTGCTAATTTTAGGAAGAGCACACAGCATAAGGGGAGGCTCTTACACCAAGTGAGCTGAAATTGGTCCAAGTGCTCCTTACTTGTGTGGGATCACACACATGCGTACACACACACATACCCACAAATTTATACTCATCATAAATATGTTTTACGTATTTTAGTTTATACGTTATGTATCTCTGCCCACAATGAACCATGGACCTTACGATAGTGGAATGGCTTGTGTACCTCAACTATACAGATAGTTGCAACCACAACACAGGGGTATTGGTATAAAGACCAGTCTAACATGTGGTTCTAGAGGAGGGGCAGCAACCTTTTCAGTAGTTGCTGGGGATTATAACAGATAGACTAATCTAGCCTAGCAACATTAGACGGCATGGGCATATTGTGCTGGTATTGCAAACAGGCGAAGGAGAGGAGAACCTACAGCCGATATTTCTTCCAAGAACATGTAGCTCTACTCTATGGTTCAATGATGATGGCCAGAGCTACAGTGCCCCCATTCGGGCAGGCACTACTAAGGAGGGTATTGTTATTAGGAAAATCAGAACTACCGTACTAAGGGTCAGAGCACGGAAAGATGGATCCCTTAATAAGGTAGGTGCTTTAGCATTGTGTAACGGGCTTAAAGGTACCCAACAAATAGCGCGAGAGGCCGCGATCACACAGGCACACCCAACAGCCTGGCGCTTCTCAGTTCCTAGCAGCAGCTTCCACATGACGCTCACAAATCTAGACTACTTTTTGCTTCCGTGCCACACCTATCTGCGAGTCGTACTTGTCTCCTGATAGTGTCAGAGCCTCCACAGGAAGCGCTGTCAACCATGGACCACGTCGCTTCCGCCTTGTATTTGAGGACGAGCAAATTCTTCCGCTGCTTGGCACAAAAGAATCAAGCCGTTATGATCCAGCCGTTAGACAATTCAGTTAAATGCCAACAGCCCCTTCAGTACAGTTCTCTGAAGACCTTATGACTTAGAAGTCGCTATTTATGAATTAAGAGGACAATCAAAAGTGTCTGGAGTCATTACTATCAGTTACAGTCTCAGAAGCTGCGACTTTGTCGCGAATGAAGAGTGACCCAAAACAAGAATCAGTTTTCTTCACTTTTATATGTCAGAGGACTACCGGTTTCGGCCTACAAAGACCATCTTGAGATCTGCAGCGAAATACGGGAGAAACAGAAATACAACTAGCAGATTGTCTACAGCTTAAAACAATAAAATAGACCATGACGAAAAGTATTAATGACGTACATGTGCATTTGTGCCCTTTACATATGATGAGGCATACGTGTTTTATAAAAACATATCCTAATATACTGGAGCCATAGTGGTATCGTCAAATGCTAAATACAAAATCAGCGCTAGCATCGTCAAACATATATAAATAATAGTACACACAAGAGTCATCTCGTCAGCAGCACAACTGTTCAGCCGCGCGGGGTTAGCCGAGCGGTCTCGGCGCTGCAGTCATGGACTGTGCGGCTGGTGCTGGCGGAGGTTCGAGTCCTCCCTCGGGCATGGGTGAGTGTGTGTCCTTAGAATAATTTAGGTGTGTAAGCTTAGGGACTGATGACCTTAGCAGTTAAGTCCCATAAGATTTCACACACACACACACAACTGTTCAAAACAAACTGCCGTACAGTAGCCACAAAATGTTTGCATTGTAAGTTTGCCGGACGTCACTACTGTAGACGTACATATACTCTTCCATGATAGTTGTACGACGTAAAACATAGGGGGATACAATCAATAAAGTCTGTAATGGGCTTATAAGGTGTAAAAGGCATTACAGTAATAAAAAGCAATGAAATAAAACACGACAAAATGTAGATAGTTAAAAAGGAAACGTTTAAGACACAGTAATTGACATACCCTCAAGTGGTGATATTTTAGATAATGATATAAATAAATAAAAAGATTTCGGAGTACACAGAATAACATAAAAATTACAGAACAGATAGCTAAAGAAGCGCAATCAATAAAAACAGAGTGTCGCAAACAATCAGCTCCCTCTGTTGGCGCTAACACCAGACCGCCGCCTAGCCGAGAAGTGGTTGGATGAACTTGACTGCCAGAGCGCCCCTCGTACAACGCGGCACGCCGGCATTGCGCTCAGCTCAGTCGCATCCCCCTCTGTCAGCATTTGCTTTCTTTGGAATTGGAATTATTATTTTCTCCTTGAAGTCTGACCGTATTTCGCCTGTCTCATACATCTTGCTCTCCAGGTGGAAGAGTTTTGTCATGGCTGGGTCTCCCAAGTCCATCTGCAATTCTGAAGGAATGTCGTCTACTCCGGGGTTTTCTTTCGGATTAGATCTTTCAGTGCTCTGTCAAATTCTTCACGCAATTTCATGTCTCCTAGCTCATCTTCATCTACGTCCTCTTCTATTTCTATAATATTGCCTTCAAGTTCATCTCCCTTGTATGGGCCTTCTATATACTCCTTTCAGCTTTCCCTTTTTTTTTTTAGGACTGGTTTTTCATCTGAGCTCTTGATATTAATATAGCTGCTTCTCTTTTCTCCAGAGACCTCTTTAATTTTCCTGTGCGCGGTATCTGTATTTTCCCTAGTGAAATATGCTTCTAATACATTTGTCTTCTGTCCATTCCTGCTTAGCCATTTTTTTCCCTTTCTCCTTCATCATTTGCTACATTTTTAAATTTTTTCCTTTCATAAATTAAATTCAATACCTCTTATTTTATCCAGGATTTCTGATAGGCCTTATCTTTTTACCTGTTTGATCCTCTTCTGTCTCACTATTGCATCTCTCAAAGTTACCGATTCGTCTTCTACTGTGCTCCTTTCCCCTGTCCCAGTCAGTTGTTACCTAATGCTCCCTCCAAATCTCTCAACAACCTCTGGGTCTTTCAACTTATCCAGATGCCATTTACTTAATTTCCTACATTTTTGCAACCAATAAATTGTGATCAGACTCACATCTACCCTTGGAAATGACTTACAATTTAAAATCTGGATCCCAAATCTCCGTCTTACCATTATATAATTAACCTGAAATCTTCCGGTATCTACAGGTCTCTTACACGTATACAACCTTCTTTCATGATTTTTAAACCAAATGTTCGCGATGATTAAATTATGCTCTGAACAAAATTCTACCAGGTGGCTCCCTGTTTCATTCCTTTCCACCCACTTTAAATTCATCTACTATTTTTCCTTCTCTTCCTTTTCCTGCTATCGATTCATAATCACAATTAAATTTTCGTCAACCCTAACTATCTGAATGATTTCTATTATCTCATCATACATTTCTTCAATCTCTTCATCATCTGCAGAGCTAGTTGCCATATCAACATGTACTAATGTGGTGCGAATGGGATTAGTGTCTATCTTCGCTGCGATAATGCGTTCACTGTGATGTTCATTGTACCTTAACCACACTTCTACCATCTTATTCTCTATTATTATTACCCCTGCATTATCTATATTTGATTTTGTATTTATAACCCTGGATTCACCTGACCAGAAGTCCTGTTCCTCCTGCCATCGCACTTCACTAATTCTCACTACTTCTAACTTCAACGTATCCACTTCCCTTTTTATATTTTCTAGCCTTCCTACCCAATTAATGGATCTAAAATTTCACGCTCCGATCCATAGAATGCCAGTTTTGTTTCTCCTGATAACGACATTCTCCTGTGTAGTCCCCGCTGTAATTACCTCCGGAACGTTTTACCCAGGAGGATGCCATCATAATTTATTATACAGTAGAGCCGCATGCCCTCGGGAAAAATTACGGCTGCAGTTTCCCCTTGCTTTCACATCAGCACAGCATGGCCTTTTTGGTTGATATTACACACCACTGGCCATTAAAATTTCTACACCAAGAAGAAATGCAGATGATAAACGGGTATTCATTGGACATATATATTATACTAGAACTGACATGTGATTACATTTTCACGCAATTTGGGTGTATAGATCCTGAGAAATCAGTATCCAGAACAACCACCTCTGGACGTAATAACGGCCTTGATACGCCTGGGCATTGAGTCAAACAGAGCTCGTATGGCGTGTACAGGTACAGCTGCCCATGCAGCTTCAACACGATACCACAGTTCATCAAGAGTAGTGACTGGCGTATTGTGACGAGCCAGTTGCTCGGCCACCATTGACCAGACGTTTTCAGTTGGTGAGAGATCTGGGGAATGTGTTGGCCAGGGCAGCAGTCGAACATTTTCTGTATCCAGAAAGGCCCGTACAGGACCTGCAACATGCGGTCCTGCATTATCCTGCTGAAATTTAGGGTTTCTCAGGAATCGAATGAGGGATAGAGCCACGGGTCGTAACACATCTGAAATGTAATGTCCACTGTTCAAAGTGCCGTCAATGTGAACAAGAGGCGACCTAGACGTGTAACCAATGGCACCCATACCATCACACCGGGTGATACGCCAGTATGGCGATGACGAATACACGCTTCCAAAGTGCGTTCACCGCGATGTCGCCAAACACAGATGAGACCATCACGGTGCTGTAAACAGAACCTGGATTCATCCGAAAAAATGACGTTTTGCCATTCGTGCACCCAGGTTCGTTGTTGAGTACACCATCGCAGGCGCTCCTGTCTGTGATGCAGCGTCAAGGGTAAGCAGCCATGGTCTCCATGCTGCTGCAAACGTCGTCGAACTGTTGGTGCAGATGGTTGTTGTCTTGCAAACGTCCCCATCTGTTGACTCAGGGATCCAGACGTGGCTGCACGATCCGTTACAGCCATGCGGATAAGATGCCTGTCATCGGTTGGAAACTTTCCTCATGTCAGCACGTTGTAGGTGTCGCCACCGGCGCCAACCATGTGTGAATGATCTGAAAAGCTAATCATTTGCATATCACAGCATCTTCTTCCTGTCGGTTAAATTTCGCGTCTGTAGCACGCCATCTTCGTGGTGTAGCAAATTTTAATGGCCAGTAGTGTAAATGCAGATCAGTCAGTCATCCAGACGGTTGCCCCCGCAACTGCTGAAAAGGCTGCTGCCCCTATTCAGGAACCACACGTTTGTCTGGCCTCTCAACAGATATCCCTTCCATCGTGGCTGCACCAACGGTATGGCTACCAGTTCCTCTGAGACATGCAAGCCTCCCACCAGCGGCAAGGTACATAGTTCGTGGGGGTGTGGTGGGGGGGGCGAGGGGAGGGGAGGAAATGACATTATCAGAATTAAAATAACTTTTTCGTTTATGCATTTTATATTGATACATTTGAGAATATTATATTAAAAATATCTGCGTTATAAAAACATAGTTATAACGAGGAAATAGTACGGTACGAGAATTTTTATTGTATCGTGATGTGAATGAAACGGATGTATTGTGGTTTCGCTAAGCACCAAGACTGTACCTCTGACTAGTTCCGGTGCTCAGACACACAATCCACGTTTCTCCTACGTGTCTTCTGAGCTCATCTACTAACCTTTAATTGGTTGTCTTCTGGTCTTTTTTTTATCTCCTACGATCCAGCAAAGGACTTAGTCGGCCCACCCTACATCAATTTGATTTGTGACATAACTCGATCACTTACATTTAATTTTCGTGGCACTCTTAATTGTATCTTCTACTTCAGTTTCTTCCCCAATCCATCTGTTTTGTTCCCCTGGCTTTCTCAGTAATTCCATCACGCGTCTCTTCATTGTCAGCTCGACTGTCCTCAGCTTTTGAATGGTTTTCGCGTTGAAAGCCCATGTCTCACGCCCATAATTCGAAATGGTAATACACAAAGGTAGTAAAATTTCTGTTTCAGACAAGTCGAAAGCTTACTTATGAGAACCCTGTTTTGTTCAACATAAACAATCCAAGCCATTTTTTGTGTTTTTTTCTTGTTTCGGTTTTCAGTCCGAAAACTGCTTTGATGCAGCTCTCCATGCTACTCCACCCTGCGAAAGAATGTTCAGCATCGCTGCACAATTTTTGTCCTTCCCCCTCCCCCCCCCCTCCCACCCTTCACATTTCCTGCATTACCAGATTGACGATTCATCGTTTCTACAATTCTCTAGAACGCCAACCGACCTCGTTTAATGGCGAATTTTACCGGTTTTTCCATTCTTCTGCAAATAATTCGTGTCAGCAGTCTACAACCATGACTTATACAATGGGTTGGTAATACCCACACCTGTCTTCTGCTACTGGAATTAGGTGGAATTTGAAATGGCTGTAGGTGAAGGAGAGATGGGAGATTTGATACTGTGGGAAGAATTTAACAAAAAAACTGAAAGATCTAAGTTCAAACAAGGAACGTGGAGTAGGCGGCACTCTCTCAAAATTAGTGAGGCCGTTGGAAGAACATACCACAACCAAACTTTTCCACTTGGTATATAAGATAGGCTTTCGTTAGGTGGGTCGATGGTAAAGATCAACGCTAGCAATGTTTGTTCGTGTGGAACTGATATTGAGGTTTGGAGTCCACGTTAAACTGTATACCCCCTGAAGGGCACAATAGAATGACGTTTTAAAAAGTTGGAACATCGTAGAGGATGAAATTTTGAACATGCTGATACACGGGAGCCATAGTCGGAAATGTAAAATAAAGTGCACTTTCTGCGCATTCGACAGTCTGAATGAAACGCCAGAATACTGCTGTTTTGAAAACGTTTATTGACAGTCGAGTACCATCAAATACTGTAAACCGAATCTGTGGCTTCACTACTTTAGATTAAGTTTTGAGTGTGACGACCAAAAACCTCGTTACATACTGTGCATCTACGAACCATGTTTCGACCGATTCTCTGTAAGATGTCGCGCTCTTCTTTGGTAGTATCAAACGCTGTGAACATTCGCTCAATAGGCTCAGGTACTGTTCCCATCGGTCCTGAGTACGCAAGGGGCTTCAATCCCGGAGGTAAATGTCAAGAGGAGTGGGGTCAGACATGCCCTAGCCCCACGATCAAAGTGCGCTGGAGCACCGTCGTTCTGAAACCACAAACTAGTGTGCAGTTACAAGTCAGTGTCCCCCAGTAGTTCAGGCAAGGAGTTGTCCAGGAAGTTCAAATACCATGCACCATTCAAACGTTCTGGTAAGATGTGTGGTCCAGTAAGGTTATATCCAAGAATTCCAGCCCAAATGTCCACTGAGACTGTCACTTAGCAACTTGTCATACAGGTTGTGTGTGGATTTTCAACAGCCCAAAGGTGACTGAAGGTTCCGTACAGCAAAACGTTCGAAATTTTGTCCTCTACCATCTCTCAAATTTTTTAAGTGTCAGCCTGCTGCAACCTTTATAACTGGCTGGATATGTCAGCTCAAAAGTTGGAGAAATAGGGCCATGCCTAGTAAAGCACTGCGGTTTCCAAATCAACCTTCACGTTGACGACCTATTTTCTTTTTTTTAATGCAAGATGTGTGAGACAAGTGGAATACTCACTGCGTTCAATACAAGGATACGGATCATTTGTACAATAATAATGTAAGTGTGTAGTTTATAGGATGTGTTTTTATCACATGGAGGGTGGATGTTATTTTACCGAGGCAGTTAGAAGAGTGAAGCGCATGACGATCGTGCAGTTGGAAGTAGTATGTGTTATTGTGACCTGGAGTGTAGGTCTAATTGTACCAAGGTAGGGAACTTACTTTTCAGTAAGCAGAGTGAAATCCAGTTTTGCAGATAGTCGTAAACGTCTCCGAGTGCCATATTACGGCGCGCTGTGGTTCTCCGCCCACATGCGAGAAACAGAAGACAATCGACTCTGCGCCTCTACAGTGGCGCCGCCAGAGACTGCCAAGTCTCCCTACGCTCCACCCCCCCTCTCCCCCCTCCCCGCGCTCCCACCCCTTACTCCTTGAGCGCAATCCGTTCCGATGCGCGTCGCTCGCCACGCTACGCCTCACTGCTCAATTACCCGGAAAATTATTTAATGCGCCACGCTGCGGCGCCAAGGGCAGACGCCCTAGTCGCGGTTCCTTGTTCTCCGCTTCGCAGGTGTTCAGCTTCCACGCTCCCCGCCTACTGTGTGCTTCCTCCCTACCGAGAATACCGCTTCCTCGCGACAGCTTCTGGGTTCCGTCTGCGCTCTTGAGCAATTGAATTAGCTGCTGTGCTGGAGGGAGAAAGCACCTGTAGCCACGGCGTGTTACGTGACTGGGACCTAGCCAGACCTTACACCGGCTGTCAGCGTGACACGGGAGAGCCTCGTTGGAAAGACACTGTGTCTGCAGGCGTGTTGCCTGCTTGAATAACGGCTGACTGGCGCACTGACGTCAGACAGCTGCCAGGATTTTCGCTTGTGCGCTTGTGTTACGAGAGGACAGCCAGTATTGTCCATCTCAAATATTTTCACTGGGCAAAATACCAGTCATCTCTGGAAAATAACACAGTGGTTTCTTTGGAATGCTATAGCAAATGTAGTATTGCTACAAGGGCTCACATCACTTTCCAACGATGCCGTTAAGTCATGGCATAAAGAAGGTTCCATGTGGTGCTGTGCCGGAACGGCAGAAAGTAGCTACCTACAACTCTCAGACATGCTACCATCCTCGCTGTGGATGAAGTTGGGTAATTTGTTCATGTACAACATGGACTATCCAGCGTATCTGCAAGCAGAGCAATACTGCGGTGATCCTGCGTACCCGGTAGTATTGCCCAAGCTGCCTCCCCCCGACCCACATACCCCTGTCATTAAACTATTATTCTACAATTTTAATAAACATTTCTGGAAGAGTGATTAAAATTTTTTTTAATTTTTTGTTTTTAAAATTAAGACTGAATTTTAAAAACAAAAAATATTATTTTACAATTTTTTTCTACGCAAATTTAGCAAATTTTATGATTTCGTAAATAACTTTGGTAAAAATGAAGCATTATTCAAAAATTTTACTTAAATGATCAACACTGAAGCGCCAAAGAAGCCGGTACAGGAATGCGTATTCAAATACAGAGATATTTAAACAGGCAGAATATGGCTCTGCGGTCGGCAACGCCTATATACACTGTGTGATCAAAAGTATCCGGACACCTGGCTGAAAATGACTTACAAGTTGATGGCGCCCTCCATCGGTAATGCTAGAATTAAATACGGCGTTGGCCAACCCTTAGCCTTGATGACGGCTTCCACCCTCGCAGGCCAACGTTCAGTCAAGTGCAGGTAGGTTTTTTGCAGAACGGCAGCCCATTCTTCACGGAGTGCTGCACTGTGGAGAGGTATCGATGTCGGTCGCTGAGGTCTGTCACGAAGTCGGCATTCCTAAATACCCCAAAGGTGTTCCATATGATTCAGGTTAGGACTCTGTGTAGGTCAGTCCATTACAGGGATGATATTGTCGTGTAACCACTCCGCCACAGCCGTCTATTGCTTAAAACATGAATGTAGGCCTATGCTGTGATAGTGCCAAGCAAAACAACAAGGGGTGCAAGGCCCATCCATGAAAAACACAACTACACCATAACACCACCACCTCCGTCCTTTACACACGTTGGCAGATGGCGTTCACCGGGCATTCACCATACCCACACCCTGCCATCGGATTCCCACATTGTCTACCGTGATTCGCCACTCCACACAACCTTTCTTCCACTATTCAGTAGTCAAATGTTTACGCTCCTTATACCAAGCGAGGCGTCATTTGGCATTTACCGGCGTGATGTGCGGCTTATGAGCAGGCGCTCGACCATGAAATCCAAGTTTTCTCGCCTCCTGCCTAACTTTCATAGTACTTGCATTGGATCCTGATGCAGTTTGGAATCCCTGTGTGATGGTCTAGATATATGTCTGCCTATTACACATTACGATCTTCAACTGTCGACGGTCTCTGTCAGTCAACGGACGAGGTCGGCCTGTACGCTTTTGTGCTGTACGCGTCCCTTCACGTTTCCACTCACGGAAACAGTGGGCCTAGGGATGTCTAGGAGTGTGGAAATCTCGCGTACAGACTTATGACAAAAGTGATACCCAATCACCTGACCACGTTCGAAGTCGGTGAGTCCCGCGGAGCGCCCCATTGTGTTTTCTCACGATGTCTAATGACTACTGAGGTCGCTGATACGGAGTACCTGGCAGTAGGTGGCAGCACAATGCACCTAATATGAAAACGCATGTTTTTGAGGGTTTCCGGATACTTTTGATCACATTGAGTATGACAACTAGTCTGTGGCGCTGTTGTTAGATCGGTTGCTGCTGCTACAATGGCAGGTTATCAAGATTTAAGTGAGTTTGTACGTAGTGTTATAATCGGCGCGACACAGCATCTCCGAGGTAGCCATGAACTGGGGATTTTCCGTTTGTACATTTCACGAGTGTACCGTGAATAATAGGAATCCGGTAAAACATCACATCTCCGACATCGCTGCGACCAGAAGAACATCCTGCAAGAACGGGACCAACGAGGACTGAAGAGAACGTTCAGCATGACAGAAGAGCAACCCTTTCGAAAATTGCTGCAGATTTCAATTCTGGGTCACCAACAAGTTGCAGCGTGCGAACCATTCAACGAAAGATCATCGATGCAGGTTTTCGGACGCGAAGGTCTACTCGTGTACCCATGATGTCTGCACGACACAAAGCTTTACGCCTCGCCTGTGGCCGTCACCACCGACATTGGACTGTTGATGACTGGAAACATGTCACCTGGTCGGACGAGCCTCGTTTCAAATTGTATCGAGCGGATGGACGTGTACGAGTATGGAGACAGTCTCAGGAATCCGTGGACCCTGCATGTCAGCAGGGTGGAGACTCTGTAATGGCGTGGGGCGTGTGCAGTTGGAGTGATATGGGACCCCTGACACGTCTAGATACGACGCCGACAAGTGACACGAACGTAAGCATCCTGTCTGATCACCTGCATCCATTCATGTCCACCGTGCATTCCGACGGACTTGGGCAATTTCAGCAGGAGAATGTGAAATGCGACACGCCGCACGTACAGAATTGCTAGAGGGTGGCTCCAGAAACACTCTTCTGAGTTTAAACACTTCCACTGGCCACCAAACTGTCAAGACATGCAGATTATTCAGCATATTTGGGATGCCTTGCAACGTGCTGTTCAGACCAGATCTCCGTCACATCGTGCTCTTACGGATTTATGGACAGCCCTGAAGGATTCATGGTGTCAGTTCACTCCAGCACTACTTCAGATATTAGTCGAGTTCATGCCACGTCTTGCTGCGACACTTCTGCGTGTTCGCGGGGGACCGTACACTATATTAGGCAGGTGTACCAGTTTCTTTCGCTCTTGATGTTACAGGATGCTACTCCAGGCGGGTGTAAAATGAATGCGTGCAACGGAAAATACTGAACTCGAAAATGAAGATTTGGCCCTGTCTGACTACCCCCTGAAGCAGATCTTAGTGTCTCTTAATGGCATTATTATCTCCCCCTTCTTGCTCTTTAACATATAAATTACAACATAAACATAAATGAATGTTTAAGGGAACTACTAACTACAAAATGATAAATGCTGTTTCTGATACTAAAATGTAGACTTTCACGGCCGGAAATATCATGTCCATTATAATTATCCGGGCTGTTATGCCGTGGTCGGTTGATGAATTCTGTGTCGATTCCCAACGTTTCGGCTCCGACTGCGGGAGACATCTTCAACGGGGTCCGTAGGTCGATGGAAGGTCCAACACACCCACTGGCTCACGCAGTAGCGAGATACAGATATGATTGATCACTTGCGCAAATCTGCCCTTTTTTATGGCTATGCGATCTAATATAAATAATGTGACTGACTGATATCACTTTCGTATCAAACACTAGAAGACACTACTTTCAAAGATGATCTACAGTGGTGTGCAACCTCAGAGGAAATAAAACGTACGTGATCACAGCTGTTTAGCTTTATAGCCCTAATATGCCGAAGCAATTAGCCATATCACCGCATATACTGCGTCTGGTGCGTTGGAGTGGCGGTTCTCGTACACGTCTGCGACGATGGAAGAACTCCAGCCACAAATAAAAACTCTTTCAAACATCAGGACTGCAGAAGGCAGTCCTCTGACTAGTATAATATAATACTGTCTTCTCTCTTCTGTGTTGTACAGAAAAGAAACGCCAACTCCCAGCCAGAAGGACGGAATTCAGATAATGTCTCTACGTGAGTATAGGCAGAAGAAGTGCTATAAATCACTGAACGTTGCATACTCAACGACAACTCTCTACCTGGAGGCTGTCCATAATCGTATGAGTTCGCAACAGTACAGTGCCTATCCATTCTAACTATAAAACCTCCTGAGAGAAAAGACTAAAAAAATGGCTCTGAGCACTATGGGACTTAACATCTGTGGTCATCAGTCCCCTAGAACTTAGAACTACTTAAACCTAACTAACCTAAGGACATCACACACATCCATGCCCGAGGCAGGATTCGAACCTGCCACCGTAGCAGTAGCGTGGTTCCGGACTGAAGCACCGAGACACGCTCGGCCACTGCTGCCGGCCAGAGCAGAGACAACAAGTCCGTCTGTACCAACAATAGCTGATACTGAGCGACCGTCAAACACGGACGCTCAAAACGGAAGACCACCTTCTCTCCACTACTGGCTTACCAGAAAAGCTCGGCTCCCCTCCCTTGCAACTGCAGAAGGCGAATCATATACTCGAAACCACTGAATATTCTTCGTCTCTACCGATTCTTCCGAACGCCGACCAACCATATTTTAGTCTTTTGTCATCCAGTGTGGAAAGTTTGCGAGGAAATACCTATACCCGTTAACTAGGAACTCATACAATGATAGGCATCTCATATGGGCTTGTAAATCACCTGCATTCTTTTGGTAACGATATATCTACTGTATATATTAAAAGTTCTTTTCTGAATTTTTTTCGTCCAAACCACGTCATTTCTTAGGTTGGTTGCTTGATTTGCGGGAGGGACCAAACAGCGAGAACATCGGTCCCATCGGATTAGGAAAGGATGGGGAAGGAAGTCAGCCGTGCTCTTTCACAGGAACCATCCCGGTATTTGCCTGAACCGATTTAGGGAAATGACGGGAAAGCTAAATCAGGTTGGCCGGACGCGAGTTTGAACCGTCGTCCTCCCGTATGAGAGTTCAGTGTGGTAACCACAGCGCCATCTTCCTCAGTCATTTCCTTGTTATCTATGCTTCATGCAGCAGCAGGCTGCTACGTCGCAATCTTGCTGTAACTTGTTCATCCTAACTGCGGCACATGAATATTCTGACGCATAAGAGGCAACCCACTGGATTTCGTCCGTAGTTTCAAAACCTTAGGAATAAGCATTCTCTGTTCACATGAAATCGCGTTTCAGATGGAGGAAGGTAACGCGACGGTTACTGTTACGGACGAATTTTACTTTCTCACTATACAAGGAGCGTCTGAGAAGTTCGGTGAATGAACTCAGAGAACAAAGGAAAGAAGAGTTACAGACAAAATATCTTTACTGGTCTACAAAGTATTCACTATTAGCTGTGAACCACTTGTGATATCAGTTGCAAATCTGCTGTAAACTTTCAGAAATTGCTTCTTGTAGAATCACTCGAAGCACCGTAGTCACGCGTTGTCGGACATCCGCACCACTACAGGAGATGAGACCTGGGGCTGCCAACACGACCCGGAGAGCAAGGGACAGTCAATGGCATGGTGTTCATCGTCTTCACCGCCTCCTTCGGCTTGAAATTCATTGTGCATCAGACACTTGTTGTCGGAAAAGGCGAGAAAAAAATGGTTCAAATGGCTCTGAGCACTATGGGACTTAACATCTGAGGTCATCAGTCCCTAGAACTTAGAACTACTTAAACCTAACTAACCGAAGGACGTCTCACACATCCATGCCCGGGGCAAGATTCGAACCTGCGACCGTAGCGGTCGCGCGGTTCCAGACTGAAGCACCTAGAACCGCTCGACCACAGCGGCCAGCTGAAAAGGCGATAGACATCGTCTTAATCTTCTATTTTGCAGGCGACCGTTTTTTGGCAGAAATTCATGTTGGATCAAACTCTTGCTGTCGAAAAAGGCGATTGATATCGTCTTAATCCTAGATTTTGTCAGGAAGCTACTTTTGGGAGGCTGGGAAGACGATGAACACCATGCCACTGACTGTCCCTTCCTCTCCGGGTCGTGTTGGCAGCCCCAGGTCTCATCTACTGTAGTGGTGCGGATATCCTACAATGCTTGACCACGGTGTTTCGAGCCATTCCACAAAAACCGGTTGCTGACAGCTTCCAACGGCTTTACAACCGATGTCAGAAGTGTGTTGTAGCTAATGGTGATTACTCTGAAGGCCAGTACAGGTATTTCTTTGTGACTTTTTGTTTCCTTTATTTCCTGAGACCATTCACGGAACTTTTGACTTGCACATTGCTTTACAGAACACTCTGCACTTTACTAAGATATTAGGTGGAAATGGTATTCTTACTTGCATTCTGATCTGAAAGGTTCAGTTATTGTTTTATGCTTAGGATCAATGATTACCTGTCTGACGGGACATCCTCATTTGCACTGCTGGAAGCTGGAAGCCGAAAGCAAACACGTTATTCAATTCTTGCAAAGTTTCTTGACGAACCATTAATCATTTACTGTATGGAAAGAAGCTATACAAAATCAATTTTCGTCGCTCTTAGATTATGTAAGCGCTTGTATATGTTTCTTCTGTTAAATATACAAGGTCAGATTGCGTTATCACATTATTTACAAGGGTATAAAGATTCACAATTACTGCATATCTAAAAAGTATACGGCTTTCTTTCGCTGCTCATTGGTGTAGTGCAGTTTTGTAAAACACATAAAAATCAAGACAGTTTACCAAACATCTTTCTGCTGTTACAGCTCGACTGTTTCGTAAAGCTACACTTTTACATGAGCAGAACATATGCTGAATCACTATGCCCGTTCTCGTACTAGTAGAGTTGTCTTTCTATTTTGTATATTTGTTGTATGATCTTAGTTTCTGATAAGAGGGATAAAGTAAGCAAAGGTCCTTTATTATGGAATAGAAGAATAAACTCTTTCACCTCTCCCACTAGCGTGTCGTTCTCAAACTTGATTTTAAGCAAGACGTTATTCTTCTCTCTGCTACTCTTCATCACCTTCGTGTCTCGTTTGCTTATCCTTAAACTACGTTCCGTCCTCTCTATGCTGATCATACCTATCAAGAGGTCGGTCTCCTAACACTTCCTGATACGGGCTATGTCGCCTGCGAGCCATAGCGTTAGTACATTTTCCCCTTGCACTGTTATTCTTCTTCTGAAATTTCCTTTCTCTTTTCCCATTGCTTCTCCAACTTATCGGAAATGGAGTAGTGATGACCCTTTCTTACGTTGTTTTTAACGTGTCCTACTTAACCTTTTTTATTGCTTCCACTTTCGTTTTTGGAATTAAATTGCTACCGCATCAAAATCTGGTTCTTATTAAACACAAAGCTATGGATATGTCGTGACCTGCTTGTCCCTGTTTTGGTGGAGTTCTATACTTAACCTTACTATTCACCACAAACAAGAGATCTGGGTTCGAATCCCGGTATGGCACAAATTTCCTTTTGCTACGACGTATTCACTATGTTGCAACTTGAGCATTTATGAGCGGTTTTCATTGATATTATTTAATTTCATTGTGTCATTGCATGGTTTCATCATACTCATCTATCCCTTCCTTTCATTTCAGTGACTCTAATTCAGTCCACTATTTCATGCGTCTTCTGTCCTTCCGTAGTCACAAAATCGAATATTGGTATCTTCTTAAAACATACATTCGGCGTGTGTGACGAAATGAAAGCTTGTTTGGTTGGTAGACGCGTTTGGCTTCTCTTTCTTTTCTAAACATCTTCAGTTGCCTATAATACATATTTTGCTCCTTACTGTATGTCTATATCAACAAGTAATTTTGAGCTTGTTTCTACAACACAGTCTTTTGGCTTTTTTTATAGTCTCTTGTTTCAATTACGATTTGTTGTTACCGTTTTCACATGTATGCCACAACGAAACTACGTTCAAAGATTGTGTTCAGTCCGGAATGTTTTGTCCTTCATATTTTCGTGAACATTTGATAGTCATAACGCGATTTTCACCAATTTGTTCTCAAGAACCCACATTTATAATAGGTCTTTTACACCTACAGCGTTACCAAATTCTGCGGTGTATTTTTCTGTTCTTTCTATAACGACTGGCTGTATACATTTCAGTTATTCGTCAATTTGTTGTAGCTTGTGTTCCTTATTTGTTTGTTTGTGTGTGTGTGTGTGTGTGTGTGTGTGTGTTTCGTTTTTGATAGTAATTTGTATTTAATTTTTTTATTTTTATAAAGGGATAGTTTCGCATGGCCTTCTTCTGTTTCGGTACTTATTCAATGAGTTGCTATTTGTACGACGTTGGTCGTTAATTCCTTTTTGTTCCTAATACGAACTTTCTATACATTAAAATTCTTGTCTAAGGTCGGCAGTTTGCTGTTGTAGTTGTCCATTCCAACAATTACAACTTTTTCCATTCCAACAATTACAACAAGTAATAGTATTGTTTAATTTCTATGCATTTGAGGTGGACAGCAAAGGTTAGATAGGTGTTTTCACATTTGTAGTTTCTTACGTGTTCTTTATGCCGTTTTATGACTTTTTGTCTTTATCCAAAGATGCACTGATTTGTAGTATTGTCACTGTAGCTACGATTGGTGGAACTTAAATAGTAGCAACTATTTATTCACAACCGATACAAAAGTGTTACATGTTTGCACCTGTTACTGTCCTTGAAAGTAGTCACCAGTGTTGTGTGGCACCCGTTGCCAGAGATGTGGAAGGCGTAGTATACGGTTAGCAGAGGCTGCTCTGTTGATGGTGCGAATGGAGCGGTCTACTGCATCGAATCTCTGGTACAGTTCTGAAGCGAATGCCAAGACGTGAGACCAACACTAGTCCGCAGTCTGGCTGGAGTCTGTACAGCGGGAACACACAACACCGAAACTCACAGCACATAAAGAAGAAAGCTCGGTCGGTTATCGAAATGCTGCGTATAAAATGGAAACAACAACCCGACGGAACACTCAAAAGATCACTATTAATTCGTCTATTGCTGTCACTTTTCTGAAAATATCATACTAGTGTCTCCCTCACTGGAGGGACAGAGAAGGTCGTCCGTACCACACTGATCGCGGTTATTTCACTCAGTGGTGCTTGTCCACTAGCAGTGACATCTCCTCGCAAACGCCGTTGCTCTCGGTCGGTAAGTGAAAGCTGTTTCCCACTGCGTTGTCCGTGGTGAGAAGCAATACCCGAAATGTGGTATTCTCGGCACACTCCTGACACTGTGGTTCTCGGAATACTGAATTCCCTAAGGATTTCCGAAATGGAATGTCCCGTGCGTGTAGCTCCAACTACCATTCCGCGTCCAAAGTCTGTTAATTCCCGTCTTGCGGCCATGATCAGGCCGTAAACCTTTTCTCATGAATCACCGGAGTACGAATCCACATCTACATCATACTCCATAAGCCACCTAATGGTGTCCGGCGGAGGGTACTTTCGGTTCTATTACGTGATCCCTCCAACCCTTTTTCACTCGTGAATAGTGCATGGGAAGAATTGTTGTCGGTAAGAATTTTCTTCTCGTGGTCAATACGCGAGATGTATGTGGGGGGAAGTAATATGTTGTCTGACTTCTCCTGAAAAGTGCTGTCCCACAATTTCAACAGTAAATTTTTCACTGATGCACAACGCCTCTCTTGTAACGTCTGCCAGTGTAGTTTGTTTAGCATCTCCGTAACGCTCTCTCGCCAGCTAACCGATCCCGTGACGATGCGTGCCGCTCTTCGTTAGATCTTCTCTATCTCTATCAGTCCTATCTGATAGGGATTTCAGATAGATGGACAATATTCAAGAATCGGGCGAACAAGCGCCTTATAAGCCATTTCTTTCGTGGATGAGTTACATTTCCTTAAGATTCTTCCAATGAATCTGAGTCCGGTGTCTGCTTTCCCACTATCTCTTCTATATGGTCAATCTACTTAAGGTCACTCTGGATCGTTACAGCTAGATATCTTACGGCAGACGCTGTCTCTAGCCGTTTGTCATCAATAGTATAGCTGTACAGTAGTGGATTTTTTTCCTATGTATGCGCAATATGTTACATTTATTGACGTTCAGAGTCAACTGCCAGAGTCTGCACCATTCATCAATTCTCTGCAAGTCGTTCTGCAAATTCTTATTATTTTCTGGCGTTGCTACTTCGGTATAGACGACTGCATCATCTGCGAATAGCCCTAAAGAGCATCCGACGCTTTCTACTAGATCATTTACATATATTGTGAACAACAACGGTTCTATCACAGTTCCCTCTGGTATTCCAGATGTTACCTTTACATCTGTCTATTTAGTTCCGTTAAGAGCGACGCGTTGAGTTATGTCTGCAAGAAAGTCTTGAATCCAATCGCAGGTCTGCCCCGATATTCCCTAAGCTCGTATTCTTTTTTTTTTTTTCACTAAACGGCAATGCCCTTTTATGGCTTGCGTACGCATACTACCGTCATCTATATACACTCCTGGAAATGGAAAAAAGAACACATTGACACCGGTGTGTCAGACCCACCATACTTGCTCCGGACACTGCGAGAGGGCTGTACAAGCAATGATCACACGCACGACACAGCGGACACACCAGGAACCGCGGTGTTGGCCGTCGAATGGCGCTAGCTGCGCAGCATTTGTGCACCGCCGCCGTCAGTGTCAGCCAGTTTGCCGTGGCATACGGAGCTCCATCGCAGTCTTTAACACTGGTAGCATGCCGCGACAGCGTGGACGTGAACCGTATGTGCAGTTGACGGACTTTGAGCGATGGCGTATAGTGGGCATGCGGGAGGCCGGGTGGACGTACCGCCGAATTGCTCAACACGTGGGGCGTGAGGTCTCCACAGTACATCGATGTTGTCGCCAGTGGTCGGCGGAAGGTGCACGTGCCCGTCGACCTGGGACCGGACCGCAGTGACGCACGGATGCACGCCAAGACCGTAGGATCCTACACAGTGCCGTAGGGGACCGCACCGCCACTTCCCAGCAAATTAGGGACGCTGTTGCTCCTGGGGTATCGGCGAGGACCATTCGCAATCGTCTCCATGAAGCTGGGCTACGGTCCCGCACACCGTTAGGCCGTCTTCCGCTCACGCCCCAACATCGTGCAGCCCGCCTCCAGTGGTGTCGCGACAGGCGTGAATGGAGGGACGAATGGAGACGTGTCGTCTTCAGCGATGAGAGTCGCTTCTGCCTTGGTGCCAATGATGGTCGTATGCGTGTTTGGCGCCGTGCAGGTGAGCGCCACAATCAGGACTGCATACGACCGAGGCACACAGGGCCAACACCCGGCATCATGGTATGGGGAGCGATCTCCTACACTGGCCGTACACCACTGGTGATCGTCGAGGGGACACTGAATAGTGCACGGTACATCCAAACCGTCATCGAACCCATCGTTCTACCATTCCTAGACCGGCAAGGGAACTTGCTGTTCCAACAGGACAATGCACGTCCGCATGTATGCCGTGCCACCCAACGTGCTCTAGAAGGTGTAAATCAACTACCCTGGCCAGCAAGATCTCCGAATCTGTCCCCCATTGAGCATGTTTGGGACTGGATGAAGCGTCGTCTCACGCGGTCTGCACGTCCAGCACGAACGCTGGTCCAACTGAGGCGCCAGGTGGAAATGGCATGGCAAGCCGTTCCACAGGACTACATCCAGCATCTCTACGATCGTCTCCATGGGAGAGTAGCAGCCTGCATTGCTGCGAAAGGTGGATATACACTGTACTAGTTCCGACATTGTGCATGCTCTGTTGCCTGTGTCTATGTGCCTGTGGTTCTGTCAGTGTGATCATGTGATGTATCTGACCCCAGGAATGTGTCAATAAAGTTTCCCCTTCCTGGGACAATGAATTCACGGTGTTCTTATTTCAATTTCCAGGAGGGTATGTGCATATCGCTGTCCCACGACTTTTGTCACCTCAGTATATCAATAAATTTCTTTTTTGAATTTTTTTGCGCCGAAACCATGTCATTTGTTTATTATCTGTAGTTGATGCAGCAGCAAGCTACTACTCCGCCGTCTTTCTGTAACTTGTTGATCCCGACTGTGACACGCTAATATTCTGACACATAAGAGCAACCCACCAAAATAACTCTGTAATTGCTAAACAGTAGGATTAAGCATTTTCTGTTTGAATGAAATTACGTTTCGTATGCAGAAATATCAGTCGACCGTAACTGTTAGTGAAGAGTTCTACTTTTTCAGTATACACCGGTCTAAGAAATATCATTCCTGTTCCTTGTGTTCCGCTTTGTCTTTTATTCAATATCCATGATTCACTCCCATACGATACGGCTAACAATGAAACTGTTTTATAAAATTTCAGTTGTCTGTTTTTCCTATGTTTATGCTTTGCAGTACTGTTAATTATTCCATAGACACTTCCACATCTATTCGTCATAACGTGCATATCTTCTTTGGATTCATATCATAACCTACATCCAAGATACTTAAAATATTTTATGTGTTTAGTTGTTTCATTAAGTACTATCTTATTTCTCACTGAATATTTTCGACAAAAAACCATTTGCTTAGATTTATCATAAGTCTTTTTCACATTTTGTTCTGGACATGTTTTGTTTAGTTCATAACTTCTTTAAATGTTCTTCTCTTGGAGAAAATCAGTGTACGATCGTGAGCATAAAGGAATGATTTTAACTTTACCGAACTATTAATTGCATTCAGAGTTTATCCTAGTATTCCATCTGCGAACTGCATCGTCAGTGTGAGCAGCACAGGGGATAAACTACGGCCTTGTCTCACCTCTTTATTTATTTGTATCGGTTCTCAATATAAGCATTATATCTCCAAGATTAGTCGTGCTTTTATACATACTTTTGATAGGTGACACACTATGTGATTAAAAGTATCCAGACACCCAAAAACATAGGTTAGGTTAGGTGCATTGTGCTGCTACCTACTGCCAGGTACTGCATATCAGTGACTTCAGTCGTCATTAGAAATCGTGAGAGAGCAGAATGGGGCGCTCTGCGGAACTCACGGACTTTGAACGTGTCATACGTCTGTACGCGAGATTTCCACACTCCTAAGCATCCCTAGGTCCACTGTTACTCGATGTGAAAGTGAAGTGGAAAGTGAAGGGACACGTACAGCATGAAAGCGTACAGGCCGACCTCGTCTGTTGACTGACAGAGACCACCGACAGTTGAAGAGGGTCGTACGTGTAATAGGCATACATCTATCAGACCGTCACACAGGAATTCTATACTGCATCAGGATCCACTGCAAATACTATGACAGCGGGAGGTGAGAAAACTTGGATGTCATGGTGGAGCAGATGCTCATAAGTCGCTCATCACGCTGGTAAATGTCAAACGACGCCTCGCTTGGCGTAAAGAGCGTAAACATTTGACTACTGAACAGTGGAAGAAACGCTTTGTGGAATGACGGATCACGGTACACAATGTGGCGATCCGATGGCAGAGTGTGGGTATGGCGAATGCCCGGTGGACGTCATCTGCCAGCGTGTGTAGTGCCAACAGTAAAATTCGGAGCATTCATCTTTCTTTTAATACAATTGCAGCGAATAAATTAATGTACCAAGAAAATAAAATTTTATACACTTTCTTATGATGTCTGCAAACTTTGAAACAAATTTCATACCAAGAAACGTTGGGTACGGTGAATCACTTTTAGGAGAGCAATCCCAAGAAATACGACGCCTACTTCACGTGACGCATGGGCGAATAGGGACCGTGTTGATTTGGTGTTTATGTCTAATTGCGGGAGGCCAGATTTCAGAGAAACTCGCTAAGGGTGTCACTAAATCATTGTAACAGTTTTATTCCTGCCAGCTGTGATGGACGGGCGCACTAAGTAACAGCTGCAATTGTTACAAATTTATCACCATTCCGTGGAGAGGTGATACTCGGTATAGTCATCGCCTAAATCATGCATATCGATTTCTTAAGTCATGTTATGAAATATTTCGCAGCGTGGAAGCCAAAGCATACAGGAAGGCGACGTTGAAACTGAAGAGTTCCTCATGGTGAGTTCAAGGATAATTTTAGGGAGCAGCACTTCCTATAAGGCGAAGTTACGTCGCTAATTATGTAAGGGAACAACCTTCACAGTGTGGTGTCACCGCCAGACACCACAGTTGCTAGGTGGTAGCCTTTAAATCGGCCGCGGTCCGTTAGTATACGTCGGACCCGCGTGTCGCCACTATCAATGATTGCAGACCGAGCACCGCCACACGGCAGGTCTAGTCTGGAGAGATTCCCTAGCACTCGCCCCAGTTGTACAGTCGACTTTGCTAGCGATGGCTCACTGTCTACATACGCTCTCATTTGCAGAGACGATAGTTTAGCATAGCCTTCAGCTACGTCATTTGCTACGACCTAGCAAGGCGCCATATTCAGTATTTAGAATGAATTCTGAACAGACAATATTGTGAATCATGTACCGTCAAGAGCGACGTTCATCATTAATGGATTAAAGTTAAGTATCAAACTAATTACGTCCGCTTTCTCAATTCTAATTCCCTGTCATGATCTTGACCTCACGTCAGTATAGTTCTTTCCTCCTCACGCCAGCCTGTGTGAGCTAAAATGCGTGCATTTCGGCCTCCTCTAGTAACACGGTGTTGGCTCTTCTGCCAACACAACACACAGAAAGCTGGAACTTTTCAAATAGGTCCACCTTTAGCTGAAAAGAAACTTGCAATCCAGATTTATGAGTCGCGCTAGATAACCCAATATTTAGGCATTTACCTCAGACGGAGGACTGTCATTCAAAGTCAACATCAACAAATTATTTGCAGAATAGAGCTAATATTTCGAATATGGTTGTCACGGTAGCCAAAGTGAGATTAAAATTTCCACTTGGTGTGCTGCGACTGTCCCATTAAGCCATAGTCTCGTATGAGGTAGGCATTTACGCACATAAGCTCTCGTAGATCCGACCAGTTACGGCTTTGCCATCACATTCGTGCAAGAATGTTGCACTAGAGACTGTCGGTAATTAAAGAATATCTACTTACACAAAATTAACTTCTAGAAACGACGGAAGACGATATCTGTGCAATTTCATCAAGGCAAATGGGGTGCGACTGTATCGTAGAACGTTCCTTCGAACCGTCCCTGAAGCTTCTGTTGCGTCGCCAAGTCCCTCTCGCGGCCGCGCCGGAAGTGACGCACTCTTAGGTGAGCGCTGCGCTCGAGGCTGATTACTTCTCCGCATTTTTAGTCCGAAACGTTTATTGACAGACCCGGATTAATTCTCTGCACTGCTAAACCCATGAAATCAGTCTACATAAGGATGGCCACCCTGCTTCGAACTGCGAGATTGTGTTAAATGTCTCACTACTCAAAAGTCAACATTAAACAACCCTGTAGCAGCCCAGCCACATTCAGGAAAGAGAGTGCTAGATCCGACCACTGTGCTGGAATATGCACACCGTTAACACGTCACACGCCACCTGCAGTTAGCTTCTAACAACTTCTACAGATGATCTCCATACAACAATACTGTAATACACCTCGATGCCAAAAGAAAAAAATCACGCAAGAAGAGAAAACTCAAATTTTCCAAGGAAGTGGATGGAATTTATTAGCTTTAATTAATCCTCGCCAAGTCCACTTAGTTCGGTGAACATTATCTCCAGCTAGGTAATAGCTCCACACTGTGGAGTAAGATGCCTCTTCCTGGAGAGATTGGCACACTCATGTAGGGGCAACAGTCGCTCAGAAAAGCGGTTAAGGACTGAACAGGCTTCCATACCGGCACTTGCGAACTCACTTTCCGTCTTTATAACCATTGCATATATCATAATTGTAACTTTGTTGATCGTCAAGAACCACTAATTCATGTCTACGGTCACGCACGTTAAAACATCACGCAGGGCTCACGACTTGCCACCTGCCGACAGACTCCCCGATTTCGCGAGCTCTAAAACGCTTCACGAAATTATTTAACATTAAGCTTTTCAGTCAGGACCAGGAGGAGAATGTAGACACTGTCGTTGGCTGTTTTCTGCTCCCACTAATAGCTCTTGTGTTAGGTGCTGCTTGCTGCCAGGAGTTTCAGAAGTTTCTTTCCAACGGTGATTGGAAAACCACGCCCATCAACAGAGTTGGCTCCGACTAGTACCCATCTGAATTAGGGAAAAACAGCCCATCGCTTGTCGGCTGGAGGAAACCTCCTTCCCCCAGATACCGGCTCTCATGTGCACAACAATCATAGGATAGAAAATAGCATATTAAAATATTTTTAATATGCACTTCCTGAGAAAAAGTGAATCACATAGAAGATATGGTCGGATGTCCATGTATCTCTGTACACGCACACATCATTGGCAGGTGTATGAATGCTTAGTGTTGCAGTTCTCAGTGACGGGAAGAACTACCACTAGAGTCCATTACTGTTGTTCGCATTTAGCGTTGTTGCGAGTCCTGGCGCTGTACATATTGGGCGACAACAGCGTCAGATGTTGAGTGATCATTGTGAAGGACAGGGAAATGCTGCGAACTCGTATGAGGCAGAGTTTGGAAGGGGCCTGACTGTGGATTTCCATTTGGTCGGCTGGTCGAAACTTGGAGGCAGGTTTACTAGTCAAGGTTCCTGTCGACCACGTCTGACCATCACAAGGTAGGACTGCCGTACTGTGCACATAGAACGCCGTAAACATTTCATATCTGCCCCTGCCATTCGAGAACAAGTAATGGACTCTTGCAATATTCTGTGTCATCCTACACCACTGGTCGGAGATTACCAGCAGCCGGTCTAGGAAATTACCGTCCCGTGCGTATACTGCTGTTATCTCAATATGAGCCTTGACGGGGCAGCATGGACTGCCGATGGAACACGTCTCACTGCGTTCAGCGATGAATCGTGGTGCTTCACTATCCAGGATGACCAGCGTCATTGAGTATGGCGGCGACCTGGGGAGAGGTGCGAAAACTCCAACGTTTTGGAGAGCCACAGCGGTGTCATGGTGTGAGGAACCATCCGGTATGAGTTCCGGTCACTGGTGGTGGTGATTAAGAGAACTCTGACAACATAACCGTACGTCATGGACATCCTATGTCCTCACGTGTTACCTCTCATGCAACAATATCGTGATGCCATTTTTCAGCATGACATGGCTCATATACACATCATCAGTCCCTGTGAACTGTCTGCGTGATTTTGAGGCACTTCCATGACCAGCAGCGTCCCCAGATGGAACTTTGGTGCCACAAGGTCGGACGTCAACTCAATCCCATTGCCAGTACCCAATATATCGAGGATCATTTGCAACAGTTGCGCGTCAGCTTGCCTTAGCAGAAGAAACAACGGCTTTATGAAAGCTTCCCCAACCGAGTCAGCGCATGTTTTCAGGCTAAAGGAGATGCAACATTGTACTGATTAGTGGGCTCATCCGAGTTCTTTTTAAATTTGACTAGATTTTTTAATCTCTGAAATAATATCATACACCCCCTCAACGCGTGAAGTTTAATTTCGGCTACTCCTCCCCTTCTGGTTGCTTCCAGTTTCTAGTCAGGCGGTGCAAATGCAATTTCAAGTACACTGTTAACTTAATTTTGAAATTGGTTAACAAAAAGTATTTTTGGAAGACACTGTGTAGTGTTTTCTACTATAAGTCATCGCTTTCTGGTTTTTTGAGTTGTACAAGCTGCTATAGAGAGCCGCGCGGAGTGGCCGCGCGGTTTGAGGCGCCATGCCACGGATTGCTTTGCCCCTCCCACCGGAGGTTTGAGTCCTCCCTCGGGCGTGGGTGTGTGTGTTGTTCTTAGCATAAGTAAGTTTAAGTTGTGTGTAAGTCTACGGACCGATGACCTCAGCAGTTTGGGCCCTTAGGAATTCAGACACATGTGAACATGTGTGATGGTGTAGATTATAGGAAGAGTGATATCAGCACAAACATAGTGTCGATAAAAAACTTAATAACAGAAAGGGGCTCAGTCAAATACGAGAGCCCATGCTTGTGAAGCAATTCATACGAACTTTTCAATTAATTTTGAGCATGCTCCCTTACAAAATGTTGTGGCGGTAACAACACAGTTTCGACCTCGGGAGAGGCTTAACAGAATAATGAATAGGCAGTAGATCAAAGAAAAAAATTCGAGCAAGATGCCTCTAACTATGTAGTGCTGCTGCAAGGGACCCGCATCTTTTTGTCTATACTTAAGTCCAGCTCTTATACATTAGTAAACACATTTCGAGCTTAAACGTAGTGAGCCGTCTCGAGCAGAATGACCTACTCCATGCACAGCCGGTATGGGTTCTGAAAACATCGGTCACGCGAAACTCAACTTCCACTTTTTTCACCTAACGTCCTGAAAGCCATAAGCCACGAAAACAAGGCGGAAACAGTATTTCGTACTTCCAGAAAGAATCTGAGTAGGTGTCACACCAACGTTTAGGATTGAGAGTACGATTATATGGAGTGTCAACAAACTTTGTTACTCTATTCAGGATTTCTTGCTATGGAGGACGCAGCATGTTATCGTGGATAAAAGTCATCGAAAGAAAGACGCCCCAGGAACGTTTCATGGGATCACTGTTTCTACTGTCCTGGAAGACGTTACTAACAGTAACCGCAGCCTTTTCGCAGATCGTGCAGTTACACAAAGTACAATACTAATTGGAAACAACTTGCACAGATAATCAATCAAGTTTTGATAAGATTTTAAAGTGATTTTGAGTGTTCAGATATGTAAGATTGTGCATTTCAGAAGACGAGAAAACGTAGCAACCTATGACTACATCACCACTACGCTACTGCTGGAATCAGTCACCTCATACAAATGGGTGAGTGAAACGGCTTGTAGGGATATGAAATGGATCGATCACACAGACTCAGTCTTAGGTAAGCCATTTGGCCGACTTCGATTCACTAGTAGGACACTGGGGAAATGGAATGAATCTACGAAGGAGACACTCTACAAATAACTTGCGCGTGCACCTTGGAATATCGCTCAAGTGTGTGGAACCAATACCAAATAGGACAATCATGGGGTGTCGAACGTATGCAAAGAACAGCGGCACAGAGGGAGGCAGAAAGTGTTGAAAAAACCTGAAACGGCAGACTCATGAAGACAGAGATCAATTACTTCGCGAAAGGCTACTCATAATCTTCCACTGAACAACGTTAAGTGAACAATCGAGAGATTTCCTTCATCCCCCCCAAGTAACGTTCCCGTACGGACCGCGCAGACAAGATTAGACTAACTACAACACGCACAAAGATATTTAAGCAGTCATTTGTCCTGCGCTCCGTGCAGTGTTGGAATTACCTTCTGCCATGCTCTTCCGCGCAGGTTGCAGGGTATGTATGTAGACGCAGATGTACATGTAAGACAGCTCGCCGACTCGCGTTGATACCAGACAGGCACCTACCCAGCTGCCAATATACTGTGTTTCTGGGCCCTCCGCTGCAGGTGAGTATGTAAGCAAACAACAGCTTCGCTAGGTTCCTGTCTGATGATTCAAGCTGAGTGCATCGTCTCGCTACGGCTGACTGGCTAATGTCAGCACTGCTCATCAAAGCTGCAGCTTGCAATGGTAGTCCCTTATGACGAGATTTACAGCTGCTTACCGCTGCGTCTGTTTAATCGCCGCGGGGCAATCTAGGACATGTATTCTTTACAACGTAAGCATTAGCTTACAAGAATGTACCTACATGACGCCAAGATTACAATGCCAGCCAGATTCGCTCTGTGTTCTGCTGCTTCAGTGACGTCGCTTTGGAGTGCACACAGCAGTTGCGTCAGCACCATAGGGAAGCACACTTAAGACATTTGCAGCGATTTGCACGTCTAAGATAACAAGAAGATGTTAGCAGAACATCGGCAGAAGCACTGTTAGTAACACTGTAAATATATGTTGCAGATCTAATCGTCAGGTACAGAGCTGCACATTATTGGTTGTGAAAAGATGGCAATGAATGGACGAGAATCAACTGCGACAAAATCACGAGGAGAATTCAGTTACTATGCTGGGCAACCGGTACACGGCAAAGGGACTGTGAAACGTCCCCTTAGAAAAATTATAAATGAGTGTGCTTAAACTGACACACAATATTTTTGGCGCAACGCAATCTGACTTTTAATAATCTCTACAAAAGAATGACCCTAACAATAACCTATACCTTTCGTGAATCACTTACCTCACAAAAATCTTCGTTTCTCAGACTACTGCAATACAGCGACCGCCAATACTGCCAGCTAAATAAAAGATTCTAACTACTGAAGGCACTAACTACTGATAGGCATAGTTAGCAAATGAAAGATTTTGATAAAGAACAACCAATGTATTTACCTTAACAGTGTTCAAAAGTCATAATATATATCAGTTCATGACATCCAGTCTTACAAATTTACTGTCTCTGATGGACACACGTCCAGATCATCCGCTCTCAAAACTCCGCCATCTCTCTCCCCACATCCACCACTGCTGGCGGCTCACCTCCAACTGCGCAACGCTACGCGCTGTTAACAGCCAACTGACCAACACTACAATAGCCAACAACAATGCAAAGCAGCCACAGACTGCTCACAGCACAGCCAGTGATTTTCATACAGAGCGCTACGTGGCGTTAGCAATATAAAAAACTAAACAGGCTACTTACAACTGGAACAATAAGGACAGAGACCCTAACGTTTACGAACTGTTCTCATACCTACACGATATGTGTGTGTGTGAAATCTTATGGAACTTAACTGCTAAGGTCATCAGTCCCTAAGCTTACACACTACTTAACCTAAATTATCCTACGGGCAAACACACACACCCATGCCCGAGGGAGGACTCGAACCTACACGATAGAAAGGCGCTGCAATACACAGGGTGTTACAAAAAGGTACGGCCAAACTTTCAAGAAACATTCCTCACACATAAAGAAAGAAAATATGTTATGTGGACATTTGTCCGGAAACGCTTACTTTCCATGTTATAGCTCATTTTATTACTTCTCTTCAAATCACATTAATCATGGAATGGAAACACACAGCAACAGAACGTACCAGCGTCACTTCAAACACTTTGTTACAGGAAATGTTCAAAATGTCCTCCGTTAGCGAGGATACATGCATCCACCCTCTGTCGCATGGAATCCCTGATGCGCTGATGCAGCCCTGGAGAATGGCATGTTGTATCACAGCCGTCCACAATACGAGCACGAAGAGTCTCTACATTTGGTACCGGGGTTGCGTAGACAAGAGCTTTCAAGTGCCCCCATAAAAGAAAGTCAAGAGGGTTCAGGTCAGGAGAGCTTGGAGGCCATGGAATTGGTCCGCCTCTATCAATCCATCGGTTACCGAATCTGTTGTTGAGAAGCGTACGAACACTTCGACTGAAATGTGCAGGAGCTCCATCGCGCATGAACCACATGTTGTGTCGTACCTGTAAAGGCACATGTTCTAGCAGCACAGGTAGAGTATCCCGTATGAAATCATGATAACGTGCTCCATTGAGCGTAGGTGGAAGAACATGGGGCCCAATCAAGACATCACCAACAATGCCTGCCCAAACGTTCACAGAAAATCTGTGTTGATGACGTGATTGCACAATTGCGTGCGGATTCTCGTCAGCCCAAACATGTTGATTGCGAAAATTTACAAATTGATCACGTTGGAATGAAGCCTCATCCGTAAAGAGAACATTTGCACTGAAATGAGGGTTGACACATTGTGGGATGAACCATTCGCAGAAGTGTACCCGTGGAGGCCAATCAGCTGCTGATAGTGCCTGCACACGCTGTACATGGTACAGAAACAACTGGTTTTCCCGTAGCACTCTCCATACAGTGACATGGTCAACGTTACGTTGTACAGCAGCAACTTCTCTGACGCTGACATTAGGGTTATCTTCAACTGCACGAAGAATTGCCTCGTTCATTGCAGGTGTCCTCGTCGTTCTAGGTCTTCCCCAGTCGCGAGCTAATGGCCGGCCGGTGTGGCCGAGCGGTTCTAGCCGCTTCAGTCCGGAAGCGTGCTGCTGCTACGGTCGCAGGTTCGAATCCTTCCTCGGGCATGGTTGTGTGTGATGTCCTTAGGTTGGATAGGTTTAAGTAGTTCTAAATTTAGGGGACTGATGACCTAAGATGTTAAGTCCCATAGTACTTAGAGCCATTTGAGCCAGTCGCGAGCCATAGGCTGGAATGTTCCGTGCTCCCTAAGACGCCGATCAATTGCTTCGAACGTCTTCCTGTCGGGACACCTTCGTTCTGGAAATACGTCTCGATACAAACGTACCGCGCCACGGCTATTGCCCCGTGCTAATCCATACGTCTCATGGGCGTCTGCCAACTCCACATTTGTAAACATTGCACTGACTGAAAAACCACGTTCGTGATGAACACTGACCTGTTGATGCTACGTACTGATGTGCTTGATGCTAGTACTGTAGAGCAATGAGTCGCATGTCAACACAAGCACCGAAGTCAACATTACGTTCCTTCAATTGGGCCAACTGGCGGTGAATGGAGGAAGTACAGTTCATACCAACGAAACTAAAATGAGCTCTAACATGGAAATTAAGCGTTTCCGGACACATGTCCACATAACATCTTTTCTTTATTTGTGCGTGAGGAATGTTTCCTGAAAGTTTGGCGGTACCTTTTTGTAACACCCTGTATGAACCCAAGTAGAGGTATAACCCATTTCATAACAGGGTATTAACCGTACCTTCTCTGTCTGCATAAATTCGACAAAAGACAATCAGACATAGGCGAATTGGAATATATCTACTCGTATACACCAGATCATAAGGTGTACAGTGTTTTGATATTGGGGACAACATCGCTGTAGATGTCGATCTCTGCTAAGCATTAAGAAACACTGTTTCCGTGGTAATTATAACAATGGCAACCAAATGCCTCACAGAGTACTGCTAAAGTGCATGGCGCAAAGAAATACAAATAGCTTAAGAGTCAAACACTTTTAGGGTTGGTTGGTTGGTTTGGGGAAGGAGACCAGACAGCGAGGTCATCGGTCTCATCGGATTAGGGAAGGACGGGGAAGGAAGTCGGCCGTGCCCTTTGAAAGGAACCATCCCGGCATTTGCCTGGAGCGATTTAGGGAAATCACGGAAAACCTAAATCAGGATGGCCGGACGCGGGATTGAACCGTCGTCCTCCCGAATGCGAGTCCAGTGTCTACCCACTGCGCCACCTCGCTCGGTATTTAGGGTTGTATCAGTTGCATTTAAAGATAGTTTTGTTTACTAATACAGTTACAACCTATGACTAAAAGGTTTTTTCAATTTATTCATTTTATATCTTATGTTACTGTTTGTAATTCGATTTGTTACGCTACTTGCTGTTATGTTATATATACCGCGTATAATATAACTCAGAAAACAGCATTCTACGTGGGAGCTCGAGTTCTACCGACTCCCACAATATTATTCAGCTTCATATAGGAAACATATATCCCATACAAGTTCTACTTGTGCTGTACTTCAGTTTTATAAAAACCGCGCAGCACCTGTAGGTAACATAGTTTGTTTAGGAATAAACTGTAAACTGGTCAGTGCTTATATATACATTAGACATGGGCTAACTGTTGCGTTCGCCAACTGTTCTTGGTGTCAAATAAAAGTATGCGACAGGAAGAGAACCCCCTACCGCCGACAGTAGCTGCTGTTCTGGGGGTTGGCTCGCTTGCACGCAGCAACTGTACAGCCTCGTCACAGGGCCAAATAGGGATGGGAAACAGGTATGGCAAAATAATGGCAACGTAGATTAGCAACAATTTACAATAATTTGTCACTCCAGGGGTTCCTTTTATAGCATGCTGATATAACAGCCCCTTACTTAGAATTCTTATACAACCGCACGTTCGACGAAATATCCGTATCTAAAGACTGAAAAATTGCACAAGTCACACCAATATTTAAGAAACGAAACAGGTGTAATCCGCTAAATTACACACCCATATCATTAACGTCGATTTGCACTAGGATTCGGCAATATATATTGTGTTCTAACATTATGAACTACCTCGAATAAAACGATTAATAGAAACGAGGTCAACACAGGTTCAGAAAATATCGTTCTTGTGAAACATAAGAAACTCTTTAGTCAGCACGAACTAATGAGTGCTAGCGATAGGGGAACTCAGACTGATTCCATATTTCTAAATTTCCAGAAGGATTTTTGTCACGATTGCTCACAAGCGACCTCTAATCAAATTGTGTGCGTATGGAGAATCGTCTCAGTTGCGCGACTGGATTCGACTTTCCTGTCAGAGAGGTCATAGTTCATAGTAGCCGACGGAAAGTGATCGAGTAAAACAGAAGTGATAACTTATGTCCCCTAGGGAAGCGTAACAGATCCTCTCCTGCTCCAAATCTACATTGATGGAAAAAATATCGCACCACCAAAACATTATTAACGTAGAGTGGTGACATTTCGGGAATACATTTGTCTAGGTAACACATGTAAGTGATTAACATTGCAAGATCACAGGTTAAGGTGAGAGCGAGATAGACCATTGCATAATTGAAATAAAAAATGATCGTATGGCATTGTTGGCCGGGAGGCCCCATTCGGGGCAGTTCGGCCGCCGTATTGCAAGTCCTTTTTAGTTGACGCCACTTCGGCGACTTGCGAGTCAATGACGATGAAGGACACACAATACTCAGTCCCTTGCCGGGAATCGAACCCGGGCCCCCTGCGTGGTAGGCGGTAACGCTACCGCTACGCTACGGAGGCGGACAGATCTGAAATACTGGTACGTTAATAAATGGCGTAACCGCCAGAGTGTTGAATACAAGGATGCATATGTGCATGCATTGTGTTTTACAGGTGCCGGATGTCAGTTTGCGGGATGGTGCTCCACGCCTGTTGCACTTGGTCGGTCAGTACGGGAGTGGTTAGTGCTGTTTGTGGATGACGCTGGAGTTGTCCTCCGATGATGTCCAATATGTGCTCGATTGGCGAAGATCTGGTGATTGAGCAGGCCAAGGCAACATGTCGACACCGTGTACAGCATGTTGGTTACAACAGCGGTACGTGTGTGTGAGCGTTATCCTGTTGGAATACACTCCCTGGAATGCTGTTCATGAATACCAAGACAAAACATCTAATCACTGGATTGATGTACAATTTTGCAGTTAGGTTGCATGGGATAACCACGAGAGCTCCTGCTGCTGTCATACGAAGTCTCACTTCAGACCATTATTTCAAGAGTAGGTCCAGTGTGCGTTGCATGCAGTCAGTTTGGGTGCAGGTCCTCAACTGGTCTCATTCTAACTGGCCATCATGGCCATCACTGCCAGCGAGGCAGAACCAGATCTCATCATAAAACAAAGCAGGCCTTCACTCTGCCTTCCAGTGAGCTCTCGCTTCATACTACTGAAGTCACAAACGGCGGTGGTTTGGGGTCAATGGAATGCACGCTACGGTGCGTCTGACTCGGACCTGTCCTTGAAGTAACAGATCTGTAACAGTTCTTTATGTGCAACTGGTGCTCAGATTGCTGCTGCAGATGCAGTATGGTGCGCCAGATCTATACGCCGAACACGGTAGTGTCACATGGCCCTCCTTCTTGCGACCGTAAATTCCCATGACCACGTGACCATCGCTGCCAACAGTCATGTACAGTGGCTACATCCCCGCCAAGTCTTTCTGGAATATCGCAGAAGGAGCATCCAGTTTCTCGTAGCCTTGTGACACTACGTCCCTCAAATGGAGTGAGGTGCTGATAATGGCCTCTTCGTCACCTTAAAGGCATTCTTGACTAAATTAACTCACCACGCCAAGTCTCAAAGGTAACTAACACTCACAACCTTTATGGCGTGTATTTAAAGCAAACCTCTTAGTGGTGCTACTAGCGCCACTCTTGTGCGACTGGCACGAAATTTAAATAGACATTATTTTTCGTTTATGTCGCACAACTCTTTCTTGGTGTTGCGATTTTTTTTCCCGTCAGTGTTTATAAACGATTTAGAAGACAATCTGAGCAGCACTACAAGAACAAGAAGATCGAAACCAATTGAAAAATGATTTAGCTAAAATATCTGGTGTGAAAAGTCACAATTGACTATGAATACTGAACAGTGTGAAGTCCTCAACATGAATACTAAAAGGAATCCTTTACATTTCAGTTAGAACATAAAGCACATAAATTTAAATGCTGCCATTTCCACTAAATACACTACTGCCCATTAAAATTGCTGCACCACGAAGATGACGTGCTACAGACGCCAAATTTAACCGACAGGAAGAAGATGCTGTGATATGCAAATGATTAGCTTTACAGGGCATTCACACAAGGTTCGCGCCGGTGGCGACACCTACTACGTGCTGACATGAGGAAAGTTTCCAACCGATTTCTCATACACAAACAGCAGTTGACCGGCGTTGCCTCGTGAAACGTTGTTGTGATCTCTCCTGTAAGGAGGAGAAATGCGTACCATCACGTTTCTGACTTTGATAAAGGTCGGATTGTAGCCTATCGCGATTGTGGTTTATCGTATCGCGACATTGCTGCTCGCGTTGGTCGAGATCCAATGACTGTTAGCAGAATATGGAATCAGTGGGCTCAGGAGGGTAATACGGAACGCCGTGCCGGATCCCATCGGCCTCGTATCACTAGCAGTCGAGATGACAGGCATCTTATCCGCATGGCTGTAGCGGATCGTGCAACCACGTCTCGATCCCTGACTCTACAGATGGGGACGTTCGCAAGACGACAACCATCTGCACGAACAGTTCGACGCCGTTTGCAGCAGCATGGACTATCAGCTCGGAAACCATGGCTGCGGTTACCCTTGACACAGCATCACAGACAGGAGCGCCTGCGGTGGTGTACTCAACGACGAACCTGGGTGCATCAATGGCAAAACGCAATTTTTTCAGATGAACCAGATTCTGCTTACAGCATCATGATGGTCGCATCCGTGTTTGGCGTCATCGCGGTGAACGCATATTGAAAGCGTGTATTCGTCATCGCCATACTGGCGTATCACCCGACGTGATGGTATGGGGTACCATTGGTTACACGTCTCGGTCACCTCTTGTTCGCATTGACGGCACTTTGAACAGTGGACGTTACATTTCAGATGTGTTACGACCCGTGGCTCTACCCTTCATTCGATCCCTGCGAAACCCTACATTTGAGCAGGATAATTCAGGTCCTGTACGGGCCTTTCTGGATACAGAAAATGTTCGACTGCTGCCCTGGCCAACACATTCTCCAGATCTCTCACCAATTTAAAACGTCTGGTCAATGGTGGCCGAGTAACTGGCTCCACACAATACGCCAGTCACTACTCTTGATGAACTGTGGTATCGTGTTGAATCTGCATGGGCAGTTGTACCTGTACACGCCGTCCAAGCTCTGTTTGTCTCAATTCCCAGGCGTATCAAGGCCGTTATTATGGCCAGAGGTAGTTGTTCTGGGTACTGATTTCTCAGGATCTATACATCCTAATTGCGTGAAAATGTAATCACATGTCAGTTCTAGTATAATATATTTGTCGAATGAATACCCGTTTATCATCTGCATTTCTTCTTAGTGTAGCAATTGTAATGGCCAGTAGTGTATTTGGCAAAGACAATTGCGGAGAATCTAAATTCGAACGATGACTCAGAAAACGTTGTTGAGACGGTGAACCAAAGACTGCGTTTCATTGGCAGAGCAGTTAGAAGATGCAGCAGGTTTACTAAAGTGACTGTCAGCACTGCACTTGTCCCTCGTCTTCTGGACTGCTGCTGCGCGATATGGGATCCGTACCAGACAGGAATGATATGCGAGTTAGAGTGGCAATCATTAAAACAAAAGCGTTTTAGTTGCGGCAAGATATTTTAACGAAATTCCGATCATCAACTTACTGCTCTGAATGTAAAAATATTTTTATGCCACCCCATATAGAAAGAAATTGTCGTCGTAATAAAATAAGTGAAATTGCATCTCAACGGAGAGATTTAAGTGTTCGCCTTTCCGGCGCGCTGTTTGAGAATGGAACGGTAGAGAAATAGTTTGAAAGTCGTTCGATGAACTCTCTGCCAGGCACATCAGCGTGAACTGCAGAGTAGCCATGTAGATGAATAGAAACTTTATCGCACCTAACTAGAGTATAAAGATAGTGCGTGGCTCTAATTCAGTGTTCACTAGCACTAACCTGTCTCTAATCTAGTCTAATCCAGAATCAAGTGAACGATAACTATGAACACTTGTAGAGCGTCCACTCTCGCTCTTCTTGGCGGCCACTGTAGCCACGGCCCTGATGCTGTTGGCACTGTCCGATACAATCTAAGAGTCCGCTTACATCTGCGTTCCGTGGATGGTTGTCCACTTGGGAATTGTTTGTATGATGTAAGGTGGAAGCATAAAATATATCTTCCTCGAGGGCTATTCGGAAAGTAAGGAACGATAGGTCGCGAAATGGAAACCACAGTGAAAATTAAAACTGTTTTATTTGCAACAGTTAACTACACCTTCCAGCTACTTCTCTACACAGTCTCTGCTTAGACTTAGACATATGATGTAGCGTTGTACCAACTTTCCAAATCCCTCGTTATAGAAGACAGCCGCCACGGCTTTTCGACAATTTTCTACTCTGGACTGCAACTCGTTGTCTGTGTCAAAATATTGTCTTCATATCCAGCGGTTCATTTGAGCAGAGATGAACCTGAGGACTAGCCAACTATTGTTGGCGGTCGAACACTTCCCATCGAAAACGCTGCAGGACCATCTTCATTATCCATGCAGAATGCGGCCGAGAACTGTCGTGTAGAATGAACCTCATGACAGTTATGTTATGTGGATTGCATAGCTTCAGGCGATATCTTTCGCCAGGGCCTCCTACTTGGCGGGAACCGCTAATTTCCAGCCATCTTTACGTTCTCACTGTGAGTTGAGAACTGAAAAGAGCGACATGATGCGATCGACGGACGTACTAGGCACAGTGCCCAACGCATCTGTACAAAGCTTCATCAGATTTTCACTGTATTTTCCATTTCGTGACCGATCGTTCCTTATTTTCCGAATAACCGTCGTATTGTGCGCCCTCCACTGGAGGCTAGACACAGCTCTGTTGCGACCTGAATACTAGACAGCTCTGCGCTCTTCTGTGTATGGCTGTGTTCCGTATAGTATGAAGGGCACTGCACTAATTACGAGGACGTACTGAAAAGTAAAGCCTCCGAATTTTTTTATGTAGAGACAAAGCTTTTTAAACAAAACAAACTTTATTAACATTCTACATTTTTATTCTTCGTGTGTGCATATTTATTTCTCAACGTAGTCACTCTGGTGAAGAGCACATTTCTCCCAACAAGAGACCGATTTGTACATACTGTAAGTAGGCTGTTTATGTTTTCTTATTGGTAACGCCACTTAGCGCTCTATATGAAAAATCACTGGCTGTGCTGTGTGCAGTCTGTGGGTAGTTTGCATTGTTGTCTGCCATTGTAGTGTTAGGCAGCTGGCTGTGAACAGCGCGTCGCATTGTGCAGTTGGAGGTGAGCCGCCAGCAGTGATGGATGTGGGGAGAGAGATGGCGGAGTTTTGAAATTTGTAAGACTGTCATGAACTGCTATATATAATAAGACTATTAAGGTAAATACAGTGTTTGTTCCCTATTAAAATCTTTCATTTGCTAACTATGCCTATCAGTAGTTAGTGCCTTCCGTAGTTTGAATCTTTTATTAAGCTGGCAGTAGTGGCGCTCGCTGTATTGCAGTAGCTTGAGTAGCGAAGATTTTTGTGAGGTAAGTGATTTGTGAAAGGTATAGTTTAATGTTAGTCAGGGCCCATTCTTTTGTAGGGATTTTTGAAAGTCAGATTGCGTTGCGCTAAAAATATTGTGTGTCAGTTTAAGCACAGTCAAGTATAATTGTTCGAAAAGGGACGTTTCAATACCGTCACTGTAGCATGTTTGACTTTGTTGGTGGATTCCCAGCCTCACCTTTGTTATATCGCTTCATCACTGTCGAAGTGGAGTTCTCGAAGGTGCTCATTAAATTTTGTAAATAAATGAAAATCGGATGGGGCCGAGTTGGCCATGCATGGAGGACGGTCGATGAGAATGAACCCAACGAGTCCGATTGTTGCGGATGTGTCGCACAGTGGCAGCGCTCGTGTGTGGTCCGGCACTGTTATGCGGAAGGAGAGGCTGTTCCTGTGTGCCCTCTTCCAATTCGTGAAACTCGGTTACAGCACGCTGTTTCTCACGCACCGACATAGTTACGTTACACACCCCCATGTCACGGGCTACAAATCGGAGTCCTCGAGTGGCAGTGCAACTTCCTTCAGCGAAGCGGGAACATCGACCGAATAATATGCATGACATGCAATACCTCAAGTGATATTGAGAACAGAAATAAAAATTCGGAGGCATTACTTTACAGCCCGCTCTCGTATTACTATTATTATTATTTCAGTAAGTAAAAAAAGATCACTAGCCGCGGGCGGTAGCCGACGGTGTAGGGCACCTTGCCACGGTTCGCGCGGCTCCCCCCGTCGGACGTTCCAGTCCTCCGTCGGGCATGAGTGTGTGTGTCGTCCTTAGCATAAGTCAGTTTAATTTAGATTAAGCAGTGTATAAACCTAGGGACCGATGACCTAAGCTGTTTGGTCCCATAGGAACTTACCACAAATTTCCAAAAGATCACTAATTTGTAAACATAGTACCGTTGTCATTTCATGCAACATGTTTGTGCTCGTTTGCGTAGCCGAGGTCGCTAACTCACTCGTATACGTTGGCTGTCGTCGTTGAGGAAGCCAGCTCGAATGCCGATGATGGAAGAAATTTTCACCACCAGTAAGTGGCCGGCCAGGGGAGTGGCGTTAGTCGCGTATATTACAGGTTTGTGCCAACCTCCTGGATTACATCCCAAGCCTCTCCGCAGTGTGTCATGAAGTGAGGGCACGCGACACTGTTTATGTCGATGTGTTCGCTAGATGGGTAACTTAGACCTGGTGCCCTCTGTGGTACTAGTCGAGAGGAGTAGGCTAGTTACAAGCACTGAATTTCTCCCTCTTCTTTCTAATGTCATCATACAACATAAACGTGATACCATGCTATACACAAACACATTAATCAGCTATGTTTTGGAAAGAGGTGAATCTATGTGGAGGAAAGAAAACCATTCGGGTTCGGCGGATGGCGGTACCTCTCTTGGTCTCCCAGCGAAGAATGCCATACCATTCTCTCTTTTCCATTTGTGACGCTTTTTAGGAAACAGGTCATGTCAATTGATAGACTCAATGTTCAGTTTATTTGATTGTGTGTGTGTGTGTGTGTGTGTGTGTGTGTATGTTTTCAAACTTGTGTCACTGTTGAGCGCGAATCTGTGTTTGCTCTTGACGCAGGAATAAACAAACGAAAAATTGATAATTCATCATTTTGAAGAAAAGATGTCTAAAGGCGTCTAATAGAGCTGCTCCGTCAATGATAGCTGAAGAAAATATTTAGGGAAACTACCCGCTTTGGAGTAAATTAGGTGACATAATTCAGCGCGATGCGAAATATCATTTTGCTAACTATCGAACAGGGAGATGAAAGAGTGCTACACTCACCAGGTTACACCACTTTGCTTAATATCAGATGACTGGAGACAAAAGTGTGTTCTTAACTAATTTTTATGCTGATTTAGCTCGTAGTCTCACGGTAGCGCTCTCACTTCCCGAGCACGGGGTCCCGCGTTCGATTCCCGGTGGTGTCAGGGCATTTCACCTACCCCGAGATGATTGGGTGTTGTTGTGTCGTCTTCATCATCATTATTCATCCCCATTACGGTCGGAGGAAGGCAACGGCAAACCACCTCCATTAGGACCTTGCCTAGTACGGAAGTGCGGATCTCCCACATCGTTCCCTCTCTATCAAGTAGCATGGGACTCCATTTTCATTTCCATTTTCCTTGTGCTGGTTTCAAATCTCTTCTTACTTCTCTTCTATCACGCACAGTTTTATAGAGTAATAATGTTTATTTTATTTTCTTTTGCGGATATTGTATTACCATAGCATACGGGAAAAAGAAAATGCCCCGCTTTTTATGCGAGTGGAGTCGCTGAACAGAAAAAAAGCATCCGAGTGCAAAGCTTTGATCAAATCGGAGACTTTTGTGCTTGAAAGTATAGACATCTCGCATAAACCTCTTCTAGAGCGCAAAAGATATTTCCTCCCACCACTTCATATCACGCTGGGATATATGAAGTAAGTTTTAAGGTTTCTTTCACAACATACATTACAGATTGATGAGGGATCACGAATTACATAGTGAAGGATACACTGGACTGCCTTCAGTTCCGTTACTGAAAAATTTCTTGAGAATACAAAACATCCAAATCACACGGACATTGTCTAAACCATGTTGGAAAATTCAAGAAGTTGCGTTCTAACATAGCTACATAGAGTCCACTTCCTAGACCCACATATTGGCTGCCTGCCTGAAAATCTGCCGCGTTGTAGTGAAGGGCGAGGAGAACGCTTCCACCAAGACGTGCGGGAGATGCAGAAACATTACATGTAATTTCCACTGAATCTAAAATTATTATATTATTTTAATAAATACCATGAAACAAACGTGAGAAAAAATACTGGGATAAAGATTTTATTCGCACAACTAAAACGACATGCAGGGTGGCAGTTATTGAACTATATGAAAAAACGTAAATTAGTCACAAACTACAGCGTTTACACACTTTATTTAACATGGAAACGTCACTACAGACTCTCAGATTTAGATTATGACATGTTCTATACGCCTGCCATCATTGGCGATTATGTGGCGCAGGCGAATAGCGAAATTTTGCATGACCCGCTGAAGTGTCGGAACATGGATGCTGTCGATCACCTCCTGAATGGCTGTTTTTAGATCAGCAAAGGTTTTGGAGATATTGCCGTAGGAGTCGCATGTTTTGAGATCCGGAGCATACAGCGGCCAATCGAGGCTCATGCCAGTGGCCTCTGGGTACCCCAGAGTCAGAATCCAGTCGCCGAAGTACTTCTACAGAACATAAAACACTCTCTTCCTACGATGTAGTCGAGCTGCGTCTTGCATGAACCACATCTTGTCGAAATCAGGGTCACTTTGGATAATGGGAATGAAATCATCTTCCAAAACCTTCACGTACCGTTCGGTGGTCATCGTGCCATCAAGGAATATCGCCCCGATTCTTCCGTGACTGCACATTGCACGCCCCGCAGTCATCCGTTTAGGGTGAAGAGACTCCTCGTCCGCGAAATGCAGATTCTCAGTCCCACAAATGCTCCAATTTTCGTTATTGACGAATCCATCGGAATGAAAGTGAGCTTAGTCGCTAAACCAAACCATACAGTGCATATTAATTCCCATCATGCCCCGCGGCCAACCATGCGGTTTGAACGTCCTAACGCAAGCTATTCAGAAGTTATGACGATTTTATTTCACATAGTTCAATAATTACCACCCTGTACGAGGGGCAGTCAAGTGAAAGCGAGACACATGGAAAAAGTAAGTAACCTTTTTATTATTTGGAAAGTAATCGCCATAAATGTTAGTACATTTATCCTTAGCAACATATGGTGTACCCGCCCACATGTTTCGACTACGCTGCAGCAGTTTCGCTGGGAAGCCCTTGCACATCCTCCTTACAGCTCCGGCAGTCCCGCGCTCTCCCAATTCGCTTTCTGTATTTTTGGAGGCATGATGAAAGGCATTCGTTGTAGTCGATTTGCTTCGGACGAAGGGTTGCACGCCTGGATACGTTTTTCCGTGACTGTACTGACCGTCTTGTCACACAGTAAGATAAATGTAGTAACATTTACGACGATTACATTTGAAACAATAAACAGTTTACTTACTTTTTGCCTGTGCCTCGTTTTCGTTTGACTGTCCCTTATAGCGTACACGAAAAGTATACCTAAGTCTTGATGGTTGTAGTACTGCGTTGAACACCTCATTAAGGGGTCGGTCCAGTCAGCGCTATGTACAATTTGGAAAGAGGAACAATCGTGGCTCGTCGGAAGACACGTGCCCTCAGTCCGGTTTCTGTGTTGTTTCTCCCCATGGAAGACGTGCAGTTCCATGTGTCGCTGTGAGAAATTGCTTTCGTCAGGTATAGAGGGTCACGTGATTGCCTTGTACCACATTTAAGCTACCTACAGCATTTGACAGCTATCTGTGCGTTGTTTTGAGGGAGTGACTAGTATTGTATTCGGTGAATTTATGAAGAGCTAACAGGACAGATCTGTAACTACAAAAAAAAACTCATCGAGTAGTTTTGAAGTTCTAGCAGTAGCCGTGTTTTTAGACTAAGTTATAGGAATTCAGATCCGCCGTCTTCACTTTGCTGTATTTCAGAGGAAGAGGCCGGACACAAGATACAAATGTAGAAAACTGAGGTAATAACCACAACAGAGATTAACCATTTTAGGTCAGTTTCATTAAAATAATTATCACTTAAACATATTCATATTTTTACAAAACTGAATAGATGTAACCACTGATGGTGGCACTAGACGCTGATACCTATTTTGGCATTTAAAAACAACAGTTGCTTACATAATAGGGTAAGTTGAATGCTGCTAACGTAACTACATGGATCGAGATGAAGAAAGTATCTCCCAGTTCCCTGTCATAAAGTCAAGTGAAGTTCTTCCTACCGAAAGGAGGCCACAGAGAAGCATTACGGAGAGCTGCTTCCTCCTACTCACGTGAGACGGCATAGCGGCGCACCGTGCTGGTCCGGATCCCGTGTCGCAGTAATGCTAATGTGGTGGCCTACCTCCCAGGCGCCTCGGACACGCTGCCAGCAGTTTCTTCTGAATCGTACCGCTTCTCTTACACTCGCCTTAAAAACTGTCTTTATTACACGTGTTCCTCAATGACGGGAAGAATGCCATTATTTCTGGTAAAGATACGTGGTGATTTTTATGCTCAACTGTAACTATCTCTCGCGCTTATTTACCCATTCAAAGTCGTGGTAACATCGAGCATTGGTATTTAGTGCGAATGCTTATCACAAGGGCTTCCCCTTGGCAACATTTGACGACGTGAATCTGGTGAAACAATGTTTTGACTGAGTAACCGTCTTCCTGGATTATCGTTCCTTAACTAGTACCGGAAGAAGACATCACGTTGCCTAATGGTTCTCTATAAACGTGGCTTTGTGAAAAGGATGATAGAAGCGCCACGTGTAAGTTACGGTGCGCTTCTAGACACTTTTCATACTTTTATATGGCAATAAGACTGTCTTAGTATCACAGTGACATATACTGCCGAACAGTTAAGCACCCACGGAACATGGTCGTGTAGCAATGTAACTTTGTATCAACTCGAGACCCGCGCCCACGAGCTACGTGTCGACAGTATACCCAACGATGAAGACATCGACGAACCCAAAGAGTCGACGATACCTTGTAATACGTTGAGACTTAATGATCACAGTCTCCTCCTCAGGTAATACCTCCAGCGAACCATGACCAAATCCTAAATGATCGATACCTGTTTGCTGGGACTGTTTCTCATCATACTGTGTTATAACTCTCCTATCAAAAGCACAGTCTTAAAATTTCATCCCAATTGATATTAGAATAATAAGACCCTCAAATTTTAGATTATGTTCCATCCTAAACTTAACCGTAATAGGAAATGACTTGCCTTAAACAAGATGCTTAAGTTCAGGTCTATAAATCCTCCACCTTTCCCAGCTAAATTCCACAAACATCGAACAACTGCGATACTTGCGCAAGTCCTCAAAAGCAAAACTGTTGAATGTTGGAATAAATATAAGCTGATTATTCACATTGAAACCAAGTATACTTTCAACCAACGCTGACTTGCCAACATTTAGTAGCCTGTGAATATGCGCAACTTTTTAAAACGCTTATAACACAGTCGTTTCATGACTGCGCACTTTCAGGGATCCAGCACTTGTACATCGGTGGATATTTAAATGATAAGAATTACAATACTCTGTCACAGGTAGAATGGCAACCAGAGTGCATTAGCGTTGTCCGAGTTTAGTGTTATTACCAGACCTGGTGGGTATACACTGAGCTTAGCCTTGTATTTCAGTCAAGCAGGATTCTAAACCATGCCTGGCCATTGTGATTGTGGGTCTGTATTATTCAGCTAAATTAGTTGAAGCGGACGTTACAACGGTGCCTGAAAAAGCTCCGCTGCTAACGCGACGAGTCTTCGCAACACAGCTAATCTTTCTTAACTATGAAAAGAAAAAATATAATGGTTTCTTATATTTGGATTTTTTCTGAAATATGAGTGTCCCATGCCATAGCAGGAAGAACAATAGTTCGTTATTCTCCACTTGAAACAAGAAGATGATGCCTTGGTATCTGAATGGCATGAGCACATTCATTGTATACACATTAACGAGGTGAAAGCTGCAACATGAACTCTTGTGTCATACAGTACACAAAGTAAAGACTTACAACGTCCATAGGCGGACCATAGCAACGCAAAAGATAATTTAATAGGCAAGGCAAAGATTCTAAATTCTCACATCCTCACTAGAGCGATGTCCTAAAATATCAAAAAACAAAACAAAAGAAATTTCTTATGTCCAAAATCTTGCAGCAGTAGATGATGGTGACACTTTGCCACTGATTCTGTCTTCGTGTATGCCAGCATTTAGTCTGATGGTACGTGCTAGGCAGTGAGTTCGGTTGGCTCTATTTTTTCCTGTAAAGTAGTGCCCTGTGTCCATATTTTTGGTTCAACTTTTGTAGCCCCTCATCTTAGAGAAGTCAGTTGCTGCCTTGTTGTCACATAACAGTTTCATAGGGGCCTTTGAGTACTTTGGTGATATTTCACTGTCTAACCTCTGAAGCCATAGAGCCTCTTGACATGCTGAGGTCAGGGCCATATGTTCCGCCGCAGTTGTGGATAACGTCGTCTATGTTTTACTCTGCCAGAAAAACACTGCTCCTTGAGATTAAAACAGATAACCAGATGTTTACGTTCTGCTTCTGAATCTCCGGCCCAGGCTGTTCACGGTACACTATTACGTAGCAGACACCTGCTGTAGAAAACAATGGTTCCATATCCTCTGTACGTGCCCGAACTATTACAATAACGACTGGCAGTTCCCATCGAATAAGCTAGATCTACCCCTCTTCCTGTCTGAGCACACATTAAACTTCCTATTGCTTCACAAATGTGTGTTCTTCATAGTTTCTTGCGATTGTTCTGTTTATGGGCTCATAACACGAGGAAACTCTTCGTTAACATCCAGTGGAGTACATATCGGGTCGCACTCTTTCATATCGAATCTACTGACAATTTTCTGTATGTAATGTGTCTGGTCTACCCAAAAACAACCTTCATTGCGGTTCTAGTAATTCGAATGCCGAACCAGTTAGTAGCGTTACCATGACCTTTCAGCTTGAATTTTTCTCTTTGTTTCTGAAAACATGTTTCTAGTAGATTGTTACTCAAAACCAGCATCTCATCTATATAAAAAGAAGCTACTAAAACACCTGAACCTTGATTTTTTTAACAGCGTAAGATATGTTGATCTTTCGAAGTGTACAGTCAACAGGCTACAATTAAGTTTGAAGTTCCAACAGCATCCACCTACTTCTGTTCGTATAATGCTTTTTCTTTAGTCTTTTAATACCAGTGTCTTTCACTGTTTTCGTAAGTAGACCTACTTCTGGAATTTTTACATAAATCGTTTTATGCAGGTCACTTTATAAGACAGCAATAAGAACATCTAGGTGACAGCATCAAGATCATGATTAGCAGCCATAGTTACATCATATCAAGACAAAAGATGCTTTAATAGCAAAACCAGATTCTAAATTCTCACATGGCATAGATGGTCGTGAATTTCAGTTCGCAATACTTTCTGTAAAGCATTGTGAGATGAAATTAATTCACAGGTGAACCATGGCGTGCCCTACTCCTACAATGCTTGTATCTTCTATCGTCTCGTCAATGACTATTGTCAACGTTGTGAAGACAATTTGTCAACTGTGGAATAACATCAGTTTATAATACAACCAAGATGGCATTTGTTCATTGTAAACTTCTTTGTGCTATTCAGACTGATGATGTAATCACTTTCCGAGACCAAATGTTGGAACACGTTGTTGTGCAATGCAGTTCAAAATATGGATGTCCTGGGACGTCCTTGGCTCCGCTCCTCCCACAGATAACTCAACAGTCGCGGGGTCCTACACGCGCGCGACCTCTGCGGTGAGCTCTGAGCACCATTCAGTGAGAAAAACTAAGAGGATAGGTCTTGTACCTGACACTTCTGGAACACTCGTAGATAAGGTTTATTATTACCCATCGCTCAATCATCACCTCACACATTTCAGACGGGTCGGTACGGGCATGAACAATTTGCGTGTTTACTACCTCCGTGACACCATAACGTCCCTTTGTCTCTAGGCATAGTCGATTACGGGGTTACGTGTGACGTATATTGCCGTTGATCTCTGACGCGAACCTTCACGGTCACAAGTCATGTCCAGCATATGGGTTTCGAATCACTCGATTTATCCAGTAGCAGCGTCCGAAGCTTTCCCGACTTCGTGGGGCTTTCTTCATCTTTCGTAAGGGAATGAACTGGATCTCCGAATTATCCTTCAAACGCCTTCCTGGACACTTTTGCACAATCCTTCATTAGTCTTACACCAACATTGAGACACACGGGACATCATTATTCCGTACTACAACTTGTCTGCGTGACTACGTCAGATGTTCGTGTCACACCTTTCAGAGGGCGAGATATGCTGAACCACGCTCAGTCCAACGGCTTCAGAGTTGTTCATAGAGGAATTTACCCACCTGAATAGCAAAGTGAGCTGGACCTCCATCATCGTGTAGTCACACTTGATCCGTGACTCCGTAGTCTTCGAGGTGAAGCACTAGCCACGTTTGCAATGATTGCAAGTAAGAATTTCTGTTCACAAAACCTTCGTAAGACATGGTGTGATCCGGTATCCTGATGACGTCAAAGCCGAATATCACATCATGAGGCTGGTTCCCTTCCAGCACTATTCCACATAACTGGGATTTTCCTTAGACCAAAAAACCACTTTCCTCGAGTCTGAGCTGTGATATATCGGACATGCAACAGAAAATAACGCTCTCAGCATTTGGATACTTTGCCAACAAAGCACGACAATTGACAGGTGACTGCCAAATAATTCATTCACAAAGGCCGGTCTAATATATCTCTGTGTGTGTGTGTGTGTGTGTGTGTGTGTGTGTGTGTGTGTGTGTGCCGGCCGAAGTAGCCGTGCGGTTAAAGGCGCTCCAGTCTGGAACCGCAAGACCGCTACGGTCGCAGGTTCGAATCCTGCCTCGGGCATGGATGTTTGTGATGTCCTTAGGTTAGTTAGGTTTAAGTAGTTCTAAGTTCTAGGGGACTAATGACCTCAGCAGTTGAGTCCCATAGTGCTCAGAGCCATTTGAACCATTTTGTGTGTGTGTGTGTGTGTCTGTGTGTCTGTCTGTCTGTCTCTCTATGGCTGTGTAAATAACTTCCTGACAATTTCTTTTTGCAACAATGTTTCCTTAATAAAAAATTTAAAAAATTATATATTGAATATATTAAGAATTAGGTATATAAAAACACACGTGTATTCAAATACAACATTGTTTCAAAAATTCAAAGAATTCGATGAAACACTTTCGGAGATTTGCGATTACCAACATTTAGTGTCTGTATAAGTACAAATGTAGGTGTTCGTTTCTTCAGAATCTCAAATCTCGGAATGTTCTTCAGGAATTGCTTTGAAATTTTGACACAACGTTGCATTCGAATGCTCACTTGTCTGTATATACTTGCTGGAACGTCATCTGTTATACACCCAAGAGCCAAAGATACTGGTACACCTGTCTAATATCGTGTAGGACCCCCGCGAGCACACGGGAGAGCCGCAACGTGGCGTGGCATGGATTCGACTAATGTCTGAAGCAGTGCTAGAGGGAACTGACACCATGACTCCTGCACGGCAGTATATAAATCCCTAAGAGTACGACGGGGTGCCGATCTCTTCTGAACAGCACCTTGCAAGGCTTCCCAGATATGCCCAATAATGAAACTTCCTGGCAGATTAAACTGTGTGCCGGACCGAGACTCGAACTCGGGACCTTTGCCTTTCGCGGGCAAGTGCTCTACCAACTGAGCTACCCAAGCACTCGATCTTCAATTCATAAAACAGCGGAGAATTCAACAGAACTGTCTCACGTCTCTAACATATGCCAAAATAAAACCTTTCTTTGGAAAGTACATCTAGACATTAATTTGCCGGTCTGTTATAAATAGAATAGCGAACAGTCCATATTTGAATAACATCTGAGAGAACATCACAAAGAAATGGCATCTTACGTGGGGATATTCTTATTAGGTAACTAATGTTGCCCTACGAAACTATGAACCTTATCACGGTGGGGTAGTGTGCGAGCCTCAACGATACAGATATTGTTGGAGCAGCATCATCGCATGAGCTTCTGTCGAGAGGTCATGTAATCATTATCCAACATGAGATTGTAATGTTGATTCTGTGAACGACGTAAATCAAAGGGAAACTACAGCCACTGTATGTACAATCTAATACAAAAAAAAAAAAAAATCACCATCAAGGAATTATCCGAAGGGGACTCAAATTGTCAGGTGTGATGCACACCTAGAGACAAACAAGTGACTATCATTTGAGAAAAATTGGAGTATTTAATCCAGAGGAAGACATTCACAAAGTGAACGAATCAACGACACTTTTGGCCACTTCTGGCCCTTCCTTGGTGATCACCAGGGCTCAGTTGGAAGCAGTACTCACCACTGAAGACATGTCTGGAGGCGCCCTGGACAGCGGTCGGATTCCAAACTGACTGTAGCCCGCCATACAGCCCGGTAACCGGGAGTGATGGTTTGGGGTGCCATTTAATTTCATAGCAGGACCCCTTTGGCTGTCATCTGCTGGCAACCTTACTGCACAGCGGTACGTCGGCGATATTCTACGCCCCATTTTGTTGGCCTTTATAGGAAGGCATCCTGTGCCTACATTTCACAAGCATTTCAGCCCACCCACACCTAGAGACAATTTCGACAGCTTGTCATCGTGCTTGCCAAGCACTACCATGACCACCAAGATCGCCGGATCTCTCCCCATTTGAGAGAGTTTGGAGCATTAAGGGCACAGACCTTCAACCAGCTCGGGATTTTCACAATGTAATGCGCCAGTTGGATAGAATTGGCACGCTGTACCTCAGGAGGACATACAAAAACTGCTGGACCAACACGTTATTCACTTTCTCAATTTGTGAAGCTTTTTGTCTTGAACAAATCATTCAATTTTTCTACAATTGTAATCATTTGTTTGTCTATACATGTACAGCCGTGCTCAAAGGTATCCGAACGACCTGAATTGAATTTCGCCTGATTCGCTTGCAACCCAATAACGCAGCTGTCTAGCAGGTCCTCTAATCGCTCCTTGGTACAGTCGTTTGACTATTGAAAATGGTTCCAACAAGTCACCACCAGAAAACACTACTCTGTATCGCAATAACTCAAGATGTAAAGTAATACTACGATACTACAAATATCAGAGAACACCTTATCACACGTATGACTGTCCTTAAGGCTTGTAAGCTCACATTTATTACAATAAATGACATACCTGAAATGTTACCACTCTCATCAATGCGTCAGATAGGTAATGCACGTAGTAAGTCCGTCGTATTCATGATGTCCTCTTCAAAGCAACATACCGTACATATTATTTAACACAAAAGACATTAAAAATTTAAGTTGTTCACGAGCAGCTAGTTGAGAATATGTATAAACTTCAAATGACACGACGAACCGTCTCGTTCTGCATATGGATTCAAACCCAGGTCATGCAGACCAAGCAAAGATCTCGTGACTGGCGGAAACTAACAGTCATTCCTGATTAGGCACACAAAGAGTGATATACCTCGATTTTAGACAGTATCAGTTAGATAACGAAGCACAATCAACTGTGAAATATCGCATTTTCTCGGCGGTAGCTAGATGTTTTAACTGAAATGAAGAGACGAAACATTAATTTTTTCCTTCCCAGGACTCCAACCCAGCACCTATCGCTGTTTTATTCTAGAGAAAACAAACGTTAAATGCGGGTTTGTTGCACCAGCAGCGACATGTGAGGATGTTTGAACTAGAAATAATATGACGAAGAGTTCAGTGCTGACTGGGAATAGAGCTCCACACATATCGTTGTTGACTACACACAAAGAGACGTCAGTTACCGAATTTTTCTGCTGCTCCGCATAACATCAAAAACGTCAAATATCGTTAGTGCTGACAACGAATGAAAATACATTAAAAATCGAAATTATTATCCACCAGCAGATAGGTGTTCTCATGGTAGAGCTTCATAACACATAATGAAATCTTTAGTGCCGGGCCAGGATTCGAACCCATTCACGCGCAATATGTGGAGATGTTGAGGAATCTGCAGTTTTGAACAAACAACAAATTGTAGCCGAGCTGTATTGTCACGAAGGGAACCAATTCCGCGTTAAGGGCGGTCTGAGTTGCATTCCCAGTTCAGAACCAATTTTATCAACATACAGAAGCTCAGATAAAAGATGTAATAAGTATCCTGTGATCCTACATAGCGTTTGTTTCGTCACTAGAAATAAATAACTAGTATAAGAAGGGTTACTGGTGATAGAGTTTCTACATGTCGCCACTTCAGACTTTATTGTGGCTCAACCTAACGTCTACTTTGTAGAGAAGGAATATCATTTTTAATGTGAATTTCAGACCACAATTCCATTATATCTTCTTCACCTGGTGTAGCCAGAGGAGAATGGGATCTGTCTCTCCCTATCTAAAATCACTGACCGAAGTTGGAATCGAACCCAGACCATAGATATATGAACCTAACATCATCCCAACAGACCACCAAGTCCTCTTCTCAGTGGCTCATTTTTCTATCATAACGCCGTTGTGCCACACTGGCTGAGAATTCTGACACAACTTGCAGCATGTTCAGTAAATTCATTCACTTGGTTGACCGAAACACCATGAACTAGCTGCCTCGGCTACCCAGTGCATACATTCAACTTCATTTTGTAATCACCAAAATAAAATCACATAACTGGCGCCAACACAGAACTGCCAACAGTGTAGGATGCAGAAATTTAAACAGGAAGTGTTCCTTTCCACTTGGGCTACTCTATTGCGCTATCTGTTTGTAGAAAACATCGTGCAGTGCAAAAGATAAGGTGTAACTGTTTGTCTTTCAGAATTCTAGACCCGGCGACATGCATTATCTCACAGCGCTGTGGAATGCAGAAGTTCTGGAAGAATTGTTTTTGAGTTCAGGAGCTGTTGTGCCTATGTGTCAGCTGGTAGCGTAATGGTAAGTGTCGTGACTCGTAGAAAAGACGTCGCGATTTCGAGTACATTCATTGCTACCTTTTTTAAAACGCAATTCTACTGTCTGCGTAAGTTATCAACGTAGTGGAGCTTGTAACATAATTCTCTTCACTTCTCAACCCAAAATAGTAGCATGTGAGAAAAGGGCTAACTTATGCGACATTTTCTTCTTTTCAGTTTTAATAGACAACCAGGCAGCAGACGCATCACGAAACTTTTGTATTATGTATGGGGAGAGTGCATCGTGCGAATATACGGCGGAAAAGTATTTTCTACGTTAGCTGTCGTCTGGTAATGGCATTTTATTCTTCTTGAAACCTTGTTTGACAGCTATAACTCAGAACAAGTTTTCTACGTGCATGTAATCAATAAACCGCATGTGCGTTTTCAAACTGTTATAGATAACATCAGAGAATTCGCATATATCGTTGATGATTAATTTCTCTCTCATGTTTACTATTGTTTTAACAACACTAAAGGAAACCTTACGAAAATTGTTAGCTGTGTTATAAGAAATGAAATAAAACTACCCACAATAACCTTACGACGAAAGTATGTTTTAAAAAAACGGAGTATCTGTACACAAGTGTGCCTCTATCGTCACGAATTGGTAAAATACTACTCACTTAGATTTTGATTGGGTCTGTGTTTAATAGGTATGCTGTGTCATATTCAAGAGGTATGCAAATGTGGCATTTCACAAATAAAGTTATGTATTCCTAGAAACCCAAAATTTGCTTGTCAGCAGCGGAAAAAGCGTTACCTGTTGTGCAGAATTATAAGTTTTTCACCATTGCACTATGAGCCGAAAGTATTTTCTTGCGATTTCCTTATCGATGTTTGATCTGACCGTTTGTAGCTCTTTCACAGAAGAGATAAAAACGCTACCCTCAGTGAGACTGGACCTGCGAACCATAACAGACGCTTTCACAGATGAGCACGTTACCACAGAGCTGGCGAAGAAATATGTGTCTGAGTTTCCTCTTACGAGACCAATAAGCGTTAGAACTCGTAAACCGCTATTTCAAGGACGAGATTAGTTGCGATTTCCACGAGCAACGACTTCCCTGGGCTGAAAACAATCTATTGTTACATCTTAAGCGATAATAACTCAGATTATTCAATGGAAATGACAGGTAAAATCAAGTGAACGTTGACGCTTAATTCCGTCCACACCAGGAAGTAACTCGTCGAACACAGAGTTGCCAAACATATATTGCCTTGTTGCCAAATCTCAGTTACAATACCAGCAGGAAGAAGACGAACCGATGTGATCTTACAGCGGGCTGGGAAGTGACCATAGCTGGTGTCTCCAAGTCGCGGCTGCTACGGCCTGGAATACGTAATGCGTCTGATTCGCATTTCTGTAACTGGGTTTAGTTACTAATAATACCCAGAACTGACTGCAAACTGAGCATAATAAATTAGTAACTTAGTTGCTTTTATATTTCTTTCGTAAGTGTACTGAAAACTAAGAAATTCATTCACAGACGTTTTCGTGCCTCGCCGATAGTCGAGCACAATAAACAAATAAAAAAAAATGAATGTGTGTGTGTGTGTGTGTGTGTGTGTGTGTGGGTGGGTGGGTGGGTGGATGTGTGCGTGCGTGCGTGCGTGTGTGTGTGTGTGTGTGTGTGTGAGACGTAAAGAGATATATATATATATATATATATATATATATATATATAGAGAGAGAGAGAGAGAGAGAGAGAGAGAGAGAGAGAGAGACAGGGAGAGAGAGAGAGAAATATCAAAAAGAATGTGTGTGAGAGAGAGAGAGAGTAAAAAATTGTAAAGAAATTGAATCATTGTATGTAAAGCAATCTTTCATTAAATTGACACGTTCCACATCATTATGAAATATCGTATTAATGATCTATGAAACAAGAATTAATCTAATGTAATCTAATCTAATCATATCATACTGATGACTAGCCATGAAGAGTCATGAATTACCGAAGTTTGTGCTAATACCAGTATCCAAATCTAAACTTGAAAGTAAAAGACGACAGTTTTTGTAATAAACCTGGACGTCTATCAAGACCCTTTCGTCCCTGTTAACTAACCACGATAGATGTCTAATATACTTCTATCCTGAAGTAACAAAGTGTGCATGCATTAAAAGATGAAGTGCATGATGTGAAGTTCTGTGACGGAAATACTGACGGAGATACGAACCCAACACGTAATCGGATTGTTAACTAAGTAAAACCAAATGTTTCGTATGGTTTTTCTTACCAGCTGCTAGGTGTTTTAATCTAAAATAAGGGTACAAACTTTTGTGCCTAAGCGACACTCGAACTGCACACCTACCGTGCATCCACGAATATAGCTTAAGTATCAATTGCTTACTCACCAATAGTAAGATGTGTGCGAGTTTGACCAGAAATAACAACACCTATTGTGATTGTTGGCAACACATGAACAGACATTAAAAATGTACGTTAATTTTCACTAACAGGCCGGTGTGCACGTGATAGGGCTTGAAATGAAATTGTGAATATTTTTGTACTGGATCAGAATTCTGACGCACATACTTACCTTTGGAGGAGACCTAGAGAAGATTGCAGTCTTGAGAAAATGAACGAAATGATGGATCTATATTGTTCCGAGAGATTCAGATCCTCGAATCACAGTCCAGCGCCAAATTTTTCAACGTCTCTAGTTCAATCAAGTACAAGTAAAGTAAGAGCCCTGTTCCTTTAAATGGCTATCGGTTCATCAACTAAAATAAAATTTTCTAATGTAAGTAACTTTACTGGCGACTGTATTTCTGTTTACCATGGCTTCCGCTATGTCATTTCCCAACGTAAACCGGCTCTGCCCATTTGGTAATGAAGGAACGTGATATTTAATGTGGATTCTGGATTATATCGACTTTCTCTTGATGTTACCAGGGGTAAAGTAAACCTGTTTGTGCCTCTTAAAAGTAAATGCCTGAACCCACGCATTGCACCTGTGATAGTTCGTTCCGCCAGACAATTAGTGACGGTGGAAAATCCGCGAGTCCATTAAATGGTTAAGCAGAAGCAAGCTTCTGAAGCGGAGATTATGCTATTCTCATGTCAGCAGGATCTAAAGACTCTTCTAGGCATCATAGGCTCGATGTGAAGCCATTTTGAAATTTTCACAAATTCAGCAAATTTCTTAGTTCGAGAAAATCCACTGGGAAGCGTGAAGTTACCGGATAATTCGATTATTACCGTCATTATTACTATCATTTTCTTCATACCGCTGCTGGAACACTGTACTTGAAGATCATTTGATGCCTTTTGGTCACTATAGAAGTACTTTCCCAATAACATGTTCTTTCCCTGTCTACGGAATCCTTTTCATGTTAATATCAAACATCAGTAATTACTCGTAGATTACATTAAAACTAAAGTAACTGATGAAGACGTTACTTGATAACAAAAACGCGCTGCCTTTCTTCATTTACTTGCGCCTAGAAATGGCTATCGAGTACTGCCAAACCAAAAGGCAAGAGATCTTACTGCCTTCCGATACACCTCGCTGTCAGTTCTTCCATATGATTTGGTTGACATGACCTGTTTCAAGCTGTATATGACAGACAATTTTTTAGAAAATCAATTGTTTTCCTTTGCAATAAACAGAAAGATTTTCATTCTAAGCTATCCAAGTACAAAATTTTCGCAATATTAGTTCAAATTTAATGTTCTCTTCCATAATGTAGGAAAGTATTTCACAGTTGCAAAACTCGCATCCGACTCATTGACCTTACACCTAGTCGCTGACCATAAATTCTAGCTCAGAGTGACACCAGATTAAGTAACCTAATGTAGCGAAGACTGTTTGCCAGTGCTCTTTCTCACTGGAAAATACGCAATTCACTCATTGGGCTCCATAAGTACACTGTATGATTCACAAACCACTATTTAGTGCCGTTAAGACGATTTATTTAAAGGCCAGAAGACTGCACATAGGTGCAATCGATTTAGAGGTGCAAAGTGTTTGTTATCTTACTTTTGTGACTGGTGGGCATAAGTGATTTCCAAAGACTTTTTATTGTACTGACATAATCTTTTGTCACAAAGTAACAAGGTACGTGTTTTATTCGTATAATTTTTGTAGGAAACTGTAATCGTGATGGAAGATTATACACCTGAATGTTTGACACAACTGGTTCGAGAAAACGCTGCATATTAACCAAACCCCGCTCCTCCTCTCCATATGTTCCTATGACACGAGCACGGGATTCTCCTCGCATACCGCTACAGAGCTGTTCCTGGCACAGTTGAGAATTGGCAACATCGTCACAAACATTTGGCAACACTGTGACAGTGCAATCACTTCCGCGTATGGTACTGAATTGACTCGCTAAATTCACTTGATATTCCATTTCTATTTGAATGGATTGTGCTGTATAATCCCCATGTAAACTAAGACACTGAGACAGAAAATTCAATTTTTTCCCTAAAGAAATGCTATTCTTCACATAAATGACAACTTTTATTATCTTTCACGATGCGTTATGAGGCTGAGCGACAAATACCATGATGAGAGTGGCGTACAGACAGCAGTGTGTCCGTAGCCCGGTGGTACCGCCCGTGTCTTGGGTCAGAACGGCTCAATCAATCGTCAGTTCTAACCGTGGTAGGGACCAGCGTATGCGAGCTTTTTTTCTGATATATTTTATGGAGCTGCGATTTTCCAGAAAAAATTCTGTAACGAAATCAGGAGAAAACCTTTACACATCAAATCCTCTTGGTAGCTCGACACAGTAAGTTGCATTAATGGTCAAAGATCTCGGATTTCTGACTGCCAAGCTGCTTCACAATACAAGCGTCTCTGAAGAAATTCGAATCGACCATCAGCGATACGAATTTCACTATCGTTCTTCACTTAAGACTCACACGCCAGGGTGATAAGTATGAAGGAAATGAACCTCTTGATTACTATGGGGCCTCTATGCTAAATTTCCACAGTAGCAATTAGGAACTCCCTGCAGACATTTGCTAACAGCGGCTCTAGCAACTTCCTTTTTCTCTGGGTAGCTTCAAATATGGGCAATTTTGTCGCCTTAAATCCAACTGAATATTTTAAATATCACTTGTGAACAACGTATAAGGTATAGACCTCAAAACAAGCAATTGCCTGAGTAGCTATAGAGAAGGTTCTGATAGGTATTGACACAATCTTTTGCATCCACTTACCATAGAGAATCAAAGAAAGAAATCAAACACATTACATTGCATTTACTCTCTGTGCCTTGACTAACACATATGAATCCATGACAATAATAAATTATTTGATGAACCTCCCGTGAAAGGAAAAAGAACAGAATGTGACGCTTTAATTTTAGTGCACTGGATCAGAAACAATGAAATTAATTCTGTGCCACATTGATGTACTGCATTCTAGACTAATAAAATAATAATCAAATAAAAACGGTTTTGTACCTCCTTTGTTGTCAAGAGTGAAACACAAATCGTAGACAGATTTTATGGGTCACCACTCAACAACATTAAAGCATTTTACATGGTCGAGAGTGCGGAGTGGAGCAGACGTTGTCGGCAGAAGGCGAGACAATGCAGTGCCTCAGCCCCCGCCAGTAGGCAGTAAACGGGTCCTAGAGAACTCAGACGCATGCGGTGTTCAGAGGCAGATATTCGGCAAAGAAATCTTTCGCTAAAACATTGTTAGACCAAACTGTTATTACCAGTGTGACAGAATGCGAAATCTATTGTAGATTCCCTTGAATTACACTCATAGCTTCAGCACCGAGAGGAAAGGGGCGATAAAAACTGTCGACGTGTGCTTTTAGTTAACAGACGTCGTATTAGCTAGTCTCGCGTTTTACCTCAAGACTACGGTCGTAGTCAAGAATAAAGTACTAAGACCGAAGTCAAGACTTCCCCTGGGAAGTGCCGCAGTCTACAATGTTGCCAGATCGAGCATATTGCCGGACATAGGATTCTGAGAGGAGCACGACTGTATTGCCCATCTTACGTGAATGACTCGGCGATCAATTTTTTGCTCTAACAAGGGGAGGCCGCCAATTGTGAAATTCAGATTCGATTCATACTGTGCATAATAAAAGCTCATGGCCAGAGGTGTAATGTGGCAAAGCAGAAAGATGCACTTCTCAGCCGTTGTCGAGAAAATCGACAGTTAAAAGAAACCATTGCGGTGAAATACTCTCTACGCTTATTAACAATTTTCTGCAGCGTCGTGACGCAGCGGTAAGCGCTCGGGTTCGTAATCCCAAGGTCACCGGATCGAATCTCGCGCCATGCAACTTTTTTTATTTTGTTTTTTGTAATTCAAACGTATACACACACACACACACACACACACATATATATATATATATATATATATATATATATATATATATCGTCCACCACCAATTGTCTTCTCCGATTTTTGCCGATATGATACGATACGCGTGGTATGCATCAAACCTGACGAACGATAGAACAATTTTTTCAGAATGTCAATCAGGTGTGTTTCCCAACAGATAATTTAAAAAGCAATTGTTCTTGTAAAAACGCATCGTTTATCAGATGTGCTCGATGTCGTGCTGTTTTCTGCTTTCCATGTTTCTATGACAACTATCACTCTGGTTCGTGCGACACTCCAGGTACTTCTGGTCACTAATTGTTAATTATGTGCGATTGTATACCGAACTTTTCAATAAATTGCATCCACTTGAATACTATTTGTGATATTGTGTTTTATTTCAAGTTTTATTTTTCCACGACAAACGACTTTCAACAACTTATTATATGCGTAATTGTTGCAACTGATTGCCGGGAATTATATATATATATATATATATATATGTATATATATATATATATATATATATATTACAAAAAAACAAATAACAAAAAAAAGTTGCATGGCGCGAGATTCGATCCAGCGATCCTCGGATTACGAACCCGAGCGCTTACCGCTGCGCCACGACGCTGCAGAAATTTTTAAATCGTAGAGAGTATTTCTCCGCAACGGTTTCTTTTAACAGTCGATTTTCTCGACAACGGCTGAGAAGTGCATTTTGGTGCTTTGCCACATTACACCTCTGGCCATGAGCTTTTATTATGCGCAGTATGAATCCTATTTTAGATCTCTGTGAACATTGCTGCTTGAGACGATTTAAGACGAAACTAAATTACTTCAGTTACGACAATGTTTAAAGTAATCGTCTTAACAACACTAAATCGTGGTTTGTGAATCGTTTACCGGCCGTATTCTGCCGCATTTCTCTGCCTGTAAGGCAAAAAGCTTACTGACAAATTTCACAGAAGGAAAAGAGGGACGAAGTGTCTCCCACTGGAAGGTCATGTTGTTTTATTTAAATGATTACAAAACCAGGTAAACCGAACAGTCAGGCTGTCAGTATAAGCACATTACTGTTGTCAGTATGATGTTGCACTGTCCAGGGCCAGTAACGATAAAGGGCCCGTTTAGGTCAGGCATATTGTATACAGAAGTGGAAGAGAGTTCACCACTAAATTCTAATCTGTATGCATTGCATACACAAAGAAATTACTGTTACAGTGTACTTTTAGAGCCCAATGAGTGAATTGCGTATTTTCCGGTGAGAAAGAGCACTGGCAAACAGTCTTCGCTACATCAGGTTATTTAAACTGGTGTCACTCTGAGCTGGAATTTATGGTCAGCGACTAAGTGTAAGGTCAATGAGTCGGATGCGAGTTTTGCAACTGTGAAATACTCTCCTACATTATAGAAGCGAATATCAAATTTGAACTAATATTGCGAAAATTTTGTACTCGGATAGCTTAGAATGAAAATCTTTCTGTGTGTTGCAAAGGAAAAAATGGTTCAAATGGCTCTGAGCACTATGGTACATAACTGCTGTGGTCCTCAGTCCCCTAGAACTTAGAACTACTTAAACCTAACCAACCTAAGGACATCACACACATCCATGCCCAAGGCAGGATTCCAACCTGCGACCGTATCGGTCACGCGGTTCCGGTCTGTAGCACCTAGAACCGCTCGGACACTCCGGCCGGCGCAAAGGAAAACAATTGATTTTCTAAAACATTGTCTGTCATACACAACTTGAAACAGGTCATGTCGACGAAATCATATGGAAGAACTGACAGCGACGTATACCGGAAGACAGTAAGATCTCTTGCCTTTTGGTTTGGCAGTACTCGATCGCCATTTCTAGGCGCAAGTAAATGAAGAAAGGCAGCACGTTTTTGTTATCAAGTAACCTCTTCATCAGTTACTTTAGTTTTAATGTAATCTACGAGTAATTACTGATGTTTGATATTAACATGAAAAGGATTCCGTAGACAGGGAAAGAACCGTGTTGGGTTCGTATCTCTGTCACAGAACTTCACATCATGCACTTCATATAAAAATGCATGCACACTTTGTTACTTCAGAATAGAAGTACGAGGTGCATTCAAGTTCTAAGGCCTCCGAATTTTTGTCTAATTAACTACTCACCCGAATTCCATGAAACTGGCGTTACTTCTTGACGTAATCGCCCTGCAGACGTACACATTTTTCACAACGCTGACGCCATGATTCCATGGCAGCGGCGAAGGCTTCTTTAGGAGTCTGTTTTGACCACTGGAAAATCGCTGAGGCAATAGCAGCACGGCTGGTGAATGTGCGGCCACGGAGAGTGTCTTTCATTGTTGGAAAAAGCCAAAAGTCAATAGGAGCCAGGTCAGGTGAGTAGGGAGCATGAGGAATCACTTCAAAGTTGTTATCACGAAGAAACTGTTGCGTAATGTTAGCTCGATGTGCGGGTGCGTTGTCTTGGTGAAACAGCACACGCGCAGCCCTTCCCGGACGCTTTTGTTGCAGTGCAGGAAGGAATTTGTTCTTCAAAACATTTTCGTAGCATGCACTTGTTACCGTAGCGCCCTTTGGAACGCAATGGGTAAGGATTACGCCCTCGCTGTCTCAGAACATGGACACCATCATTTTTTCAGCACTGGCGGTTACCCGAAATTTTTTTGGTGGCTGTGAATCTGTGTGCTTCCATTGAGCTGACTGGCGCTTTGTTTCTGGATTGAAAAATAGCATCCACGTCTCATCCATTGTCACAACTGACGAAAAGAAAGTCCCATTCATGCTGTCGTTGAGCGTCAACATTGCTTGGCAACATGCCACACAGGCAACCATGTGGTCGTCCGTCAGCATTGGTGGCACCCACCTGGCTGACACTTTTCGCATTTTCAGGTCGTCATGCAGGATTGTGTGCACAGAACCTACAGAAATGCCAAGTTCAACAGTAATTCGGCGATCCTTCAAAACAATTCTCTCCACTTTCTCGATCATGTCGTCAGACCGGCTTGTGCGAGCCCGAGGTTGTTTCGGTTTGTTGTCACACGATGTTCTGCCTTCATCAAACTGTCGCACCCACGAACGCACTTTCGACACATCCATAACTCCATCACCACATCTCCTTCAACTGTCGATGAATTTCAATCGGTTTCACACCACGCAAATTCAGAAAACGAATGATTGCACGCTGTTCAATTAAGGAAAACGTCGCCATTTTATTTAAAACAGTTCTCATTCTCGCCGCTGGCGGTAAAATTCCACCTGCCGTATGGTGCTTCCATCTCTGGGACGTATTGACAATGAACACGGCCTCTTTTTAAAACAATGCTCATGTTTCTACCTCTTTCCAGTTCGGAGAAAAAAAAATCGGAGGCCTTAGAACTTGAATGCACCTCGTATATTAGACATCTTTCGTGGTTAATTAACAGGGACGAAAGGGTCTTGACAGAAGTCCCGGTTTATTACAATAATTGTCGTCTTTTATTTTCAAGTTTAGATTTGGTTACTGGTATTGGCAAAAACTTCGGTAATTCATGACTCTTCGTAGCTAGTCATCAATATGATATGATTAGATTAGATTAGATTACATTAGATTAATTCTTGTTTCATATATGATGAATACGATATTTCATTTTAATGAAAGATTTCTTTACATACCATGATTCAATTTCCTTACAATTTTTTAGTCTCTCATTCTTTTTGATTTTTATCTCTCTCTCTCTCTCTCTCTCTCTCTCTCTCTCTGTCTGTCGCACACACACACACACACACACACACACACACACACACACACTCTTCATTTATTTTTATTTTTTTGTTGTGCTCGACTATTGACGAGGCACGAAAACGTCTGTGAATGAATTTCTTAGTTTTCAGTACACTTACGAAAGAAATATAAAAGCAACTAAGTTACTGATTTATTATGCTCAGTTTGCAGTCAGTTCTGGGTATTATTAGTAACTACGCTCCAGTCCCTAAACCCAGTTACAGAAATGCGAATCAGACGCATTACGTATTCCAGGCCGTAGCAGCCGCGACTTGGAGACACCAGCTATGGTCACTTCCCAGCCCGCTGTTAGATCACATCGGTTCGTCTTCTTCCTGCTGGCATTGTAACTGAGATTTGGCAACAAGGCAATATATGTTTGGCAACTCTGTGATCGACGAGTTACTTCCTGGTGTGCACGGAATTAAGCCTCAACGTTCACTTGATTTTACCTGTCATTTCCATTGAATAATCTGAGTTATTATCGCTTAAGGTGTAACAATAGATAGTTTTCAGCCCAAGGAAGTCGTTGCTCGTGGAAATCGCAACTAATCTCGTCCTTGAAATAGCAGTTAACGAGTTCTAACGCTTATTGGTCTCGTAAGAGGAAGCTCAGACACATACTTCTTCGCCAGCTCTGTGGTAACGTGCTCATCTGTGAAAGCGTCTGTTTTGGTTCGCAGGTCCAGTCTCACTGAGGGTAGCGTTTTTATCTCTTCTGTGAAAGAGCTACAAACGGTCAGATCAAACATCGATAAAGAAATCGCAAGAAAATACTTTCGGCTCATAGTGCAATGGTGAAAAACTTACAATTCTGCACAACAGGTAACGCCTCTTTCCGCTGCTGACAAGCAAATTTTGGGTTTCTAGGAATACATAACTTTATTTATGAAATGCCACATTTGCATACCTCTTGAATATGACACAGCATACCAATTAAACAAAGACCCAATCAAAATCTAAGTGAGTAGTATTTTACCAATTCGTAACGATAGAGGCACACTTGTGTACAGATACTCCGTTTTATTAAAACATACTTTCGTCGTTAGGTTATTGTGGGTAGTTTTATTTCATTTCTTATAACACAGCTCACAATTTTCGTAAGGTTTCCTTTAGTGTTGTTAAAACAATAGTAAACATGAGAGAGAAATTAATCATCAACGATATATGCGAATTCTCTGATGTTATCTATATCAGTTTGAAAATGCACATGCGGTTTATTGACTACATGCACGTAGAAAACTTGTTCTGAGTTAAAGCTGTCAAACAAGGTTTCAAGAAGAATAAAATGCCATTACCAGACGACAGCTAATGTAGAAAATACTTTTCCGCCGTATATTCGCACGATGCGCTCTCCCCATACATAATACAAAAGTTTCGTGATGCGTCTGCTGCCTGGTTGTCTATTACACCTGAAAAGAAGAAAATGTCGCATAAGTTAGCCCTTTTCCCACATGCGACTATTTTGGGTTGAGAAGTGAAGAGAATTATGTTACAAGTTCCACTACATTGATAACTTACGCAGACAGTAGAATTGCGTTTTAAAAAAGGTAGCAATGAACGTACTCGAAATCGCGACATCTTTTCTACGAGTCACGACACTTACAATTACGCTACCAGCTGACACGTAGGTACAACACCTCCAGAAATCAAAAACAATTCCTCCAGAACTTCTGCATTCCACAGCGCTGTGAGATAATGCATGTCGCCGGGTCTAGAATTCTGAAAGACAAACAGTTACACCTTATCTTTTGCACTGCACGATGTTTTCTACAAACAGATAGCGCAATAGAGTAGCCCAAGTGGAAAGGAACACTTCCTGTTTAAATTTCTGCATCCTACACTGTTGGCAGTTCTGTGTTGGTGCCTGTTATGTGATTTTATTTTGGTGATTACAAAATAAAGTTGAATGTATGCACTGGGTAGCCGAGGCAGCTAGTTCATGGGGATTCGATCAACCAAGTAAATGAATTTACTGAACATGCTGCAAATTGCGTGTCAGAATTCTCAGCCAGTGTGGCACAACGGCGTTATGATAGAAAAATGAGCCACTGAGAAGAGGACTTGGTGGTCTGTTGGGATGATGTTAGGTTCATATATCTATGGTCTGGGTTCGATTCCAACATCGGTCAGTGATTTTAGATAGGGAGAGACAGATTCCATTCCTCTCTGGCTACACCAGGTGAAGAAGATATAATGGAATTGTGGTCTGAAATTCACACTAAAAATGATATTCCTTCTCTACCAAGTAGACGTTAGGTTGAGCCACAATAAAGTCTGGAGTGGCGACATGTAGAAACTCTATCACCAGTAACCCTTCTTATACTAGTTATTTATTTCTAGTGACGAAACAAACGCTATGCAGGATCACAGGATACTTATTACATCTTTTATCTGAGCTTCTGTATGTTGATAAAATTGGTTCTGAACTGGGAATGCAACTCAGACCGCCCTTAACGCGGAATTGGTTCCCTTCGTGACAATACAGCTCGGCTACAATTTGTTGTTTGTTCAAAACTGCAGATTCCTCAACATCTCCACATATTGCGCGTGAATGGGTTCGAATCCTGGCCCGGCACTAAAGATTTCATTATGTGTTATCAAGCTCTACCATGAGAACACCTATCTGCTGGTGGATAATAATTGCGATTTTTAATGCATTTTCATTCGTTGTCAGCACTAACGGTATTTGACGTTTTTGATGTTATGCGGAGCTGCAGAAAAATTCGGTAACTGACGTCTCTTTGTGTGTAGTCAACAACGATATGTGTGGAACTCTATTCCCAGTCAGCACTGAACTCTTCGTCATATTATTTCTAGTTCAAACATCCTCACATGTCGCTGCTGGTGCAACAAACCCATATTTAACGTTCGTTTTCTCTAGAATATAACAGCGATAGGTGCTGGGTTGGAGTCCTAGGAAGGAAACAATTAATTTTTCGTCTCGCCATTTCAGTTGAAACATCTTGCTGCTGCCGAGAAAATGCGATATGTCACAGTTGATTGTGCATCGATGGTCCGCCCTCGTCGTCTCGCGGTAGCGTTCTCGCTTCCCGAGCACGGGGTCCCGGGTTCGATTCCCGGCGGGGTCAGGGATTTTTCCTGCCTCGAGATGACTGGATGTTGTTGTGTCGTCTTCATCATCATTATTCATTCCCATTACGGTCGGAGGAAGGCAACGGCAAATCACCTCCACTTGGACCTTGCCTAGTAAGGCGGTGCGGGTCCCCCGCATCGTTCCCCTACGCTCCGTAAAGAAGCATGGGACTTCATTTCCATTTTCATCTATCCGATTAGGTTCTGTCCAACACAAAGCTTTACCTCACGGTATTTTAAGTAATTTACTTGTTAAGTAGCAATATTTAACATCTCTCGTAGTTCGTTAATAGGGACAATAGGTGCTGGGTAGGAATTCGCGTCCGTTAGAAATGTTTGCGTTATGTAATTTAAAGTTGGTATTTGCTAATTGATATTATCTAAAATCGAGGTATATCACTCTCTGTATGCCTAATCAGGAATGACTGTTAGTTTCCGTCAGTCACGAAATCTTTGCTTAGTCTGCATGACCTGGGTTTGAAGCCATATGCAGAACGAGACGGTTCGTAGTGTCATTTGAAGTTCATACAAATTCTCAACTAGCTGCTCGTGAATAACTTAAATTTTTAATGTCATTTTGTGTTAAATAATAAGTACGGTATGTTGCTTTGAAGAGGAAATCATGAATACGACGAACGTACTACGTGCATTACCTATATGACATATTAATGAGAGTGGTAACATTTCAGGTATCTCATTTATTGTAATAAATGTGAGCTTACAAGCCTTAAGGACAGTCTTACGTGTGATAAGGTGTTCCCTGATATTTGTAGTATCGTAGTATTGCTTTACATCTTGAGTTATTGCGATACAGAGTAGTGTTTTCTAGTGGTGACTTGTTGGAACCATTTTCAATAGTCAAACGACTGTACCGAGGAGCGATTAGAGGACCTGCTAGACAGCTGCGTTATGTGGGTTGCATGCGAATCATGCGAAATGGAATTCAGGTCGTTCGGATGCTTTTGAGCATGTCTGTACATCACATCCACCGATTTATGTCCCATTCAGGTAATACCTACATGGTGCGTATTCTTTTTTGTTAGAGTGTGTTTCCTGATGACGTGTATCTCACTTTGTTGCTTGACGATGACAATATTCACTTGGGTAAAATTTTCCGGAGGCAAATTAGATTCTCATTCACGTCTCCTGGCGAGAACTACTAAGAAGGATGTTGTTAGTGGAAAAAGTCAGGCAACCTACGTGATTGAGAATAGAATGATAGATTACGTAATGGGGCAGTAGGTTAGAGAATAGGAAAAGATAAATGGATTAGTTGAAGTTAGTTATTATTGCGTCGCCGAAAGATATCCGCGACGAATATAAAATTTTTTGAACTCTCTACCAAGCCACCACTAAGCCAAGCCAAGACATGCTCGTGCGTAACATCTGCATTTGAATATCAAACAGGCAGCTGAGCCGATACTACAAATAGCGTGGCACACAACGGAGGCCATTGCTACACCTCGCTTAAGTGAGGTGTCTGAACGCCAATTTAGTGGTATGGCCGCACTGTGAAGGGAGCATAACGTCATGCTGCCAGTCACATGCAGAGGAATAACAACACGTAAATCATATGCAAGAACAACTTTAAGCAAAAGGTTCGTAGGAGAGATTCTGTGAAATTTGGAAAGTAGGAGCCGAGATACTGGCGGAAGTAAGGATGTGAGGACGGGGCGTGAGTCGTGCTTGGGTAGCTCAGATGGTACAGTACTTGCCCGCGAAAGGCAAAGGTCCCAAGTTCAAGCCTCGGTCCGGCACACAGTTTGAATCTCCCATGAAGTTTCATATCAGCGTACACTCCGCTACAGAGTGGAAATCTCATTCTGGAAACTTTAAACACTCTGACACTGCAGAAAGTAACGATCTGAAGGCCTGAAACGAAAGGCTGGCACAAAATTTTGTGGCGAAAAATGCTCACAGGCTCAGGAAACCTGGCCGCATTCGCTCATCCTCGCCAAGGGATAACGTCGTTACCCCTGCAGGCACTTACAAATACTCAGATTTCTGAACCCTTCATCTAATCAGCTCCAGCGAGCCCGTTCCGAGGCAGGACCAGTGACGCACTACCATTGGCCAGGTGACAGCAGCCAGCCCGGCCCACTGGACTTAGCTGTTGTGAGCGGCCAGCCTCTCCTCTGCTGATGAGTAGGCATGGAGCCCTCTCCAGCTGCTCACTTGGGGCAGACTGACAGGGTCTGGCACACTGCCAACTGTCGCTGTTCTGGGAAGGCGTACTAGCTGCTGCCGCGACCCAACTTGCATCTGTGAACAAACACCATCGTCCACGGCCTTTCTCTGGTGAAAAGGCCACGACATAACGCTGCACAACAACCACTAGCTGGGTCAGCTACCTTGTACGGTGTCGTTTCTGGTCTGCTGGCAGTCCTGATAGCTGCCGCTTCCACGGCGGCTGTGGACGCATCACGATATTCTCCTGCCAAGGGGAAGATGATTCAATTGTAAAACCAAAACAGCAGATACATAAACCGCTAATGCTGTCTCATTAGCGGCCTGGGCGCCCAACATGCCCTCACCACCGTATTCCACACTTCGACATCCTGCACCCGGAGTCTTCTCACCCCACCGACCCCTACGTTATAGTGAGAATTAGTGAAGTCGAGTGGTGGGATAAAGGGTATAGTTAAGATATAGCCAAGACAGACACAGAGGCAGGATGTAGGATGGTAGCCAAGTATACATCCTAGTAGCTCCGCAGTTGAAATATCGAAAAAAGTGAGAGATGAAATAGTGAAGGCAGCAGGGGATCGAATGGACAAAAACGCAAGTCCCATTAGAAATGACTGGATAATACACGAGGTATCGGATTTAAGTGATGAAAAAAGAAAATATAATCCAGCAAACGAAACACGGGAAACGAAATACAGACGTCTAAACGTGAAGTTGACAGGAAACTAAAATGGCGAAGCACGCCTGGTTATAGCAGGACTTCAAAGCACTAGAATCATGCATGACTATGGGAAAGATGGATATCGAGTACAGGAAAACTAAAGAAACTTTCAGTGTAAAGATAAAAAGCTGATGAATATCCAGAGCTCAGCTGGCAAGCCAGATGTAAACAGAGAGGAAAAAGCTGGAAAGTGGAATATATTAAAGTTCTGTATACACGAAACGAGCTTCAGGACATTAAAATGGAAAGAGAAAGGAAAGTAGATGAGGACCAGATGGAAGATATGGTACTGCGAAAAGAATTTAACAGTGCACTGAACCAATTGTAAGTCGAAATAACGCCCCTGAAGTAGAAAACATTCTGACAGAATCATGAGGGTAGCCTTTGAAAGGTTTGAATACTATTGCACCACCAATTAATAAATCATGCTTCCGAAATGTGAACTTGAATTAATTACAGAAACTTTTATGAGTGTTGAATGGAATACCGTCTTAGAAATTCTGAATTTATCAGGGATAAAATACAGTAATCGAAATGTTATTTACAGCTTGTACAGAAACCAGGCTCCAGCTGTAATTGTCGAAGAGCATGAAATTGAAACAGTAGTTGAGAAAGGAATGAAACAGCCTATCCTTCATGTTAGTCAATATGTGCACTGAACAATCTGTGAAGGAGACCATGGGGGTATTTCGAAAAGGGAGTTAAATCTCAGGAAGAAGAAATAAAAACTTTGAGATTCGATAATAACATTTTAATTTGGTCAGAGACAGCAAATAACTTGGAAGATCAGTTGAAAGGCATTGAAAATAGTTTATAACATGAACATCAACAAAAGTAAAACGAAGGCAATGGAATGAAATCGAACTGAATACGGTAACCAAAATTAAGTGTCCCTCTGCAGCGGAGTATGCGCTGATTTGAAACTTCCTGGCTGGTGAAAACTCTGTGCCGAGCCGGGACTTCAACCTGGAAACCACATCCCAAGCCAGTGGTTGAGCCGTGTCTCCACAGTATCCTTTGTTTCAGGAGTTCTAGTACCCGCAACGTTTGCAAGAGAACTTTTCTGAAGTTTGGAAGGTGGGAGATGGCGTACTGGCAGAACTAAAGCTCTGAGGGCAGGTCGTGAATCGTCGTTAGAGCACTTCTTCACGAAAGTCAAAGAGCCTACCTTCGAGTCCCGGTCCGACACACAATTTTAAACTCTTCGGGAGTTTCAAATTAGGTAGTGCGTGGAGAATTAGATTGTCAAATGAGACACAAAAATTAGTAAAGGCCTTTTTCTGTTTGGGTACAGAAATAACTAACGATGGCCGAAATAGAGAAAATATAAAATTCAGAGTTTCAATAGCAAGAAAAGCTTTTCTGAGAAAGATAAATACGTTAATATATAATATAAATTAAGCGTTATAAGGTCTTTTGCTGGGAGTGTAGCTTTATACGTGAGTGAAACGAAATTGATTTAGAACTTACTATGCAGCCAATAATATACAAGGCTATTTAGTTATTGAACATTTTATAAGGAATAAATGTTACTAAAATTGTTCTATCCGTCATTCTGATTGCACCATGCAGCATGCCACACACCAAACACTACCACATGCTGCTGGAGGGTACCTAAACCTCAACCTTTGTATTTTTTTCTGACCCTTATCCGTGGAGCCATTAAGAAACATGAAAAGTTTGGTCCACATGGAGATTGGTAATAAAATAAATTGAAATAATGGTTAGAGAAACATTTGATGCGCCTTTGAACAATGCTCGACATAATGAGAGCAAATAAGGTGCCGATTAAGAATTTGAAGTTCAGTGTTTAACTTAGAACTTTCAAGTGTAGCACCTAAAGATTAGTGTACCTGGGAACAAACGATATTTTTTGGCTGGTTCTTCTGTCTAGCGACTGATTTTACGATAACATGAAGGAGTGCACACCCGAGACAGCCATAAGCAGTTTCCGCCAGTTTCTACAGCTTTTGTCGTAGTTAGACATGTTATTCTGCTTTGCACAGCACTCGTGAATATCATGAGATCCACGTATTAAAGTCCTGTGTAATATATTAAAGCTACTTGCAATATATTGTTAATTCTTCAATTACAGATTAAATTCTATAAGCAAATTTCTATATATTTTTGAAACTATTTACATAAAGTGTGAATGATTACGCCGTTCTTCATCGGTTGTGCATCATTCTATACCGTAAAACAGAAGAATCTCTTTCACCGTGGTACATGTGACATATGTAAATTAACTGAATTTCGGTAATGTCTTAACAATTTTGTTTGCCTTGAATATGGGAACTCATGTTAGTTTCCAGTAGCTTCTGTTTCAAAATGTCTTTAACTTGCATCTAGATTTTTATAATATTACTGCTTACGTTGATTTTATATACTGATTATAATCATTGGTGTAGTGGACTGACAAGACAGCCAATCCACAGCGACGGGTAACCGAAAGGCACGCGTTTAACTCACGCAGGCTGGCGTGAGGTCTGAAACAGGATACGTAATGAATGCTATAAAGAAAAGTACGTAGCTGCTGGAATACTTAACTTTAATCCACAATTGGTGAACATTGGTCTTGTTACTGAACATGCTTCATTAGATACATAGCAAAGGATTAATGGCGCCTTGCTAGGTCGTAGCAATTGACTTAGCTGAAGGCTATGCTAACTATCGTCTCGGCAAATGAGAGCGTAATTCTCAGTGAACCATGGCTAGCAACATCGGCTGTACAACTGGGGCGAGTGCCAGTACGTCTCTCTAGACCTGCCGTGTGGCGGCGCTCGGTCTGCAATTACTGACAATGGCGACACGCGGGTCCGTCGTATACTAGCGGACCGCGGCCGATTTAAAAGGCTACCACCTAGCAAGTGTGGTGTCTGGCGGTGACACCACAATTGGTGTCTATCAAAGTAATAATATAACACGCAGATGACTAAGACACAGTACTGACAAGACTTTATCGGTTGCAACGCTTTAAAATTTCAACTAAGTATTTGTTTCTAGATATATAACCATATTGTACCTTGGATCATCGTCGCACGTTTGTAAAATCTTAACTTACCCTGATTACTTTCAAGTAATTAAACCACATTTTTTTCAAAAACTAGGCCTCATACGGGCCAATTTTTATATCCCATTTTGACCATTACTTACTCATTCTTCGACTAGTCACGAAAATGCAGACAAAAACTTTCTCTGAAATCACTATTTAAGTTTTCATTAGTTACGCTGATTACTTTCAAACAGTTACTTTTTTTTTCTTCAAAATTTGACTTCACGCTGGTCAGTTCGATACACCACTTCCCACTGCTCGTTTCGCTACGAAAATTCGAACAAAAGTCGACTGCGTCATTTCTACGGACTCTTCTTTTCGATACGCTAAAACATTTGACCGAAAATAGACTGTAGCATACTAACGAATGGCGCAGTGCGCTCTTATTTGTCACTGCATGACACTTCATCCAAGTAACACGAGACATTAACAGCCTGATAGTGAGAAGAAATAAAAATTACGAAATGACGTCTGATTTGAAATACGAGTGGGATTGCTGTTAATAGTGTCACGTATTGAACTGTTAAAAAGTGGTTGATAACTGTGAACGAAAAAAAAGAACCCAAGGGAAGGAAAAAACAAGAGTGGACCTCTTGAGTCCAAATATCATACACTGTTTCACAAGTGAAATTAGATACTAACTTTTTTATCCGAAATCGGTGTTTATAGAGGAGAGAAAAAATCAGGTCTTCAAGGGGCAAGAGGTCTCTGACCGCACCGCGCTAATCTCTGGCCAACACTGTTATTCACTCAGTAACCAAATTTCCATGCATCACTGTAAGGTTGTTGCATGAATTAATACATTTTAGTCGTCTCATTTCCATCTGCTTTAGATATATTTTTTTTCTAATCTAGTAGAGGACTGAAATTCGTTACTGGTCCGTAAGAAGGCTTTGAGACTTTTACTTATTTATGTGTACATATGCTGCATCACGTAGATCCCTAAAACAGAGCGTGAGCTTTTGTATACTACTTTACTTCTGAGTGAAACAGTCGAATGCGGTGTCCGTACACTTTTTCTGTGGCTCCTTGTACCGATTCCACTATTACACTCCCGTGCCTGCGGGTGCGCGACTGTACAGGAGGTTACTGTAATTTTACAATTGTTTCTCTGATAATAAAGTGTAAAATTATGGAATCGTATTGATAGCAACTAACATACATTTTAAACTAACGTATGAATTAGAACAGTGTTCCCAACCTTTCTTAGACATTACCCCTGAGTGCAATCAGATATTAGCTGGTATCAACACCATCATCAACATTACCGTCTAACGAACAATGGAAAATAATATTCTTTGAACACTTTGATTTTTAAAATGACGAAACAAAAATAATGTTTAATTATTGTAGCTGTTTTTAATCACTAGCTAATGAGTCAACGGGACAACTGTACTGCTTATTTCTAACAATCTTTTGTTTATAAAATAGTGATGAAATTCTAAGTGCGTCGCGTACCTACAACTCCTACCAAAAAAAGAAAACTTATTGCCCACAGTAGGGTATATACTTATTACAAAACATGCCTCCTCTGGAACAGTCCTCTCCCTAGCGGCAATTGCTTCAACTACGTCCTGCACCCGTACTTAAAATTAGCCAAATTAAAACGTGTGCGCTATACTTAGGTCTACTATTTGTAAATCACGTGATTGCTGGACTCCATACTTGTGAACTGGCAGAAACTGGACGACTCCACGATGTCAATGCTATGTCTGACCACTGCACTAATAATAATAATAATAATAACAATAATAATACAGTGTAGGCCCTACAGTAGCATTATAGCCATTGCGCAGTTGCTGGTGCGTTGTGCTGTTTATTGTCACGAAGTGAATAATGAAGTAAATTCTCGTCTACTGTGGGACCTACTTACAACTCCAAGAGAGCATTTTCATGAGATACTTAAGCACATACCATGTATGTATGTCTATTTTACTCTCATAAATGCATGGTACAAAGTATATGCGAAGTGGGTAGTCTACGGGAGGAAGATATTCATTTGTACGTTTCACAAGCTGTAACCTACACCATATTGTGTCACGGATTAACGCTAAGATTTTTTTAAAAAAATTACTGGGAAATTATGTAATTAATATTACGATCTTACAATATAATTATAGGAATGAAGACCTTTGAAAAATAATTTGGTTCCGTGACCAAAACACAACTGAACATTTTTCTTCTTACCCCTCAGAAAATTATATTTTCCCCCGCGGGGGATAATTACACTCAGGTTGAGAACATCTGACTTAGTACATAGAGAATTTAGTGATAGTTGTCAGCAGCGTTGCATAATACTTTTTTCTAAACGTAGCTCTCTGTGGCAAACACTAACGGAGAAAAATTTGGCCAAGAAGGCAAATATCTCCGAGATATCTGGCAGAGTAAGGACCTGAACCACTGTTAAGCCCAGCATCTTTATTCGTGCTGATCCTGAGGATTAGCACGCTCTTAATTTTTTCTCTCTTTTCTTTCACTGTTATTAGCAATTCAAAAACTGATCAATCAACTTTACTTCTCAAAGTGCGAATAAGGAAAATCTTCTAGATGTAGGAATTTTTTTTGTAAATGATGAAGCCATGTCTCCACAATATCCCGTCTTTCAGGAGTGCTAGTTCTGCAGGGTTCGCAGGAGAGCTTCTGTAAAGTTTGGAAGGTAGGAGACGAGGTACTGGCAGAAGTAAAGCTGTGAGGACGGGGCGTGATTCGTGCTTGGGTAGCTCAGTTGGTAGAGCACTTGCCCGCGAAAGGCAAAGGTCCGGAGTTCGAGTCTCGGTCCGGCACACAGTTTTAATCTGCCAGGAAGTTTCAATATGAGATGTGTCCACCATTCGCCCTTATGACGGCTTGAAACATAGTGGGGATACTTTCAGTGAGCTGTCTTAATAGCTGTAGAGCAGGGCTTCACAACATACGTGCTCGCGGAGCAAGCTGTGAGCAGCAAGGCGCGAGCACGGAGCAGCGCGAGCACGCTACCCCCACTACCGGACCAGAGCGGAGAGTGGGGAGAGTCACGTGGGGTACACAACAGCTGCCGCCAGTCGATGTAAATCCGCGGCCACCTGCGGGGATATCACTCACGAATTATTACTGCGACAAATGAAACAAATAAAGGAGAATGTACACATGCCACATAATTTTATTAGCTTAGTGTATGCCTCTACCATCTGTAGACACTGAAACTAAAGAATTCCACGACAATCCTATATTTTCAACACTTTCTTCAACACTACTTAAAATATCACCTCCGGTTGTAGTGTTCTTCATGGCTACTACATCGAGGAGCTCCTCCCTCACCTGAAGATCTCTATTAACACCTCTAATAAATATGGCAAGCTGCGCTGTTCCAGTGATATCAACACTTTCGTCCAGAGCTAGACAATACGCCATAAAATCTTTACAGATATTTGCAAGCTGGCTCTGGACGTCGTCTGCCATGTCCTGTATGCGACGCATAATGGTCATGTTAGATAATGGCACAATACGAAACTGTTCAACTTGAGACGGACACACATGTTCCGCTGCAACTACCAAACATTCTTTTATTAAATCGCCATCAGTTAAGGGGCGCAGGGATTTTGCTAAAAGCAAAGCAATTTTGTAACCCACTCTGAGAGCTGCCTCAGTCGATTTTTCTTCGTCGTCCAGATCTTCTTCGGATAGCTTCCTTTTCAGTTTAATAACTTCCTGTGCACGATCTGGTCAATCACATTTTCCACTTCCGTAGTCTTTCGCGTGGTACGATATATAATGTCGCTGCAAATTAAATTTCCTAAAAGAATTCAGCCTTTTGTGACATACTAAACATTTTGCAACACCATCTTTTTCTGTAAACAGACACAATTCCTCCCAATGTGGGTTGAACTGCGAAAGCATGGCTGGGGTTACACAACGGCGACTTGACATGATTCTTAACCAGCGAAGTGACTGTTTAAGAGCTGATCGTAGTACTTTAAACGTTACACAGTCGGCGCGAATTCAACAGGCACGCTGCGGCCCTATTCAAACGTGCGCGCGCATTTCCCCTCCCTCCCCTCCCGCCCTACTCCTCGACCTTGCACCTGCTCGCGAGCACGTGCCTGAGCAGACGCGAGTACTCGCGCTCAAAACCGGCCAGTTGTTAAGCCCTGCTGTAGAGGAACGACAGCCCACTCCTCGCCACAGTTCGAAAGCAGACCAAGTACTGATGTATGGCATTGGGACCGGAGCGAATTCAATGGTCTACCTCATCCCAAAGCTGTTACATTGGGTTCACGCCAGCCCATTTCAGGAATCTTCTTGTCCACAAAGCATTACCTCACAGACGTCGCTTTATGACTCTGTGCTTCGTAGAGCTCTAACAAACAGTCATCAAATGTATCTTCTGGTAAACCTTCCGGGGTGTAAGGTCGTGCTCCATGAAGGTTTACCAGAAGATATGTCATCCGGTCGTGAAAGCCTTCATACTTTGAGTCATCAAATGGTTCAAATGGCTATAAGCACTATGGGATTTAACATCTGAGGTCATCATTCCCCTAGACTTAAAACTACTTAAACCGAACTAACCTATGAACATCACACACATCCACGCCCGAGGCAGGATTCGAACCTGCGACCGTAGCAGCCGCATGGTTCCGGACTGAAGCGCCTAGAACCGCTCGACCACAGCGGCCGGCCCAAACAGTTATCGTCTCTGAACGGTACACAGTACACAACGCTGTAAAATGAGTTTACAACATTCCGCATTTTGAGTTTTGTCCAGCAGTTTAAAGGGACCACACCCTAGCAGCGAAAAATACCTCCATATTGTAACACCACCTCCTCTGTACTTAACTGCTGGTGCTATAGGCATTCGCCAAACCCAAACCCCATGCATCGGACTGACAAAGTGTACAGAAAATTTCCTCACTCCGAGCCCCTCTTCACACCATCTCAAGCCACACTTAGCATTGACTACACATATGTGTGCCTTGTGAGGAGCTGCACAACCATTCTACCCGTCTTCTTAATTTGCGACGCACGATCTCGGTACTACATGTACTGCTCATATTACTTTGGAACTCGCGACTGATTCCTTCCGCAGATTTCATGCTATTTCTTATAGCCGTCTCCAGAATGCTCGACAGCCCGTTTCCATAACATATGAGGCTTACCTCGTCTTGGTTTTTCTGTGTTTGTTCTTTCGCATTTCCACTTCATGACATGACCAACAACAGTGTACTTGTTGAGGTTCCTGATCGATTTGCTACTCAGGTGTCATCCGATGAGTAGCGTACGTTAGAAGTGACGGGACTCTCCTAACCAAACCCATTCTGCTGTTCCCTCCTCTCGAAAGACTACACAACACTCCTCGCCTCCTTGTATAGTGACGGGTCCACCTCTAGAGACATCTAGTGGTGAACTTCACGTTACAAATGCGTATGCGGATACTTTTGATCAGATTGTGTATATGGTCCATTAGGCAGCAGCCACATGGTAAGCTACAGAGCTAGCAGTAAAAACTTCTCTCTCTCTCTCTCTCTCAGCTACTCACCGAATCTGATAACAACCGGATTATGTTTGAATAAACACTGCCAAAAAATGGTTCAAATGGCTCTGAGCACTATGCGACTTAACTTCTGAGGTGATCAGTCGCCTAGAACTTAGAACTAATTAAACCTAACCAACCTAAGGACATCACACACATCCATGCCCGAGGCAGGAACACTGCCAGTCCAGCGGTTGGATCACTGTTATACTGAGTGCCATCAGTTAACAAGAGGGGTCAATGCAAAGTTTCACGAACACAGACTCATTAACCCTGTCCTACGGGCCATTGCGAGTCAGTGATTTATAAAGGTATAACAGCGAAGGAAGATGATCGGGGTTCGTTAATTAAAAGTGTTCACTGAGTGTTTTGCCAGTTAGTGAGAATTTCTGCGTCGCACATCATGAGGAGCACGCACATGCATTTGCCACGCATGTCAAAAATATTCCTGTTTAGTCAATTACCATGATGCCGAAGCTTCGAAACCGAAAAACAGCAAAGTCAAGCGTAAAGGCGTAGCTTGTTCAGCAAGAAATGAAGAATGACAAGTCTAACACCTCACTAAGGGCGGAAAACGAAGTTGGGATGAATAGTAATGTGGAAGAAATTCGGCCGCGTTCTTTCCAAGGAACATACCAGCAATCACCTAACTGATTTGGGAAAACCATGAAAAAATTAAATCTGGATGGACGGACGTGGATTTCAATTGCACCCCTCCCCAACCCAAAAGCAGAGTCGGTCATTTGGCATGTAGTACAGGGGTGAGATGAAATAAAAGATTTATCAAATAATGTTAGTACTGCTTGCTCTACGGTCTCGGGTCTCGTTGTCTAGCGGTAAAATTCGTGCCTGGAAACCGAGAAGCCGCAGCATCGAATCCCGGCTGGACCTTTGAAATTTTCAGCCTTCCTTTAAATCTAGCCTTCACTTCCCAGAGATGAGAGGAGTCACGCACTTCGTATTCCACGTTAAACCGTAGGTTCCGTTTCCCCACTTGGATAATTTGGTTAGATTAAGAACACGAAAGTCGCCGAAGTAGTGTTCCATTTAAAGACTTGCACCAGGCCATTGAACAGCACAGAAGTAGTTGCTAATAAAAAGTACTATACACTGACACGATTTGAGAGGAATCTAAACTATTTCATAAGAAATCTGGATTCAGAATTTCCCATGAAGTGCACCTAGGCTTATTGTTCTTAGTGAGACACAACTAACAATCGATCAGTCATTTCGTCAGTTTCCCAATGAAGTATTCACATTATACTGTGTGTGAATCGATGTAATGGACAATGCCTGAAGCTCCATGGAATTGTTCGCGGGCTGTAAGGGTCATAATCAGTGAGAAAATATTGTTCCGTCGAAACATGGCCTGCACCGAGGTGACTAGGAGTAGCGACATGCACATACACAGGTGGCGCGCGCAAGGTGTAACAGGGCAGTGCATAGGGAAGCTGTCGTTTCTACTCCGGTGATTCACATCAAGAGGTTTCAGACGTGGTTATGGCCGCACGACGGGCGTTAACAGACATTGAATGGATAGTTGGAATTAGACGCATAATACATTCCATTTCGGAAATCATTAGACAACTTAATATTCAGAGATCCGCAGTGTCAAGAGCGTGCCGGGAATACCAAATTTCAGGCATTACCTCTCACCACGGACAACGCAATGGCCGACGGCCTTCACTTAAAGACCGAGAGCAGCGACGTTTGCGTAAAGTTGTCAGTGCTAACCCACAAAAAACACTGCGTGAAATAACCGCAGCAATCTACACTACGTGATCAAAAGTATCCGGACACACCCAAAAACATACGTTTCTCATATTAGGTGCATTGTGCTGCCACCTACTGCCAGGATATCCATATCAGTGGCCTCAGTAATCATTAGACATCGTGACAGAGAAGAATGGGGCGCTCCGCGGAACTCACTTGTGTCATAGGCCTGTACGCGAGAATTCCACATTCCTAAACATCGCTAGGTCCACTGTTTCCGATGTGATAGTGAAGTCGAAACGTGAAGGGACACGTACAGCACAAAAGCGTACAGGCGCATCTCGTCTATTGACTGACAAGAGACCGTCGACAGTTGAAGAGGCTTGTAATGTGTAATAGGCAGACATCTATTGAGACCATCCCGCTGGAATTCCAAACTGCATCAGGATCCACTGCAAATGCCGTGACAGTTAGGCGGGAGGTGAGAAAACTTGGATTTCATGGTCGAGCGGCTGCTCATAAGCCACACATCAAGCCAAACGACGCCTCACTTGGTGTATTGTATTGTATGGAACTGGGGACCTAGAAACGACGGAGAGGCTTCGTCCCCGCCGTGGTCCTCAGCGGTTCACAACCCCACAACTGGCTATAGCAGTCCACGCACCCCACCGCCGCCCCACACCGAACCCAGCGTTATTCTGCTGTTCGACCCCCAGTAGACCCCCCGGGAACTTCTCTCAACAGACGAGTGTAACCCCAATGTTTGCGTGATAGTCTAATTATGGTGAAAGTGTACCTGGAGATAGCGTTTGCGTAGCAATCGCCGACATAGCGTAACTGAGGCGGAATAACGGGAACTAGCTCGCGTTAGCCGACGCAGGTGGAAAACCGCCTTAAAAACCATCCACAGACTGGCCGACACACCGGACCTTGACACTAGTTCGCCGGGCGGATTCGTGCCGGGGACGGGCACGCCTTCCCGCCCGGAAAGCAGCGCGTTAGACCGCACGGCTAACAGGGCGGGCTCTCCTTTGGTGTAAGGAGCGTAACCACTGGACGATTGAACAGTGGAAAAATGTTGTGTGGAGTGAGGAATCGCCGTACAGAGTGTGGCGATCCGATGGCAGGGTGCGGGTTTGGCGAGTGCCAGGTGAACATCATTTGCCAGCGTGTGTAGTGGCAACACTAAAATTCGGAGGCGGTGGTGTAATGGTGTGGTCATGTTTTTCATGGAGGGAGCTTGCACCCCTTGTTGTTTTGCGTGGCACTATGACAGCAAGGGCCTACAGTGATGTTTTGAGGACCTTCTTGCTTCCCACTGTTTAAGAGCGATTCGGGGATTTCGACTGCATCTTTCAACACGATCGAGCACCTGTGCATAATGCACGGCCTGTGGCGGAGAGCTTACACGACCATAACATCCCTGTAAGGGACTGGCCTGCACAGAGATCTGATCTGAATCCTATAGGACACCTTTGAGATGCTTTGGAACGCCGACTTCGTACCAGGCCTCACCGACCGACATCGATACCTCTCCTCAGTGCAGCACTCCGTGAACAATGGGCTGCCATTCCCCAAGAAAGCTTCCAGCACCTGACTTAATGTGTGCTTGCGAGAGTGGAAGCTGTCATCAAGGCTGAGGGTGGGCCCACACCATACTGAATTCCAGCATTCCCGATGGAGGGCGCCACGAGCTTGTAAATCATTTTCAGCCAGGCGTCTGGATACTTTTGATCACATTGTGTATGTGGGGCGCACGACGAACGCATCCGTTAGGACAGTGAAGCGAAATGTTGTGTTCATGGGCTATGGCAGCAGACGACCGACGCCAGTACCTTCGTTTACAGCACGACATCGCCTGCAGTGTCTCTCCTGGACTCGTAACCATATCGGTTGGACCGTAGACGACTGGAAGATCATGACCTGGTCAGATGAGTCCCGATTCTAGTTGATAAGAGATGATGGTACGGTGTGAGTGTGGCGCATAGTCCACGAAGCCATGGATTCAAGTTGTCACTAAGGCACAGTACAAGCTGGTGCTGGCTCCATAGTGGTGTGGACTATGTGTATACGGAATGGACTGGGTCCTGTGGTCCAACTGAACCGCCCATTGATTGAAAATAGTTATGTTCCGCTACTTGGAGACCATTTGCAGCCATTCGTGGACTTTATGTTACAAAGTAAAGCTGTTATGTGACTGGACCACAATTGTTCGTGTTTGGTTTAAATGAGATCCTACACAGTTCGAGCGAATGGTTTTGCCACCCAGATCGCCCGACAGGAAACCCATCGAAGATTTATGGGATATAATGGAGAGGTCAGTTCGTGCACAATGCCCTGCACCGGCAACACTCCCGCAGTTGTGGGTGGCTGTAGAGGCAGGTTGGCTCAGTACTTCCCCAGAGGACTTTCAACGACTTGTTGAGTCCACGCCACGTCGTGTTGCTGCACTATTCCGCGGAAAAGGAGCTCCGACACGACATTGGGAGGTATCCCATGACGTTTGTCACCTCAGTATATATAACAATAGATACACTAACATTAGAACTCAGTGTATTCACCACAAGAAATGAGAAACGTAAGCCGTGGGGTCCACTTATAATCCACTGCCTCAGAATTTGTATTAGTTCTATTACTTCTAGAGATATGACCAAGTGGATATAAAATTTTTATTAATAGAAGTAGTTCATTGTTTCAGATTGAAGAAGAATTTCATCAAAAATATTAAAAGTGGATGAACCATGACACAGCTCTAAAGAAAAGAGCATGATATGTCTTTATCAGACTAGCCAACATTAATCAACACAATGTCCACGCCGACTGTTGGTTTGTTGTTGTTGTTGTGGTCTTCAGTCCTGAGACTGGTTTGATGCAGCTCTCCATGCTACTCTATCCTGTGCAAGATGCTTCATCTCCCAGTACTTACTGCAACCTATATCCTTCTGAATCTGCTTAGTGTATTCATCTCTTGGTCTCCCTCTACGATTTTTATCCTCCACACTGCCCTCCAACGATAAATTTGTGATCCCTTGATGCCTCAGAACATGTCCTACCAACCGGTTCCTTCTTTTTGTCAAGTTGTGCCACAAACTCCTCTTCTCCCCAATTCTATTTAGTACCTCCTCATTAGTTATGTGATCTACCCATCTAATCTTCAGCATTCTTCTGGAACACCACATTTCGAAAGCTTCTATTCTCTTCTTGTCCAAACTATTTATCGTCCATGTTTCACTTCCATACATGGCTACACTCCATAAAAATACTTTCAGAAACGACTTCCTGACACTTAAATTTATACTCGATGTTAACAAATTTCTCTTCTTCAGAAACGCTTTCCTTGCCATTGCCAGTCTACATTTTATATCCTCTCTACTTCGACCATCATCAGATATTTTGCTCCCCAAATAGCAAAACTCCTTTACTACTTTAAGTGTCTTGTTTCCTAATCTAATTCCATCAGCATCACCCGACTTAATTCGACTACATTCCATTAACCTCGTTTTGCTTTTGTTGGTGTTCATCTTATATCCTCCTTTCAAGACACTGTCCATTCTGTTCAACTGCTCTTCCAAGTCCTTTGCTGTCTCTGACAGAATTACAATGTCATCGGCGAACCTCAATTTTTTTTATTTCTTCTTCATGGATTTTAATCCCTACTCCAAATTTTTCTTTTGTTTCCTTTAGTGCTTGCTCAATATACAGATTGAATAACATCGGGGTGAGGCTACAACCCTGTCTCACTCCCCTCCCAACCATTGCTTCCATTTCGTGCCCCTCGACTCTTATAACTGGCATCTGGTTTCTGTACAAGTTGTAAATAGTCTTTCGCTCCCTGTATTTTACCCCTGCCTCCTTTAGAATTTGAACAAGAATTTGGTAACAAGAAGTATCTCGAATAATATTATTCATTAATGTAAAATGAATTGTAATTCACGTTCTGCTAGTGAGTGAATGATTTCCTCTATAGTCTCCTAGCGCCTGGCAGTGCACACTGCTGATCACTGAAATTGTAACAACGGGAAGGATAGAAAATACCGAAGATTTTCTTATTGTGCATTTACATGACTGCATTTATAGATGATTTGAAGATGTCTCAGAGTACTTCAGTCACACTAGCTAGCGAGATCAGATTTTGTATGCGCGTGAGAGACCTGGTGAAGCTGTTGGCCAGAACAACAGTCGAACACGAACTGTGCCGAAGTAGGTCCTGGTAGCACGAACAACATGCGGTCATGCGTTATCTTGTTTAAAATAACGTCACGCGGACCTCAAAGACATGGCACATCCAACAGCCTTAACACATCAGAAATGTAAGGGCTCTTGTCTAAATTACCTGCTCTGCCAGTCAGAGCTGATCGTACTTTATCCCCATTGACGACCCGTACTATCATGCTAGGTGCTAGCCCTGTATGAGAATGACGAATGCAGTCTGCCAACGTTAGTTTTCCTGGGAGCCTCAGTACATGGATAAGTCCATCGTGATGCTTTACTTAGACATGTGTCCTAACTGAAGAGACAACGTGGTTCCAACTGTGTGCCCAGCATTGTCGCTGGGCGAATCACAGCCAGCATTCTACCTGAGATGTACGACTCTTTTGTCAAAATCGTTCAGAAGATATCTAGAAAAACAATACCGCCAGGATGTAGAACACAGTATATTACGGGACTGTCTGAGGACGAAAATCCACTACTGGAAAGATACCAGAAGCTCTTCGATAACGACCCATTTGATGATGAGACACTTCTAGCAGGCGATGAACTCATGTCAGTCATAGCTGAGAACCGCAAAGCCAAATGGTGTGACCTCGTGGAGAACCTGGACATGAAAGTGAACAGTAGGCGGGCTTGGAAACAGTTAAAGAACCTTAACGGTGACGCCAAAAAGTCAAATAATAATAATGTCGTGTGACGAGGGCCTCCCGTCGGGTAGACCGCTCGCCTGGTGCAAGTCTTTGGATGTGACGCCAGTGCGGCGACTTGTGCGTCGAAGGGGGTGAAATGATAATGATTAGAACAACAGAACACCCAGTCCCTGAGCGGAGAAAATCTCCAACCCAGCCGGGAATCGTACCCGGGCCCTTAGGATTGACAGTCTGTCGTGCTGACCACTCAGCTACCGGGGGCGGACACAAAATCAAATGATAAATTTACTAACGTCACGGCAGACCAAGTCGCCACTACACTCCTTATGAATGGAAAAACCCACGGCAGAAAGTATCAGGAAACATTAGTAAGTGATCCGGCAGAGGAAAATCATCACCTCAAAGCACCATTTACAATGTCAAAACTTACCGCAGCCATTTCCAGCTTGAAGATTAACAGAGCTCCTGGTATCGATGAACTTAGAGTCGAGCAAATTAAAAACTTTGGCAGTAATACCCTACAGTGGCTGCTAGATTTGATAAACGCATGTGTAGAAAGGCTCCATATTTCAAAGATGTGGAGGAAAGCCCGAGTGGTTGCACTTCTGAAACTAGGAAAGGACTCTCATGATCCAAAAAACTTCCGACCTGTGTCTCTTTTATGTCATTGTTTTAAAATCTCGGAACGCCTGACGCTAAGTCGCATAGAAAGCGTCTTGGAACAACAGATCATCCCACAGTAGGCAGGTTTCCGACCAGGCAAAATCGTGCTGCGGTCAAGTCCTGAACCTGACCCAACATATCGAGGATGGGTTTGAGAGGAAAGAGATCACGGGAGTGGCATTCATAGACCTTTCAGCCGCATATGATACTGTAAACCATCGGAGGCTCCTTAGGAAAGTATATAATGTGACAAGAGATTACCATTTAACATCACTGATAGGTACTTCCTGCATAACAGGAGATTTTTCGTCTGTCTCCAGGGCAAGAAGAGCAGATGGAGAAATCAGAGGAATGGCCTACCTCAGGGAAGCGTCCTCACCCCAGCTCTGTATAATATATATACAAATGACCAACCACTGCCAAAAATCACGCGCCAATTTATGTATGGCGATGACACTGCTGTTGCAGCCCAAGGTAACAATTTTATGGATGTAGAGCAGAAATTAACCAGTGCCCTTCCAAGACGCAGGTCTGTGCATTCCATTTAAAGAACAGGAAGGCAAATCGCGAATTAAATGTAATATGGAGAGGTGAACGTCTCGAGCATTGTAAAACGCCCAAATACCTTGGTGTCACGTTGGATCGCACACTGACCTATAAACATCATTGTATTGCCACAAGGGAAAAAGTCTCAACTAGAAACAACATCATCAGGAAACTAACCAGCGGATCCTGGGGTGCAAACCCAAAAGTCCTGAGAGCTTCAGCCCTTGCCCTCAGTGTGTCAGCCGCGGAATACGCCGCTCCAGTATGGTCTGCATCAACACACGCGAGAAAAGTTTATGGCGCGTTCAATGAAATGGCACGGATTGTTACCGGATGCTTGAGGCCAACCCCAGTGCACAAGATGTACTTAATTATGGGGATCGCACAGCCCAACATACGACGTGACATCGCTGCCGAAGCCGAAAAAACCAAGCAAGAAAAGGACATGCGTCACCCTTTATATGGACACCAGCCTGCTGACCGACGGCTGTGTTCGAGGAAGAGTTTCCTGTCACGTACCCGAGCCCTGGAAGGGTCGACCTGAGAAACCCCCATAGAGATGTAAAAGAAGAACTGGCGCCTGGTGGAGACCTACCATACACAGTCTGGAGAACCCTAAACCGTATGAGGGTAGAAGTGCCAAAGTGCAAGACAAACCTGCAGCAATGGGGTTTCCTAAAAGAGAATGAGAACACTCCGTGTCTGTGTGGTTCTGTCCAGGATCCTCAACACCTGCTTATCTGTCCATATTTAGACCAGCCCTGCACAATGAATAACTTATGGGAGGCAAATGACAAGACCATATTGGCTGCTGATTTTTGGAAGTCTGAAGTCTAGTTCCTGATACGGAGAGTAAAGTAAGTATTCTTATTTCTGCTGCCGCATCGAGGGAACGCTCAACCATGGTCGCCATGTTGACAGTCTGTGGTTCTCTAGATAATATGGTTGTTAAAGGAGACGATATAGTCGCTGTTTCGTTTGAGTGATGGAAGAGCAATGCGGTTTCAGTAATTGGTTTTCAAGCCTAGAAGTCGCCTGTGTTCTTAATCAGATCATGTTTAGAAGACGAAAAAGGTACCAAGCCCGATCCCCTTTAACTGAGTAGAACAGAAACACTGCAGTCAGCATGACATTTACACTGAATAACCCGCGTTGCTAATTTTGAACTGACTGTTGCAAGTTCCGGGATCGGAATACATGCAGTAAATACATGTCTTATGTTGTTATTGCACTCTTATCGTGCCGTCTTGTACAACCTAGTCCTTGATAACAAACGACCTTGCGATGAAAGCTGCCCGCACCAATAGAGCAGCGTCAGTTTCCTCGGGACTTGTGTCCTACACATTAGACACAGCTGACGTTACATTAGGACTCAAAACCATTACGACAGACGCAGCATCGCAGTCGGCATTTTCAGTCACTACAACGACAATAGAGCTAGCAATCGGGGAGCAAGAACAACAAACACATCCTGTATTTTTTATAAATCTTCACTCACCTTTCGCAAACGAATAACCTTGACAGCACTATCAGACATGACTGCTGCTTAATACAGATACGTGATTAACTACTTACCTGCATGGAGATGGGATGACTCGAGGGATAGGGAGACATATAATGTTCAAAGTGCTAGTCGCAAAAGTACGCTAATTTAGTTACAACTGCTTTAGAAAATTTTAACGTAGCAAGGCGAGGATGTTTTCACTCGGTGCAGGTAAAATTCAAAGTATGGCGAGGTAACTGCAACCCAGAGGATGTCTGTAGAATTTCGTACAGAGTAAGGGTTTAAGTCTTAGATTACGTTAGAAGTTTAGTTTCATTTCAGTTTTTTCGCAAATAACTGGTATTTCTCTTTTTTGTATTTAATTTTAACTTCCACTGCAGAATCAGAGCTGATTTTACAGTACCCTGCAGTACGGGATCTCAACACCATTAAGTAGAGGAATTCTCTGAAAGGATTGCGTTATATCATTCGCCTTAGACAGACGAGAGAGCAAGTTTTCATAAAGCAAATAAACAAATAATACATCAGTAACATACAATCTTTTGATGGTTTGGTAAACATTCATTCTGAGTAATCCTCGACCTAATATTACTTGTGAGCAAAAACGCATGAGAAACGACCACAATCGGAGCATTAGATATCGCTGAGACAGAAAAAATAGAATGTTAAACCCTCGGAAAAATTTTTGGAGCGATACACAGAGATAGTATTGGCTTGAGGGGACCAGTCAAAGAATTATACAGACATACACACAGACCCAGCAACAGGACTAGGAAACGTAGTATAACATGCAATGGACGCACACATAGAATGAACTACAACACTCACAAAAGGGGTTTTTATGTAATAAAGAGAGCAATAAAAAAGAAACAAATGGCTTCGTGAAATAGCAGAAGATCTGAAAGAAGCAGGAATCACTAGGGAAATGACAAATGAACGAGGCAGATTGAGGAAAAAAATATGAACTCGAAATTGGCTCTGAGCACTATGGGACTTAACTCCTGAGGTCATCAGTCCCCTAGAACTTAGAACTACTTAAACCTAACTAACCTAAGGACATCACACACATCCATGCCCGAGGCAGGATTTGAACCTGCGACCGTAGCGGTCGCGCGGTTCCAGACTGCAGCGCCTAGAACCGCTCGGCCACTCCGGCCGGCTATTTCTGTCCAGTATTCACTGACCTTATGTTGCTGTTTCTGTTAACCAGTTCATACTATAACAAAAAATCCTAGAAGTGAGTAAATGTACAGGACGAAAGAGCTAGAATGGGGAAACATTTGAGCGGCGACCTCCATGAGGTTGATGGTCCAATTGACACCGCAGTCCATCTGACAACACATTCTTTGTGTTCAGCCCTCCGAGAGAGAGAGCGCAATGGTCGACACACTGCGCTCGCATTCGGGAGGACGGTGGTTCAAATCACTCTCAACCATCAAAATTTTTAGGTTTTTCGTGGTTTCCCCTAAACTGCTTAAGACAAATTCCGGGATGGACCCCTCCCCATTTCGAGCATGTGCTGTGCCTATAATGACATCATCTTCGACGGGGCGTTAAAAGTTTTCTTCCTTTCTTCCTCTTCTGCGCAGAGAATATGCACCTTTCCTCTAATCTTTAAGGTGGATCATTAAGACTGTGAGGACATGAGTTTAGGAAAATAGAAAAAAATCAAAGGGCGGAATTACGCACCAAATTATGGGCTACAATATTTTTCTCCTCTCTTCGTTAGAAACGATAGCAAAGATAACAAACATAATGATAGTGCGCTATCGCAACGAAACGGAGACTGTAAAAATGATCTAAAATTAACTACTGGAGAGAAAATTACTAATTTAAACAAGTTCTACGGTCATCTGGCAAACGGACGACTTAACTAGTGGACTGAACTAACAGTGATTTAGTAGATGAACACTCCAGACGAGAAAATAAGTACAACACGTCGACAAGCAAAGGCGTCACTTCTCATTAGTGCTTACCCACAAAATCACGCATTGTCTAAACTGAGCAATGATTATCAATATTGGAATACTTCACTCCAAGCTAACACAATGTAAGTACAGTCAATGACAAACAGAGGTAAAATAATAAAGCCGAAGTTGTCACTGTAATATTAATCGATAAATCGTACTAAGTCTACTTCAGGAATCTCCTACTAGAGTTGGTGCCTGTTCGAACAGAATCCACCGTGTGCTGTGCAGATACGGCGTTAGACTGTAGACCGACTAAGACGATCAAAGAGTGCCTCAGACAGGCAAAGGAGGAAAGGGACCGACCCCTTGCAACGTCGGGAATATACCGCGTACCATGCACATGTGGAAAAGTCTGTGTTGGAATGGCTGGACGATCACTCAACACCAGACTCACTGAACATTGCAGCTTGGGGCAGGTGAAGAATCGTCATGGCTGGACGCGCTATGTGAGACCGACAACATAGTAAAATTAGCCGGCAAGGAAGTTCTTGCCGTAGAGAACACCCATGGCACCCGCTTGTTCAGAAAAGCTATAGAAATACACAAATACGAGAATAGCTTCAACAAGAAAGACAAAAACCTCAAAGTGAACGGATCCTGGATTCCCGCTCTGCATAGAACGACCGTTGCAAGTAGCAGGGGCACAAACGCAGCGGTAAAGACCACGGAAAAGCCGTTGAACCCTGGCGCGCCGGGTACATATACTCTGCGGCCGCGAGCTCGAATTCAGTCCACCACCAGCAATGGAGGGTGAAGCTTTGACAATACCAGCCACTCGTCCTGGCGAAACGTCAGAAAAATCGTGAAACAAACGTCGGCCCAAGAATCCGAGACAGAGGCCGACGGACAATTTGTGACTGTTCTGTCACAGTATCTTAATGAAATTTTTCAAAGTCTATGGACGCTGATGAAACGACGGTACTGCATAGCGTAGAATGGTCCACAGTGCTGTAGTAAATAAGTACATCGACCAAAAAATTAATCACCACTAAGAGACATCATGTAACTCCGGATCTAGCCTTGATAACGGCCTCGATACAATATTCTGTTGAAGCCTCTCATTTATGATTAGATCCTCTAAAGCTACCAAATTGCGGAATGTTGACTGCTGCGTTTTATCCACTGTTCCAAAACGTCGCAGGTATATTCCGTGAGATTAAGATCGAGTGATTTAATGGACCACTCGAAGGGCGAGAGGTAGTCAAACGAGTAATGTATGGGTGTAGCCCTGTCAACACGCCGGCTTCATCTTGAGAGTGTCCGCAGCGTACCCATTATCAAGATGTAGAAGAAAGGGCAACGCTTCATCACCGAGAATAATCATTCTGTAAACGAAATGAATGGGCCTAATTACTAGTACAGAAAACAGTCTAAACATCGCAAAACCAGCTGCGGGCTTAACTACAACATCCACACGTGGTGGTTTAGGACACTGGGCTGTGGCGTAATCGATGCCTCGTATCGTTTGAAAATGGGTAAAATCGCGAGTCGCAGGAGCATACTGCACTTCCCCAGCCAGCTACTGTCCAATGTCTGTGTTGTTTGGCCCACTGAAGGTTGCAGCTTTATTTGCCAGTGCGAGCATTGGCCTTCTGCGGTCTACCGCACTGAAAATGACCATTTCCTGCAGTTCCCTTCCCACTGTTGGCTGCGAACACCACATTCCAGAGCCTAATTTCTTTTTCACTTACTTGATTTAGTGAGTTTAAAACTATTTCTGTAGCTATATGTATTTCCGAATATTGTCAGTAACGGGTGTTTATGGAAATAAAACTTCCGCTGAAAGAATAATTACGTCAGATCACTGCGAGCAAACTTGGTTGGAGACCATAATCCCGCAGGATGACGGTAATAAAGAAAAATGGCCAGTTGCATTGTCTTTCATTATTAGCGTCATCCTGGGACATTCCGTGTACAACTTGGATTGCTCACGATGACGTTTTTTAAACGACGTACTGTCATCGTCTTAGTATTTACAAATGTATGCCATTGCTTCCCAAAGCACACTCACCACTTTTTTACCGTCTGAACTGTTCGCCCCGGTAGCTGAGTGGTCAGCGTGACAGACTGTCAATCCTAAGGGCCCGGGTTCGATTCCCGGCTGGGTCGGAGATTTTTCTCCGCTCAGGGACTGGGTGTTGTGTTGTCCTAATCATCATCATTTCATCCCCATCGACGCGCAGGTCGCCGAAGTGGCGTCAAATTGAAAGACCTGCACCAGGCGAACGGTCTACCCGACGGGAGGCCCTAGCCACACGACATTTCCATTTACCGTCTGAACGATCTGAAGATAGCAACCGAAACTAGCTATCGTACTTTAATAGGAAAATTGCAGTCTAGGCATTAAACGCTTTTTAATTTAAAAAATTTTATTTAATAAACCACATTAAGATCGCCGTCCTCCCTCGCTCCACCAGTACAGACTTTAATTTTGTAACAATCTACTTGCCATAACAAGTAATAGCTCGTTGCTGCTCCCACAGTGATACTTCTTGCACATAACTCTTCATTCGTAATCCTTTAGTGCTCACCTCTCACAAACACAGGGGTCGCCACACTCCCTGTTACTTCCACCACATTGAACTCTGCGTGACGGTGGGGCAGGCTCCGCACAGCGTTTCGACCGTGATCCAAAGAACTTTGCGAGAACACTTACTACTAACTGTACAGCTTACTGACACGGTCATCAACGTATACACTCAAAAGACGTGTGAACACGTTGTGTACAAAATACTTTAAACATGTCCTAACGAAACTGTGTCAAACATTTTAATTACTGTTGACTGAGTGTTGCGAAACGATTCGAACAATTTAATAACTTATATTTTTTATCTGTGACAAAAATATTCCTTTTCAAAGCTCCCAAAATCGTTACAACAGGGTCATAGAACTTCCCTGTGTGAAAACAAAGAAGTAAATAATATTTTGCGCTTAAGCGTCACTGACCCTGGAAGTTAAAAATGGTTCAAATGGCTCTGAGCACTATGCGACTTAACTTCTGAGGTCATCACTCGCCTAGAACTTAGAACTAATTAAACGTAACTAACCTAAGGACATCACACACATCCATGCCCGAGGCAGGATTCGAACCTGCGACCGTAGCGGTCGCTCGGTTCCAGACTGTAGCGCCTAGAACCGCACGGCAACTCCGGCCGGCCCTGGAAGTTATTCTTGTGCTAAAGACAGCAACGCTCGCTTCCTGTTCATGGTCCTGGTGGGGTTGTCATCTATGTTTAGCCCAACGATTTAAAATGTATGACTATAGTGATTATTTAACCGCACTGTCATAATGAATTTTCGCTCTTAAAGTTGTATGCAACGTGTTTTGTTGCAGTTAAGCGACAGTCGGTTCTCTGTAAAGTACGACATGCTGCTGTTCACTGTATTATCTTGTAAATAGATTGATCGTTAAAATACCAACACCTGGAAGGACAGCAAATGGCGAACATTTACTTACTGTGCGGATACAGTACAGCAGGAAGAATGCATGATTAAATTTGTAGGTTCAAATGGCTCTGAGCACTATGGACTTAACAGCTGAGGTCATCAGTCCCCTAGAACTTAGAACTACTTAAATCTATCTAACCTAAGGACATCACACACATCCATGCCCGAGGGATGATTCAAATCTGCGACCGTAGCGGTCGCGCGGTTCCAGACTGAAGCGTCTAGAACCGCTCGGCCACTCCGGCCGCCAAAATTTGTAGGTTATTTGGGTGTACACGGGGGCCGACATGAAATGGCTCCAGTTAAATTACCTTCTATGCTAAACAAAGGTTCTCTTATTGCGTATCCAATGGCAACCCGTCCTATCACCACAGGTGCTGGGCCAGCGTGACGCTGACAAAGCAGTCTGGCAACGTTCGTTTTTCTTGAAGCTTCTAAACAAGGCTATGTCCATGATGATCCTGTATGCAGAATAGGGACTCGTAGGAAAAGATGACGTGGCGCCACTGTTATGTCCAATGTTTCATCAGTGTCGGCAGGCCTCTTTGTTGTAGCCTTAAGGGGAGCCACAATAACGTGTGGCGTGCCGACAGTTGTAACATGTATTTAAAAATGTTTGTTGTAAACTGAACTGGTTTCCTCTCTTTAACTTCGCGTGTTTTCCTGTGGTAACCCTGCATAATGCAATTACGAAAAAGCTGTCTGTTAAAATGAGTCGCTAAATGTATGAAATTGCGTCACAATTTAACTTTAATCAAAAACAATCATAAAACGTAAAACTGTATACTAATTAAGTTCTCCGGTGAAAATTCTGCATTGCGTAACGCAGTGAACAGCGCTGCAATACGCGACGTCACAGAACGTGACTTGCAGTTCCGCAACATGGAACTGAGAGTAAAAATTCAACATGAAATACAAATCGAATTTTGAAAGAACAAATGTCCAAAACGCTTCTATTAAAATTCCTTGTATATTTACGTACCAAATCCGACTAAATAAAATTGCAAACATTTAAATGATGCACACGAGAATATAACAATGTACTGTAAGAATAACACAGTCTGTATAAGAAATTAAATCTGAATTGAACTTTACCTAATCTCGACCTCATAACAATGTTGAAATGCAAAACTTAACTGTGAATGATCTTATTGTCTCCTGATTGTGATGTTAATCTGGTCCCGACAGAATTTCATGGCTTATCTGTGGCAACAGAAACTCGGTACTGCTCGAAGGTTATTGAAAGAAAAATGCAACGCAGCAGCAAATCAGCTGACGAAAAGAAAGCGCTGACAACGTTCGTTCTCCTTGAAGCTTCTAAACAACATGATGATCTTCTATGTAGAATAGGGACTCGTGGGAAAGTGCAGTGCAAGGGCATGTAGTAGCTGTGTTAAGCATACCTTGCTTTACTTCCGGATCACTGATTTCCGCTCGATGCAGTGCGCGGCACACTACAAGAAAACGGAACTTTTGTGAGGAGACGGTGGAAGATATTGCATCTACTGAATGATGTAAAAGAGACTAGCATTCAAAAACTGTACTGAAACACTGATTTTTTTTTAACAACTGCCAAAATCACTTATAAATAAGTACATTATTTTGCCATTTTGGTAAAGCAGTGGTGTATTTACGATTCTCTGTGCAAGCTATCTGAACCGATGACTTTGTTTTATTGAGTCTTAATAATCGAGCTAACTAACCCAAATCAAAACAGCAGAATCCCATTAAAACTTTCCCTTTTTCAAACACACCATAAATTAAGTGCAAGCAAGAAATGCAGCAACAACATTACCTGAATATCTTCACAGTTCTCAGATCAATCTTTGGAAAATCATCCATCCAGAATTCATCACGCACTGCATTTGCATCTCTGTGCTGTGCTAGCTATTTCCGGAGTGTTTAGCAGCGTTACCAACACACGACACTTTCACTTACTTGCCCTTCAGTGCTGCTGGCAACGACAATGCTACTGACAACCAAAGATCACATTGCTTGTGCTCAGAATATCTGTGCCGTAACATATCAACTACTAAAAACTTTGTTTGAAAACCATACAGAGTGGAAATATGAAGTGTGATACATCGAATAAAAACAGAGCTCATATCACTTTCGCTGGGTATCAAAAATGAGCTAGCAGTCTTCTATTCTGTGATGCTGCAGACGTCGTCACATTATTCTCGTGGGTACTTGACTTGCTGCAAACAAGCTCACTTCCTGAATCAAGGTGCGTGACTGGACATACTCTTAAATGGAGAGGATAGGAAGACTTCATGCCGCCAGGAACATTGTCCAACATGATATTACTGGTGGTCCAGATGTTATGGTGTGGAAAGGCACAATGTTGCTCGGGCATACTGACCTCCGAATGTTTCACACGGCACACTCGCCAGTCAGCTATATTATGATACTGTACTTCTTCCTGTGCGCGTCTTTTCACGGTTGCATTCAAATCTGACTTCATTTTTATGAATGACAATTCGTGACCGCATCGAACAACGGAAGTGGAGTAGCTCTTGGAACAAGATGATATTCGGCAAATGGACTGTTTTGCGCGTTTCCCAGACATAAATCCGATCGATCAAGTGCGGGATGCGTGCGGAAGGCGTAATGCTGCACGTCCCCATGCAGCACGTAGCAGTTGTCAACCGTCCTGGTGGAAGGACAGGGCACCCTACCACAAGACTTCCTCACCTTTCTTTTGGCCAGCATGGCAGCACGTTGCAGAGCACGCATCGCCGTTCGAGGTGATCACACGGCCTATTAAGAGCCATGTACCGCCTTTTGTCATGTCCCGGGGACCGCCATGAAACGCGGTGAGTTCAGTGTCGTTACTGTCCTTGAATAAAAATGTCATTTCCGTTCGCCTCATTGCCTCATTGCGTATTTCTTTCAGTTACCTTCTGTACTGTACTGTACTGTACTGGACCAGTTCTTTCTGTGTATGGAACAAGTTTTATCTAGCTACACTGAAACGACAAAGGAACTGGTTAAGGCATGCGTATTCAAATACAGAGATATGCAAACAGGCAGAATAAGGCGCTGCGGTCGGCAACGCCTAATTAAGACCAGAGTCTGGCGCTGTTGTTAGATTGGTTACTGCTGCAGTAGCATGTTATCAAGATTTAAGTGAGTTTGAACGTGTTGTTATAGTCAGCGCCCGAGCGATTGGAGGCAGAGATGAAGTGGGGATTTTGCCGTACGAGCATTTCACGAGTGTACCACGAATATCAGGAATCCGGTAAAACACCGAATCCCCGACATCGCTGGAGCCGGAAAGAGATCCTGCAAGAACGGGACCAACGACGACTGAAGAGGAGCGGATGGACGTCTACGGGTATGGAGACAAGCTCATGAATCCATGGACCTGCTAAAGTTGCTAAAGTTGGTGGAGGCTCTGTAATGGTGTGGGGAGTATGCAGTTGGAGTGATGTAGGACCCCTTATACGTCTGCATACGACATTGACAAGTGACACGTACGTAAGCATCCTGTCTAATTACCTGCATCCGTTCATGTCCATTGTGCATTCCGACGGATTTGGGTAATTCCAGCAGGACAATGCGACACCACAAATTTCCAGGAATTACCACAGAGTGACTCCAGGAAGACTCTTCTGAGTTTAAACACTTGCTCTGGCCACCAAACACCCCAGACATGAACATGATTGAGCGTATCTAGGATGCTTACAACTTGCTGTTCAGAAGAGATCTCCACTCCATCGTACTCTTACGGATTTATGGACAGCCCTGCAGGATTCGTGGCGTCAAGTTCCCTCCAACACTACTTTAGACATTAGTCGAGTCCATGCCACGTCGTGTTGCGGCACTTCTGCGTGCTAGCGGGGTCCCTACACGATATTAGGCACGTGTACCAGTTTCTTTGGCTTTTCAGTGTACGTTACGTGGCAGTAACACACTATGAGAAAGTTAGTTTCCTCTTAAGTTTTTGCGCAGCATTGCAATACAAATCTACATCTCTATATTTCTATAGACGTACGTATTTGAAATCAGAGTTCTCGGATCTGGTGTGAGTGGGTGGCGGGTTTACACTCATTCTAAAAAACTATTGTGTGTAGTGACTAGTTCAATTTCAGGGCACGCTAGCCTCAGGCAGTCCCAGGCAGCAGTTTTGGAAATTTGTGGTAAGGTCTTACGGGACCAAACTGCTGAGGTCATCGGTCCCTAAGCTTACACACCACTTAATGTAACTTGAACTAACTTACGCTAAGGACGACACATACATCCATGCCCGAGGGAGGACTCGAACCTCCGACGGGGGGAGCCGCGCACCCAGGGAACAAAACCACAAATAAAAATTACAGCAAACTCCAGATTATCTGGGTTAATATGGACCAGAGACTGCACAGATAACCGTAACAAGAAAAGAGCGCATAATTCAAATGTTTCTACCGAATGCTATTATTTGCTGTAATTGCAAATCGCGCCACACATAGCATATGAAAGTCCAGAGCATAATTTAGGCACTACTCGGTAAATACTGACAATTTTCTTCCAAAATTACGCTTATTCACTTATCATTTGCTTTCAATTCACTTTCTGGAAGTAATCGTAAATTGTTTTCTGTTTCTGCTTTTCTTTTACATTTCTTCCTGAGGGACGGTTTTATATTCTCCGGCGAGTAAAATCATCGTCGATATGGACCTCTATAAATTTCGAAGTTTCCACCATAGTGTTTGTTTCCTCGCCACCTATTATATTTACAGTCGGTGTAGTACCTATAGGTGTGCAGAACTGAATATGTTGTGTCTTTTTTAAATTAGAATTGAGACCTTAGGTAGAAAACGGCTCAGTAATAATTTTAAGGACATTATTTACCATTTCTTCTGTTGTTGTAAGAATGTTTGGAAAGATTACGATACTATTATCATCTGCAAAATGAAGTAGCTACATTAGATGGAACATCGTTAACATATAAGAGAAACAATAGCAGAACTAAGATTGAGCGTTGTGGGATCCCATAAGTGATATATTCCCAATTAGAAAGATCTCCCTTGCTTACATTAGTTGGATTATTATGTATATCTTCGTACATTCGTTGGGTTAGATATAACGTCATCGATTGTTAGCTATACCATTAATTCAGTGAAACCTCAGTTTATCTAGAATATTTATTGTTGTTATTATCATCGTTAATTCTCCCTTAAGGAGTGTACTAAAACGCAATCAATTTGCATGGCGTTTTTCTGATTCTTTCTATTTTCTTTCCAAAAACCTCTCATATATTCACTGTGTTTCTTCTTCCGCTCTCCTGTTCACTTCTTTCCTGTTTTCTCCTCTTCGGGCGTTTGCTGGAATTTCTGTTTTGTGATTTTTTTCTCTGTATTTTTCCCTAACGGTCTTGTCTTCTGTGGAGATATTCAGTTTCTTAAGGTGTTCCATACGTTCCTTTGGCCAGTCGGTTTTCACTGTATTAGTTGTCACTGTTTTTGCAGGAAAAATTAGGTGACAGGTATCAGGTCACAATTACTTTCAAGCCCAGTCCATGTCTTAGCCAAGTGATAGAGGATGTAGGATCATTGTGCAAAGGTTTTACAAACCAGAATCATGTTGTGGTAGTGGGTGGAGCGGGAAACGGTATTGATAGGGATCAGGGTTACAATATTGAGTGTAACCTGGTAAAAATAGCATCTGCAACGAACCATACAAATGTTGACTTGGTTCCTGTTTTCATGTGGTATGACCGGCCCCAATTGAACAGCTCTGTCAGGAGGGTCAATATGGAGCTAGATCAGCTGCTTTGGGCGGCTACATTGTCAAACATAGGTTTGGTCCCTGTTGATGGTATTGGTAGGTGGGACTTCAAAAGACATGGCCTGCATCTCAATAGGAAAGGGAAGGGTAAACTGGCTGGGATAATAGCAAAATATTTAGGGGGCTGGGGGGCACTGAAGCTCATGGGAGTACTTTTTTAGACTAAGATCAGTATCCGATCATCCTACATTGATTGACATTAAGCTTAATGAAAAGTTCAGACAGGTAGGTACTAGATATGTGAAAATATCTCAAGATTCTTACAACAGTTCAGTGAAAAATAGTGTTCGTATGTCACAAGATTCACATAAAAACACAGTAAAATAATAATGTTAATATATGGCATCAGAATACCAGGGGATTAAAAAACAAAGTATATGAGCTTCTTGTTTGTATAGAAGATTTAGAAACTGGGGATGGAATAGATGTACTATGCCTGTCTGAACATCATATAGTCACAGATATGGAAATGGTAAATGTAGATGGATATAAGCTTTCGGCATATGTAAGTAGACACACTACGGAGAGAGGAGGATTTGCCATATATGTTAAAATCAGTCATAGTGTGAAAAATTTGAAAATTAAAACAATTTTGCGCAGAGCAACACATAGAAGCATTTGCAACTGATCTTAAACTAAATAAAGGCACTTTTATAATTGTAGCCATGTACAGGTCCCCATTGGGAAATTTTCAACTATTTCTGAAGAACTTTGATTATTTGTTGTGCTACCTGTCAGACAAAGGAAAGCAAATTATTGTTTGTGGGGATTTCAACGTAGATTTTCTGAAAGAGTCAGATAGAAGGCTTGACCTTGAAGTATTGCTTAGTTCTTTAAATTTGACATCAGTTATTGATTTTCCTACTCGGGTGGTACACGAAAGCAGCACACTGATAGATAACGTTTTCGTAGACCAAGATAAATTTAATCAAATAAAAACTTTTCCTATGAAGAATAGTCTGTCTGATCATGATGCACAGCTAGTTACAGTATATGATATAGCTCCATACAGTAGTGCAAAACAGTCCTCCAAAATAGTGCATTCCATTAACGATTTAACACTTCAAAATTTTAGGGAATGCTTGCAACAGTTAGACTGGGACGAGGTGTACAGGGAACACGATGCTAATTTAAAATGTAACCTTTTTCATGATACCTTTGTGAGTATATTTGAAAACAGTTTCCCTAAGAAAACAGTGAAATGTAATAGTAAGAAACCATGTAAAAAGCCATGGCTTACTAAAGGGACAAAAATATCTTGTAAACAGAAAAGGGAAATGTATCTTATAGTAGGAGGAGTAATGATCCCAAAGCAATGAAACACTATAAAAACCACTGCACTGTATTAAGAGAAGTTATTAAAAAGTCCAGAAGTATGTGCATTATGTCTGAGATTAGCACATCTGATAATAAAATTAAAACAATTTGAAATATTGTGAAAAGGAAAAAAACAGGGCAACTGAGAGCACATGAAGACTGTATTTCTATCAAACACAATGAGAAGTTTGCTAACAAGAAGTCAGAAGTAGAAAATATTTTTAATAATCATTTTTTATATGTTGCAGAGAAAATAGGTTCCAGCTATTCATTAGAAAACGCGAAGCAGTATATGGAAGAGGCAGTACCTACACAATTTGATAAAAATGAAATTCGACCCACCTCTCCTACTGAAGTTAGGAAAATAATAAATTCACTCAGAAGTAAAAGCTAACATGGAATTGACGGCATTTCCAACAGAGTACTAAAATCTTGTTCCCAATAAATAAGTAGGATTCTCAGCCACATATGTAGTAGCTCACTGAAACAAAGAATTTTTCCAGATAGACTGAAATATGCTATTGTTAAACCATTGCATAAAAAAGGGGATAGATCTGATGCTAACAACTACCGCCCAATCTCACTTCTGACAGCTTTATTCAAAATTCTTAATGTATTCAAGAGTAGCATCATATATTTGTAAAAATGAAGTACTAACAAAATGTCAGTTTGGTTTTCAGAAAGTCTTTTCAACAGAAAATGCTATATATGCTTTCAGTGATCAAATATTAAATGCAATGAATAACCGAACATCACCCATTGGGATATTTTGTCATCTCTCAAAGGCTTTTGATTCTGTGAATCATGAAATTCTTCTAGATAAGCTTAAATATTGTGGTATGTGTGGGACAGTGCGCAAATGGTTTAATTCATACTTAACTGGAAGAATGCAGAAGGTTGAAATTAACAGTACAGATAGTCTACAAAAACCAGCAGAGTCCTCTAACTGAATAGGTATCAAGAATGGTGTCCCACAGGGTTCAGTCTTGCGTCCCTTATCGTTCTTAATACATATTAAGGACTTGCCACTCTGTATTCATGAAGTTGCATTGTTAGTTATTTTTGCTGATGATACTAGTAATCACACCCAAGAAGCAAGAATCAGCTGAGGAAATTGCAAACAATATCTTTCAGAAAATTATTAAGTGGTTCTCTGTAAATGGACTCTCACTAAATTTTGAGAAAACACAGTTTATACAATTCTGTACAGTAAATGGCATAACACCACTGATAAACATAGACGATGAACGGAAGTCTGTTGCTAAGGTAGAATACTCAAAATTGCTGGGTGTGTGCATTGATGAGAAATTAATTGGAAGAAACACACCGATGATCTGCTGAAACGGTTAGGTTCAGCTACGTATGCTATTAGGGTTATTGCAAATTTTGGTGATAAACGTATCAGTAACTTAGCCTACTATGCCTATTTTCATTCACTATTTTTATATGGCATCACATTTTGTGGCAATTCGTCATTAAGAGAGAAACTACTCATTGCACAAAAGTGTGTAATCAGAATAATATCTGGAGCCCATCCAAGATCATCTTGCAGACATTTATTTAAGGAACTCAGGATATTCACAGTACCTTCGCAATACATATATTCACTTATGAAATTTGTCATTAATAACCCACCCCAATTCAAAAATAGCAGCGAAGTGATTAGCTACAACACTAGAAGAAAGGATGATATCCACTATTCTGGATTAAATCTCACTTTGGCACAGAAAGGGGTGAATTATGCTGCCACAAAAATCTTTGGTCATTTGCGAAATAGTATTAAAAGTCTGACAGATAGCCAACCAACATTTAAAAGCAAATTAAAAGAATTTCTGAATGACAACTCCTTCTACTCAATAGATGAATTCTTAGATATGAAGTAGTAACTTTAAAAAAATAATTAATTAATTAATTTGTGTAAAGAGAACTTATGTTAAAGTGACACGATCCACATCATTACGAAATGTCATATTCATGATCTATGGAACAAGGATAAATGTATATATGTATGTATGTATGTGTTAAGAATCTTCTTTGTCAATCTGTTTTCGTTCATCCTATTTATGTATCCGAAGAACTTTGCCCTTCTTTTCCTGAAGTTATTTGTAACCGTCTCTGTCTGTTCGTGCAGTTCTTTTGAAAGCCTCTTTATCCAGATGCCCTCCTTCTTTACCGGCTCGTAGATTTTTTTCAATATTTTCCTCTCTTGTTTTTCCATCTTCTCAATTTTCTTTCGTCCCTTGATTACTGTTGATTCTGAGGTATACAAGGCAACTGGTACGACTGCTCTCCTATAGCGTCTTAATTTGGCATCGATGGAAATACTTCTTTCGTTGTAATGGTTCCATGTAAGTCTGTACGCCTTTTGTAGTTTTGTGATCCTTTCTTCATTGGATGTCGAGTTCAGTCCTGTTTTCTGTATAATATCTCCCAGGTAACTGAAACTTCCTAGTTGTGTTATCTTTCCACACTTCGTTACCAGTGAGTGCCCATGTACTGCGACTTTTCGTATGAGATTTGTAGTCCTGAGATTTCGTGTAGTGTCTCTAGAGCTTCTTCGGCTTCTTTTCTGTTATCTGTTATGCTGGCTATACCATCAGCACATCAGCAAAGGCCAAACATTTTACGTTGACGGTTGTATGCCTGAGTCTCCCCATCATTCTCCAATTGACTCATTGGACCCACGTCCTCATTATTTTCTCCAAAACCGAGTTAAATAGAACACACTCCTGTCTCGATTTCGAATGTCTCCGAGATCACTCCCATAAATTTCACTTTTAATGTTCTAGGAGCACACTGTGGTTCACATAGTCAGATACCTCGGACAGGTCCCGGAAAATAGCAGCCAGAGCTGTTCGATGTCCTCTTGGTGGCTGATGCGTTCGTCTGCCTCGGCAGGGCCCGGGCCGCCGGCTCTCCCGCTCGGCGTTACCTGCTGGTTGCAGGTACGGTGCTAGTTCCTCGAGTCTCCGTATTGTGTTGGCGACCTTGTAGTGCACTCGGTCGTTCACCCCCGGTACGTGGCCGCCTGCTGCCTCGCTATCTCGTCTGACGAAACAGGCGCATTACAATCATCCGGCGCATTTTTACCGAGTTTGACACCAGGGGCGCACGGTACGTCATGCGGCGCGATAACCACGGCAGAGGTCTCACCAGATATCCGCGCCAGAACATGTGGCGCCGCCACGCCACTGCACTGGCGACACTAAAGTCGCTCTCGTTTCATTATAGAGGGTATTTCCAAACATTTGGATCATACGTTATGTGGTGATTCCCAGGATCAAAAGAAAACAAAACCTACCAGTCAAGATAAACTGACGGAAAGGGGCAGTGCTACACCTTGAACTCCTCGACCAAAAGCTACCAAACGGATACCCCAGTATTTTTATGTCTGAGAGGTGTGTTGATCAAAATGTCAGCGTTGTGCAAGCTTATTTCCAGTACAGTAAAAAATCCAGTCCTGTAGCTGAAGAATTATGTGAGTAAATGATGGCTTTTCTGGAGGACATAGCAACTCAGTATGCCCAGAAGACATGCACTTGTAGCTTATCACCATCTTTTGGAATTGAGAAAGGTCGAATCATTGGAGAGAGGAATGAGTGACAAGGGAGCATCATTTAAACAAACTGTATATACTAGGCCGGCCACGGCGTACCATACTTCAAGCGTGTAGGGTGTGCGAGCCGCGATCTGTATCGGCTTTGCTCGGTCTTTCTCGAAAGTAACCGGAGTAGCGCGACACTTCGTTGAACATTACAGTGTCCCATTTTGTGGTCGGCACAGCTCTCTTCAGTGCGAAAGAGTCGTGGTGTCTACACTGTTTACCATTCGCTATTTGCACACGGGAGAAGAAATAAAAACTTTGAGGTTCGCCGATGACATTGTAATTCTGTCAGAGACAGCAAAGGACTTGGAAGAACAGCTGAACGGAATGGACAGTGTCTTGAAAAGAGGATATAAGATGAACATCAACAAAAGCAAAACGAGGATAATGGAATGTAGTCGAATTAAGTCGGGTGATGCTGAGGGAATTAGATTAGGAAATGAGACACTTTTAGTAGTAAAGGATTTTTGCTATTTGGGGAGCAAAATAACTTATGATGATCGAAGAAGAGAGGATATAAAATGTAGACTGGCAATGGCAAGGAAACCGTTTCTGAAGAAGAGGAATTTGTTAACATCGAGTATAGATTTAAGTGTCAGGAAGTCGTTTCTGAAAGTATTTGTATGGAGCGTAGCCATGTATGGAAGTGAAACATGGACGATAAATAGTTTGGACAGGAAGAGAATAGAAGCTTTCGAAATGTGATGCTACAGAAGAATGCTGAAGATTAGATGGGTAGATCACATAACTAATGAGGAGATATTGAACAGAATAGGGGAGAAGAGGAGTTTGTGGCACAACTTGACAAGAAGAAGGGACCGGTTGGTAGGAGATGTTCTCAGGCATCAAGGGATCACAAATTTAGCATTGAAGGGCAACGTGGAGGGTAAAAATCGTATAGGGAGACCACGAGATGAATACATTAAGCAGATTCAGAAGGATGTAGGTTGCAGTAAGTACTGGGAGATGAAGAAGCTTGCACAGGATAGAGTAGCATGGAGAACTGCATCAAACCAGTCTCTGGACTGAAGACCACAACAACAACATGAAAGACTTCCAGAGGTCCAGTAGCTATTTGCACAAGAAGAGGCAGTGTAGCGATCTATCGTCACAAGCCTTTAAAAATGAATGGCGATAATGGAAGAGAGGGACGAGAATTCTCAATACACGTTAGGCAGTAGCATAAGCGACCGGTAGTACAGATTCGTAACGAAACAACATTACAAAATCATGCAGCATGAATTTAAAGATTTAGTTGACAATGAAAGAGCAAGAAATTACAGCGTTCGACAGACGCGATTCATTGTTCTGTACATCAAGAAGCACTTTGTGCTAAATCTGTAGGCATGGAGCACGTGAAGAAACTGGTGGTACGAAAAGTAACAGTTCTGGAGTCGCATTTATTATTCCACTGTCACAACTCTTTTCGATGGAGCTAAACGAAGAGTATGGGGACTTGATATATTACTATAAAAGTACGTTGGTTAAGAATACAGAGACTTTATATATTACTGCAATTACTGCAAAGAACATTGATTAAATCAGGGGACATGCCTGGAACGATTTTTCGATTTACAATCGCTATTGTTGAATTTATGAAGGAAAATGGAGTGCAAGAACTAAAATTAGAACATCCAGAATGGATTGCAGGCCTCACATTTTAAGTGGCCTTGACTGCTCTTGGCCCACTGTACAACATTGAAAGGTTGAGAAACAACAACTTTCTGCTTCTAATAATTTCCGGGCATGCAGCCGGATCCCGTCGACATTCTGCCACGATATTTCGGCCCAGAGACGTCCGGCCATCATCAGGTGAGTACACAACTACTGAAGAGCCCAGGTGCAGTCGCGGTTTTTATGCCGAATCTCGCGCATGTGAAATGTACTGGCATCCTACAGCGCATGCGTCAGGTGTTGACATGCGCAGCATAGCCGAGTTGTACGTGCTGCCCTCGGTGGTGGAAATAAAGGTTCATCTAGTCATTGAGTATCGAATGACACTGTCGATTCCGCTGTGATTGTATAATTTTAATAACAGGATTCCAATTTTTATCCAGCTGAAAGCCGTTGTCTCGATTTATAAGATTATTGGCAAGACGTATTTCCACTGATTCCTTGATTACGGAATCCCAAAAACCGGAAACCGGGGATAAAATTTTTGTTACATTGTATTCCATTGAATGTCCCAAAGAAATACAGTGCTCTGCTACTGCCGATTTTGACGGTTGCCGCAGACGGAGAAGGTTTTCAAAGAGAATGGCTACACTTCTCGCCAAATAGGCAGGCCATGCGCAACTATCATAACAAGAAGCAACGCACTGAGGACGCAGATGATGACTTTAAATCAACTGCGTTCCTTCCATACGCCGGGAATGTGTCGTCGAAAATAGGCCGATTACTGAAGAAAAATAAAATCAAGGTTATCTTCCGTCCACCAGCAAAGAACCGGGCCCTGGTTGGATCCGTTAAAGACGATTTACAACTGAAGAAGGCAGGCGTCTACAAAATTCCCTGTGAATGTGGCGCTGCATATATTGGCCAGACGACAAGAACTGTCCATGAACGATGTATAGAACATGAAAGATACACCCGTCTGCGGCAACCGTCAAAATCGGCAGTAGCAGAGCACTGTATTTCTTTGGGACATTCAATGGAATACAATGTAACAAAAATTTTATCCCCGGTTTCCGGTTTTTGGGATTCCGTAATCAAGGAATCAGTGGAAATACGTCTTGCCAATAATCTTATAAATCGAGACAACGGCTTTCAGCTGGATAAAAATTGGAATCCTGTTATTAAAATTATACAATCACAGCGGAATCGACAGTGTCATTCGATACTCAATGACTAGATGAACCTTTATTTCCACCACCGAGGGCAGCACGTACAACTCGGCTATGCTGCGCATGTCAACACCTGACGCATGCGCTGTAGGATGCCAGTACATTTCACATGCGCGAGATTCGGCATAAATACCGCGACTGCACCTGGGCTCTTCAGTAGTTGTGTACTCACCTGATGATGGCCGGACGTCTCTGGGCCGAAATATCGTGGCAGAATGTCGACGGGATCCGGTTGCATACCCGGAAATTATTAGAAGAAGAAATACGCCGGGAAAATTTCAGAAGTCACAACAACTTTCTGATCTGATGGGGATGCATTTAAGAATAAATTCCCATTACAGAAGGAACACATTCTGACATAGTCCAGTTCCCCAGGCTCGCCGACTTTAAAGGAAGCGCAAGGATTGAAGAATTCATTGTGGCATTCAATGTTTCCTAAACATTTTGAGGACACCGCCAAATTTACATCTGTTTTCGAGACTATTTGTCGTTTCAGTTGCAAGCGCCCCAGTGCATGTGTAGATGTAACTGACTGATGTACAAGATAATTCCCGTTTTAAAAACAAATCGCTTTAACTTTAAAACCGTCCAGGACGTCTACACTGCTTTTCGCACGTAGAGTTTCCACGTCTCCACAACGAGGTTGCAAACGCACTACAGTATTTCGATCGGCCTATACGTATAAAAGACATTTTTTTCGATTATGAAATTAAATAAGTCGCTATGACATGACAACATGGCTGCACAACTTTGTGATTCTTTTAAAGTGTATCCGTATGCCGACAATGTGTACTGCATGAAAATTATTTTTTCTCTTTCGCGCGCCAAAAGTAATTACATAATACCAAAAATTTCTATTGTTTGTGATTATGTTGTTGAGAAATCTGAAATATAAAACCAAGTCATATGGAGTGCGACTGTATTGCCATTAAGATGGGGCGCTGTGGCAGTTTCTCCCTCCGCGCCTCAGAGAGGGGGGTGCTGGTGGTGGGGGAAATGTGCAACGGCCCACAATTCATAAGTAGTGGTCTGTGAACCGCGGACAATTTGAAAGACGCATCGGCAACTATTTTAGGAGTAAAATTACGTGCCTTTAGTTATTACACATCTTCCTTTGAGCTATGTCACAAACAGAAAGCTCATACACTGAAGTGCCGCAACACGACGTGGCATGGACTCGACTAATGTCTGAAGTAGTGCTGGAGGGAACTGACACCATGAATCCTGCAGGGCTGTCCATAAATTCGGAAGAGTACGTAATGTTCACGTCTGGGGTGTATGGTGACCAGCGGAAGTGTTTAAACCGAGGAGAGTGTTCCTGGAGCCACTCTGTAGCAATTCTGGACGTGTGGGGTGTCGCATTATCCTGCTGGAATTGACCAAGTCCATCGGAATGCAAAATAGACATGAATGGATGCAGGTGATCAGATAGGATGCTTACGTACGTGCCACCTGTCAGAGTCGTATCTAGACGTATCAGGGGTCCCGTATCACTCCAACAGCACACGCCCCACACCAGTCTGATCAGTGCCCTGCTGACATGCTGGGTCCATGGTTCAAATCGTTCAAATCGCTCTGAGCACTATGGGACTTAACTTATGTGGTCATCAGTCCACTAGAACTTAGAACTACTTAAACCCAATTAACCTAAGGACATCACACACATCCATGCCCGAAGCAGGATTCGAACCTGCGACGGAAGCGCCTTTAACCGCACGGCCACACCGGCCGGCCAGGGTCCATGGATTCATGAGGTTGTCTCCTTACCCGCACACGTCCATCCACTCGATACAATCTGAAACGAGACTCTTCCGACAAGGTAGCATGTTTCAAGTCATCGAAAGTCCAATGTCGGTGTTGAGAGGTCCAGGCGAGGAGTAAAGCTTTGTGTCGTGCAGTCATCAAAGGTAGACAACTGGGCCATCGGCTCCGAGAGCCCATATCGATGATGTTCCGTTGAATGGTTCGCACGCTGACGCTCGTTGATGGCCCAGCACTGAAATCTGCAGCAATTTGCGGAAGGGTTGCATTTCTGTCACGTTGACCGATTCTCTTCAGTCGTTGGTCCCATTCTTGCAGGATCTTTTTCCGGTCGCAGCGATGTCGGAGATTTGACGTTTAAGCAGATTCCTGATATTCGCCGTACTCTCGTGAAATGGTCGTACGTGGAAATTCCCACTTCATCGCTACCTCGGAGATGCTGTGTCCCATCGCCCATGCGCTGACTATAACACCACGTTCAAAGTCACTTGATAATCTGCCATTGCAGCAGCAGTAACCGACCTGACAACCGCTCCAGACCCTTGTTGTCTTATACAGGGTGAGTCACCTAACATTACCGCTGGATATATTTCGTAAACCACATCAAATACTGACGAATCGATTCCACAGACCGAAAGTGAGGAGAGGGGCTAGTGTAATTGGTTAATACAAACCATAAAAAAATGCACGGAAGTATGTTTTTTTAACACAAACCTAGGTTTTTTTAAATGGAACCCCGTTAGTTTTGTTAGCACATCTGAACATATAAACAAATACGTAATCAGTGCCGTTTGTTGCATTGTAAAATGTTAATTACACCCGTAGATATTGTAACGTAAAGTTGACGCTTGAGTACCACTCCTCCGCTGTTCGATCGTGTGTATCGGAGAGCACCGAATTACGTAGGGATCCAAAGGGAACGGTGATGGACCTTAGGTACAGAAGAGACTGCAACAGCACATTACGTCCACATGCTAACATCTTTTTATTGGTCTTTTTCACTGACGCACATGTACATTACCATGAGGGGTGAGGTACACGTACACACGTGGTTTCCGTTTTCAATTACGGAGCGGAATAGAGTGTGTCCCGACATGTCAGGCCAATAGATGTTCAATGCGGTGGCCATCATTTGCTGCACACAACTGCAATCTCTGGTGTAATGTCGCCGCAGGCTGCCACAATACGTTGTTTCATATCCTCTGGGGTTGTAGGCACATCACGGTACACATTCTCCTTTAACGTATCCCACAGAAAGAAGTCCAGAGGTGTAAGATCAGGAGAACGGGGTGGCCAATTTATGCGTCCTCCACGTCCTATGAAACGAACGTCGAACACCCTGTCAAGGGTCAGCCTAGTGTTAATTGCGGAATGTGCAGGTGCACCATCATGCTGATACCACATACGTCGACGCGTTTCCAGTGGGACATTTTCGAGCAACCTTGGCAGATCATTCTGTAGAAACGCGATGTTTGTTGCATCTGTTTGGGCCCCTGCAATAAAGTGAGGGCCAATGAGGTGGTCGCCAATGATTCCGCATCATGCATTTACAGTCCACGGTCGCTGTCGCTCTACCTGTCTGAGCCAGCGAGGATTGACCACGGGCCAGTAATGCATGTTCCGTAGATTCACTGCCCCGTGGTTTGTGAAACCCGCTTCATCGGTAAACAGGTAGAACTGCAACGCATTCTCTGTTAATGCCCATTGACAGAATTGCACTCGATGATTAAAGTCATTACCATGTAATTGCTGATGTAGCGAAACATGAAACGGGTGAAAGCGGTGACGATGCAGTATGCGCATGACACTACTTTGACTCAGTCCACCGGCTCTCGCAATGTCCCGTGTACTCATGTGTGGGTTCATGGCAACAGCAGCTAACACACCAACTGCACCCGCTTCTCCTGTGACGGGCCTGTTACGGACCCGTTTGCGTGCTACGACCATACCTGTTGCATACAGTTGGCGGTAGATGTTTTGCAATGTGCGGCACGTTGGATGCTCTCTGTCCGGGTACCGTTCTGCATACACCCTGCAGGCTTCAGCTGCATTTCGTCGACACTCGCCATAGATGAGTATCATCTCCGCCTTTTCAGAATTCGAATACACCATGGTCACAGTTCCTACAACACTACACTATCACAGACGTCTGGTAACACGGTGTACTACAGTTGGTCTGCGTGCGGAGACGAATTCAGAATAACAATAGCAGCAAGCGCTACATGCGGACACTGCGACAGCTAGACCAAACCACAACAGTGCAGTACAGCCACACTCGAAAACACGGTCGTCATCGTAAACATGTCCCTGCAGATGTTGCTCGCCGACCGTGGCCCGTGTTTGTTACAACACGCAACTGAACGTCGGAGGTTTCAAGCGTCAACTTTAGGTTACAATATCTCCGGATGTAATTAACATTTTACAATGCAACAAACGGCACTGATTACGTATTTGTTTATATGTTCAGATGTGCTAACAAAACTAACGTGGTTCCATTTAAAAAAACCTAGGTTTGTGTTAAATAAACATACTTCCGTGCATTTTTGTATGGTTTGTATTAAACAATTACACTAGCCCCTCTCCTCACGTTCGGTCTGTGGAATCGGTTCGTCAGTATTTCATGTGGTTTACGAAATATATCCAGCGGTAACGTTAGGTGACTCATCCTGTATAGGCGCTGCCGACCGCAGCCCGTATTCTACCTGTTTACATACCTCTGTATTTGAATACGGGTGCCTATACCAGTTTCTTTGGCGCTTCACTGTGTATGTAGCTAAAAGAAATCAATTTAATTTATGAACAGACGACAATCAGTGACTTTTTGCCTTTTATTTTACGTACTACGAGAAATTTCCCATAACTGTTTGTTCTCATTTAAATGCAGCTTATTACATTAGCACGAGCGCGAATTGTAGAATGTCGCTGTTTAGTAATCCAGCTTTATACTCAGCAGTACATAGCATTACATAGTTATTCCGCTATCGGGTACACTATGTTATTATTTCGTGTGGTATGCATTATGTAGGCGAATCCTGACATCTGATTGTGTGGTGCCTTCACTAACATCTGATATATTTTACATCATCAGAAAGTTAAACCTTTTGAGCTTTATACTCAGCAGTACTACCTAAAGTAGTAACCACTGTTAAAAACAGAATGTAACGTCAGTTAGGTATCCATTCTGGAGGAGGAGGAGGAGATTAGTGTTTGACGTTCCGTCGACAAGGAGGTCATTAGAGACAGAGCACAAGCTCGTATTAGGGAAGGATGGAAAAGGAAATGGGCCGTGAGCTATGAAAGGAACCATCCTTGCCTTATGTGATTCAGGTAAATCTCGGAAAATCTAAATCTGGATGGCGGTTTGAACCGTCGTCCTCCCAAATGCGAGTCCAATGTGTTCTCTCGCTCGGTCCCTTCTGAAAGTGTAAGCGCTGAAATTCCCTACATATAACTTCTGAACACAACCACATATCTGTGAAAAGTAATATTGCTTTCTTTACCGAATTTTATTATACGTTACACAAATCCTCGCCATTTTTCTTCACGTTCACTGCAATTTGTAGACAGAAGAGTAACGACTAAGAAACACTGAATGTATGCACCGATAAATATATACTGATCAGCCAGAAGATTGTGACCACCTACCTGAAAGCCGGTATGTCCACCATACACTACTGGCCATTAAAATTGCTACACCACGAAGCTGACGTGCTACAGACCCGAAATTTAACCGACAGGAAGAAGATGCTGTGATATGGAAATGATTAGCTTTTCAGAGCATTCACACAAGGTTGGCGCCGGTGGCGACACCTACAACGTGCTGACATGAGGAAAGTTTCCAACCGATTTCTCATACCCGAACAGCAGTTGACCGGCGTTGCTGGTGAAACGTTGTTGTGATGCTCCGTGTAAGGAGAAGAAATGCGTACCATCACGTTTCCGACTTTGATAACGGTCGGATTGTAGACTATCGCGATTGCGGTTTATCGTATCGCGACATTGCTGCTCGCGTTGGTCGAGATCCAAAGACTGTTAGCAGAATATGGAATCGGTGGGTTCAGGAGGGTAATACGGAACGCCGTGCTGGATCCCAACGGCCTCGTATCACTAGCAGTCGAGATGACAGGAATCTTATCCACATGGTTTAAAGGATCGTGCAGCCATGTCTCTATCCCTGAGTCAACAGATGGGGACGTTTGCAAGGCAACAACCATCTGCACGAACAGTTCGACGACGTTTGCAGCAGCATGGACTATTAGCCGGGAGACCATGGCTGCGGTTACCCTTGATGCCGCATCACAGGCAAGAGCGCCTGCGATGGTGTACTCAACGACGAACCTGGGTGCACGAATGGCAAAACGTCATTTTTTAGGATGAATCCAGGTTCTGTTTACAGCATCATGATGGTCGCATTCGTGTTTGCGCGACATCGCGGTGAACGCACATTGGAAGTTCGTCATCGCCATGCTGGCGTATCACCCGGCGTGATGGTATGGGGTACCATTGGTTACACGTTTCGGTCACTTCTTGTTCGCATTGACGGCACTTTGAACAGTGGACGTTAGATTTCAGATGTGTTACGACCCGTGGCTCTACCCTTCATTCGATCCCTGCGAAACCCTACATTTCAGCGGGATAATACACGACCGCATGTTGCAGGTCCTGTACGGGCCTTTCTGGATACGGAAAATGTTCGACTGCTCCCCTGGCCAGCACATTCTCCAGATCTCTCACCAATTGAAAACGTCTGGTCAATGGTGGCCGAGCAACTGGCTCGTCACAATACGCCAGTCACTACTCTTGATGAACTGTGGTATTGTGTTGAAGCTGTATGGGCAGCTGTACCTGCACACGCCATCAAAGCTCTGTTTGACTCAATTCCCAGGCGTATGAAGGCCGTTATTTCGGCCAGGGGTGGTTGTTCTGGGTACTGATTTCTCAGGATCTATGCACCCAAATTGCGTGAAAATGTAATCACATGTCAGTTCTAGTATAATATATCTGTCCAATGAATACCCGTTTATCATCTGCATTTCTTCTTGGTGTAGCAATTTTAATGGCCAGTAGTGTACGTCTCTGGAGGGAGTTGGCCCCACATCTGCATACACAAGTCACCTAATTCCCGGAAATTCCGGGGAGGGAAGCGATGACGTTCAGTCACACCCCAGGTGTGTTCGATCCGGTTCAGATCAAGCGAATTGGGGGGACAGCACATCAACTGGAACTCGCCACTGTGTTCCTCGAACCACTCCGTCACACACCTGGTCTTGTGTACTGGCGCATTATCTTGCTGAGAAAGGCCACTGCTGTCATCATGTTCATGAACGTTTGTACATGCTCTGCTACCAGTGTGCGATACCCCTTGGCCGTCATGGTTACTTGCACGAGCTGCACTGGACCCATGGATACCCACGTAAATGTTCCCCAGAGGATAATTGGGCAGCCGCCAGTTTGTCTCCGTCCCGCTGTAGAGTTGTCAAGAAGCTGTCCCCCTGGAAGCCGAGGGATTCGCGCCCTCCCATCGGCTTGATGGAGAAGGTATCAGGATTCATCAGACCACGAAAGGCCCTCCCAATGCGCCAACTTCCAATGCCGATGGTCATGTACCCATTTCAGTAGTAGTTGCCGATGCCATAGGTACATTCATGGGTCGTCGGCTCCTCAGGGCCATCGTTAGGTGTGTTCGGTGAGCTGTGTGTTCAGCCACACTTGTACTCTGCCCAGCATTAAAGTCTGGTGTTAGTTCCGCCACAGTTCGCCGCCTGTCCTGTTTTACCAGTCTGCTCAGCCTACGACGTCCAACGTGTGCAATGAGGGTGGCCACCCAACCCCATAACGTCTGGATGTGGTTTCATCTTGGTTTCACGACGAGCTGAAGACATTGCAATGAGGGTGGCCACCCAAACCCATAACGTCTGGATGTGGTTTCATCTTGGTTTCACGACGAGCTGAAGACATTACAATGAGGGTGGCCACCCAAACCCATAACGTCTGGATATGGTTTCATCTTGGTTTCACGACGAGCTGAAGACATTGCAATGAGGGTGGCCACCCAAACCCATAACGTCTGGATATGGTTTCGTCTTAGTTTCATGACGAGCTGAAGACATTGCAATGAGGGTGGCCACCCAAACCCATAACGTCTGGATGAGGTTTCATCTTGGTTTCACGACGAGCTCAAGACATTGCAATGAGGGTGGCCACCCAAACCCATAACGTCTGGATGTGGTTTCATCTTGGTTTCACGAGGAGCTCAAGACATTACAATGAGGGTGGCCACCCAAACCCATAACGTCTGAATGTGGTTTCATCTTGGTTTCACGACGAGCTGAAGACATTACAATGAGGGTGGCCACCCAAACCCATAACGTCTGGATGTGGTTTCATCTTGGTTTTACGACGAGCTGAAGACACTCACCACAGCACTTCTCGAACACCCGACAAGTCGTGCAGTTTTCGAAATGCCCGTGTCGGGCCATCACAATCTGTCCTCGTTAAACTCTAGACAGATCGCGCGCCTTTCCCATTCTACGAACGGACAGCACGTGTGTCTGACCAACAGTCATCCCTCGCCAGGTAACGCTGTTATTGCCTGGACGGGTGGTCATAATCTTCTGTCTGATCAGTGTATAATGTTTGATGTGTGTCCTTACAAGCAACAGCAAGTTCAACTTGCCAGGAGTCTAGTTGCTTATACAAAATTTTTGGAAAAGTACCAGCCAGGCCGAGCGCTGTAGCACTCGAGCCATGGCACACGAATTCTTGGCCACCCCTGGTGTAGAGTTGGCTGCAGTGATGTGACTGCCGGCCGAAGTGGCCGTGCGGTTCTAGGCGCTGCAGTCTGGAACCGCGAGACGCTACGGTCGCAGGTTCGAATCCTGCTTCGGGCATGGATGTGTGATGTCCTTAGGTTACTTAGGTTTAACTAGTTCTAAGTTCTAGGGGACTAATGACCTCAGAAGTTGAGTCCCATAGTGCTCAGAGCCATTTGAACCATTTGATGTGACTGCAGAATGAGTGGTGATACGATGGAGTCAGGACAGCGTTGTGGCAAAAACAGTATGCACGGGCGCTTACAGAAGAACTGCATCACGAGAAGGTCGTAGAACTGATCGATTCGCTCTGTAATCTGGATAGATGTCACAGGCAAAGTGGAACTACGAACCATCGTCAACGACCTACTGGAAGCTGGATTGGGATCTAGAGTTGCCATGCATTATCTACCGTTTAAATCATATCAAAGACAACAGAGACTTTGGACGGCGAAAAACGAGGGTCAACTGTGACATTGAATGGCATTTTGTGGTGCTCAGCGATGAGTCTCGTTTATGCCATTTTATCTGTAGACGTCCAAGTGACAAGTAACATGAAGCAGCAGTTCTAGAGACTCGTGCCTCTGCAAGTGCTGAAATCATGGCGTCGGGAGCTATTGTATATAGTTGAATTATATCAATTATATTGTATATTATTATTTTGTTTATGAGTGTATGTGGCAAGAATGGTAAACCCTATTTTCATGCCTTTCATGACACAGCACCAAATGGCACATTCCAGCAGGATATGCAAGGCGTCACACTGAAGTTCCTACCACAACATCCTTGAGTGTTCTGCCGGCCGTTATGGTTTGTCACCCAAAGAACATGTCTTTAGGCAATAGGAAGAATGCCAAGTTACAGCCATCGGTCTTCATGAAGTGACACGGCATGTGTTTCAAGCATGACATTGGGACAAGGTTTGCGTCTGTGCCACGACGAATAACATAAGTGTATTTGTGCCCCTGATGGGGGCTTCACCTCACAATGAAGTTGATGATGTACATCATTTCCGAATGGAATGAAAGTTTAACAACTTAATTTCCCTTAAAGTCGAACTAGTGCTTCATGAAGCAACACTTTCCATTTCCGTCAGTGTATATTCTGGGAGCCACAGGCTTAAAAAGTCTTCTCGGTTGAGGTCCAGAAGGAATCTACGAGGAGGCCAAAAAGGAATCTACCAGTAAGAGTCCATATCACAGCCGTCTATAGGAATACCAGAGCTGATCCACAGTAAAGCAGGAAATGAAAATAGTACAGAAAATACCCTCCGCCACACGCCGTAAAATGTAAGTACGTAACTCAACTAGTGAATTTCTCGCATGATATTCTAAAGCTACAGTCACGCAAATTCAGTATTTCTTGACTACCGAAAGACTTTTGATTCAGTGCCATGTGAACGCTTACGATCATAGTTTTGGATTATAAAACGAAATTTGTCACTAAATGAAGGATGTTTTGGTATGGAGGACGCAGCGTTTTATCTTGGATGGAGCTCCATCGCCAGCCGTATAAGTAGTTCCAGGCGTGCCCCGCCGATGCGCGTTGGGACCCATGCTGCTCATGTCGTACAGGGTGCGTCAAAAAGGACTTTTCAAAATGGTTCAAATGGCTCTGAGCACTATGGGACTTAACTTCTGAGGTCATCAGTCCCCTAGAACTTAGAACTACTTAAACCTAACTAACCTAAGGACATCACACACATCCAAGCCCGAGGCAGGATTCCAATCTGCGACCGTAGCGGTCGCGCGGTTCCAGACTGTAGCGCCTAGAACCGCACGGCCACCCCGGCCGGCAAGGACTTTTCAACTTTGAAATGATATCGAACTTTATTGAGATAACTTACAGAATCGGTTGATGTGTCATTTTGCAACAAACAACTTCAAGTTTCACAAAAAGTATCAAGTGTCATTTTGGTTCGATGTGACTACCATTTGTGTTGCGACGAACATCCCACCGGTAATCAATTTCTTCCCACACTCATTGCAGCAAATCGGGCGTAACTTGTTCAACGGCAGCGTAGATTCAATTTTTCAGTTGGGCTAAATTGTTTGGTAGAGGTGCACCATAGATGAGGTCTTAAATAAAATCCCAGAGAAAGAAATCGAGTGGTGTCAAGTCTGGGTAGCGAGGGGGCCGTGCAAATGGCCCTTCACGGCCAATCCACCAACCTGGGAAGCGATTACTGAGGAAATCTCGCACTTCCGTGAGATGTAGATGTAGACATGAGGTGGTGCATGGTTTTGCTGGTAGTAAACCATCCCATGTCGGTCATCTCCATCGCTCAGTGGAATTAAAAGGTTTCAAGCTTATCCAGGTACGTTATACAAGTGACAGTTTTCTCCATGAACGAGAAAGGGTCATATACTTTCAATTTGCTAAGAGTACAAAAGACATTAACTTCCAGGCTGTCACGAACGTGTTCCTGGGTTGCATGTGGATTTTCACAGCCACATATTTTGCAATTTTGGGCGTTCACCATGCCACTGATATGAAATGTTCACTCATAGTAGATGATTATTGTGTCCAGGAATTTCTCGGTATTTTGCAGTTTTGGGTGTTCACCATGCCACTGATATGAAATGTTGACTCATAGCATATGATTATTGTGTTCAGGAATGTCTTGTCGTCCTGTATCCGAGCAACCTTTCCGCACGGCATTACCGACGAGCAACCATATTTGCATCACTAATGTGTTGTGCCATGGTGAATCTGTATGTTTTGCAGGTTAAACGTCTACGCAGTACTCGCCAAATATTCTTTCGTGGAATGCCAGTCTCGCGAGACGCACGTCGCGTTGATTTTTGTGGACTGCAGGAAAAGCTCTCCCTAACCCGTTCGACATAATCATCAACACGGGCGTCCAAGTGATTTATCATGTCGCAGTGAACAACCTGTCTCAACAAACTTGTTGTGCCAAGAGTATATTTTAGGCCTGCTTGGCGTTTATTTAGCGTATTCGGTGCGAAATTTACGCCGAACAGTTTTTGCAGAGTTCGTTTCTTGAAACTGAAAGACACAGCGAGCATGCTCGGCTCCAGTGGAAGTAGCCATTTTAGCTATGCACTACGCTGGCGTTCCTGGTGGCTGAATGGGGTACTGATACGCTACGTGAATCAAACTTGAGATTGTTTGCTATAACATAATACAACTACAGATTTTGTAAATTATCTCAGTAAATTTCTATATCAGTCCAAAGTTGCAAAGTTCTTTTTGACTCATCCTGTACGTTTCCGTCCTTAGATGTCGCGCTACGTTATCCCAAAGCGGCTTATGCAAATTTCAAGCGGTTTTGTTGTTACTACTTTTCGTACCTTTTCACTCGAACGCTCCTTATAGTACAATCCCTAACGTACCTCTCCCGAGGTCACCGTGAAGACGAGACGAATAACAGGGCGCACACAGAGAAGACTAGTTTGGCTTCAGGAAAGGAAAAGGGACCAGAGACGCCATTGGCATGATGAGGATATTGTCAGGCCGTTAACGAAGAAGTTTGCGCTTGTTTTATAGGCAGGCAGAAGGCGTTCGACAGAGTCAATTGGAATATATTGATGAACATCCTTAAGGAAATAGGAATCAACTGAAGAGATCGGAGACTTATAAAGAACTTGTACCTGGGACAAAGGGTAAAGGTACGACTGAAATATGGAGAAACGAACAGTGTGAAAATAGGACGGGGAGTGAGACAAGGATGTTGTCTGTCACCAAGTCTCTTCAGCCTGTGTGGAGAAATGCTGGCGAGAGAAGCGCTGAAAGGATACGGAAACGTCAAAGTAGGAGGACGTCTCATCAACACCATCAAGTATGCATACGACCTGGTAGTGCTCGCTAAAAATCAGAGACAGCTGCAACACATGATGAACAATTTGGTGGAGACGGGAAGAAAATACGGCATGGAAATCAACATCGAAAAATCAAAAGTGATGCGCATATCAAAACGTGAGAAACACTTGAAGATAACTGTTGACAATCGGGAACTGGAAAATGTGAATCAGTTCAAGTACCTGGGAAGTTTTATCACAAAGGATGCCCACTGCACCAACGAAATCCGAGCAAGAATCGCCATGGCCAAAGCTGCTTTCAACAAGAAGAGGACTCTGCTGACCAGCAAGTTGAGTTTGGCATTGAGGAAAAAACTGATGAAGTGCTACATTTGGAGCATTGCGCTGTATGGAGCAGACACATGGACCATGAGAAAGAAGGAGAAAAAATACTTAGAGAGCTTTGAAATGTGGTGCTGGAGGAGAATGGAAAAGATCAAGTGGATAGATCGCATAAAAAATGACGATGTACTGCGAAGAGTAGGAGAGAAGTATTGTGCGTACTATTCTTCAGAGAAAGGCCAACTGGAGTGGACATGTACTTACAAGGGAACATCCCCATCGCACCCCCCTCAGATTTAGTTATAAGTTGGCACAGTGTATAGGCCTTGATAAACTGAACACAGATCAATCAAGAAAACAGGAAGAAGTTGTGTGGAACTATGAAAAAATAAGCAAAATATACAAACTGGGTAGTCCATGTGCAAGATAAGCAACATCAGTGCCAGTATGAAGTCGGGGGCGCCGTGGTCCCGTGGTTAGCGTGAGCAGCTGCGGAACGAGAGGTCCTTGGTTCAAGTCTTCCCTCGCGTGAAAAGTTTGCTTTTTTTTATTTTCGCAAAGTTATGATCTGTCCGTTCGTTCATTGACGTCTCTGTTCACTGTAGTAAGTGTAGTGTCATGTTTTGCGATCGCACCGCAAAACCGTGCGATTAGTAGACGAAAGGATGTGCCTCTCCGATGGGAACCGAAAACATTTGATCGCAAGGTCATAGGTCAACCGATTCCTCGAGACGAAAACACATCTGATATATTCTATACGACACTGGTGACGGCATGTGCGTCACATGACAGGAATATGTTGTCAACCCACCTAACTTGTACACTTGGCGAATGGGTAAAAAGATTCTTCTACCTTGCCCGATTTAGTGATGAAAACATAAGAGTTTGTCACATAAACTGAAACTAAAAATTAAACTTTTCACTCGAGGGAGGACTTGAACCAAGGACCTTATGTTCCGCAGCTGCTCACGCTAACCACGGGACCACGGCACCCCTCACTTCATACTGGCATTGATGTTGCTTATCTTGCTCATGGCTACTCAGTTTGTATATTTTGCTTATTTTTTCATAGTTCGACACATTTTCTTCCTGTTTTCTCGATTGATCTGTGTTCACTTTTTCAAGGCCTATCCACTGTGCCAACTTATAACTAAATCTGAGGGGGGTGCGATGGGGAGCTTCCTTTGTTAGACACGAGGGACTCATACATGATGTCATCGAAGGGAAACTCAGAAGAAACGAAGGACGAGGAAGAAGAAGAATTCAACATCTGGACGACATGAAAGATGGAAGGAGATACAACAGACTGAAGGAAGAAGCTGAAGACAGGGAACAGTGGAATCAGAAATTCTCCGTACGAAGACATGGACCTGCCACTAGGCAAAATACTACATAATAGTAATAATAATAACACAGAGGTACTAGCAGCTATTCTTCCAATGATCAACATGCGAATGGAACAGACTCCGGATAGGGCACTGTCTTTTTAGCCAACGACATCTTTTAAGTGGTGATCCTCCCCCACTCTGTCCCCACTGCTCTCAGCTGTGGACGGTAAGACACCTTTTACTTGAGTGCCCCTATTTTACTCCGTTACGCGTCAGTCTACAGCTGTCGCCTGATATATCTTCCATTTTAGCAGATGACACGCGCTCAGCCGATCGCGTTCTCGAGTTTATTAGTGCCAATGAGATGACGTCAGTCATTTGAAGCTCTTTTTGGGGACAACCAACCCCCTTCTATAGTGGTTTTTTAAGCTTTCCTTCAATTTTTAGTTTCTCCAATTTTTTGAGTTTCGTTCCCATTTCTGCCTTTTCCAAAGTCACAGACTGGGCGCTAATGACCGTAGCAGTTTTGCGCCCTAAAACCATAACAAAAAAAAAGGAAGAAACTATTATGCGTAGTACAACGGTAAATACCTATTGCCATGCACTTCACAGTGGTTAGTAGAGTATAATGACGTTGTGTTGGCTTCGGGAAGAAATAGTGCGCAAGTCGGACGTACCGTGTAGAGTCCAGCGCCCGTTACCTGTTTTAGCGCGTCCCCGGGTAACCGCCAGTGGCCATCACTCAGTCGGTGTGGGCGGCAGGGGGCGGGTAGGGGCAGGGGGCAGGAGGGACTGAGATACGGAAGGGGGAGAGAGCTCCGAGGGCTTCGCTGGCTGGCGGCCCCCCAGCGCCTTTGCCCTTCGCCCCTAAGGCCGCCCCCCGCTGGCATTAGGAGGATATCTCTTTAAATCCTAAAAAGCGATTTATTTTCAATAAATTGCAGTCCGGCAAGGCGCGGGGAGAGTATATTTTTCGAGTCATTGCGCTTTCGTCGAATATATAGACTATCTGCCGGGAAGATCCGCGCGGCGCGGCGCGGCGGCCGTAAGACGATTGGGAGATAAAGCGGCGCAGGGCGCGCCGGACAGATTGGACGACGAACGGACAAAGCGCCAGATTATATGCGAGAGGCGAGTCCGGCAGCGGCGGCCCCGGACGCGGAATTAGACCGCCGTCTGCGGCCGCAAAGGATGCCGCGGCAGGCAAATTGACTTAAGTGTCGGGCGGCAGCGTCTGCCCGCCTCCCAAGGAGCCGGCCCTCCGGCAGAACCCCGGCTCAATTACGTCACGCGCTCCGGCCTCTCCCCTGACGAGGGCACACCCCACTGCCGCGAGCCGCCCCCAAGACTCTTCCTTACACGCTGTCGAGAAATTATACCATCCCTCGCACTTTAATGTACCCATCTGAAATCATTAGTTTCCCACTATGTTGTTTTAATAGCCAATACGGAAAGTTTCACTCACATTTATTGTTTGTGTAGTAACTCTATTCCCATCATAGGATAATACTACACTACTGGCCATGAAAATTGCTACACCACGAAGAAGACGTGCTACAGACCCCAAATTTAACCGACAGGAAGAAGATTCTGTGATATCCAAATGATTAGCTTTACAGGGCATTCACACAAGGTTGGCGCCGGTGGCGACACCTACAACTTGCTGACATAAGGAAAGTTTCCAACCGATTTCTCATACACAAACAGCAGTTCACCGGCGTTGCCTGGTGAAACGTTGTTGTGATGCCTCGTGTTAGGGAGGAGAATTGCGTACCATGACGTTTCCGACTTTGATGGCTCTGAGCACTATGGGACTTAACATCTATGGTCATCAGTCCCCTAGAACTTAGAACTACTTAAACCTAACTAACCTAAAGACAGCACACAACACCCAGCCATCACGAGGCAGAGAAAATCCCTGACCCCGCCGGGAATCGAACCCGGGAACCCGGACGTGGGAAGCGAGAACGCTACCGCACGACCACGATATGCGGGCTTCCGACTTTGGTAAAGGTCGAATTGTAGCCTATCGCGATTACTGTTTATCGTATCGCGACATTGCTGCTCGCGTTGGTCGACATCTAATGACTATGGAATCGGTGGGTTCAGGAGGGTAATACGGAACGCCGTGCTGGATCCCAACGGCCTCGTATCACTAGCAGTCGAGACGACAGGAATCTTATCCGCATGGCTCTAACCGATCGTGTAGCCACGTCTAGATCCCTGAGTCAACAGATGCGGACGTTTGCAAGACAACAACCATCTGCACGAACAGTTCGACGACGTCGGCAGCAGCATGGACTGTCAGCTCGGTGACCGTGGCTGCGGTTACCCTTGACGCTGCATCACAGAGAGGAGCGCCTGCGACGGTGTACTCAACGACGAACCTGGGTGCACTAATGGCAAAACGTGATTTTTTCGGATGAATCCAGGTTCCGTTAACAGCATCATGATGGTCGCATCCGTGTTTGGCGACTTCGCGGTGAATGCACATTGGAGGTGTGTATTCGTCATCGCCATACTGGCGTATCACCCGGTGTGATGGTGTGGGGTGCCATTGGTTACACGTGCCGGTCGCCTCTTGTTCGCATTGACGGCTCTTTGAACAGTGGATGTTACATTTCAGATGTGTTATGACCCGTGGCTCTACCCGTCATTCGATCCCTGCGAAACCCTACATTTCAGCGGGATAATGCACGACCGCATGTTGCAGGTCCTGTACGGGCGTTTCTCGATACAGAAAATGTTCGACTGCTCCCCTGGCCAGCACATTCTCCAGATCTCTCACCAATTGAAAACGTCTGCTCAATGGTGGCCGAGCAACTGGCTCCTCACAATACGCCAGTCACTACTCTTGATGAACTGTGGTATTGTGTTGAAGCTGCATGGCCAGCTGTGCCTGTACACGCCATCCGAGCTCTGTTTGACTCAATGCCCAGGCGTATCAAGGCCGTTATTACGGCCAGAGGTGGTTGTTCTGGGTAGTGATTTCTCAGGATCTATGCACCCAAATTGCATGAAAATGTAATCACATGTCAGTTCTAGTATAATATATTTGTCCAATGAATACCCGTTTATGCCGGCCACTGTGGCCGAGTGGTTCTAGGCGCTGCAGTCCGGAACCGCGCTGCTGCTACGGTCGCAGGTTCGAATCCTGCCTCGGGCATGGATGTGTGTGATGTCCTTAGGTTAGTTAGGTTTACATAGTTCTAAGTCTAGGGGACTGATGACCTCAGCTGTTAAGTCCCATAGTGCTTAGAGCCATTTGAACCATTTGAGCCAATACCCGTTTATCATCTGTATTTCTTCTTGGTGTAGCAATTTTATGGCCAGTAGTGTATATGCAGAATTGGCTATCACTGCTTGCAGCTCTTGCATTATGCAATTATTGCGTCGCTAAATATTTTGTCACTAGTGTGTAACACCGCTAGCCCTTACCAAACTGGCAATCGCCGATAATGTTAACCTTCTCTGAGGGTTTTAGCCCGACAGTGGCTGTACCTAATGACAAGGAATCGGACTGTAATTTCGTAATCGCGAAGTAAGGGAAACAGAAACCACAGCATAGCAAACGGGTTTTGAACTGACATTCTACCAATATCAAAGTAAACTGCAGTTATATATACATGCAGTCACCAGCCTAATTAGGCATTGCGGTATCATGTTTTATGGCAAACAGGAAATAATCTTTACCGAAGAAAACTGACCTCACTTAATACCCTAACTAATCTCTTCTAACACAGTTACTCTCAATATTATAGAGCAGTTTGTCGTAGCAAACAACACAACAGCTAGCTCTTATGCAGAACATGGAATGGCCAATAAATACAGCAGTATAAACTGTCTCACAATATCACTTACTATTGGCAAAAATCACTATGCAGTATAATGAACAAATGCAGAAAGGCATATGAACTTACTAACAAAGTCTGATTGGCAACAGCATGAACTATTATTTTAATTAACTACCACAAAAAAGATCATGATATGAAGCAGTACCGATTGATACGGCGTTCGGAAATTTGCACATGAAGTTACTCTATACAAATGGGCAGTGCAATCATTATTTATAACAAAACACTTGGTGCTGAATAAATGATTTACTGGTTGCTATACTTGCTCAGAAGGAGCCTTTGCTTTCATTTGTCACACAAGTTAAATAGCTTATGGCATCCCTAAAACTGGTATGGTTTGAAGAACCATAATCAGTTGTAAATATTACCACACAAAATTAAGAAAATGATAAATATATTTAGTCACAACTTTAAGTGTAATGAATAATGCAAAAACAGTTCAACAGTTAACAAGGGGACCTAGCAGGTAGTCTCTCATTAGATTCAAAGTCTAACTGACTTTGTAAATGACCACCCAACTTAAAAAACTATTTTAATACAAAACATACAAAGAAACAAACATTTACAAGTTTACAAACCTGTTCAAACTGAAAGAATACTGCTGTCTTTTTGTAACTTTTGCTTATACACGACTATAAGCACTTTATATTTTTCTCATTGGATATTTTAATGGCAGCTTCTTAGTTAATGAAAACCTTTCTTTATGAACACACGTTAGGAAACTTTAAGACGACAAATTATGTGGAATAAATCATTTACTACTGCACAGAAAACTAGCAAAAAGTTCTGCTGAAGGTGGTGGCGCTCGTGGCAAATTACAGTGGCTATGAAACTGGCGGTAAAGCAACCATGATTGTTGATGTTATCCACGCCCTGATATAACTCTTCTTGGCGTCCTAATTTTAACCAAACAGAGCCAATAATGATACCATGGTTGATACGCCGCTTTAATTCCATCCGAGGCTAATTTACATGCTCGCAAACTCTTCATGCCTCACTTTATACATCCAAATTAACCACAATAGCTGACCAACGCCGCCGCTGACCACTGATTATATCAGTCAGAATTCGAACTGCCACTCGCCACAAAGAAATCAAGCTCCTTGCGCGCCAAGTCCACCTTTTCAGTCCCCCCAAACTACCTCCGTAGCGGCGGTGCTTTGATACAACTTTAACATTTGGCCTCCTTACTTATGGACCAGTAAAATACACAGAGCTTTTACGAATTATTGCATTCTCATAGTATTACATATAAAACCAGAGGTACAGTTACAATATAATTTCTTAAAACTTCAAAACAGTTAACATAATTCCAGAATGAAATTTTCACTCTGCAGCGGAGTGTGCGCTGATATGGAACTTCCTGGCAGATTAAAACTGTGTGCCGGACCAAGACTCGAACTCAGGACCTTTGCATTTCGCGGGCTGTGAGGTCAGGTCGTGTATCGTGCTTGGGTAGCTCAGATGGTAGAGCACTTGCTCGCGAAAGGCAAAGGTCCCGAGTTCGAGTGTGGGTCTGGCACACAGTTTTAATCTGCCAGGAAGTTTCATATCAGTGCACTCTCCGCTGCAGAGTGAAAATTTCATTCTGGAAACATCCGCCAGGCTGTGGCTAAGCCATTTCTCAACATATCCTTTCTTCCAGGAGTGCTAGTTCTGCAAGGTCTGCAGAAGAGCTTCTGTGAAGTTTGGAAGGCAGGAGAATAGGTCGAGAGTCGTGCTCAGGTAGCTCAGGTGGTGCCGGCCGTTGTGGGCGAGCTGTTCTAGGCGCTTCAGTCTGGAACCGCGAGACCGCTACGATCGCAGGTTCGAATCCTGCCTCGGGCATGGATGTATGTGATGTCCTTAGGTTAGTTGGGTTTAAGTAGTACTAAGTTCTAGGGGACTGATGACTTCAGATGTTAAGTCCCATAGTGCTCAGAGCCATTTGAACCATTTGAACAAACCAGTATCAGTTTCAAGCGTTATTTGATCTATTTTTCGCCGACACGATCGCTCAGCGTTTTCGGTCACAGGGTTAGCTGCCCTCTGTAACAAAAAAAATGAGTTAATTGATCAACGGCGAACTTAAACGGGTGTCTCGCGACGTCCGCCACGAGCAAATGCAACGAATGACAACGAACAAAATGAGATTTTAAAAAAATTGTAAAGCACTTTCCCGCGAAAGGCAAAGTTCCCGAGTTCGATTCTCGGTCCGTCACACAGTTTTAATCTGCCAGGAACTTTCGGTTACAATAATTCTTACATATTTACGCAACCAAAGATCTTGGCTACGCATATACACTAACGTACAATGTCAGCAGAGAACGCACACGGAATATACGTAAATCTATCGATTATTGGTGTTACAAATGGTGTAAAGGTTTCCAGCTTATTTTCGGTATTCAAGAAAAGTAATGCAAGGTCCAGTTGCATTCAATGTCTCATACTCCACATGTGTACAGTGATTACTTTTCCAGCAAGAGGTTTTCAATTGTCAATATCTTACGCCACAGAGGTTCTGCGTACAAGCAGTGCGAACTTCGGCTGCCAGCAGCACTGTCCTTGCTGCAGCATTCTCAAGGCCCCGCACACATCGCTGCAATCCGTCTCGTGCGATATCGCCTGCAGTCGGTCGTTCGCCACGACACCCCACACACGAGCGATTTGCCAAGCAATTGTAGTGTCGATGTCTGCTAAGGGGAACGAACTGATTTGTTTAGCAGCAGTTGCAGTTGATTTCCATATACCCACAAATACTTGCACTGTCGCCAAATGGCTTGTGCAAATCTTTTTCAGTGTGCGAAAACAGTTTGTTTCACGTTTATTAGTCCTCAATTCACGTTTTATTCATTAGTCTTACTGTTTAATTGCAAGACTTTAGACCGACATAGTTTACTCAATGTTTGTATAGAGATGATGTTAATAGCAGCACTGCTGATTACCATAGCTTTACTACAACTGTATATCACATTTGCGCTGAACGTTTAAATTAAAATGTCCTTCCGAACAATACAGTAGGTACGCATGTTTGTTTAGAAGTTAGAAACTTGGACAATGCGTACAGTTGTTTCATAAATAACACAAAATAACAAGATGGAGCCCATTGTGTCGTGACTATTACTGTGAACTTGCCATCGCTTCTACTGCAATTTGCAGAAGCTTCAAAATGCTGCCGGCCAAAGTTGCTGAGCGGTTCTAGGCGCTACAGTCTGGAACCGCGCTACCGCTACGGTCGCAGGTTCGAATCCTGGCTCGGGCATGGATGTGTGTGATGTCCTTGGGTTAGTTAGGTTGAAGTAGTTCTAAGGTCTAGGGGACTGATGACCTCAGCAGTTAAGTCCCATAGTGCTCAGAGCCATTTTTTCAAAATGCAAATTAATGCAAAAGCGGAGGGTGTATTTCGTATTACTTCTTAATATAAATGGTAACTCCGGCTTCCACTGCACCTCTCAGAGTACTTCACGGTCCTTGGATCACTATAAATTCTAACGTGGGCAAAGCGAAACGAAACAAAACTGCACAACCACGCTTGATAAATAAACGAATCGCAGCTATATTGCCACACACCTCTGCCAACCAGCCAGGCAGTCATATTGCGGGCACAAATCGCACGCAGTCCGTCAGACTGCTTGGGATTTCCAAGCGACCAGCGATCAGCGACCGATCGCTGCGGTTTGCCTCCACACGTACAATCTACGAAGCGATCGGTTGCCCACACTACGGATTGTCCAAGTCGTCGCTCATCTGCGGAGCCCTTAAGACAAGCTAGGGAATGAATTGTGTGGAGGCCGTGGTACTGAGCGGTTTGGAAACAGCTTGCATACCACAGAGATAAAGATACAGAGGGTGATGAATTTTGGAAATACGATTTGGTAAAGGTTAACTCGAAACGTTAACATTTACAGGTACTGTTGTTGCTGCACTGCTTGCTTGTGCGTTATTCATAATGTATTTCAAAAACAGAAAGTTTTTGCAGGATTTTTCTTTATTGGTTTGAGTTAGTTTCATTGTGAGACGTGATTAAGTAAAGTTATCTGACACATGGATCACACTCACAAGTTAAAGTGTAAGATGGCAAAAACTGTGCCCCTTACATGAAGTCATTTAAGATCACCGAACTCACGTTGAGCGAACAGTAGGGCTGAACAAAAATGACTGACAAGGCACAATGCATCTTGTAGAGGGTATAGTATGGACGTATTGGAATAATTAATGTTGGGTGATGGTTTTAAAGTAATTCACACGACATGAAAACTTTGTGGAAAAGCGTCGATTTACTAGAGGCTAGTTCATCCCAGGGAAGTATCCAGAGTTTACCACGGCGCACGGCTGGGAAGCAGCGAAGGGAAGCGACAATAGGCAGGTTAGGGCGGCTCAAACTCTTGAGAAAGCGGTAACGGGGCGCGGCCTCCAGCTGCCTTAAGAGGAGTGACAGTGAGTCGGTGCTTGACCCCACGCTGGTGTACCGAGAAGCAGACGGAGAAGTTGTATGCCTGTTGATAAATGTCCGTCGTCCCGTTTTCAGTGAAACATGCGAGAAAGCAGCGCAAAGCTACGGTGGAGCGGTCAACAGAGGTCAAAATATGCGTGTTCATGACTATAGCAACTTCACACTGAATTCACGGTCCACAGAGCCTGAAGTAAACCAGGTGAAGAGCGACAGAATGAAATACGCCGGCCTCCGATGGGAACGTAGGACCAAGGAATTTGAAGTACTCTCCTGGGAGTCAGAATTCCGGAAAAATTTGCGTTTGTGCAGACGCCTACCTTGATGGGTGGCCTGGGAGGTGCTAAATAGCAGAAGTTGAGAGGAAGGGAAATTTTGTCAGAATTTGTTCACTTCCCAGAGCAGGCATTGGTCGGCGCTGGGAAGCGACGCATAATTGACGTGACTTGTGCTGCAATTGGCGTAAGTGATTTTGCTGGAGGAGAAACCAAGGTGAAGAGCGGACTGTGAGAAGTCTCCGTAGTGGTCTTCTGTTCCTAGCTTGCCTAGAGTGCGGGCGTGGCGTTCTTTACTCAGCTTGCCTGGGAAAGAGTGAGCATCTCTGCAGTTTAGGACCTAGCAAACGGAACGATTGAGCTTGGAGATAGGAAGTTTTGGTTCAGCTATATACTGAACAAGATAGCTAGGAGTAAATAGATGAGCACAGCCTTGCAGCACCACGAGGTCGGCCGACGTCTGCACAACGACGCCGCTCCACCATGCTGTATTCAGTGATATTGCGCCCTCTCCGGCCACTGATTAATTTGTTGGATCACGTCGGCAAAGTTTCCACAAGGGTTTCATGGGCTGTGTATTGTAGAATTCTTCTCACACTTCGCATTACGCCTGGGTCTATCGATAGGAATTACTTTTGAGTTGTCGCGCTTTACTCCACGCAAACGCAATTTATTACCACTGCCTGTTAGGAGAGTCATGTAATGTGATGATTGAAGGTCGTGAGTTAAAAATAAATCTGTGCTAATCGACTGCATCTGTTTTCAAACAAGTAGTTGAAATCCCAAGTCACTTTCTTAATTAATTTTATGTTCAACATTTGCATCTGGTGTTCAGTAGCTGAATATAACATCGATGTGCACTCCTTTTTAATTAATAGGGCTCAATTCTGAATCAATTAATGTCAACACTGCCACCGCAGTTCAATCAGGAGTCGCAGGGCCTTATTACTTTTTTTGCGTTATCCGACACTGCGGCAGTTTTGCACTCTCTGTTGATCTGTTAGTCAATTACCTGGGGTGAACACACACCAGAACCAGATAAGTGACAGGCGGGGTGTTACAACAGATTTACCACTCCTTTAAAATTTTAGTAATTAATTTCGTCACACAGTCATATTTTAAATAACGAGTAATTTTTGTAAAGTTGATTGCCCATAGTCAGACAAGGAGTTTCATTACTCACAATATAGTTCTCTAAAACACGTTGTTTGTTTTCAGTCGTTTAATAAGTTTAAATTCTATCACCGTCTCCTCACGAAAGTATTTTTTGTTTATGTGTGTCGCCGCACTGCACTTTGTGGAACACAACAATCGAAGCATGATTTGCTTAGCATAGTTGCACGTCCATGCATTTCACTATGCTAGGCTTCGTTTCCTTTATCTGGTTTGCTGCTGCAGAGAACGCACACGGAATATACGTAAATCTATCGATTATTGGTGTTACAAATGGTGTAAAGGTTTCCAGCGTTTCTTTTATGTTCATAACTTCGAACAGCAATGAGTTTCCGTTGCCATTGGTAAGCCACGAAAATTAGTTGGGGCCAGACAAGATAATTAGATCATGTACAGTTCGGTGTTGCATTTCAAAATTATTATCAGGTTCAGATTAGGTAAAGTGTTCAGATTCCATTTGCGTATTACTCACGCTTTGAAATTTTCCTTAGTCACCTTGTGTACGTAAAACCACAGGGCATTTTCAAAGAAGCATTTTGTTTACTTATTCTTTCAGAATTTAATTGGTAATTTCTAGTAGCATTTTCACTCTGTCAGCTTGTGTGTTGGAACTGCAAGTCACGCATTGTGGCGTCGTGCACTGTATTGCACAATACAATTTAATAGGAGAGTTTCTTTGGTTTACAGCTCTAGGTTATCTAATTAATTTGGTTATACTTAGCCGCAACAAATCTATCCAGTTATAAAGTTTCAGGCAATTTGGCGACTCATTTTCTCACACAGCGTTTCCGTAACTAAACCACCAGTATTGTTCAGATTGCAACACAGATACACGAAGTTAAAGATTGGACACCAGTCCAGTTTTAGTTTGCATCAAAAAAACATTTTAATTAGAAAAAGTTACAGTGGGAATTGCTTACAGTAGTACACACAAAGCATTTCTTAATTGACTTTAGCACAATGTGTAAAAAAAGGTTGATGCCGAAGGACTTGGAAATGCTGCACATGATATGAGTATAGGAACTACTCACGCAGGATTGCCCAGACTAGAAGATGACTAACCTCGACAGATGCTGTGATTCTGTCTATACTTCGCTCCTTCACAAAAGGAGTACGAATGAAACGAGGTCTGCCACGATCCACCAATATTGGAAGTACGGAGCCAGAGTTTTCCTGTCCCTCGAAAACACGACTAATTGTGCAAATGGTACAGGGATTTCTGTATATTTTTTAGCACACAGGACACAGGTTTCATGGTTGCTTCTATTTGCCAGACAATAAGGAAAGATCATGTCTGCCAGTTGCTGAATGAAATAATAGCGTTTCATTGCGCTGATAAGTGAAAAGATAAAACTACAATGTAAAACAATTTACAAACGTATCAGAACATGAACTGGTTCCATTACACTGAAGTATAAGCTGCACTTACTCATAACTGTGAATACGGTTTACAGTAACAACACTTAACAGGTGTTTTCTTGCGTGCTGTAGCCATGAGCAAAAATAGAGGAATGTCTCTTCATTAGCCGGCCAGGGTGGCCGAGCGGTTCTAGGCGCTACAGTATGGAACCACGCGACCGCTACGGTCGCAGGTTCGAATTCTGCCTCGGGCATGGATGTGTGTGATGTCCTTAGGTTAGTTACGTTTAAGTAGTTCTACGTTCTAGGGGACTGATGACCTTAGAAGTTAAGTCCCATAGTGCTCAGAGCCATTTGAATTTTTGTGTCCTCATTTGTTTACTGTATTTTGTAGGTCATTCGTAATAGCAAAGAGTTTGCAGTAGAAGAGACGTGTTTCACAGTAGCGAAAATGAGCAAATGCTCACAGCTCTTAAAGTATTATTTTAGAGACCATTTTTACTGGTAAATTTCTGTCTTGTACCACTAACACCTCTCAAAATACGAAATACTATTTTAACGTACTGTATATTCCAGTTGCTTAATGTACCGGAAAGCCTTGACTGCTTTATTTTGTTACACACCCGCATATACTGTGTTTGTAGATTGCTAATTTTTTTTCACTGCGTCTTCCTCTGTTATAATGGGATGGAAAAGTCGTAACATTTCTACCATTTTCGTAATGGCCTGTTACCTTCTAGTGTTGTAGAATTTCGTTTGAAATCAGTTTCCACAATTGTGGGAACTTTCTATACAACGAGATAAACAGCAACACATATTCTTTTTATACATTAAATCGATCAGTACGTTATTTTTAGAGAAAATGAAATTTAGATCACATAAATCACGATTACGATTACTACTACTACTACTACTACTACTGTATAATCAAAAATGGCTAGTCTTTGATGTGAAGACTGTAGATCACTTTGTGGAAACGAGTCGCCATCTGTATTTTATCTATCGCGCTTAATGCACATATCTGAAATGATAAGACTCGAACTGTTACTTTACAAATACGTAGTTAACATTTCAGATTTTGTGTGTATTAATTCTGCACTGATCATATAACAGAATTACAAGTAGAATCACACGTTCCTGACTTCACTTCTGTTTTTGTTTTTGCTTCTTTCAACAAAATATACGACAGAGGAGAGAAACTGGCGTAAGCAATATCTCTGCTTAATCCCTCGCTGCAGATGCAAAAAAGTTATTATTATTATTATTATTATTATTATTATTATTATTACGGAGACAAAATGTATTTTATTGGCATGACGAACGGATAGACCTGTAGTCTAGGAGTAGCGTCTTGTTTAGTAATCAAAACTTTCTATGTCCCGGGTTCGATCCCACCCACTGCTTAAATTTGGAATAAAAATCGTAAGCAGTGGTGGCCGAAGACTTCTGGCATAAGAAGTCATCCTCGATCTGCCAACGCCTTGTCAAAGATGGCGGAGGAGCGGACAAGTATATTTAATAGTGTTAATCATCGGCCTTAATTAGTGGAAGAATTTTATGATAATGCACGTTTCGAGCACAGCATTCTATGGTAGTGATCCCCGGACTGTAAGAAAACCAGGAACTAAGAGAATCAGTGCGTTTGAAATGTGGTGCTACGAAAGAATATTGAAAATTAGATGAACTGATAAGACAAGAAAACAATTTTCTGCACCATAGATGAATAAAGGAACATATGGAGAACACTGACAGTAACAAGGTACGGTGTGATAGGACATGGGTTAAGACATCAGTGAATAATTTCCATAGTACTAGAAGAAGATGTAGAGAGTAAAAACTGTAGGGGAAAATAGAAATGGGAATACATACAAAAACCGAGAACGAAGGAAACAAGTGGTTTCTGATATAAAGAGGTTGGCACAAGATAGGAATTTAGGACTGGTCACATCCAACCAGTCATAAAACTGATGAATCAAGAAAAAAAGGGAAATGAACCCTTGCTCCTACTGGAAGTGGTGTGCTGTTACAAAATGAAGCTGTCTTCAGTATCAAGATGGGATAATCAAAAGTTCTTCAAATAAACAGAATACTTTGAAAAGTGATTTCGAATTTTTTGTCAGTGTCATACGGCTGTATTTTCACCAGCACTGAATACAAATATGATGAAGGCCCCGTTTGACTGGAACAGAACCAGTTCAAGATGGGCTGAAAAACCTCAGTGGTGCGACAATCCTCCCTTCTAGTGGTTAGAACGAATTCTCTCATAATGGCACCTGCTTTTTTACACCGTCTGTCATATTCCCGGTAAACTTGGGTCCGAAAAGAGCCGTTTGCGAGAAACTCCAATGTGGCAAAACATTATGACCACTGCCCACTTTAGCACACTGGACTCGCATTCGGAAGGACGACGGTTCAATCCCGCGTCCGGCCATCCTGATTTAGGTTTTCCGTGATTTCCCTACATCACTTCAGGCAAATGCCGGGATGGTTCCTTTGAAAGGGCACGGCCGATTTCCTTCCCCATCCTTCCCTACCCGAGCTTGTGCTCCGTCTCTAATGACCTCGTTGTCGATGGGACGTTAAACACTAATCTCCTCCTCCTCCACTGCCCACTGCGAGACTGAAAGCGGCCTCTTGGCATTGCTGACACGTGACATGGTAAGGGAAGTGTATAAGTGGAGTAGAGGCGACTGGGGAATCATTCTAGCGGCAATATGGGCCGCAAGTGCGGAAATCCACTGACACAAGTGACTCTGACAAAAGGTAGATTACTGCGGCCTGGTGCATGGGAGCGAACATCACAGACGGCGATGCGGGTTGGCTGTTCACATGTTCCTGTATAGAAAGTGGCTGAATGACGGAGAAGCCATGAGTTGGACGTCCACGCCTCGTCACAGAACGTGCAGGTTGGAGGCTTGGCCGTTCTGTAAAGCGGAATAGGCGACGATCTGTGGCATATCTGACGACAGAGTATAATGCTGGTGCAGATGTGTTTCAGAGCACACCGTTCAGCTCACATCGTTGAATATGGGTATTTCCATGTGTCCCAACGACATCGTCTGTTACGGCTATAATGGACATGAGCCGTCGCTCTTGGACCGTGGCACAATAGAACCGTGTCGCGTGGTCGGATGAATCACGTTTCATGTTGCACTAGGTCGGTGACCGTGATGGGATACGTCTGTATCCATGGAAACAGCTGCTTCAAACATGCACCACGCCACAGATGCAGACCGGTAGAGGTAGTATTATGCTGCAGGGACATTCATCTGCAGTTTCCACGGGACCTGCAGTAGTAATCGACGGAACTATGCCGGCTGTGGACCACGTGAACATTGTGGCGGACCACCAGTCTCCTTTCATACTTGGTATCTCCCCCAATAGTTCTGGCATCTTCCAGCAAGATAACTGTTCGTGACATAAGGCCATAATCGTGCTACACTGGCTTAGGAGCAGGTTAGTGAAGTCACGTTGATACCTTGGCCACCAAGTTCGCTTGATCTAAGTCTATCAGGCACCAGCTCCGAGTCTATAAGCATCCGCTGCTGATATAAGGGAACTGCGTGACTTGTTGTGAGACATCTGGTGTTGCACACCTCCGGAAACCTACCCAGAAACTGTCGAATCCTTACCACGTACGATCGTGAACCAGCAGGCTATTAAGCATGCGGTTGTAACGTTTCGGATCGTCAGTGTAACTAAGAATGTATGTCACGAGCCACCGTTGACTTCATTATCAAATATTGTGTTAGTTAGTATAAATGTACTTGAAATGTAAACTTCTCGATTAATTCCATTTCTAACTGGCCTCGTAATTCACTCTTGCCCTACATTCACGAGAAATACAGGGCTATTACAAATGATTGAAGCGATTTCATAAATTCACTGTAGCTCCATTCATTGACTTATGGACATGACACACTACAGATACGTAGAAAAACTCATAAAGTTTTGTTCGGCTGAAGCCGTACTTCAGGTTTCTGCCGCCAGAGCGCTCGAGAGCGCAGTGAGACAAAATGGCGACAGGAGCCGAGAAAGCGTATGTCGTGCTTGAAATGCACTCACATCAGTCAGTCATAACAGTGCAACGACACTTCAGGACGAATTTCAACAAAGATCCACCAACTGCTGACTCCATTCGGCGATGGTATGCGCAGTTTAAAGCTTCTGGATCCCTCTGTAAGGGTAAATCAACGGGTCGGCCTGCAGTGAGCGAAGAAACGGTTGAACGCGTGCGGGCAAGTTTCACGCGTAGCCCGCGGAAGTCGACGAATAAAGCAAGCAGGGAGCTAAACGTACCACAGCCGATGGTTTGAAAAATCTTACGGAAAAGACTAAAGCAGAAGCCTTACCGTTTACAATTGCTACAAGCCCTGACACCCGATGACAAAGTCAAACGCTTTGAATTTTCGGCGTGGTTGCAACAGCTCATGGAAGAGGATGCGTTCAGTGCGAAACTTGTTTTCAGTGATGAAGCAACATTTTTTCTTAATGGTGAAGTGAACAGACACAATGTGCGAATCTGGGCGGTAGAGAATCCTCACGCATTCGTGCAGCAAATTCGCGATTCACCAAAAGTTAACGTGTTTTGTGCAATCTCACGGTTTAAAGTTTACGGCCCCTTTTTCTTATGCGAAGACAACGTTACAGGACACGTGTATCTGGACATGCTGGAAAATTGGCTCATGCCACAACTGGAGACCGACAGCGCCGACTTCATCTTTCAACAGGATGGTGCTCCACCGCTCTTCCATCATGATGTTCGGCATTTCTTAAATAGGAGATTGGGAAACCGATGGATCGGTCGTGGTGGAGATCATGATCAGCAATTCATGTCATGGCCTCCACGCTCTCCCGACTTAACCCCATGCGATTTCTTTCTGTGGGGTTATGTGAAAGATTCAGTGTTTAAACCTCCTCTACCAAGAAACGTGCCAGAACTGCGAGCTCGCATCAACGATGCTTTCGAACTCATTGATGGGGACATGCTGCGCCGAGTGTGGGAGGAACTTGATTATCGGCTTGATGTCTGCCGAATCACTAAAGGGGCACATATCGAACATTTGTGAATGCCTAAAAAAACTTTGAGTTTTTGTATGTGTGTGCAAAGCATTGTGAAAATATCTCAAATAATAAAGTTATTGTAGAGCTGTGAAATCGCTTCAATCATTTGTAATAACCCTGTACAATACTGTCTCAGCACAATACATGTAACAATTTACTGTACATCCGTACAAGTTAGTGGAGATGTTCCACTTATCGTCAACATATTTGAAGCGAATACTGCATTCGTCTCTGCAGTCAGTTACAAATTATTTCAAAATAGAAGAAAAAAATAAAAGGAAGAGAAGTCGGAGTCGCCACTGACAGCAATATGAAACATTGTCCTAGTTTGTGCAGATGTACTTCAAATGTAAACTTTTCGATTCGCAATTATCTCGCAAACAGCTAGTTTTGTGTCCAGTTTGTCTGAAACGTTTTTGCCTTTATTATGGCTCACACGTTTCAGTTTTCACCATTACCAGCGATCCACCCTGTATATACAAGAGCATTGTGTTATTGTAATTTATATAGATAAATAAATGATAAATATAATACGGATCATAGCTCACTGCAAGTACTTTTCACCCGACTACATTTCAGTGACGTGCGACTCAGTGTAAATTGCGGTGTTACGAGTAATCGAACTAAGAGTCACGACATGGAAGGGATGAATGTTACCATTTAGCTACCAAGGGGGATTTTATATATGCAGGGTGTCCCCGTAAGAGCGTGCAAAAATGTAACAGGACATGGAGGATGCTCCACTGAACAATTTGAGGTAGGGAACCTGAGGCAGAGAAGCCTACGTAAGAAGATAATAGGAATAAAAAAAAACACGTTACTCTGTACTTTTTTATTTACATTAGTTACTATTAATGGCAAATTCCCTCACTGACACAATGAACGTACCGTTTGTACTATACCTTACAAAGTGTGCCGAAACTGGCGCCCATCAACCTCTGTGAGAAGCATGATATCGGCGAGCAAGACACTCCCTAACAAATAGCCCTGGTGTGTTTCGAATCAGACCACAGGCAGCTAAAATTCCAACAACTAATTCCATTTCAGATAGGTTATATAATGCTAAGACAGAGATTTAGGAACCAGGTTTTAAATTGTAAGACATTTCCAGAGGCAGTTTGGACTCTGACCACAATGAACTGTAGAGTAAAACTGAAGAAACTGCAAAAAGGTGGGAATTTAAGGAGATGGGACCTGGATAAACTGAAGGAACCAGATGTTGTATATAGTTTCAGGGAGAGATACTGAATCTAATTGATGAAAGGAGAAAATACAAAAATGCAGTAAGTGAAGCAGGCAAAAGGAATACAAACGTCTCAAAAATGAGATCGACAGGAAGTGCAAAATGGCTAAGCAGGGATGGCTAGAGGACAAATGTAAGGAAGTAGAGGCGCATATCACTAGGGGTAAGATAGATACTGCCTACAGGAAAATTAAAGAGACCTTTGGAGAAAAGAGAACCACTTGCGTGAATATCAAGAGCTCAGATGGAAATCCAGTTCTAAGCAAAGAAGGGAAGCAGAAAGGTGGAAGGAGTATATAGAGGGTCTATACAAGGGCGATGTACTGGAGGACAATATTATGGAAATGGAAGAGGATGTAGATCAAGATGAAGTGAGAGATACGATACTGCGTGAAGAGTTTGACAGAGCACTCAAAGACCTGAGTCGATGCAAGGCCCCGGGAGAAGACAACATTCCATTAGAACTATTGACTGCCTTGGGAGAGCCAGTCCTGACAAAACTCTACCATCTGGTTGGTTGGTTGAGGTTTAAGGGACCCAACAGCAAGGTCATCAGTCCCTTGTTTCAAATATGCACCATTCCGCTAATGGGACAACTCAGTAAAGTCAGAACAATAAAACGGAAAAAGGGAAAAAACGTAAAAAGGCAGTCATGTTGTCATTGGTAAAAAACAAAATGAGGGAAGTCGGCAAGAGAACGAACCCAACACTATGCTGAAGCAGCATAGGCAAGACCACCTGTGACATAAAAGGTACAACTGCTATAATGTAGAAAGTACGTATGGGAATAGAAAGACTAACCAAGCCTTAAAAAAAAAGGGTAAAAACATAGTAAAAGGGGAAGAAAAGAAGAATTCGGTCAGGGAGGTGAATCAGGAATCTCCGAACACTGCTTACAGTGGGAGACACCCAAACACTCACCGCCCCGCCCCAACACCAGAGAGAGATTAAAAACCTTAAAACTGAGAATAAAAACCACTTTCCCGGAGGAAACCGAGAACCAGAGAGACCATCCGGGAATCGTCAGCCAACATCAAAGGTAAAGTGTGGGGGAGCCTGTACTTAGCATGCAGAGCCAAAAGAAGGGTGCATTCAACCAAAATGTGGGCTACTGACTGGAAGGCTCCACAACCACATAGTGGGGGTGGCTCATCACGCAAAAGAAAACCATGGGTCAACCGAGTATGGCCAATGTGGAGACGACACAGTGTGGTCGAGTCCTTCCGGGAGATGCGAAAGGAAGAACGCCACGAGCCTGGTGTCACCCTAATTGCACGAAGTTTATTAAACAGGGGAGTAGCCTCCCAGGAATTGGCCCATGACTGTGCGAAGTGGGATTTGATGTGAAGCCGTAAATCCGCTGCAGGAGGGGCTACAGAAAACGGGGGTAAGTAACTGCACCCCCAGCCAAACGATCAGCGAGCTCATTACCCGGGATACCCACATGGCCAGGGACCCAAAGGAAGTCAATAGAACAAGCAGCACGGTGAATATCAGCGAGATGGTCATGGATGGCAGAGACCAAGGGATGGCGCGAAAAACACCGGTCAATAGCAAGAAGGCCACTCATCCAGTCCGTGCATAACAAAACGCGGTTGTGTTGGGACTGTTTAATAAAGGTAAGGGCCTGGGAAATTGCCATCAATTCCGCAGTAAACACCCCACATGTAGGTAGCAGCAGATGACTTTCCATTCCAACAGAGGACGTGAAGGCATACCCAACACGATCAGCAGATTTAGAGCCATCAGTGTAAAAAACAACAGCATCCCGAAACTCCCACAAAATTTGGCGGAAAAAGGAACGGAACACCACCAGGGGGATGGAATCTTTCGGACCGCGGCGGAGATCCATACAAAGTCGAGGCCGAGGAACTAACCAAGGAGGGGTGGAGGGGAGGGAGCGAGGAAGATAGGACAAAGAAGGAAGCTGAAAATCACGGCAAAGAGACGCAAGGCGCAGCTCAACCGGTAAACCCGCCCGATGGCGGGAGTCGGCTGGGCGACGTCCATGGTCTGGGAACAGGATAGAATAAGAAGGATGAGTGGGAGAGGAACGGATAGTGAGTGCATAAGACACCAGAAGCTGGGACCGCCGAACAGACAGGGGGGGGGGGGGGGGGGGAATCCCAGCTTCAATCAGGAGACTATCAACAGGGCTAGTAGGGAAGGCACCGGTGGCCAAACGGATACCACGATGGTAGACTGGATCCAGCACATGCAGTGTGGAAGGAGCAGCTGAACCATAAACTTGACAACCATAGTCCAAGCGAGACAGAACTAGAGCACGATAAAGATGGAGGAGGAGGGAATGGTCCGCACCCCAAGAGGAGTGGGCAAGGAAGCGAAGGACATTGAGTTTACGGAAACATCCTACCTTCAGGAGTCTGATATGGGGCAGCCAAGTGAGCTTGTTGTCGAAAAGAAGACCCAGGAAACGAAACTGTGGGACCACAGGCAATCGTTGTGCAGCGAGATAGAGCTCTGGATCAGGGTGGATCGTAGTACAGCGACAGAAGTGGACCACTCGCGATTTTAAAGGAGAGAATTGAAACCCGTGTGAGAGCGTCCATGCAGAGGCACGCCGTATAGCTACCTGGAGCTGCCACTCTGCAGATACCATCGAGGAGGAACTAACCCAAATGCAGAAATCATCCACATACAGGGCAGGGGCGACCAAGGGACCGACAGAGGCCACAAGTCCACCGATAGCAATGAGGAACAGAAGGACACTCAAGACAGAACCCTGTGGGATGCCCATCTCCTGGGTCCATGGAGAACTAAAAGCAGTACCAACTCGAACTCTAAATGATCGATGGATCAGGAACTGGCGGATAAAAATCAGGAGTGGGCCCCAAAGACCCCACTGATGAAGGGTTAGTAAGATGTGATGGCGCCAGGCCGTGTCATAGGCCTTGCGAAGGTCAAAAAACACTGCAACCAAATGGCGGCGCTGGGAAAAAGCCTGCCGAACTGCGGATTCCAAGCGAACTAAATGATCGATTGAAGACCGTCCCTCTCGAAAGCCACACTGGTAAGGCGACAATAGATCCCGAGATTCGAGGACCCAATTGAGCCGACGGGCTACCATCCGTTCAAGTAACTTACAAACAACATTGGTCAAACTAATTGGCCGATAGCTGTCAACAGATAAGGGGTTCTTACCAGGCTTAAGGACAGGAACCACAATGCTATCCCTCCACTGAGAAGGGAAGTCACCCTGGAGCCAGATACGGTTAAACACCCAAAGAAGATGTTGCCGTTGTGGAGCACTGAGTTGTTGAAGCAGTTGGTTATGAATGGAATCTGGGCCAGGGGCCATATCATGAGAAGAAGATAGAGCAGAAAGAAATTCCCATTCAGTAAAAGGTTCGTTGTAAGATTCTGACTCACAAGGGGTGAAACATAAGGTGGAAGCTTCAGCCAGCTGTTTTTGATGAAGGAAAGCAGCTGGATAGGAGGCTGACGCTGACACCAGTGCAAAATGGGTCGCAAGATGTTCTGCAAGAACTAATGGGTCCGTACAAATGCCATCTGGGAGGTGAAGGCCTGGGAGGGTGGACTGCCGATGGCAACCTTGGAGAGAACGAAGTGTAGCCCATACCTGTGACAGAGGGACAGTAGAACCAAGGGAAGAAACGAATCGTTCCCAACATATCCGCTTACCCTGTCTGATTAAATAAAGGGGTTTAGCACGGAGGCGTTTAAAGGTAGTAAGGCTGGCTACGGATGGGTGCCTCTTAAAGTGTTGCAAAGCTCGACGGCGATCACGGATGGCAATGGCAATGGCCGTACTCCACCATGGGACTTCCCGGCGACGAAATGGTCCAGATGAGCGCGGGACAGCAAGGCTAGCAGCGCGAACAATCGGGTCAGACACGTCACGTAGGACGTCATCAATACAACCCGACAAAGAGGGAGAAAACTCGACCTGTGCAGTGTATAGAGGCCAATCGGCGCGGTGAAAAGACCAACGAGGTAACCTGTCCATCGGGGAGCGGGAAGGGAGCATGATAATCAACGGGTAATGGTCACTATCACAAAGGTCGTCGTGTGGTGACCAGTGTAATGAAGGGAGGAGAGAGGGAGAAGAAAGAGAAAGATCAATGGCAGAAAAGGTACCATGACCGGCACTGAAATGAGTAGGGGAGCCATCATTAAGAAGGCACAGGTCGTGGTCTGCAATAAATTGGTCTATAAGAAGACCTCGTCTAGATGGAAAGGCGCTGCCCCACAAAGGATGATGAGCATCAAAATCCCCAAGGAGGAGGAAGGGAGGAGGAAGTTGCTGAAGAAGGGTGGTTAAGGCAGCAGGTGTAAGAGTCCTGTCAGGAGGGAGATAACGATTGCAAACTGTGACTGCAGAGTCTAAGTGGACCCTAACAGCAACCGCTTCCAATGTAGTTTGGAGAGGAATCCACGTGCTAGCAATGTCTGTACGGACCAATGTACAAACGCCACCAGAAGCCCGCAAGGGTCCGACCCGATTTCGACAGAAAACATGGAACCCACGGAGGGTCGGTGAGTGAGCATCAATAAAATGAGATTCCTGGAGAACCACACAAGCTGCAAAGTAGGACGAAAGAAGGGATTTCAATTCCGGAAGGTGACGATAGTATCCATTACAATTCCATTGGAGAGCCACAGAACGATGGTTTAAATGAGGGCTGAAGACGCTAAATCCAGTCATACCGCCGGGTCCCCACCCGTCACCGACAAGGAGGGGGCGACATCCATGAACGACAGGTCAGAATCCGGTTGTGAAGTCGGGGAAGGGACCTCCAGTGACACCAGAGGCTCTTTGTCCCGGGACTTATGTTTCTTCTTCTTTTCAGGCTGAGATCGAGGAGGGCCGTGTGGCATAAAGGAGCCAGCTGCAGCAAGATCAGGAACAGAAAGAGACCGGGCGACCTGGGGACCGACAGACCGCGGCTCTCGCGGTCGCCGCGCGGCAGCAGACCTTTGACCTGGAAGGTGCCGGGAAGGGGCATCCCGGGAGAGGCACCCTTGACCAGCAGACGCCGAAGGAGTGGGACACTTCTCCGGCTGGGGAGGGGGAGCAGCGCCCATAGGAGAAGGTGTGGGAGCCGCAGGGGAGGGGGCGAGGAGAGGGGTCCGGGATGGAGGTAAGGAAGGGGGAGGAAGGGGTGAAGATGTAACCAAGGCGTAACTAGATGTCATGGACACAGGGTGCAGTCGTTCATATTTCTTATGGGCCTCTGTGTGGGTTAAACGATCGAGGGACTTATATTCCTGTATCTTTTTTTCTTTCTTATATACTGGGCAATCTGGTGAACGTGGAGAATGACTACCATGACAATTTACACATACAGGAGGGGGAACTCAGGGACTCCCCTCATGGAGTGGACGTCCACAGTCACCCAGTCACCACAGAGAGGGGCCTGGGAACAGCGAGAAGACATGTGGCCAAAACGCAAGCACTTAAAACACCTCATAGGAGGTGGGATGTACGGCTTCACATCACAGCGATAGACCATAATCTTAACTTTCTCAGGGAGGGTATCCCCTTCAAAGGCCAGGATAAAGGCACCAGTATCAATACGATTATCTTTAGGACCCTTCTGAACACGCCAAACAAAGTGAACACCCCGCCATCCGAGATTGTCCCGAAGTTCCTCATCAGTTTGAAGGATGAGGTCCCTGTGAAAAATCACACCTTGTACCATATTTAGAGACTGGTGAGGGGTAATGGACACAGGAATTGTGCCAAGATGGGTACAGGCACGAAGGGCCGCAGATTGGGCAGCTGAAGCAGTTTTTATCAGCAACGAACCCGACCGCATCTTGCTCAGGGAGTCCACTTCGCCAAACTTGTCTTCAATGTGTTCCACAAAGAATAAAGGTTTGACACTGGTGAAAGTATCTCCATCAGTCCTGGTGCAAACTAGATAACGGGGGAAAGGTTTTGCCTCTAGACGACGGGCCTGACCCTCTTCCCAGGGGGTAGCCATGGAAGGGAAGGCCGAAGGGGCAAGAGAAGCAGCACTTGAGGAATCAGTTCCACGCAGAGAGACGGCCGCAGAAGAACGGCCAGAGTTTTGGACCCGTATGCGTTTCATCTGCATAGCGTCTGCCCTGATACCACCCACTCTGATCAGGGGCTCTCCTCACGGGCGCCACCCAGCCACAGCAAGGGCCGTCTGGCACGGCGGCCATTGCCGGGAGTTCCGATGCTCCAGGATGACGAGCAACCACTCCAAGGCATGCATGAGGAGGTCACAGCTCAGGTATCAGAAGTGTGATCCCTGTGTGTTCAGGGGGCTCAACCAAAAGGGTACATAGCGACCCCACCACACGGGCTGGCTACCATGCTGGCTATGCACCCTAGCATCCGACAACGACGTGAAAGAAAATGTGGAATGTACTAGGAGGGCGCACGTCGGAGACACTAGGTAAGGTCCTCTTCCCCAAATGGCTCACACTACGGAGGAGAAATTTTGTAATGGAGGTCAAACCCCAGAGGCGGATCAAGGAATGCCAAAAGGAGGAGATGATTACGCAACAAAGCCGGAGTGTAAAACCAACAGAACCAGGAGCATAGCGGGGGCCAACATAAGCAAGGACACCAATAGAGAGAGAGGAGAGGGCGAGGGGAAAGGAGCATGGAGGGGAAAGGAGGGGAAGGGAGAGGAAATGCAGCCCAGGAGAGAAAGAAGGCTGCAATGGCTCGGGGCCCCGTGCTCGCCACGCACGTATCCACAAAAGAGTTGTGGACCCCCTGGGGGGTCTACCATCTGGTGAGCAAGATGTATGAGACAGGCGAAATACCCTCAGACTTAAAGAAGAATACAATAATTCCAATCCCAAAGAAAGCAGGCGTTGACTGATGTGGTTCAAATGGTTCTGAGCACTATGGGACTTAACTTCTGAGGTCATCAGTCCCCTAGAACTTAGAACTACTTAAAGCTAACTAACCTAAGGACATCACACACATCCATGCCCGAGGCAGGATTCGAACCTGCGACCGTAGCTGTCTCGCGGTTCCAAACTGTAGCGCCTAGAACCGCTCGGCACACACTGCCCGGCTGACTGATGTGAAAATTACCGAACTATCAGTTTAATAACCCACAGCTGCAAAATACTAACGCGAATTCTTTACAGACGAATGGAAAAACTGGTAGAAGCAGACCTCGGGGATGATCAGTTTGGATTCCATAGAAATGTTGGCACACGTGAGGCAATACTGACCCTGCGACTTATCTTAGAAGAAAGATTAAGAAAAGGCAAATCTACGTTTCCTTGCATTTGTAGACTTAGAGAATGCTTTCGACAATGTTGACTGCAATACTCTCTATCAAATTCTGAAGGTGGCAGGGGTAAAATACAGGGAGCGAAAGGCTGTTTACAATTGTACAGAAAGCAGATGGCAGTTATAAGAGTCGAGGGACATGAAAGGGAAGCAGTGGTTGGGAAGGGAGTGAGACAGGGTTGTAGCCTCTCCCCGATGCTATTCAATCTGTATATTAAGCAAGCAGTAAAGGAAACAAAAGAAAAGTTCGGAGTAGGTATTAAAATCCATGGAGAAGAAATAAAAACTTTGAGGTTCGCCTATGACATTGTAATTCTGTCAGAGACAGTAAAGGACTTGGAAGAGCAGTTGAACGGAATGGACAGTGTCTTGAAAGGAGGGTATAAGATGAACATCAACAAAAGCAAAACGAGGATAATGTAATGTAGTCGAATGAAATCGGGTGATGCTGATGGAATTAGATTAGAAAATGAGACACTTAAAGTAGTAAAAGAGTTTTGCTATTTGGGGAGCAAAATAGCTGATGATGGTCGAAGTAGAGAGGATATAAAATGTAGACTGGCAAAGGGAAGGAAAGCGTTTCTGAAGAAGAGAAATTTGTTAACATCGAGTATAGATTTAAGTGTCAGGGAGTCGTTTCTGAAAATATTTGTATGGAGTGTAGCCATGGATGGAAGTGAAACGTGGACGATAAACAGTTTGGACCAGAAGAGAATAGAAGCTTTCGAAATGTGGTGCTACAGAAGAATGCTGAAGATTAGATAGGTAGATCACATAAGTAATGAGGAGGTATTGAACAGGATTGGGGAGGAGTTTGTGGCACAACTTGACCAGAAGAAGGGATCGGTTGGTAGGACATGTTCTGAGGCATCAAGGGATCACCAATTTAGTATTGGAGGGCAGCGTGGAGGGTAAAAATCGTAGAGGGAGACCAAGAGATGAATACACTAAGCAGATTCAGAAGGATGTAGGCAGCAGTAGGTACTGGAAGATGAAGCTTGCACAGGATAGATTAGCATGGAGTGCTGCATCAAAGCAGTCTCAGGACTGAAGACCACAACAACAACAACAACAACAACAACAACAACAATTCCATCTCCGTGTGCACTGGTGTCTCATACACAAGTGACTTTAGATATCCCCATAGGAACTAATATAGGGGATTCAGGTCAGGTGATCTCGAAGGTCCACGGAATGGGACCTCCTCTTCCAATCCAGTGACCAGGAAGTACAGCACTGAGACGGTTGCGGCCATCCACACTGAAATGAGGCGGTGCACCATCATCTTGTAACCACATCTTCTCACTAACAGCCAAGGGTACGTTCTCCAACAACCCAGATACAACTCTCTGCACGCACCTCATGAACAGGTGGGCGTACAGAAGGTCTACTGCATCATGACTTCCTAGTAATGATGTTCGTCCTCCTCCTTTCTTTGCAAGAAATTAAGAATGTACATGTAAATAAACAGCACAGTACGTATAAACTTGTACGCATGTTAGTTATAAATAAGCTGGAAGATATTAATGCTACACAAAGCGGTAGACAAGTTTACTTCCATATCTCCTTAATCTGGCTTCTCCGACCCCAAATTCGCTACTTCAAATTGTTCAGTGGAGCATTCTCTGTGTTCTGTTACATTGTTGCACACTTCTACGGAAACACCCGGTCCAATCACATGAGCAAAATGAGCGGAGAGGACATTGGACGGGGGAGGGGGGGAGGGGGGTGGGGGGTTGCCACATGATATGTTGCTTCTGTGGAAAAATGTTCTCGAAGCCTACCCTGGCCCCAAGCGAATAAGTAAACAACACTTCATTTACAGAAATAAAAGACATAGAACAAACTAAACTCCGATTGTAGGTGTTCAGAAAAAAAACATTTTTTTGTTTTCTAATGAATAAAGTTGTATTTGTTCTTCTCTTCAATCAACGATTTGTCTTTGTTCTAAATTTTGTATGAAAAATCAAATATTTAACCGGAAAAAGGGAACTGAATTACTGTGCTATATGGTCAGTTTAATTAAATGGCATAAGTAATATAACAAAATAGTTTATTAAGCTCTTCATGAATATAATGTATTTCTGTCGCAAATATTATTCAGTTAGCTGAGTTAACTCACTTTCACTTTACATGTAACAGACATATAAATTCAGCTCATACATGAACAATAATTCCAGCCAGTTTTGGCGGTGAATCAGTGCTTGTTTATGGGAGCATAATGAGTTGGACTTGAATCGGAAAGCCGCACTTCACTGAAGGAATAATGGGCAACATGACTTATTGATGTACTGAAGGCGAACGTGCGCGAGTGCGAAACTGCTTGGTTTTGATTATAGACAGTGGCACAGTAAGTACTGTTCTCCCGGGGGCGATACTAGGCTGCAATATTCGGGAAATGCCTTGCGCCCAGCAGAAAAGTAGTTCCTGCCGCACAAGGGAGAAACAGGAAACAAAAGTAATAAAAAATTAAAGTCGAAGTCAATGTGAAAAATCACTAAAATCGCTGTGTTGAAACAATAAAAATGATTATGGTAATCCTTCAGAGAATATACGCGTATCGTATACCTCCTTTACCCATTTCAAAGATCAGTCTCAATTAGGACTCGAGCAACAGTTAATTGAATCTATAGAATGAAAGGGACTGAATGTGAGCAAATTTTGTGGCCAATGCTTTGACGGAGCATGCGTCATGAATGGCGATTTAATTTTGAGTTTTTTACATTATATCTACATTAGAGCTCTACTGAGTCCGTGCCATATCACGTGCTCTGCCCCTCCCTCATAGAATTACAAGAATATTTGTGACATACAGCAGCACTTCTATTAATAACATTTTCATAGATACATCGTTATTAAAAAGCCATTGTCGTTAAACCAAAAGACTATTAAATGGAAAGTGAGGACTCCAAGACATATTTGTAAAATACAGTTTGGATAAATGAACAGAATAAACTTAGCATTAATGAATAACATTATGTACTCTAGGAAAAAGAGCCGGCCGCGGTGGTCTAGCGGTTCTAGGCGCTCAGTTCGGAACCGCGCGACTGCTACGGTCGCAGGTTCGAATCCTGCCTCGGGCATGCATGTGTGTGATGTCCTTAGGTTAGTTAGGTTCAAGTAGTTCTAAGTTCTAGGGGACTGATGACCACAGATGTTAAGTCCCATAGTGCTCAGAGCCATATGAACCATTTAGGAAAAAGAAAGCGAGAGAAAGAGCTTCACAAATTGAGTAAGTTAATGAGGCGCCATACTTAAGTCCGCAGGACAGAACAGGTAGTTGGAATCGTGGAAAGGGGTCAAAATGGGGCTGTCAGTTACACTCAAACATATATAACTTTATTTAGTCTCCAAACAATACAGCAAAAATTTTTGAACTTACTTATCGGCTGAATAGGCCACACTATCCTTGCCTTAAGGGCACAACCACTTAAATTTGAAAACGGCTGAAAGGCATTAACTTAAAATTCACACTCAAAACAAAATATTTAGGAGGCAAAAGTCCTCATGTAAGTAATTTCTATAACTTGGCTGAAGGCCCAACAAATCTAACATTTGAAAAGCAAACAAGTTTAATTAAAAGACGGCTGAAGGCCCATAATTTAAGACTGCAGGTAAAATTAATTTAAAAAAAACACGAGGCAGAAGGCCTTATCTTCAATTAGGCTGAAGGCCCCACACAGTCTGATACTTGAAAGACAAGAACTCTAATTTAAAAACGGCTCATGGTCGATTACTTAAAACAACTAAAATAATTTTTAGTAGGCAGAAGGCCCAAAGCTGTATCTTTATACAATATTTTACACAGGCTGGAGGCCCAAACAATCTAAGATTTAACAAGTAAGGAATTTAAATTTTAAAGTGGGTGAAGGCCCATTATTGAAAAACACAACTACAATAAATTTTCAAAAGGCAGAAGGCCTAAAGCTTTATCCAAAAAATATTTTAAATGAGGCTGAAGGCCCAAACAATGCAAGATATGACAAGTAAGGAACTTTCAATTTTAAAACGGCTGAAGGCCCTTTATTTAAAACCCAACTAAAAGCATACAAATTCAAACCATCGGCTATAAGCCATTCAAATACACAATCAAACACCAATAACAAAAGGCAGTACAGCCAGCGGCGCTCAGAAGTTTCCGAGGGTCGGTCTGCATTTCAAATATTAACGTTCGCTTAGGGGAGACAGGTAGTCGACGCAACTATATCCGATCCGCCAGCAACCCAACCAAGAGACAGTCAACAGACTCACAAACAAGACGACATGCTTTCAACCCGACCAGTGCAGAAGGATTTCCAAAGCCGAAACGTAAAAGGCATAGGCCGCCCACAACCAAGTATGCGCAAGCTATCAAAACTACACACACGTGTTGGACAGCGAGAACACGGTGAGGAAAGGACACTACCTGCATTTTATATCAGCGGCCAGGGCAGGTAACCGGAACGCTAACGGCCACAAGGCAGAAAATTCCGCTGGTGCACTTGGACTTCAAATAACCAAAATACAGTTGAACTCCACCGGATGGTGGCCAAACTTTCGCCAACTCGAACACTCGCTGTTGCTCACGGGAATACCCCCAACAGCCAGCCATGAAAACCAACAGCACAATGTGAACAGTCTGGCTTCTGTAATTAAATCACCACTCAACTTTGATGTCCTGAGTCGGTGAGCCACGAACCCTGTAGCAACCGGAACAGCTCCCACACACTGCGACACTGCATAGAGACCTTCCTGGATGATCCACACCAACCGACCGACTCACTGCCAGTACGCCGACAACATTTAAAACAAGTTGTCAGTGTAAATGACACCAACTACACACGCAGTTTGACAAACACTTGCACGAACACTTCAACGACACTAAGCAGTGGCTGTGCAATATCAGGGACGAATCGCGAGTCGGCACACACAGCCGACCCATAAGCGATCGCCGGCCAAATACACGTCGTCGGGCAAGGCGACCGGCCGATGACCAACCAAAGTCGTCGCCACTCCAGTAATGTGTGTCGGCAACCGTCGGGCGAGTCATGGCAGTCCGGACCTCACTGCTGCCAAGCCCCGACTGAACTTGTGCTGCGTGCCAACTCAGACACTGCCAGGTCCGAACTAACTGCTGGCGCGTTCCAACTGCTTTCACGACACACGACGACCAGGAAGTAATAGCAGTCCAGCAAAGATAATACGGCAGGGCCTATATCGATAAGCGCTGCCGCTGCCGCTCACGGGCAGGCAAGGCAGCAACTCAGTGACATCAGTAATGAAAATGAACATAACGAGGCGGTAGCACGGTAAAAGCAGGGTGTTAAACAAGAGATGGCACTAACACGAGCCACACGCGGCTCGGTTAACAACGCGTCTGTCCACCTCTGGCTCTTACGCAAGCAGTTATTCGGCTTCGCTTTGATTGACAGAGTTGTTGGCTGTCCTCTCGGCGGATGTCGTGTCATATTCTGTCCAATTGGGGCGATAGAGCGTCATAATCTGTAGCTGGTTAGAGGGCCCCGTACATAACGATACAAACGTTCTCAGTTCTGGCGACCTCGCCGGCCAAGGTAGGGTTTGGCAAGCACGAAGGCAAGCAGAACGTTACTGCTGGTTGTCGGTCCGTATGGCGAGCGAGAGCCGCATTGGTGTCCCACCACTATCTGGGGCGCCTCCAGACACGGCTTCGGCATGGAATCTCATTGACTGCAGTGGAACTGTCTTCAGCGATGAGACTCGTTGTGAATTGCCGTTGAAGAAAAAACCTTGTTTCGCAAAGCGCATAGCATCAAGCGCACGATGGTAAGATGGTTTTTGAATGCTTGCATAGTGTACGTGATATCTCTACCAGGGGAATCCTCGTCGCATCTAGAAATTAAAAAAAAAAATACTTTCCCGCAGACAAAACGGGACAGGACTATAGGAACTGAGCCGAATAAATCTCAACTGGCGAAGGCCAATCGCTGTTTGTTTATGTGGTTCATTGGGTGCGCAAATTATGAGCTTTCTTATAATTATTAGCGAAATCCGTAAATTCAGACTACCAGAGTGAAAACAAAAGACTAACAGGAACAAGAAAGATTACGTATTACCTTCTCACTGTATGCAAGAAAATGAAATTTTGACAGAAAATGTTTGCCAGATCGCTACACTACTAAGAGCAAATTGTGCAGTCCCCGGTTGGCAGCTGCTTTAGTTCTGTTCTCGCAATAGCGCGGAAAATGCTTTGTACGAACACATAATAACGCCTAACCGGAAAATAACCGCGGAATAAGTAAAGTAGTGGTTCTGGAAGGGTTAGTGAAGTTAACCAGAGAATGAGTTTTGACAATGGCAGGAATAGTTACAGAATTAGTAATGACAAGATTGCTTGTTAGAAAGAGGAAGGAGAAGAAATGGGAACATCGCACTAATTATATGGAAGAATATGATTTCAAATTTATACAAAACTTTCGTACTACTACTGCTTCTCGATCTCATGCTTGAGAAATGGGCCTTACGAATGAAATGTGAAACTATTTCCTAACATAGAACTTTTTGCTTGTAGTAGGCCTAGTAGGCATTTGATATTCCTATTTCGTGAATTATATTCTGTCATGTTATTTAAGTAAATGAGGTAGATAAAAATGATCATTTATGCCAAAGGAGTCTCGTTTATTTGGCATCTGTTACAATTGCAACACTATTAGAAAGGCGTATTTCGTTTTATCTAGCAGACAGGGACAAAATAGACGTTATCAGATCGAAAAAACACACCAGTAACTCGCAGACGTTAAAGTAATTATTTAAAATTATTATTTAATTAAATTTTGTTATGTGAGTGTTCTGGGGAGAGTGAGAGAATGTATGGAGGACAGACGTAAAATGTGGACGTTTTTTTTATACAAAATCATGTAAAAGTACATGACATACTCTTGTGCAATCGTGTTTTGTGTTTATATACGCCCAGCGTGAATGCTTTTGTATGAAAGCATCCAGAATAAAAGTTAAGAGCTAAATGATTTAATATTTTACTTCTGGAGATAATTCTTTGTTTTATTTTATTTTATTTTGTCCAAATTCGGCGTTGCAAACTCATATTTTCTTTCGTCTGCACTGTCTGAAATCCTAATGGGTGAGTTGGTGAAATAGTTCAAATGGCTCTGAGCACTATGGGACTTAACATCTGAGTTCATCAGTCCCCTAGAACTTAGAACTACTTAAACCTAACTAACCTATGGACATCACACACATCCATGCCCGAGGCAGGATTCGAACCTGCGACCGTAGCTGGAACCGCACGACCGCTACGATAGCAGGTTCGAATCCTGCCTCGGGCATGGATGTGTGTGATGTCCTTAGGTTGGTTAGGTTTAAGTAGTTCTAAGTTCTAGGGGACTGATGACCTTAGCAGTTAAGTCGCACAGTGCTCAGACCCATTTGAACCATTTGCGACCGTAGCGGTCGCGTGGTTTCAAACTGAAGCGCCTAGAACCGCTAGGCCACACCGGCCGGCGGTGAGTTGGTGATTACCATTGGTATTTGAAAGCAGACACATATTTTATTGGCCGTGAAGTTCAGCCGTCAATGAGAATAAAGCATTCCCCGTGCTTAGTGCGTGGCTCTGTGGTTGTCGTTAGTTAAAGAAGGAGACGCTCGATAGTCATCTTATTACTCCAGTAGGGTCGGCGCAGGACGGTGGCCGATGTGCAGTGGCCAGGTTTCGTCCAAAGTGCTGGGCGAGTTTACTTGCTTGCTCGGAAGGGGACGCCGACATTGTTTGCGCCCTTTCGGCCGGTCAGCGATGACAGAATCGAAGCGCACGCCCTGCACTCTTCCTCGAAAGATTTTACAGAAACTATTCGGCAAAAAATTTCATTTTTGCCTTACTTATAGCCTTATATGTCAGCTTTATGAAGATATGGCCATCATTTCCTTTACGGTCATAGTTACTGTGATATTTGCGTGGAAGTAAAACATTGGGCGAAACTCTAAAAGGATTGCAATGAAAAATGGGATCGCTATGATTTTGCATTTGGTGGATATTACATAAAACACTGCTGGACACGAAATTTAGCTAAAATATTAAATTTTTCTTTGTACTTGGGTAGAGGTCTGTACCTGTTACCGATCATTAGGAAATTGATTTGATGTAGCACACTCATTTAGCCGGCTCTAGGCGCTTCAGTCCGGAACCGCGCTGCTGCTGCCGCCACAGGTTCGAATCCTGCCTCGAGCATGGATGTGTGTGATGTCCTTAGGTTAGTTAGGTTTAAGTAGTTCTAAGTCTAGGGGACTGATGACCTCAGATGGTTCAAATGGCTCTGAGCACTATGGGATTTAACACTGTGGTCATCAGTCCCCTAGAAGTTAGAACTACTTAAACCTAACTAACCTAAGGACATCACACACATCCATGCCCGAGGCAGGATTCGAACCTGCGAGCCGGCCGCGGTGGTCTCGCGGTTCTAGGCGCGCAGTCCGGAACCGCGCGACTGCTACGGTCGCAGGTTCGAATCCTGCCTCGGGCATGGTTGTGTGTGATGTCTTTAGGTTAGTTAGGTTTAAGTAGTTCTAAGTTCTAGGGGACTGATGACCACAGCTGTTAAGTCCCATAGTGCTCAGAGCCATTTGAACCATTTTCGAACCTGCGACCGTATCAGTCACGCGGCTCCGGACTGAGCGCCTAGAACCGCGAGACCACCGCGGCCAGCACCTGAGATGTTAAGTCCCATAGTGCTTAGAGCCATTTGAACCATTAGCACACTCATTTGCGGTCGCGATCGCCAGCGATAAACCCAGAGCGAAATATACATAAGATTCCTCATATTTCATAAACGATTTGAGATATCGAAATGAAATAATGACAAACAAAATAGCATGTAAAGAGGAGAATATTTTCCATATTGTTATTGTGGTAAACTTCGCCATCTACTGTGTTATTCTACCAATTACACTTTTTTTTAAGAAAGAATGTAGTTTTTCAGGGCCATCGATAGCTGTTGAAACGAAAAATGCTATTTGGAACAACATAAGTGAAAACATTAAACGTCCGCAGCCCGTGGTCGTGCGGTAGCGTTCTCGCTTCCCACGCCCGGGTTCGATTCCCGGCGGGGTCAGGGATTTTCTCTGCCTCGTGATGACTGGGTGTTGTGTGCTGTCCTTAGTTTAGTTAGGTTTAAGTAGTTCTAAGTTCTAGGGGACTAATGACCATAGATGTTAAGTCCCATAGTGCTCAGAGCCATTTGAACAATTTTGAGACATTAAACGTTCATATTCGTACCGAGGATGTGGTTTTTCATAAGCTACTGACCTTACGGTTCCTCAGTTCCTCACTTAATAAACTTACAAATCACTGTTTCAGAATTCCCTCCGAACTGAATCTGCTCAATATGTTAGAGGTATCACAGTGTGTAAACCCCACTGCGTTTTGGAAAAAGAAGCAAATTTCAACAAGAGAAATGTGTAGGTTTTACTCAAAATTCGCCACTCATGACGCTTCTCTGAAATTTACAAATAGTAACGAGGCATGCGAAAATAAATCGCTGCTTTTGTTGCATTTTCAGACAAATTCTTCTTAAATAGTAACCACATCAAGAGGTTACAAATATTTCTGAATGGCCACGACACAGATGTCAGAGTAGAGAGGCTATACTTAATATTTACAAGCAATGTGAGTGTAGGCTTCAGTTCAGAACATCACTTCCCCTCCAGCGCACCGAGCGAGGTGGCGCAATAGTTAGCACACTGGACTCGCATTTGGGAGGGCGACGGTTCAAACCCGCGTCCCGCCATCCCGATTTAGGTTTTCCGTGATTTCCCTAAATGCCGTGACGGTTCCTTTGAAAGGGCACGGCCGACTTCCGTCCCCATCCTTGCCTAATCCAATGGGACCGATGACCTCGCCGTTTGGTCCCCCTCCCTCAAACCAACCAACCAACCCTCCAGCGCCCGGCATTTCCCCTACAGCGCCTGCCTGCCTGCTACTGTCACCACTACCACTCTCACGGTGCATTTAGACTGCTTATCTACCGGCCACGGCATTCTGGCTGACGCTGCAAGTGTAGCTGCTCGATACAAATTTCGGCCAAGATGTAGAAATTTATCCACTCTTTCGGTTATTTTACCGTAAAAGTGGACGTAATAAAGTTTGAAATCTTTTTTTGAAATTTTGGATTTTCTAAATAGTTCAAATAGCTCTGAGCACTATGGGACTTAACATCTGAGGTCATCACTTGGAAGTTACTTGTGTGTGAAATTTCTGGTCGCTTAACAAATTTACATGGCATGTTAAGTAAATTTTACGGCGAGCATTTCTTTTCTAGATCATCACTGAACAACTGCATGAAGTTACTCGCTAACAGATGTCAGCCTGTGGGTCAGTAACTGTTCAGATAGTGCAACATATTCTGGTTGAATGTGTAATTCTGGCTGCTTTACATGTGAAGATTTGTAGCGCAACAGTGGCTCTGAGCACTATGGGACTTAACATCTGTGGTCATCAGTCCCCTAGAACTTAGAACTACTTAAACCTAACTAACCTAAGGACATCACACACATCCATGCCCGAGGCAGGATTCGAACCTGCGACCGTAGCAGTCGCGCGGTTCCGAACTGAGCGCCTAGAACCGCTAGACCACCGCGGCCGGCTAGCGCAACAGTATTTCCGGTATTACTAAGGGGCTTGATAGTGATTTAATACAGCAAAATTAACTGTACTTTAAACCTTTATATGCAAATAGATAGAATCCCGAACGCCCTGTATTGTCTTACGAACTGTCACCTAGCTGGAGTTACGTGGCCTCTGTTAGGTTGGTAGTAGTCCGTGTTTCTTCAACGCTGCTTTTCATCGACTGTAGTATCTGTTCTTACAAAGTGAAGAGGATGACTTCAAGTAGCCTGTAAACGTAAGTGTACTGAATATTCTGCAACTTAGTTTCTGGACAAAATTATAACTTAATGCATTAATTCAGTCTATAATGATTTAGAAATTATTATTAAACTATATTAATTATTACGATATCTCCATGCAAAAAGCATGTTTCAAGACGATATTGTGACGTACTCGAGCTCTCGATAATTTTCTGTACGAATGAATTTAGAAGTGTGCATCATAGGAGAATGAATAACTTGTAGTATTCCGAGTTTCCTGTAATTAGAAGCTATAAAATTCAGAATTATCGAGCATTCACACTGTGAGACAAGCCATGGTAAAGAGTCTGGGTGACTGGTTTGAAAAATGGCAAGTTCCCCTGAATGCAAATGTCGTGTTAAGGATCTCCATGTCCATCATGTAAACCTATTAACTTGTGCGTCCACAGAAAAATGCATCCAGTTTGATGCTACTGTTTCGGATTTCACGTATTTGCACAACTTGTGTGTTTGTTGATGACTTACCCTGTAACTGCTGTCGCTGCTCCGTGCTCTTACTGAAATTCATGGTGTTCTTCAAATTTGCTGACTGGGAACGCCCTCATCCGTGTTGCTCGCCAGTTGTCTCGTCTCAGACTGACGCTACGCAACGACACGTACTGCTTAAGCGATCCCTCCATTGTTGAGAACTGCTACACGTCGCTGCTTGTTGTCTGACGTTTCAGAATGAGTGTTAACTTCCCTGCTCATTTTAACACGAAATGCACGATTTGCTTGCTCAACTGCTGAGAGTCAACTTACGATGGCGACGAGATCGTCGGTTTGCGGACACGTGGATATGTCATCACACATCCCACTGAAAGCGTGGTGAATAGTCCGACTGTCGCCGTTACAGCTGGGCTGAATGTTGCGTCTGGTGCATGCAGGGTGACCAACAAAACACTCCCTGCAAAAGATGCTAACAGCTGGCGCTGTAATCGCAACACGTAGTGCCTATAAATAGTACTCCGAAGACCCGAGCGATCAGTTTATTTCAAGGGCATGCTCAGACCGCTTAACGTATTGTCGTTCTGCGCATGTCGTCATAAGACCGCGAAGCTCGATTGTGTACCGAAGCACATAACAGAGTTGTGTTGTTTGCTTTTGTTTGTGGTGCTTTGCGGTGTTTGATAGAAGTTTCGTTCAAAATGCCCGGCAGTGCTGTAACCGGATGCCTGTTGTACAGCATGACGACAAAAAGCTCGGATATAATCTATCATTCGTTCCCAAAAGACACTCAATTAAAGAAAGTCTGGATTATGAAGTGGCACCGAAAACACTGTTTCAGTGTTACGGCATCAACAGTAGGTTCCTTACATTTCGCGCCTGCTGATTATGCCTGTGACTTGCTAGCAGGGCTTCTTAATCTACCATTCTAGGAAAGTACTTAAACAAGATGCAGTAGCGAGTGTAAATATACCAGGAAGTGCTGCGAGTGTAAGTGGTACCTGGAGTGCAGATGATGCCGAATCTTCAAATAGGGCAGACTGGCTGCAGACAAGGAAGATAATGCAAAGTGCACTTGAGCTCCTGGCTAACGTGTTTCACAGAAAAAGAAAAATGGAGCAGACAACAGCTAAGATGACTGTGAGACTGACAGTAATAAAATCAATGAGCTTCGTAAATGCATAGAAGAATTGCAGTATAGGAACGATAGGATGACAGCTATGTGTGCAAAAATGAGGTACAGTGAGAACTTTCGGAAACTAAAAGTGTAAGCTTGTGTTGAGCAAATAAAACATCAACAAAAATAACAAAGGAAGGGAGTGCAGGAGAAGGCGGCTAAAATATTACGCAAAGCGTTTTCAAGAACGCAGATAAACTGCTTGGTGAGTGGAAAGGAATGAGCAAAGTGGCAAAGAGAAGACATTTGTAAAGCAGCTACTCTTCGTGCTGTATCTAGGAAGTGTTGCCTGTTTTTAAGAAATAAGGTAGGTTTCCCATTTTCAAGGCTATCAACACTGAGAAGATGGACATCACGAACTTCTAGATGCATTCCTGGTGTATTTACAGATGTTTTGCAGCTAATGGAAGCCCAGGCATCTGTACTGCCAAAAGTTGAACGTGTGTGCTCTCATTTGACGAAATGAATGTAGACAGTAGAGTCACATACGATTCTGTTGCAGATCGTGTTGTAGTGTCGCACCTTGGCGTGTTATTTGTTGAGATACGTGATTTGTTTCCAGGATGAAAGCAACCAGTCGTCTACGATTTTCACACATGGATAACAGTTGGTCTGTTAAACACTATCTGCTGCTCCATACAAGATGTTGGCTACAATGTTGTTGCGGTAGTGTATGACTTTGCCACAAAAAATTGATCTGTGTAGAAAGATCTGAATGTGACAGAGACAAATTCCTGCATTCCAAATCAGCAACATGAAAATAAACTAATCTGAGTGTTTTCAGACGATCCACATTTATTTAAATTAATTAGGAACCACTTTCTCGCTGATGAAATATGACTTTCAGGTGGGAAAACTATTAATACATCCAGTTTAGAAAGACTGCTCGCATTAGATAGGATTGAAATCTAGTCGTGCCCTAAACTGTCACAAATTCACCTCAGTGTGAGGGGCACAGAACGTCAAAGGGTTTAGACAGCAATCCAACTATTTTCTAGTACGACGGCTAAAACCATAAGGTATCTCATGCCGGAAGAATAAGAAACAGCAAACTTTTTTCAGCTTAGAAACTATGCATTGGACATCCTGAATGCCCGAAGATTCAACGACAAGAATACTTTATGTTGTTATGGGATTCACAAGCATGTTCAGGAAAGGAAGTTAGCATAATGATAACTATTCGCTCGTTATTTAGACGGTTTTTAGACCTTCAGCCACAGCAGATGAAAAATATTCTAACTGCACGATTGAACCAAGGCGCACTGGAAATTTATTTTCACAGATAAGAGGACTTGGTCACTATCACTTGAATCCTTCTCCAACAGTACTGAAACATAGATTACGGGTGCCACTCTAGGGGCACAATGCTCATGATGTTCCTCTGTCAAATGAAACTTCGTTGAGGCAGATGATATTGATGGTCTATCGAGGCCACATCTGCTCAGTCGAATATTGCCCGACTTTTGATGTCGCATCTGTTGAAAAGGATTTCGACCGACATGAGAGAAGCACTGGAAATGGTAAATAGTGAAAGAGAACATCAAGATATTAATTCTCCTCTTCAACCTGCACCAGAAGAAGCATTTGTCAAGAGAGGGACATTACTGCTCTGCAGAAGGATTCCGATACCTGGCTGGCTACACTGCGTATCGTGCGAAGAAGTGTGACAACACCCTGGGAATACCATCTAGTGATGCTTTAAGTCCTTCTGCTGTAGACGTGGAACATCTGGACTGGATTGAAATCCTTTCTCGCGATGGGCTTACAGTTCCGACAGATGACTAGCTACACAAAGTGTCGCAGTTTGAATTCAGTTTGAATGAAAGGAACTTTGCATCAGCCGCGCGGAGTGGCCGCACGGTTTGAGGCGCCATGTCACGGATTGTGTGGGCCCTCCCGACGGAGGTTCGAGTCCTCCCTCGGGCACGGGTGTGTGTGTTGTTCTTAGCATAAGTTAGTTTAAGTAGTGTAAGTCTAGGGAGAGATGACCTCAGAAGTTTAGTGCCTTAGGAATTCACACACATTTGAACATTTGAACTTTGCATCGTATTGCCCGACACAGGCACTGCAATATCAAATTTATCCTCCGATACCGGAAAGCGACTTTCAAGTAAAAAAGGTCTCATCTGTACGGGAATATGCATAATGGATATACGAGTAAAGGTTGTAGATGCATGGTAGACGACATATGGAAGTTTGGATCTGGCTGTGAGACGTGTACGGAGAGCCAACTGGTCTGCCGGCACAGTAGCTCAGCGTGTTCCGTCCGAGGGTTAGCTACCCTGTGCAATAAAAAAGCTGAGTGAATGGATCAACGAAGTACCGGAGCGGTTGTCCTCGGACGTCCGCCCCGAAAAACTCAACGAACGCTATAGAGCAAAAAAAGATCTAAAAAGAAAGAAAGGAATGGTAAGGCGATCGCCAGCGGTAAGCGAGAAGTCAGGGTTCGAGTCCCGGTCCAGCACACATTTCCATTGCCATCAGTTTATTCTACAGTTGATGGTTGTCCACGTTCACAGTTGCGAATACATTCAATTAATTTCATTACTCGTTTGCCCCACCTCTGTATTGCAAGCGATGGATATTTTGAGAAGATTGTGATGTGATTGCAAAGACTACTTGCAGACGATGAGTGTATTTATGAGCATACCGTTTATTGTATTCTTCTATCGATCTTTATTTTCTTGTTATTTAATTTTAAGTCAGCAGCTCGTGGTCTTGCGGTAGCGTTCTCGCTCCCCGCGCACGGGGTCCAGGGTTCGATTCTCTGCAGGGTCGGGGATTTTTCCCTGCCTCGTGATGACTGGGTATTGTGTTGTCTTCATCATTATCATTCATCCCCATTACGATCGGAGCAAGGCAATGGAAAACCACTTTCGCTAAGACCTTGCCCAGTCGGCAGTGCGGGTCTCCCGCATCATTCTCTACGCTCCTCAGAGTATGGGACTTCATCATCATCATCATCATTTAATTTTGAAATCAGAGATTCCTTTGTTCGAACCCTTTAGCTTTCCCACGATGGCTCTTGGGGAAGCACACATACGGAACAATGCACCACTGTATACAACTTTTCTAAAGAAAAGAACTCTTGGGAACGGCAAACGGCGAGCGAATATTTTTGGAAACGAAGACCATTAAATGCTCCGTTTGCTAATTCCGTTGTTGGTTGAGTTCAACTCTGTTCCAGAAACTATATTTACGATCGAGATGAGTGGGTTGTCGTTTATATTAGATGATCAGGATATTCTGTTTCTTCTTAAGTTCAGCTGACGCTTTCAATATGGTGCCGGAAATACGGATCTAGCTTCGCGATGTTAACTATGCGAAACGTCCTTGTCCCAGAAGCAACAGTGGTGTACATGCAAGTCGCTACGTAATCTAACCCTGGCCCGAAAGGTGTTTTAGGATTTCCATGACAATAAAGTTTAAACAGCAAAGTGCTTATTACTAAACCATGGGAAACTAGTCCATACATCGAAAAAGTACTTCAAGTGAAAAGTCTGACAAAATCGCACCGCTGCTTAACGATACAGGTATGAAATAAAAGACTGTTGCGTCTGAATATTATCAACAAGTGCCTGCATCTTTATCTGCGAAAATTTTATACTGTGGATCAGATGAAGCTACCACACTGAAATTTGCGTCTACAGTTCTGTTGGGGATCTCGGAATAAAATGATATCAGGACATTTGGATCGTCAGTTGTTTTATTTCTTCAGATGAGGATGTGTTAGTTCCTTATTTGGCGTCCATCTATATTTATCAGAATATTAGGGTTCAGGGATATGAGTTTCGGTCGACCTTAATGTCCGTAATAAACAGGTTTTGACTTTGCCAGAATATGGACAGATGACAGTGTTTTGAGTAAAGTTACATAAACGCCAAATTTTCTGGCGTATTTACTTAATGTTTATCGTTTATATCTGGCCAACCACACGAAATGCCTTACAACACCGTTCCAGATGAAATGCGATATGTGCTATTGTCTGTCCGTGTATCAGTGCTCGAGGTCAACGTTTTGAGCATCTCAGTTACGTGTTTGGTTTCATTTCCTACAGTGCGACAGACGTTTTTTGCGGCACTGTTATTTTCTCAGTACTCTGTTATGTAAAACTTAAGGACGAAAGTAAAATCCACTTGATGTGTCACTGCCAAGTAACACAGCTCGACAGAGTAGTATTGAAGGTAACTGAAAGAAATACGCAATGAGACGAACCCAAAGGACACTTTGATTCTAACGCTAAAATTACAATGAAGTCATCACGGTTTATGATAGTTCTTAATCGGGTATGTGATCACCACAGGCGGCAGCGCGTGCTCTGCAATGTACACCCATGCTGGCCACGAGGTTGGTGAGGAGTTCTTGTGAAAGAGCATTCCATTCCTCCTCCGGCTCAGTTGACAACTGCTGAATGATCGTTGGTGCATGTGGCCGTGCTGCATAACGACTCCCCAATGCATACCACACGCACTAGGTTGAATTTAAGTACGGGCACCTGGCAGATCAGTCCATTCGCCGAATATCCTCTCGTTCCACAGTTCGATGCGGTCGCGCAATGTCATCTATAAAAATGAAGTCAGGTCAGAATGCACTAGTGAAAAGACGAACATGGGAAGGAGTAAAATGTCACAATAACGGTGAGTGTACCATGTTCAAAGATTCGAAGGTCAGTACGCCCATGCAACAGTATGCGTCCCCGAACCGTAGCGACAACGCTCCTGGGTGCACTACGTGTTCCCACCTCCCGCTGTCTAAGGGTGCATCTAGAACCACTATGCAGATTCAGAGCAGTGTCACCCGTGAAGAGCACGCGGCCACACTCCCGGTCGATCCAGTGCTCAGAGTCATTTCAACCATTCTTGTGAGCCATCGCAAATCTTTGAACACAGTACAATCACCGATTATAGTGACACTGTGTTCCTTCCCTACATGCGTCTTTTCAGGGGTACATTCGGCCCTGACTTCATTTTTCTGGATGACAATGCGTGACTGCATCGAACAGTTCAAGTTGTAGGAGTCCTTAGAACGAAAGGATATTCGGCGAGTGGACAGACCTGCGTGTCCCCCATCCCCCTCCTCCTAGGTAAACCCCACAGGGAGCGTATGGAATGCGTTGGGGAGACATGCAGCACGCCCACATGCACCAACGACCGTCTAGCACAATGGTTTCCAACCTGGGGGTAATTGTCCCCTGATGCGTAAAAAGTTATTTTCTGAAGGGTAGAAACAATAGGATTGAACTCCGTTTCGGTCATGACACTAATGTATTTTTAAAATCAATACTATCACTTTTTCACTGGACTGCCAATAATTGCATTTTTTTTCAAAAATACGAGCCTTAATGTATGACACAATGTGGAATATATTACAGCTTGTTAAACAAAAGTAAGAACATCATCTTCCTCACACAGCCCACTTACCACATACATACTTTGTGCTTTGCATTTATGAGAGTAGAGATGCACAGGTCACATATCCCTAGATATCTAACAAAAATATCTTGTCCGATTTGTAGATAGTTCTCACAACAGACCATAAATTGCTCCTTTATTCCATCCATGAAAGTAAATGAAACAATAGACAGTACGACACAACAGTAACTATGTAATGGCTACTAAGCAGTTGTAGGACCTATATTGTGTTAATAATAATAATAATAATATTTTTTTGTATGTATCCTAGATATTTATAGGCATCTGCTTTTTTTTCCATCGCCACAGCGACTGCATAGAAGCGATGGAAAAAACAGATGCCTATAAATATCTAGGATACAGACAAAAAATAGGAAAAGATAATACAAATATTAAAGAACAACTAAAAGAAAAATATAGACAAAGACTAACAAAAATACTGAAAACAGAATTGACAGCAAGAAACAAGACAAAAGCTATAAATACTTATGCTATACCAATATTGACCTACTCATTTGGAGTAGTGAAATGGAGTAACACAGACCTAGAAGCACTCAATACACTTACACGATCACAATGCCACAAATACAGAATACATCACATACATTCAGCAACTGAAAGATTCACATTAAGCAGAAAGGAAGGAGGAAGGGGATTTATCGACATAAAAAACCTACATTATGGACAGGTAGACAATTTAAGAAAATTCTTTATAGAACGAGCAGAAACTAGCAAAATACACAAAGCAGTCACTCATATAAATACATCGGCTACACCACTGCAATTTCATAACCACTTCTACAACCCTTTAGATCACATAACATCAACAGATACGAAGAAAGTAAATTGGAAAAAGAAAACACTACATGGCAAGCACCCGTATCATCTAACACAGCCACACATCGATCAAGACGCATCCAACACATGGGTAAGAAAAGGCAATATATACAGTGAGACGGAAAGATTCATGATTGCAATACAGGATCAAACAATAAACACCAGATATTACAGCAAGCATATTATTAAAGATCCCAATACCACAACAGATAAATGCAGACTTTGCAAACAACAAATAGAAACAGTAGATCACATCACAAATGGATGTACAATACTAGCAAATACAGAATACCCCAGAAGACATGACAATGTAGCAAAAATAATACATCAACAGCTTCCCTTACAACATAAACTTATAAAACAACATGTTCCCACATACAAGTATGCACCACAAAATGTACTGGAGAACGATGAATACAAATTATACTGGAACAGAACCATTATAACAGATAAAACAACACCACATAACAAACCTGACATCATACTCACCAATAAAAAGAAGAAATTAACACAACTAATCGAAATATCCATACCCAATACAACAAATATACAAAAGAAAACAGGAGAAAAAATTGAAAAATACATCCAACTGGCTGAGGAAGTCAAGGACATGTGGCATCAGGATAAAGTTGACATTATACCAATTATACTATCAACTACAGGAGTCATACCACACAATATCCACCAGTACATCAATGCAATACAGCTACATCCAAACTTATATATACAACTACAGAAATCTGTAATTATTGACACTTGTTCAATTACCCGAAAGTTCCTAAATGCAATGTAACATATACTGTACAGTTAAAAGGAAGTCACGCTTGATCAAGGTCCGCGTCACCTTCCATTTTTAACCAGACATAACGTCTGAGACAAGAAAGAAATAATAATAATAGTGGTGGCACTACTCACAGATACCGAAACTACAGCAATCAGACAGATAAAAGTACTCAAAGAGTGCGGAGAAAGGGTAGGGCTACAGATTTCCTTTCAGAAAACTGAGTTATTCTGCACGAAATTAAACATTACAAATTTGAGCACAGGGTATGGCAAGATCAACAGGGTCACACAATTTAAGTACCTAGGTGAAGTGCTCGAACCAATAGGAAAGGAGAAAATTGCCCAGAGCAATAGGTTATTGAAAATGAAGAGAGCCTTATACAAAACACAGGGTATTTATAACAAGAAATGTCTGTCCGCCTGCACTAAAATTCGTCACTACAACGTTGTAATCAAAACTTGAGGTGCTATACGCCAGTGAGGCACTGATGTTACACACAAAGGCCGACCTTGACAACATTCTCACACAGGAAAGAAAAATCATTAGGAAAATTATTGGGCCAAAACTCACGGACGATGGATATAGGCTTCACTCCAGGGACACCACAAAGAAGTTCTGCAACATCGCCGCGCACATTAGAAAGAGGCGACTAAAATTTTGTGGGCACATAAGTAGCAGCTTTACTGTATGATTAAATGATGATGGCGTCCTCGTGGGTAAAATATTCCGGAGGTTCAAAGAAAATTCTTGTTCATTCTAAAGTTAAGTTAGGCGGTAATGGTGGGAGGAGTAGGGGTGTTACTAACAAATATCTAGTTGCACTCAGGGGTAATGGTATCAAAAAGGTTGGCATCCATTGATCTAGCAGTTGTCAGCTGCGCTGGTGGAGAAATGGGACGCCCAGTCACAATAACTCCCCAACCTTGTGGCCAGAATGTGAGCATGTTGCAGGGCAAGCATTGTTATCCATGGCGATCACACAGCCTGTTGTGAAACATGTCCCGTCTTTTATCATGTCCAGCGGATCATCATAAATCGCGGTGACTTCAGTGTAATTATCGTCTTTGAATAAAAGTTTCAATTCCATTCGTCTCATTGCGTATTTCTTTCAGTTACCCTGTGTACTATACTGTAGCAGTTTTTTCTGTGTATGGTCCCAGTTTCATCGAGCTATGTTACTTGGCAGCGACTAGAGCTGCGCTCTACCAAAACCACGTTTCGGCAGTTTTGGTGAGTTACATAAATGAGCAGTAAATGGTAGGGTTACCGGTAGATCTGGTAGCATCGCTAAGAAAAGAAGAATAAATTACTGTAGAAAAGAAAAACTGGGGCCGACAACTTCTCTTTGTTTGTTTGTTATGGACATAATTAGAACCGTACAGCAATCAGTGTTAGTTCATTGTGTATTTCACAGCTTTAGAGAATATAAATTGCATTTTATAAGTAATAAAAATTAGTTGATCGCGTAACTTCTGCGCTTTTGTGTAACCAGAGCAATCAATTTTGATGCAAGTACAATTTACATGCATAAACGTAAAAATATACATAATTGTTGTTGTTACTTTGTAGTCAATAGAACGTCTTCATCATGATGAAAGGCGAGAAATTCCTGTTATTATTAATAAATGTAAAACTTGTTTATGAATAACATAAACATGATTTGTATAAGTTCGACGAACTATTGAAGCAATGTTTGGTATATTGCTGTTTCGTGGTTTTTTCCTTTTAACTTTTTGTTGAGGAAATTCCTAGCGATGTATGGTAAATCTCTATTGTTTCCTTAATTTTACTTCAACATCCCTCTGTTTCACGTCACAAATCGAGAATTTTCGAATAACATCTGAATTGAACATTAAATTCTGCAGTTTTGCAATAAATACTGTTTATTTCTAAGTAACTCGCAGGAGGATAACTATGTAGAATAAAACACTTCCGCAAGCTACCCGCCTCGTTATATATCCTCACTATGTTTCTGTACGTTCACCGCTTCCGGTTTTTAGCGGAATCTACACTGAAGAGCCAAAGAAACTGGTACACCTGCCTAATATCGTGTAGGACCGCCGCGAGCATGCAGAAGTGCCGCAACACGACATCGCATGGACTCAACTAATGGCCGGCAGCTGTAGCCGAGCGGTTCTAGGCACTTCAGTCCGGAACCGCGCTGCTCCTTCTGTCGCAGGTTCGAAACCTGCCTCAGGCAAGGATGTGTGTGATGTCCTTAGGTTAGTTAGGTTTAAGTGGTTCTAAGTCTAGGGGACTGATGACCTCAGATGTTAAGTCCCATATAACTTAGAGCCATTTGAGCTCAACTAATGTCTGAATTAGTGCTGCAGGGAATTGACACCATGAATCCTGCAGCGCTGTCCATAAATCCATAAGAGTACGATGGGGTGGAGATCCCTTCAGAAGAGGCCGTTGCAAGGCACCCCAGATATGCTTAGTAATGTTCATGTCTGGCGAGTTTGGTGGTTAGCGGAAGTGTTTAAACTCAGAAGGGTGTACCTGAACCCACTCTGTATCTATTCTGGACCTGTGGGGTGTCGGGTTGCTGGAATGGGCCAACTCCGTCGGAATGCGCAATGGATCTGAATGGCTGCAGGTGATCAGACAGGATGCTTATGTACGTGTCAGCTGTCCGACTCGTATCTAGACATATCAGGGATCCCACCCATATCACTGTCTCCATACACGTACACGTCCACCCGCTCGATACAATTTGAAACGAGACTCGTCTGACCAGGCCATATGTTCCTCTCATCAACAGTCCAGTATCGGTGTTGACAGGCCCAGGCAAGGCGTAAAGCTTTCTGTCTTGCAGCCATCAAGGGTACACGAGTGGGCCTTCGGCTCCGAAAGCCCATGTCGATGATGCTTCAATGAATGGTTCGCATACTGACACTTGTTGATGGAGAAATCTACGCGGAAGGGTTTCACTTCTCTAGCGCTGAACGGTTCAGTCGTCTTTGGTCCTATTCTTGCAGGAGCTTTTCCGACCGCAACGATGTCGCAGATTTGATGTTTTACCTGATTCCTGATATTCACGGTACGCTCGTGAAATGGTCGTACAGGAAAATCCCCACTTCATCGCTACCTCGGAGATGCTGTCCCATCGTTCGTGCGCCGACTGTAACACCACCCTCAAACTCATTTAAATCTTGATTACCTGCCGTTGTACCAGCAGTAACCGATCTAACAACTGCACCAGACACTTGTTGTCTTATATAGGCGTTGCCGACCGCGGCGCCGTATGCAGCGGCGTATTCTGCCTGTTTACATTTCTCTGTATTTGAATAAGCATGCCTATACCGATTTCTTAAGCGCTTCAGTGTAGCAAGACAGTGATCGCATATGTGAAGAAAGAGACCATTATGAGGTACGTCTGAGAGATATGCAACACACTTAACGTACAACTAACTTAACGTACAACAAACTACCATAGTTCAAATGGCTCTAAGCACTATGGGACTTAACATCAGTCCCCTAGACTTAGAACAGCTTAAACCTAACTAACCGCCGGCCGCGGTGGTCTCGCGGTTCTAGGCGCTCAGTCCGGAGCTGCGGGACTGCTACGGTCGCAGGTTCGAATCCTGCCTCGGGCATGGATGTGTGTGATGTCCTTAGGTTAGTTAGGTTTAAGTAGTTCTAAGTTCTAGGGGACTGATGACCACTGATGTTAAGTCCCATAGTGCTCAGAGCCATTTGAACCATTTGAACCTAACTAACCTAAGGGCATCACACACATACATGCCCGAAGCAGGGTTCGAACCTGCAACCGTAGCAGCAGCGCGGTTCCGGACTGAAGCACCCAGAACCGCTTTTTCGTTTTTAATTGTTCTCGTTTTGTTCGATTTTGTTCGTTGCGGATATCCCAGGACACCCGTTCAAGTTCAGTGTTCAGCCGTTGACTCAGTTTTTTTATTACAGAGGGCAGCTAACCCTCTGACCGACCACGCTGAGCTACCGTGGCGGCATCTGCTCGGTCACAGCGGCCGGCACTACCACAGTCCAAGCTTACTTATGGTAGTTATGGTAGGTTTACAACTCTAGCACATACATATCATGTGGAAGCTACTTTCATCGTTAAGTTTTGCACGCAAGTGTAATTTATCAAGTTCCACTCATGTTACGTTACTGAAATCATCTTCGAAGGCCCTTTTCAGTGTCGCAAGAACAGAATATGGCTCTACAAAAAAAAGTCGGTGTCGTAATTCGGCATCTATAAACGTTAAAAATTAAGTGCGTATATGACACACTTCTCCATACTGTCCACTGTAATTTTGCAAAAAACACATTCCATGTATATGTAGCAAACTATAAGTAATTTCCATAATTATCATTGTGAGCAAATTACCATTATTTGTTGTTCGAATACTTTAGAGTACTTGTACATGTATAACCTCACTGTTTCCACACCCCTGAAGGCTGTCCTTGATTATGGGATTTACGGATAGCGTATGTTTGAACTCGCAGAACGCGTAACATCATGCTGTAAAAAAAATAACAAAAGTAAAAGAAGCCTTCATCATTACTTTAAATGACGTTAAAGTTGTTGTTGAGTGCGCAACTTCGAAGCCACTTTATTTTGTACAGGTAGTGTAGAGAGAGCGCAAGCGATTCGAGCCCTCGCCAGGGCACCGGCTGACGAAATGGCCATCCAGCCCCGTTGAGATCGTTTCGTATTGCTGTTTAAATAGCAGCACTCTTTTACAATTAAAAAAAAACAGAGTTAGCATACTCTGTTTAACGTACGTTTAACACGGAAATTAACATCGTGCTACACGTCCCTGCGCGTTTGTTGTTGTCTCGTTGGAGTCTCCTTACCACGGACGTAAATTACGCGGTGACGACTACACTCGCGAATGTTTGTGCCGCCGCCCCGACGCTCGCTCACCGCCTTTCTGGCTCATTAAACCTGCAGACACAAAGCTGCCCTCCCTGCTACTGGGATTCCCACTACAACTGGGGCATTAACGTGTCTTAACAGCCGAACAACGTAACATCAAATTCCTACTTTATGCGATTCGTAAAAGCGACGAGCAGGAGGCAAATAGTGTAACGTCAGATTTCATTTAGTACGACCTGTAAGGACAATGAAATAACGATTGGTGAAACTCCAAAACACACTTTACAAGGAATCAAGCGGCAGAAGAACCTTTCTCAGGTATGTGGTATGTAAAAGAGTGCTACAGAGATTTCAACAGTTGACAGTTTACCTGTGTGTACCTAATTATGTACTTTCCTTCCTCTGGGCTCGTAATGCATGCGACACTGGAATTCTGGTAAACTCATATGTTATTTCTGAAGTATACCGCGGAGGTAGGGCCGGATTTTCCCCCCACAATCGTCTAGAAGGCAGTAAACACAATCTGTTTCTCGGTGGTTTTTAACGGTATTGTGAGCGTACTGCCTAGTTCACACGACGACATTGGGTTGCGCCACTCGCTGCGTGGAATGAGCTGAACGCAAGTGGTTTCATATTTGACTGTAGACACGGTGACACCAGCATACAGTTCAGTTTCGTCGTTTTGTCGGTCCCTGAGTCGTGTCTGAAATGAAAGTTTTGGCAGCTGGACGTCGCACGAGTTGTGATGGAGTTGAAGCTTGTGGCGTGGAATCGCAGCATAAGAAAAAATAAGAAACGTGGTTCTATTCGTGACTAGATGAAGGAAAGACGTCAGCTCGGTTGCTCAGCATCCTTGCTGAAATAATTTGTAATGGAAGATCCAAGAAGTTCTTTTAATTATCTTAGAATGACACATTTGTTCTAAATAGAGTTAATTATGCAGTAACGAATAAAGGAACTGTAATGCATGAAGTATTGTTGCCAGAACTGAAATTACGTATCATATTGCGTACATTACAATCGAGAACACTCGGCATGCTATAAGATACGGTTTTAGTTGATGATAACGCTATTTCAGTAACAACAATAATTATTAACATTAACAGTAATAATTATTAACATTAGCAACAATAATAATTCGAAGCAGGCCGCATTAAGAAGAGAATGGTTTGCAAACTACTCTCTTGAAGATAGTTCTGTACAGTGGCCATATTTCAAAATTCTAACATATGTGAATTGGGAGCACTGCAGCGACGTTTTAAATAGATGAGTATTGAATAAAGAATGCAGCTTCTTGAATTTGTATAGCCTTCCCTCCTGTCAACAATATTCCTTAACAAAGAGTTGGCCAACTCAAAGGATGGGATTTTAGTCTTTTAGACGAGAGCATTACCACAGCTAGAATTACACACGCTTGTATTTTTCTTAACTCAGTTGTATATGTAGTCCTAACTCAATAAATTTTGCCCTGCAGCTGAGATATTGTCAAACAAAAAAATGGTTCAAATGGCTCTGAGCACTATGGGACTTAACATCTATGGTCATCAGTCCCCTAGAACGTAGAACTACTTAAACCTAACTAACCTAAGGACAGCACACAACACCCAGCCATCACGAGGCAGAGAAAATCCCTGACCCCGCTGGGAATCGAACCCGGGAACCCAGGCGTGGGAAGCGAGAACGCTACCGCACGACCACGAGATGCGGGCTATTGTCGAGCCATCAATGTTGTGATCGCATATGACGGTCTCAGTGGTAGCAGTATGTTGTTTATTTTTGTAATCAGCATCACTGAAATCCCACAAACACCTATGCAAAACACAGATATCCAAAAAGCGAACATTATTCTCAGTTCCCCACTTCATATTTCACTTTGTCTACACTCTACGAACACACATAACCTCAAAGCTCATGTAACTAGTGTCGCCCAAGTTGGAACACGCCGAAAGCGTTTCGTTTCACCGAGTAGCGCAAACGCGAGGCGCGCATGCGCAGTGGCCCGAAGCGCACTTGCCTGCAACCTAGTGTCGCCGTGTAAAAAATGGCTCTATGCGACTCAACTTCTGAGGTCATCAGTCGCCTAGAACTTACAACTACTGAAACCTAACTAACCTAAGGACATCACACACATCCATGCCCGAGGCAGGATTCGAACCTGCGACCGCAGCGGTCGCGCGGTTCCAGACTGCAGCGCCTAGAACCGCACGGCCACTCCGGCCGGCGTCGTCGTGTAAACTAGCTTTAAGTTTTACTGCGGAAAATGAAGCAACTACACAAATCTTCACGACGAATGGCAACTGGCAAAAACAGTGAAGACTTTCAGTGCTTTGGCGTGCCGCATTGTGTCATTAATGCTAGAATAGAAACGAAATAACGTGTGATATACAGGGTGTTACAAAAAGGCACGGCCAAACTTTCAGGAAACATTCCTCACACACAAAGAAAGAAAATATGTTATGTGGATATGTGTCCGGAAACACTTACTCTCCATGTTAGAGCTGATTTTATTACTTCTCTTCAAATCACATTAACCATGGAATGGAAACACACAGCAACAGAACGTACCAGCGTGACTTCAAACACTTTGTTACAGGAAATGTTCAAAATGTCCTCCGTTAGCGAGGATACATGCATCCACCCTCCGTCGCATGGAATCCCTGATGCGCTGATGCAGCCCTGGAGAATGGCGTATTGTATCACAGCCGTCCACAAAACGAACACGAAGAGTCTCTACATTTGGTACCGGGGTTGAGTAGACAAGAGCTTTCAAATTCCCCCATAAATGAAAGTCAAGAGGGTTGAGGTCAGGAGAGCGTGCAGGCCACGGAATTGGTCCGCCTCTACCAATCCATCGGTCACCGAATGTGTTGTTGAGAAGCGTACGAACACTTCGACTGAAATGTGCAGGAGCTCCATCGTGCATGAACCACATGTTGTGTCGTACTTGTAAAGGCACATGTTCCAGCAGCACAGATTGAGTATCCCGTACGAAATCGTGGCGGTGAATCGAGGAAGTACAGTACATACTGACGAAACTAAAATGAGCTCTAACATGGAAATTAAGCGTTTCCTGCCGGCCGAAGTGGCCGTGCGGTTAAAGGCGCTGCAGTCTGGAACCGCAAGACCGCTACGGTCGCAGGTTCGAATCCTGCCTCGGGCATGGATGTTTGTGATGTCCTTAGGTTAGTTAGGTTTAACTAGTTCTAAGTTCTAGGGGACTAATGACCTCAGCAGTTGAGTCCCATAGTGCTCAGAGCCATTTGAGCCATTTTTTTAAGCGTTTCCGGACACATGTCCACATAACATCTTTTCTTTATTTGTGTGTCAGGAATGTTTCCTGAAAGTTTGGCCGTACCTTTTTGTAACACCCTGTAGATGCATTGCGTCCGATGCAGCCATTTGTTTACATTAGGTTTAATCTTACGATTCGGGCATAAGACAACTGGAAAGGGTTTAGACCTTGTCATCTCCAACAGTCTGGTTGCAGCGGTCGGTTTCCTATCACGGAGGTTAATCCCAGCACTCTCTCCTCCGCCGGGACGAAGTTTCTTTGCGTCTAGAAATGAATTGTGCGGGTTAGATAGCAAGTCCTCTCGCAGCCTAATACGCAATATTCATTCCTGCTGTGGCCGTGATCTCGGCGGAAAAGTAATCTACACTTTATAGGATAATGATTATTAAAAGCTACAAATTCGCGCAGTAACTCATTCGCACATCGTGCGGGCGCCCCGGCCGCCTTCGCCGCCGCTGCCGCCCCCTGCGTTTTTACGACCTCATTCTGCGCGCTTATCAGGCGCACCCCACCCCACCCCAGCGGTTCCGCTAAGTGGGGGCTGCCGCCGCGGCGCCTCCGTCTGACCCAATACGTTAATGGAATGGCCGCAGCGGCCGGGCGGCGCTGCAATCGCCGGCCGCAGCAGTGGTACACGCGTCACAGCACAGATAAACATTCTGCCGCCCGCCGTACAACGTATCACTGAGTCAATCTCAGTGAAGCTTCTATTTTCTTTTAATGTCAATACTGCACAGTATACAGCGTGAAGCATTTAATTTAATCATCTCAATGGCTCCACACACAAGCAATCACTCGCCAGGTCGCGGGATTTATCCGTAGATTGCTCCTGTGTGGGCAAATCGTAGCAGTCGATCGCTAATCGCTCGTAATTCCCAAGCGATCTGAGGAATCGCATGCGTTGGATTGGTCATGTGTCGCAATATGCCACATTTAGTAACGCTGCCTTTCTGTGGCTCGTCTATCTACTTATTAAGCGTGATGATATACCGGGTGATCAAAAAGTCAGTATAAATTTGAAAACGGAATAAATCACGGAATAATGTAGATAGAGAGGTACAAATTGACACACATGCTTGGAATGACATGGGGTTTTATTAGAACAAAAAAAATACGAACGTTCAAAAAATGTCCGACAGATGACGCTTCATCTGATCAGAATAGCAATAATTAGCATAACAAAGTAAGACAAAGCAAAGATGATTTTCTCTACAGGAAATGCTCAATATGTCCACCATCATTCCTCAACAATAGCTGTAGTTGAGGAATAATGTTGTGAACAGCACTGTAAAGCATGTCTGAAGTAATGGTGAGGCATTGGCGTCGGATGTTGTCTTTCAGCATCCCTAGAGATGTCGGTCGATCACGATACACTTGCGACTTCAGGTAACTCCAAAGCCAATAATCGCACGGACTGAGGTCTGGGGACCTGGGAGGCCAAGCATGACGGAAGTGGTGGCTAAGCACACGATCATCACCAAACGACGCGCGCAAGAGATCTTTCACGCGTCTAGCAATACTTTTTTTTGTTCTAATAAAACCCCATGTCATTCCAAGCATGTGTGTCAATTTTTACCACTCTAACTACATTATTCCGTGGTTTATTAAGTTTTCAAATTTATACTGACCTTTTGATCACCCAGTAGTTTTGTTTCGTTTCCCTATGCACATGCAGAGTAAGGACTTTACATAAGATTATACTATACTATAACTCTAATCTATTGTAGGTTCCTCGAACAAAAATCCGTGTCCAGTTCTTGGAGAAAAGCACAGGTCACACCCGTCTACAAGAAGAGTAGTAGAACTGATCCACAAAACTACCGTCCAATATCCTTGAGACCAGTTTGCTGTAGATTCTTAGAACATGTTCTGAGGTCAAACATAATGAGGTATGTTGAACAGAATGGGCTCCTCAATGCCAACCAGCATGGATTTCGAAAACATCGATCATGTGGAACCCAACTTGCATTTCTCACACATATAATACTGAAAGCTTTAAATCGAGGCAATCAAGTAGATGCTGTATTTCTTGATTTTTGAAAAGCATTTGACTCAGTGCCACACCTACGCTTATTGTCAAAAGTACGATCATATGGGGTATGAAGCGAAATTTGTGACTGGGTTGAAGACTTTTTGGTAGGGAGGGCGTAGCATGGTATCTTGGATGCAGAGTGATCGTCAGATGCAGAAGTAACTTCGGGCGTGCCCCAGGGAAGTGTGTTGGGATTCTTACTGTTCAGTTTGTGTATTAATGACCTTAAGACAATATTAATAGTAACATCAGGCTTTTTGCAGCTGGTGTAGTTATCTATAATGAAGTACTGTCTGAAAGAAGCTGCATAAATATTCAGTCAGGTCTTGAAAAAATTTCAAAGAGGTGGAAAGATTGGCAAGTTATCTTCAGAAATGTAAAATTTTGCATTTCACAAAACGAAAAAACGTAGTAACCTGTGACCATAACATCAATGAGCCATTGTTGGAATCGGCTAACTGATACAAATACCTGGGTCTAACTGTAGGGATATGAAATGGAATGATCACATAGGCTGAGTCGTGGGTAAAGCAGGTGGTAGACTTCGGTTTAATGTTAGAATACTGGGGAAGTGCAGTCAGTCTACAAGGAGACTGCTTACAAATCACTGGTGCGACCCATTCTAGAATATTGCCCAAGTATGTGCGACCCGTACCAAACAGGACTAACAGGGGATATCGAACGAATACAGAGGAGGGCAGGTGTGTTTAATCCGTGGGAGTGTGTCACAGAGATACTGAAACAGCAGAACTGGCAGACTCTTGAAGACTATTCCGAGAAACTCTAATAACAAAGTTTCAAGAACCGAACTGCCTATTGGCTCCTGTCTCGGGTTCTTCGGCCGACGTTCATCTAATGATTTTACTAACGTTTCGCCAGTTTTCTTTGATTTTAAAACCGACAAAGAAGATCAAATAGTGTCTTAGATCGGCGAAGGAGAAAACGGACCCACTTGCAGTGTTGGGAATATACCGTATACCATGCACATGCGAAAAAGTTTATGTCGGAATGAGTGGAAGATCAGTTAACACCAGGATCAAAGAGCATAAGCGACATTGCAGGTTGGGGCAGGTAGAGAAATCGGTCGTGGCAGAGCACGCACTGAGTCAGACCGACCACGTAATAAAATTTGCCGACACGGAAGTTCTGGCTGTAGAGAAGCACTATCACACGCGCTTGTTCAGAGAAGCTGTAGAAATACAAAAACACGCGAACAGTTTCAACAAGAAGGAGGAAAGCCTTAAGGTAAACAGATGCTGGCTTCCCGTACTGCAGCGAACGACCGTCGCAGGTAGCAAGAGGAGAACCCCACCGGAAATGACCGCGGAGAAGTCCTCGGACGTTGGCGCACCAGGTACATATAGTCTGCGGCCGCGAGCTCGGCTCCAGTTCACCACCGCCAATGGAGGGTGAAGCTATGACAATACCAGCCACTCGTGCTGGCGAAACGTCAGTAAAATCATTAGATGAACGTCGTCCGAAGAACCCGAGACAGGAGCCAATAGGCAGTTTGTCAACAAGTGGCCACGAAAGCCGTAACAGTTTTGTTTCAAGAGCCGGTTTCAAATGATGAGTCTAGGAATATACTACAATCTCATACGTATCGCTCACATACGCATCGTTAGGATAAGATTAGAATAATTACTGCACGCACAGAGGTATTCAAACAGTCATTCTTCCCGCGCTCTACACGTGAATGGAAAGGGAAGAAACCATAATAACTGATGCAGTGGGACGTACCCTCTGCCATTGCGCCCCACGGTGGTTTGCAGAATACAGATGTAGATGTAGAAACATGAGCCACTGTCGAAAGTAAAGTTGAAGCCAGAGTTGCCACTAATATTAAGAAGGAATACATATATAGGACACATATTCTTAAATTTGAATGTTTGGGCCATGCACATGGTCGGTTCAAGAACATTTCCCCACTCAAGCGACATATTATTTTGGCACGCCCCCATCCCCCTTTCCCCTCGTACACATTCACGCGAGTCACTTTTCGCTACTTGTATTGTGATACGCACTGTACACAACTGTTGCACTTAGGCACCGCTTGGCAACCCTCCCAGCTTGGAGCCACAAGCGGCCGCTACTAATTGTGGCGCATTTCGTACAGAAATCTTCAGCTGTGGCACTTCTGGCACCCTTCTCGCCTTGTCGCCTCCAGCGACAGTCTGTGCCGCTTGGTCCTTGAAGCCTACCCTGTCCACTATCCCAGACAGAAACCAAAAGTTTGTGTGCATATGTATGCCTGCCTGTGTATGTGTGTGTGTGTGTGTGTGTGTGTGTGTGTGTTTGGGATGAGGTGTGCGTGAGTGTATGGTATACTAACGTAATAACCATCTTTTGCAGAGGTAATAAACTTTTTGAACAGATAACTTAAAGAAATCTGTAAACCTACTTTATTCTGAATTCGGCACCACGCATTTGTGGTGTAAAAATTTTTCTCTGCCAGTATTTGGCCGGCAAAGGCAGGAGATGTGGTGGCTTAAAGTTCCTCGTCACCAGACTTTGCGACAATGTCCTCGTTTAAATACCAGACCTCTCCGCAGTGTCTCACGAAGTGAGGGCATGTGACGCTGTTGACGGCGACACGTCCATTGTATATGGACGTTTGGCATGGGGGTTCCCGTGGGTGCTATTCACGAAAAACAGGCTATGAGCGGGCACCGGCTTCCACTCTCTCCTTCTCTCTTCGTGGTCGTCATCATACAACACAAACATTACTCTATATATCACACACACTCACTCACACACACACACACACACACACACACACACACACAACACAAACATTACTCTATATATCACACACACACACACACACACACACACACACACACACACACACACAACACAAACATTACTCTATATATCACACACACTCCACACACAAACACACACACACACACACACACACACACACACACATGTAGTATTACGAATACTGTAATGAAGCATGGTGTAAATAAAAATAAAAAAACATCATGCATTTAGAAACTTCCTGGCAGATTAAACCTGTGTGCGGGACCGAGACTCGATCTCGGGACCTTTGCCTGGCCTTTCGCGGGCGAGGTAGGAGACGAGGTACTGGCAGAAGTAAAGCTGTGAGGAGGGGCCGCGAGTCGTGCTTGAGTAGCTCAGATGGTAGAGCGCTTGCCCGCAAAAGGCAAAGGTCCCGAGTTCGAGTGTCGGTTCGGCACACAGTTTTAATCTGCCAGGAAGTTTCATATCAGCACACACTCCGCTGCAGAGTGAAAATCTCATTCTGGAATCATGCATTTAGTAGGGAAGAGTGTCCTACTTTCAGGATAGTGTACCTACGGACACATGACGTTTCCTTGTCTTTATTTCCATCTAGTGACAAATTTTAGAACCGCAAGAAGGAAAGTGCAATTAAAAGAATGCAAAATCTCCAAGATTGGCGATATTCTACAGAAACTCGAAAATTCGCGCTGGCTTTAATGTGACATGCTTTGTAAGTAGGCTGTTTATGTTTTCTTATTGGCAACATTACGTAGCGCTCTGTATGAAAATCACTGGCTGTGCTGTGTGCAGTCTGTGGCTAGTTTGCATTGTTGTCTGCCATTGTAGTGTTGGGCAGCTGCATACAGCGCGTAGCGTTGCGCAGTTGGAGGTGAGCCGCCAGCAGTGGTGGATGTGGGGAGTGAGATGGCGGAGTTTTGAAATTTGTAAGACTGGATGTCATGAACTGCTATATATATTATGACCATTAAGGTAAATACATCATTTGTTCTCTATCAAAATCTTTCATTTGCTAACTATGCCTATCAGTAGTTAGTGCCTTCAGTAGTTTGAATCTTTTATTTAGCTGGCAGTAGTGGCGCTCGCTGTATTGCAGTAGTTCGAGTAACGAAGATTTTTGGTGAGGTAAGTGATTTGTGAAAGGTATAGGTTAATGTTAGTCAGGGCCATTCTTTTGTAGAGATTTTTGAAAGTCAGATTGCGTTGCGCTAAAAAATATTGTGTGTCAGTTTAAGCACAGTCTTGTATAATTGTTCAAAGGGGACGTTCCATTGTGTCTAACTTTTGAAGCTTTTGTCCCATTTGTTGCATTAATTGTAATAACAATGCACTGGAGTCTGAAACATGTTCTTCAGTGCTTTTTGGCAGTGAATTTGCACCGGCAACATTCACATTTTGACAAGCGGAAAATGTGTCTTGACTCATTTGAGAAAACGGTGAGAACCCAAAACCTGAGTCTACAGTATTAGCAATATTGTGTCCTGTCATTTCGGAATCCTGAGGCGAGCTGTTGCCGACCGATCGATTGATAATGCTTCCCTGTTCACTAATTGTTTCACTGTCTACACCATTATTTGCCGCCCGCTCCATTTCCCTATGCACAATTACCAAATTACTACTTTGAATGTCTGTTAATTCATTACACAGTGGTGCTGATAAGTTACGCTCGTCGTCACTATTATTTCTCAGTTTACTTTGGAGCCTAGTGTTACGTTTTTCACACGCCATTGTTGTCACAATATTTCACACGATAACACAGAAAAGCACAATTTGAAGAGCAAAAATAAGAGAACACATTAACACAGCACTGAAAAAAATATCTAGTTAATTGCAAGCGCAGCTGCAAAATACTTGGTGCAAATTTACATGCATGCCACAACTGTTTTACTGTACAACAATGAAAGACTGCCACTACAAAGGAGATTCTCTCTACAATTACGCGCTAGCAATAAACTAAAGCTACACTAATTACACAAACTACAAGAAAAAATCAGAAGATTCCAGTGAGGTATCCTCGGCTAAGGGTCGACATATGGAACGTCCCCTTTGAACAATTATACAAGACTGTGCTTAAACTGACACACAATATTTTTTAGCGCAACGCAATCAGACTTTCAAAAATCTCTACAAAAGAATGGCCTTGACTAACATTAACCTATACCTTTCACAAATCACTTACCTCACCAAAAATCTTCGTTACTCGAACTACTGCAATACAGCGAGCGCCACTACTGCCAGCTAAATAAAAGATTCAAACTACTGAAGGCACTAACTACTGATAGGCATAGTCAGCAAATGAAAGATTTTGATAGAGAACAAATGATGTATTTACCTTAATAGTCATAATATATATATAGCAGTTCGTGACACCCAGTCTTACAAATTTCAAAACTCCGCCATCTCTCTCCCCACATCCACCACTGCTGGCGGCTCACCTCCAACTGCGCAACGCTACGCGCTGTTCACATCGAGCTGCCGCTGCCCAACACTACAATGGCAGACAACAATGCAAACTAGCCACAGACTGCACACAGCACAGCCAGTGATTTTCATACAGAGCGCTACGTCACGTTGCCAATAAGAAAACATAAACAGCCTACTTACAGCTTGTAATAGTTCACGCAACGAAACTTTGTATCGAAATCTGTCAGAAACTCCGAACAAATTCTGGTCATACGTAAAGTACACCAGCGGCAAGACACAATCACTATCTTCACTGCGCGACCGACAAATTATCAACAAGGCACTGCGCAAGCTGGAAGTGGTTCCATAATGGTCTAGGCTGGGTTTATATGGTATGGACTGAACAGATAATTGACTGGCTGCTTGGACACCATATGCAGCCATTCTCGGATTCCGTTTTCATGGATGTCAATGCACCATGTGATGGCCCACAACTAGTTTGAAGAACATCCTGGACAATTCGAGCAAATGTCTTGGCCACCCAGATTGCCCTACATGAATCCCATCGAAAATTTATGGGACGTAATCGTGAGGTCAGTTCGTGCACAAAATGCTCCACCGGCAACACTTTCGCACTTATGGACGGCTATAGAGGCACCGTAGCTTAATAACTGTGCGAGACCACGCCACGTCGAACTGCGTCACTACGCTGACCAAAGAGAAGTCCGCCATTACTTTTGTTACCTCAGTGCAGGTCACTTAATAAAAGCAAGTCTTCTGGTCCAGACGGTATACCAGTCAGGTTCTTTCCAGAGTATGTTGACATAACAGCGTCATGCTTAGCAACCATATACAACCGCTCGCTCGACCAAAGATGCTTATCTAAATAATGGAAAATTTCACACGTCAAGCCAATACTCAAGAAAGGAAATAGGAGTAATCCGTTGAATTACAGATTCATATCGCTAACGTCGATTTGCAAGAGGATTTTGTAACATATTGAGTGTTCGAACATTATGAATTACCTCGAAGAAAATGATTTACTGACAAACAGCCAGCATGGATTCAGAAAATATCGTTCTTGTGAAACACAACTAGATCTTTATTCTCACGAAGTAATGAGTGCTTTCGACAGGGGATGCCAAATTGATTCCATATTTATGGAATTCCAGAAGCCTTTTGACACCGTTTTTCCCAGGCTTCTAGTCAAAGTGCCTGGCTACGGAGTATCGTCTCAGTCCTGCGACTGGATTCGTGATTTCCTGCCAGAAAGGTCACAGTTCGTAGTAACTGACTGAAAGTCATCGAGTATAATGTAAGTCATATCTTGCGTTCCCCATCTACATCAATATACAGACTCTGCAAGACACCGTATGGTGCCTAATTTCTCTTATCCTATTTTTGTGGTCCTTACGCGTAATGTACGCTAACAACAGTAGAATCGTTCTGCAGTCAGTCTAAAATGCCGGTCCTCTAAATTTTCTCAGCATTGCCTCGCGAAAAGAACGTCGTCTTGTCTCCAGGGATTCCCATTTGAGTTCATGAAGCACCTGAGTAATATCTCCGTGCCGGTCGAACCTACCGGTAACAAATGTAGCGCCACGCCTTTACGCCTTTAAATTGCTTCGGTGTCTTCCTTTAATCCGACCTGGTAGGGATCCCACACTCTCGAGCAGAACTCAAGAATAGTTAGCTAGCACTAGTGTTCTATACGCCGTCTCCTTTATAGATGAGATACACTTTCGTAACACTCTCCCAATAAAACGAAGTCAAGCCTTCACCTGACCCCACCTGGCGTGCTCGTTCCATTTCATACCGCTGTGCAACGTTACACCTGGATATTTAATCATCAGCATTGTTTCAAGAAGCAAGTACTAAAGCTTTATTTGAACGTCACCGGATTGTTTTTGATACTCATCTACATTAACTTACATTTTTCTACATTTAGAGCAAGTTGCCATTCATCGCATCAACTATAAATTACATCTAAGTCATCTTGTATCCCCCTACACAGTCTCTGAAGCACGATACCTTCCCATACACCACAGCATCATCACCCAAGAGACTGCCACTTACCCTTTGCGTCAAATCATTTCTGTATATAGAGAATGAAAGTAGTCTTGTCCACACTTCCCTGCGGTACTTCTGACAGTACCCTTGTGTCTGATGATCATTCGCCGACGAGGGCAACGTACTGGATTCTATTACCTAACAAGCCTTCGAGTCATTCACACATCTGGGAATCCAATCCGTATGTCCGGACGTTTGTTAACAGTGGGGCATCGTGTCAAACGCTTTCTGAAATCTATCAGTATGCAAACGGCCTCTTGCCTTTCATCCATAATCTATAATTTTGCAGGTCCGGTCTTTAACCGTTCTTATACAAACGAGTCACCTGTGCTTTTTTCCAGTTTATTGAAACGTTGCGCTGTAGCGAAAGTAAAGGGCGAATGCCGTCGAGTATTCTATGTCAAACCGAATTGGGATTCCATCCCGACATCCGACTTTGTCTGCAGCTCGTGGTCGTGCGGTAGCATTCTCGCTTCCCACGCCCGGGTTCCCGGGTTCGATTCCCGGCGGGGTCAGGGATTTTCTCTGCCTCGTGATGACTGGGTGTTGTGTGATGTCCTTAGGTTAGTTAGGTTTAAGTAGTTCTAAGTTCTAGGGGACTGATGACCATAGCTGTTAAGTCCTATAGTGCTCAGAGCCATTTGAACCACCTTTTTTTTATGACAGCGCCGTCGGGGAAGACATCAAGCAAGAAGGGATGCAAGTGTTTCACAGCTGTCGGCATTCGATTATTACCATAGGCAACGTGCAGACGCAGAAGAATGTCTCCCATTGAATAATACTGCTCCCACCAGCCTGCGTCATGGGCGCGCTGAACGTTTCGAGCCGCCGTTCAGCTCGGTGTGGAGACGAGCATCGACCTAGTGTAGCAAAAATGTGATTCATCCGAAGAGACAACACGTTTCCCTCGATCGACGGTCGAATTCCGATGTTCCCGTGCCCACGGCAATCGTAATTGGCGATATCGTTGGGTCAACGTGTGAACACGTAGAGGCGGTGTGCTGCGGAGTTCCATGTTCAACAATGCACGATGAACGGTGTGCTTCGAAAAACTTGTACGTGGACCAGCATTGTGCTCTTTCGGAAGAGATACCACAGATCATCATCTGTTTTACTTAACAGAACTGACAAGCCTCAGAAGCCTCGCGTTCTGTGAAGAGTCGTGGAAGTCCAGACATTTAGCGCCTAGTAGTAGCTTCACTGGCCTTGTGCCCGTTTCCATATATGCTCACAACAGTAGCACATGAACATCCGACCAGCTTCGCCGTTTTCGAGATACTCGTTCACAGGTTCTGCGTAATAATAATCTACCCTTTGTGAAAGTCGTTTATCTCAATGATGCAGTCCATATCTTCGCTATGATGTTCCCACGTCCGTGTCTGCTCCGCATACATACTTTTGTTACCGCCTTACGTGCCCACAATGCCACTAGGTGGCATCCAATGTCCCGGTGGACAGTATATATATATATATATATATATATATATATATATATATATATATATATATATGGTTCAAATGGCTCTGAGCACTATGGGACTTAACTGCTGTGGTCATCAGTCCCCTAGAACTTAGAACTACTTAAACCTAACTAACCTAAGGACAGCACACACAGATCAATATACGTTCCCTATCTTGCTAAACATCTGGGAGCTTTCTGCTTTGGATTTGAGCCAGCTCTCCTATAATTTTTTGAGTGCGATTACTTTCCTGGATGGGAGCAAATTCAGGAAATTTGTTACGAATACTTCGACAATTTACCGTTAAAATTTTGACAATCGAAGTTTCTTTACTTTCTACAAAGTCTCTGCTACCTGAATAACTGCTTTCTTTGTGTTATACTTCTCTGATCTATCAAGAGGAGCACTACAATTCTCTATCCCATAACGCAGGTCCAGAAATCTGCAGCTAAGACCGCCACAGAAGCGACGGAACCTTTGGTTGATACCGTCCATTTGGCTCCAAATCAAACGACCCCGGTCAATTCTCGATACGATGCTGCTCTTCTTGCACCGCACGAGCGTGGTGTGGCCGAGCGGCTCTAGGCGCTTCAGTCTGGAACCGCACGATCGCTACGGTCGCAGGTTCGAATCCTGCCTCGGGCATGGATGTGTGTGATGTCCTTGGGTTAGTTAGGTTTAAGGAGTTCTAAGTTCTAGGCGTTCTAGATGTATGAGACAGGCGAAATGCCCACAGACTTCAAGAAGAATATAATAAGTCCAATCCCAAAGAAAGCAGGTGTTGACAGATGTGAAAATTACCGAACTATCAGTTTAATGAGTCACAGCTGCAAAATACTAACGCGAATTCTTTACAGACGAATGGAAAAACTGGTAGAAGCCGACCTCGGGGAAGATCAGTTTGGATTCCGTAGAAATGTTGGAACACGTGAGGCAATACTAACCTTACGACTTATCTTAGAAGAAAGATTAAGAAAAGGCAAACCTACGTTTCTAGCATTTGTAGACTTAGAAAAAGCTTTTGACAACGTTCACTGGAATACTATCTTTCAAATTCTGAAGGTGGCAGGGGTAAAATACAGGGAGCGAAAGGCTATTTACAATTTGTACAGAAACCAGATGGCAGTTATAAGAGTCGAGGGGCATGAAAGGCAAGCAGTGGTTGGGAAAGGACTGAGACAGGGTTGTAGCCTCTCCCCGATGTTATTCAATCTGTATATTGAGCAAGCAGTAAAGGAAACAAAAGAAAAATTCGGAGTAGGTATTAAAATTAATGGAGAAGAAGTAAAAACTTTGAGGTTCGCCGATGACATTGTAATTCTGTCAGAGACAGCAAAGGACTTGGAAGAGCAATTGAACGGAATGGACAGTGTCTTGAAAGGAGGATATAAGATGAACATCAAATAAATCAAAACGAGGATAATGGAATGTAGTCAAATTAAATCGGATGATGCTGAGGGGATCAGATTAGGAAATGAGACACTTAAAGTAGTAAAGGAGTTTTGCTATTTAGGGAGTAAAATAACTGATGATGGTCGAAGTAGAGAGGATATAAAATGTAGACTGGCAATGGCAAGGAAATCGTTTCTGAAGAAGAGAAATTTGTTAACATCGAGTATAGATTTAAGTGTCAGGAAGTCGTTCCTGAAAGTATTTGTATGGAGTGTAGCCATGTATGGAAGTGGAACATGGACGATAACCAGTTTGGACAAGAAGAGAATAGAAGCTTTCGAAATGTGGTGCTACAGAAGAATGTTGAAGATGAGGTGGGTAGATCACGTAACTAATGAGGAGGTACTGAATAGGATTGGGGAGAAGAGAAGTTTGTGGCACAACTTGACTAGAAGAAGGGATCGGTTGGTAGGACATGTTTTGAGGCATCAAGGGATCACAAATTTAGCATTGGAGGGCAGCGTGGAGGGTAAAAATCGTAGAGGGGGACCAAGAGATGAATACACTAAGCAGATTCAGAAGGATGTAGGTTGCAGTAGGTACTGGGAGACGAAGAAGCTTGCACAGGATAGAGTAGCATGGAGAGCTACATCAAACCAGTCTCAGGACTGAAGACCACAACAATAACAATAAGTTCTAGGGGACTGATGACCTCAGATCTTAAGTCCCATAGTGCTCAGAGCCGTTTGAACAACTACCAACAGAAACTCGTGTGATCTGAGGATGGCCACAGAAACCAAGCAACAGGCATCGTTGTCGCCGACGTGAGCCACTGCTTGCAGACTACTGCACCCCGCAGCCTTGATTGCCGCAGGCAGGACCTCCTCCACATCTCAAATGAGGTCCCCTGACAGATATACCTAATGGACATTGGGCTTCTTTCCAGCCCTGGACGCTGTTTCCCGAAGGGGCTCCATTAGGCGCATAGCATTGGAGCTCCCGATAACAAGCAAACCGTTCCTCTCGTGTGTCAGCTCAGACCTGTTGAAGGAGTGATCACTTGTCCATTCACAGGGTGAATGGGCCTCTACACTGATGCTCCATGACGAGCGACACGAAGGGAGTGTTATAGGCCCTCTGCTGTTCTTATATGTGTAAACGATTTAGGAGATAATCCAAGCAGCCCTCTTAGACTGTTTGTCGATGATGTTATCGTTTACCGTCTGGTGTGAGAAGCGGCACTTGACACTAAATAATGAAAGCTGTGTGCTCAGTCACATGAGTACTAAAAGGAATTTTACATTTCGGTTACACGATAAATCACACAAATCTACAGGCTGACAATTCAGCTAAATACCTAGGGATTGCAATTGCGAACAAATCAAAATGGAACGACCACACAGAAAATGTTGCAGGGAAGGAGAACCAAAGACTTCGTCTAGTTGGCAGGACACTTAAAATATGCAACAGATCTACTAAGGAGGCTGCATATCCTATGTTTGTTCGTCCTCTTGTGAAGTACTGCTGCATGCTATGGAATGCTTACCAGATACGACTGACAGACAGCATCGAAAAAGTTCAAAGAATGGCAATTCGTTCGTGTTGTCGCGGAATGGGGAAGGTAGTGCTACGTATATGATATACGAGTTTGGGTGGCAATCATTAAAACAAAGGCGAGATCTTTTGACGAAATTTCAATCACTGACTATCTCGGGCTAATGCGACAGTATCCTGTTGACGATCACCTACGCGGGGAGAAATGACCATTGCAATAAAATAAGAGAAATCAGAGCTCGCTCGGAAAACCTGAAGTGTTCGTTTGTGCCGTGCGCTTTACGGGAGTGAAAATGTAGGACATAGTTGAACATGGATCGATGAATCCTCTGTCGCGCACTTAAGTGTGAATTGCAGAGTAGTAGTGCATATGGGCATGTAGAGTACACCGAACGCAATATTCGGGATTTTCTAATGCTTTGACTGAAATTGTGTTTTGTGCAACATTTGTAAGTATAATTCTAGACAATTAAGTGCTGTGTAATACATTAAAACTGTTTGAAAGATGCTGTTAGTTCTTCAGTTACAGAATTTTGTGGTGAATAAAATTCTATATAATTTTAAAACTAGTTGGCGGTCAAGCCATAGTTCGTTGGTAGTGCACCATCTTGAACCTTGAAACGTAATTGCGACTTTTATATGAAAATATATTTCGTTTTCTTAATGTCTTAACAGTTCTACCTCCTCGAAAAGCAGAATTTGTGTTAGTTTTCGATAGCTTCTATTTCAAAACGTATCTTACTTGTAATTTGTTGTTGTAATATTAGTATCTGTTTCGATAGCTTAAATAAACTTACATTCGATAATCTAACCATGCAAGCTCATAAAAGCCACACGATTTGTGTAAAAATTTCTTAGATCGTCGCTGAGCAGCGACCACCTGATATTTCAAAGTATACCTTACGCGTCACGGCGCGGAATACGAATTGTTCATAAATTGTATCGATAGAGATATTTTGTGTTTTCTTATTTTTTGACAGCTGAAGAATTGTAATCCTCTTCTGTTAACACAGTCGTGATATTTTTTAAAGACGGCGGACGCGTATATGGCGTGGTCCGCAATCACTAATTAGTTATTATAAAATATTACTATTGTTCAGTGCTATGTAAGAATTTGTGTGTGCATCTAAGATGAAATATCGAAGATGTTAAAGGAGTTTATTTAAAGAAACAGCCAGAAAGATTAGGTTTCTCTGTTCGAAGTTGCTATGTCTCATATCCGGTCGTGATCGAACATCATCACGACACAAATAAATTAAGTGGCAATGCGAACTCTGTTCTTGTACGGAGCCTATTGTTAGCAATACTGACTAAGATAATTAAATAAGTTACTGTGCTCTCAAATGCAGTAGTACCTGCTTATTACTTAAAGTATTTCTGTGCTATCCATCTGTATTTTTATAGTTTTCATACAGCTACCAAGGACCGACTGCCTGTCGGCAAACGTCGTAGTTAAGGCAGAAGGTGCATTGCTATTTTACCTTGTTTGTGATTTAAATCCAATTTCTTTTAATGTGTGGTGTAGTATAGCAAAGAAAATTTCCAGCTCTGTCTGGTCCCTTAGGTTTCTGTGTTCGTAGTTGCTATGTCTCATATCCGGTCGTGATCGAACATGATCACGACACAAATAAATTAAGTGGCAATGCGAACTCTGTTCTTGATCTTGAGAACGCTACGCCTTCTGCAAACGATTTCAGGTGAAATATAAACTGTCACTTACAGAACTTTAGTTTTTTAAAAGGTCTTTGCACTTCCCGCCAAGAAGTGGTGCAAAACTCACAACAGATTTCTGAATCTTCACAAGAGAATAATAATTTGATCAAAATATGAATATCTAAAAAAAAAACACACTTGATAATACTTCTGCTTAATTTTCTTTCACTTGGTGTGCAATAGAGAATTAATGTAACAGGTAGACAATTAAATACAATCTTGACAAGATTTTCTCGATAGCATTACTTTCAGATTTCAGTAGGATACTTGTTCCAAGGTACCTGATCTTGGAATATTGTTCACATTTGAAAAAGACTTACTTTTCTAGAACAAGTTTTGTGAATTCAGGAAAAGATTGCGCCACATAATGAGTGAATGCTGTCATTTAAACATGAAATAAAAATTCAATCTTTCTTTCTTCCTTTCTTTTGCTGGTGCCTTGTCCCGCAGTTTCGCAGGGTCGTCACGGTTAGGAACGGATTTGGGAAGGTTAGTTGTAAGGGGTGGCCGGATGGCCTTCCTGCCGCCACACCGTACCCCCTCAGGACGGAATGAGTGTACCCCAGCTGTCTGTGTCTAGTGTAATCTATGGAATAGTGCGAAGGTGTTCAAATGTCTGCGAGTCGTGTAACTGAGGCGGAACGTAGAGACCAGCCCGGTATTCACCTAGCGGGATGTGGAAAACCGCCTAAAAACCACATCAAGGCTGGCCGACACACCGGCCGCCGTCTGTAATCCGCCGGGCGGATTCGATCCGGGGCCGGCGCGCCTACCCGACTCCAGGAAGCAGCGGATTAGCGCTCTTGGCTAACCTGGCGGGTGAAACAAAAATTCAGTCTGACGGAAAAAAATCACAACATCAAGAGGGGCTTGTGCGACATAAACGAAAGTTGGTAGGCGTATTACTGCAACTGAAAATGATGCCTAAAATTTGGCGCCAGCCGCGGTAAGAGTGGCGCTAGTAACTCCACTATGAAGATACAAATTAGGTTGGAAACTTCCTGGCGGATTAGGTTTGCTTTAAACACACGCTGTTACGATAGAGAGCATTAGTTACGTTTGAGATCCGACGTGGTAAGTTGATGTTTGTCAAGAATGTCTTTAGGGCGACAAAAATTCCAATATCAACGCCTCGGTGTGTTTGAACAAGGACGTGTAATAGGGCTACGAGAAGCTAGATGTTCCTTCTTCGATACTACAGAAAGACTTGACGGGAATGTATCCACTGTATATTATTGCTGGCGGAGAATGTACGCTCGCAAGAAGACCGGTCTTCGGAAGCCCATGTGGCGCTGTCGGAAGGGAAGGCCATCGTGTTCGGCATATGGCTCTGGCGCATCGTACTGCATCTGCAGAAGCAATCTGAACATCAGTTGAAACCACAGTGACACAACGAACTGTTACAGATTGGTTACTTCAAGGAGAGCTCCGAGCCAGACCTCTGGTAGCGTACATTTCATTGACCCCACATCACCGCCATATGCAACTTCAGTGTTGTCAAGAGAGAGCTCATTGGAGGACAGGATGGAGGAGGTCTGTTGTATCTCCTGATAAAAGTTGGTTCTGTTCGGTGCCAGTGATGGCTGTATTTTGGTTAGGAGCAGACCAGCTGAGGGCCTCCAGCCAATCTGTCTGCGTGCTGGACACAGTGGACTTACACCTGGAGTTATGGTCTGCGGTACGATTTCGCATAACAGCAGCAACTCTCTCGTGGTAATTCCACGCGCCCTAGCTGCGACTTTGTACCTCAGTCTGGTGATCCCACCTGTTGTGCTACCATTCATGAACAGCATTCCAGAGGGTGTTCTCCAACATGATAGCGGTCGCCCACATACCGCTATTGTAAACCAACACACTCTACAGATTCTCGACGTGTTGCCTCGGCCTGCTCGATCACCAGATCTGTCTTCAATGAAGCACATAAGGGACAACATCGGACGACAGCTGGGTCATCCACAAACAGCGCTAACAGTCCTTGTACTAACCGAGCATGTGCAACAGGAATGGAACTCCATCCCGCAAACTGACATCAGGTATCTACATCTACATCTACATATATACTCCACTAGCCACCAAGCGGTGTGTGGCGGAGGGCACAATTCGCGCCAAAGTCATATTCCCCCCCCCCCCCCCCATCTGTTCCACTCGCTGATCGCGCGACTGTCTGAACGCCTCAGTACGAGCTCATATTTCCCTTATCTTTGAATGATGATCATTACGCGATTTGAAAGTTGGTGGTAATAATATATGCTCTATATCCTCGGTGAAGATTGGGTTTCGGAATTTAGTGAGCAGCCCCTTCTGTTTAGCGCGTCGTCTATCTGCAAGTGTGTCCCACTTCAAACTTTCTATGAGATTTGTAACACCCTCGCGATTGCTAAATGTACCAGTTACGAATCTCGCCGCTCTTCTTTGGACCTTCTCAATCTCTTGAATCAGACCTAACTGGTATGGGTCCCATACAGACGAACAATACTCTTAAGACTTGACGTACTAACGTATTATAAGCTATTTCCTTTGTTGAAGGACTGCATCTCTTCAGGATTCTACCAATAATCCGCAACCTAGAGTTCGCCTTACCCGTTACTTGTGTAATCTGATCATTCCATTTGAGATCATTTCGAACAGTCACACCCAGATACTTGACTGATGTTACCGCTTCCAAAGACTGATCATTTATTTTGTACTCGTACATTAATGGGAATTTTCGGCTTGTTATACGCAGTAGGTTACACTTACTAATATTGAGAGATAACTGCCAGTCATTACACCACGCATTTACTGTCTGCAAATCCTCATTGATTTGTTCACAACTTTCGTGTGATACTACTTTCCTGTAGACTACAGCATCATCGGCGAATAGTCTAAGGCCGCTGTCAATACCATCAACCAGATTGTTTATGTAAATCGTAAAAATCAGAGGACCTATTACGCTGCCCTGGGGCACACCTGAAGTTACTCTTGTTTCTGTTGAAGTTACCCCGTTCAGGACGACATACTGCTCCCTGCCTGTTAGAAAACTTTCTATCCAACCGTATATGTCATTGAATAGACCGTAAGCGCACACTTTTTGTAGCAAGCGACAGTGCGGAACTGAGTCGAACGCCATTCGAAAGTCGAGAAACACGGCCTCAACCTGGAAGCCGGTATCTAGAGGCGTTGTATATCATGCACAAAGAGGGCCAGCTTGTCTCGCATGACCGCTGTTTCCTAAAACCGTGCTGGTTTCTGCAGATGAGCTTCTCAGAGTCTAGAAGGCACCTGTTCGATACGATTCGTGCACGTTGGCTTGTTGTACTCAACATTCTGGCGGGTGCACCGGTTGTTAATGTACCACCGTTTCACATCCGCAATGACTTATCCCGCACTTACATTAACCCATGATCTTGCAATGTTAATCACTTATAATGTGCCGGCCGGGGTGGACGAGCGGTTCTAGGCGCTACAATCTGGAACATCACGACCGCTACGGTCGCAGGTTCGAATCCTGCCTCGGGCATGGGTGTGTGTGATGTCCTTAGGTTAGTTAGGTTTCAGTAGTTCCAAGTTCTAGGGGACTGATGACCTCGTTAAGTCCCATAGTGCTGAGAGTCATTTGAACCATTTTTGAACTTAAAATGTTACTTAGACAAATGTATTCCCGAAATTTCATTACTCTACATTAATTATTTTTTGGTGTTTGATTTTTTTCTCGTCAGATTATTAAACCTCTATTACAGAGATGAAAGTCTGAACAGTGCTCCAAGGTACAACGCTCTCCTCTACAGAAAACTGTTTGTGTCAACTGAGCGGACACATATGTGAATTATCAGAAAGCTACTGTTAACGCGTACTCACTCGTCTGACACTGCTCCGAGAATCACTTCAAATGTCAACTCTATCATCGAGCAAGGATCAAGCCATTCCAGTTTTCCCGCCCTCAAATATTGTAGTCCAGCCACCTCTTCCTCAGTTTCTTTTCCTATGTTCCGGTTTGTAATTCAGCAATATCTCTGAATTTCTGATCCCATTCGTTCTTGTCACAAATTCCTTCCATCTGTTCCTCTATTTTATTAATTCTTCGTTAAGGTTAAGTATCGCTTCGAAGGCGCCTCTACGAAAGGTCGTTTTCACATCATTGGGCTTGTTAACTGCTGCTGGCGACATAAGTGTACATTCAAAAGGGGGTTGTAAGCTGTGGGTTGCCTAGTTTTATATCGGCTGCCGCTGTTGAAACAAGAAAAGCTGTTGAATCTCTTCACCAAGAATGAGCGCAGTTTTACCAGAGGAAGGAAGATTAGGCTTCACGTCCTGTCGACGCCGAGGTCATCAGAGACGGAGCACAAGCTCGGATTTTGTCAGGGATGGGGAAGGAAATCAGGTCTGCTCTTTCAAAGGAACCATCCCGGCATTTGCGATTTAGGGAAATCACGGAAAACATAAATCTGGATGGCCGGACACGGATTTGAACCGTCGTCCTCCCGAATGTACTAACCACTCCGCTACCTCGCTCGTTGCCGTTTCGCCCTTTTCGTCGATGTAGAACGACGCCATCACCTTCAAGATGGCACTAGGTAATAAAGCAGCATTGTAACTGCTGCTGACGGACTGCCCTGACACTTGAAAGTTCCCGCCAAAGGCAATTAGTTTATTTTCATTAATAATGCAGTAAATCCAAAACTAAATCTGTTTTTAGTGTATCATTTTTTTAACTATTATTCAGTCCTTCTGTTGTTTAACATATTTAGTCCTATGTGTGGTTCCACAAATTCATATACAGTTGCTTCTGGAATAATTTGAAGTTGCAGTCTCCAGCAAGCCTTTAAATTTTTTACAAACACATTTGGTAGTATTCAAAACTTTTTTCAGTATGCATTTATTCATTGATATTATTATCTCTCTATTTCATTAGTTTTTCCAGGAGTTGTAAAGGGACGGATTAATTTTATTTCAGCATTCTTATCTGAAGCCAACACATGTCACTTCAAATGTGTAAAATAATTGCTTTTATGTCTCTGTTAATGTTTGCACAAATACACTCCTGGAAATGGAAAAAAGAACACATTGACACCGGTGTGTCAGACCCACCATACTTGCTCCGGACACTGTGAGAGGGCTGTACAAGCAATGATCACACGCACGGCACAGCGGACACACCAGGAACCGCGGTGTTGGCCGTCGAATGGCGCTAGCTGCGCAGCATTTGTGCACCGCCGCCGTCAGTGTCAGCCAGTTTGCCGTGGCATATGGAGCTCCATCGCAGTCTTTAACACTGGTAGCATGCCGCGACAGCGTGGACGTGAACCGTATGTGCAGTTGACTGACTTTGAGCGAGGGCGTATAGTGGGCATGCGGGAGGCCGGGTGGACGTACCGCCGAATTGCTCAACACGTGGGGCGTGAGGTCTCCACAGTATATCGATGTTGTCGCCAGTGGTCGGCGGAAGGTGCACGTGCCCGTCGACCTGGGACCGGACCGCAGCGACGCACGGATGCACGCCAAGACCGTAGGATCCTACGCAGTGCCGTAGGGGACCGCACCGCCACTTCCCAGCAAATTAGGGACACTGTTGCTCCTGGGGTATCGGCGAGGACCATTCGCAACCGTCTCCATGAAGCTGGGCTACGGTCCCGCACACCGTTAGGCCGTCTTCCGCTCACGCCCCAACATCGTGCAGCCCGCCTCCAGTGGTGTCGCGACAGGCGTGAATGGAGGGACGAATGGAGACGTGTCGTCTTCAGCGATGAGAGTCGCTTCTGCCTTGGTGCCAATTATGGTCGTATGCGTGTTTGGCGCCGTGCAGGTGAGCGCCACAACCAGGACTGCATACGACCGAGGCACACAGGGCCAACACCCGGCATCATGGTGTGGGGAGCGATCTCCTACACTGGCCGTACACCACTGGTGATCGTCGAGAGGACACTGAATAGTGCACGGTACATCCAAACCGTCATCGAACCCATCGTTCTACCATTCCTAGACCGGCAAGGGAACTTGCTGTTCCAACAGGACAATGCACGTCCGCATGTATCCCGTGCCACCCAACGTGCTCTAGAAGGTGTAAGTCAACTACCCTGGCCAGCAAGATCTCTGGATCTGTCCCCCATTGAGCATGTTTGGGACTGGATGAAGCGTCGTCTCACGCGGTCTGCACGTCCAGCACGAACGCTGGTCCAACTGAGGCGCCAGGTGGAAATGGCATGGCAAGCCGTTCCACAGGACTACATCCAGCATCTCTACGATCGTCTCCATGGGAGAATAGCAGCCTGCATTGCTGCGAAAGGTGGATATACACTGTACTAGTGCCGACATTGTGCATGCTCTGTTGCCTGTGTCTATGTGCCTGTGGTTCTGTCAGTGTGATCACGTGATGTATCTGACCCCAGGAATGTGTCAATAAAGTTTCCCCTTCCTGGGACAATGAATTCACGGTGTTCTTATTTCAATTTCCAGGAGTGTATTTGTTCGTTGTGTTACTTGGCAGTTTATGCCCAAACTATCACCCAACATATTTTATAATGTAATATGCACATTCCAATACTCAGTATAGTCAGTTCCTTAGCGCTGCATGAAAACTACAGACAATATTCGCTACTGCCAATAACTCACTGCTAAATACTTCTTCTTTTCTTTTATTACAATGAGGGAGACCTGTTATTTTCTGCAACCTTGGACTCTTTTTAGGTGGCGCATGGCAGAGAAGTTAAATTAGAAGGACCGGAGTGTCATAAACTTGTTTGACACTGAAAGCCATCCCTGCACAGGTATAGGACAGGGAAATAGCAGCCTTCTGTGTCCTGCACAGGAGCGTAGGAGAGGGCAGGCTATGTTCCATTAAAACTACATTATGTCAGACGTGAAAAGGAATCATCTTGGTAGATAAGAGGTGTAAAACACGGAGCTTCAGACCGTGAGGCTGGACACTGAGTGCTGGCATGCAGCGTAGGAACGTTCATTTGAAATAAAGTAAATAGTCTGTAACTGGCTCGCAGTACTTATTTCGGTAGAAGGTACTATTTCACACACATTCCTATGTTCAACGCTTTTGACTGGCCAGGTTAGGAAATCTGTCTTATAGTGGGATACAGTTTCTGCCTTCCTTCCCGCGCCAAACCAATGTAGATTAACCATTACAAAACATTATTATTGTTCAGAACCAGAGAGGTCTTGTGCAGTTCGCTGGTAATATTCTGATGTTGGCAGAACCAGCTAAGTTTTGAAGACAGAATACACTTGCTGCATGAACATCGAAGAGTAAGCTTGCTTCAAGGACAGTGAAGAATATACTGGAAAATGTAAATGTCGTGTGACTAGGGCCTCCCGTCGGGTAGACCGTTCGCCTGCTGCAAGACTCGATTTGACGCCACTTCGGCGATCAAATCAAATGGCTCTGAGCACTATGGGACTTAATTTCTGAGGTCATCAGTCCCCTAGAACTTAGAACTACCTAAACCTAACTAACCTAACGAGATCACACACATCCGTGCCCGAGGCAGGATTCGAATCTCCGACCGTAGTTGTCGCACGGTTCCAGACTACAGCGCCTAGAACCGCTCGGCCACTTCGGCCGGCCCTTCGGCAACTTGCACGTCGATGGGGATGAAATGACAAACACAACACCCAGTCCCTGAGCGGAGAAAATCTCCGACGCAGCCGGGAATCGAACCCGGGCCCTTAGGATTGACATTCTGTTGCGCTGACCACTCAGCTACCGGACGCGGAAAATATAGTGGTGGGAGAGACATGTCTCTCATTGGAGAAGAATACATGGCCGAGATGGACTCAGAATTTTCAGCTGCGACTGCAGCCATCATCCACATTCCAACTGTTTAAGTAATTATCTGTGTTTGAAGTTAAACTTTCACAGATAAATAATAAATCAAGCGCAAACCTTCTTTTATCTTCATGGGTGCAAAAGACATATTCATAATTTAAATTTTCTTGTGCAAATTTACATTGTTTGCGTTTTACATTAATTGAGCTCAGAGATGCCACATAAATGTGTTAAAAGAGTGAATAACTTTTGCTATGTGTGTGGTGAAGTGACTTTTGGTTTTCAGAAATGTGAACTGGCTCCATTAATAAAGACAGCATATTACCATTACTTCAACTGCAAAACAGATGACATTAAACCTTGGGCATCAAATATTTGCTATAATTCATGTCCAGTAAATCTCTGTTCGTTAAGCAAGACAGTAAATTCAGTGGAATTTGTAGTTCCCATGACATGGCGAGAAACTTCAAATCATGTCAGTAATTGTTATTTTTGTATGGTGCCTCCTCTTAAACATGGAATGAGGAGAAAGAAAAGGTGGACCATCATGGATATCTTTGACATCACCTACACGACCAGTTCCACATGGAGAAGGTTTGCTTGATCCCATCCATACCTCCAGAATATTTCTTGGAAAATCAAAAAGAGGCAAATTTCAATGTAGCTGTTAATGAACTTCTACGGACATATCAAGATCTAGGTTGTAATATGGCGCTCAAGATCAGCTTTTTGGACCCCCACCTCAACTTCTTTCCAAGCAATAGTGGCACTATGAGTGATGAGCAAAAAGAGCTCTTCCATAAAGACGTTTCAGCGATGGTAAAAAGATACCAGGACAAGTGTAACTCATATGTGCTTGCAGACTTTTGTTGGAATGTCATGAGAGAAGCTCCAGAAGTAGATTACAAACGAAAGTAAAAAAGAACAGAAATGCTCAAGTGAACAAATAGGTAAGAGACCAAAGAGAGAATTTCTATATATTCCTGCATTTGTATAAATATCTTTGAACCAAGAGCTAACAAAAAATTTCTGCTGTCATATTCTTGTTCTTCGACCTCTATTTGATTGGAACTGACTATACTTGTAAAGGATAGAGACAACGTAAATTTTTTGTAAAAGTAATGTATTTGTATTAAATATAGGCAAAATTTTCCTGTCTGAAATATTTCTTTTATCATCTCGTATTTACCTAGCAAACAACCTTTTTTTATTGAAATGCTAATTTTGGATTGATATGAATCTCGACCTAAAGTTCTTTTTTTAGTACGCTATAGTTGTTCATAGCGATGTTAATAAATCACGTTGAATACCTTAATGATTGCAGTTCTATTCGAATTGTAACACAGACTTTCCAGAGACGTTCAGAGCTTGTGTCGAAGTCGCTATATCCGTCCAGGCCAGTCCCTTTACAAAGAGAGATAGAACTAAAATAAAATGAAAACTGCAACTCCAATCACCATTATAAATTAAATGACAGTAGACACAGGGCTGCTGACCCTTTCATTAAAAATACGATGGCTTTAATTCGCTTAATTATGCCTTACGAGTAATTTTCTCAAGCCTTTCGTAACCACGTTCTCCTTAATATAAAAACTGCACTGATTCACTTAACGTATTGGATGGGTCCCAGGTAATAACCATTCTAGCCGTTGCATCGGAAATGCACGAAAAAGATTTAAATGAAAGATGTGATATCTACTTGTGTATCAGCCTGAACTTTTTTTTCGACTTATAGGTGCATATTTAAAGTCGTATCCTTCAGAGTTAGCAGGCCTATCCTTTCTTTTATGTCGCGGATGCACGCTTTATACCTTTAGGCTTCAGTGCTTACGAACTTTCAGAAAATTAATTACTCGTTATTTTATTATAGCCCCGTATTTCTGTAGGCGAACACTATTGACCCCGTTGCTTAATAAATCGAACTCCCGACTAAAATACAGAATCACACCTTACAAATGAGTTAATATGTTAAATATTTGACGTTGCTTAATGAATCGAACTCCCAACTAAGAAACAGAATCACACCTTACAAATGAGTTAACATGTTAAATATTTGACGTTAAGGCTGTAAGCGAGGAAAAGTTTGGAATAACAAATTATTTTTAAAGTTTGTTGGCAGTCGCGAAGAGAGAAAACACTGAATTTCTGTAGTCTGGCTAATTTGCTCTCCGATTTAAGACAAAACTAGTTTCTCACGCATATAAATGTTTACGGCGTCACATTCCGTTAACCAGGAGTCGTTCGGGGTACAGTGATATAATTTTGCAGCTACATTCAGTAGTATTGTGGATATAGTATATAAATTGAGTGATAAATTACAACGTAATGCCTGATGCAGAAGCATTGCTGTACGAACACCGAAAATGTAGTAAGCGATACACTTTTATTTCTTTCATCATTTTGTTAGAAGTGTCAACGAGAAATTTTTTTTATGAAAGTTTGAAGTTATGTGTAAAGTTTGTTGTAAGTCACTAAGGGCTCTGATTCTCAAATACTGGCTGAATACAGTTTGAGTAATTTCCGCGGCGTGAGTAATGCTGCCTCAATATATAAACGGTTTCTAAGAGCATTATTTGTCTTACTGTGTTCAACCTATAAAATAATTTTTAGTGGGTAGATTATAAAAGCATTCAAAATTTTTAAATTTTGTCATTAACTCTATACAATATTGATGGTAAAATTTTTGTTGCTCGTGGAAGCCGTTTGATAGGCAACCAGCGATTGGGATGGAGCCGTGAACCGCGTTATCCGTTTAGTCTCATAGACTGTTTATCAATAGTTTTGTCATTCAGTACGAAAAGATATTTTAGATGCGAACTCTATGTGCTTCACACAGTGTTTGAACTAAAACTAAGCGTATTTCTGAAACGACCAACACACGAGCTTTCGTACAATGCGCCACAGCCAAGTAGAGATCGTCTCTGTAAGCCTAGTGTTATTCGCTGCCACCTAGTGGTCAATCGGGATAAGTTTAGTCTTATATGAAGGGACGACAGATGGCAGCAAAAGGGCAACTTCATAAAGTAGCGTTTCATCCACGTTTACAACTCGTTCCGTTACCTAGGAAACGAGTGTTCATATCGATAAATACCGCTACTTGTCACATGTTCCGAAGTTTATGTTACGAGTATGGCTGCTGTTCTGCCAGATTCTGATAGCGAAGACGAATTACCACCGGGATGGGAAGAAAGAACCACGGTTGACGGCAGTGTTTACTATGTGAAGTATGTCGAACTACGATCCACTTGCAGCAAAATACTTTAAACAGTTTGATGTGTCGAAAATTTTGACAAACTAGTTTTTAATGTGTACGATTATCGCATCATTCGTAACTTTGGCACGGAAAGCATGTATCAACTGCATCTTCTGATACGATTCGTAAGCTGTTACTTTCTTTCCCAAATAACACTTTAAAATAATCTGTGAAGCCCCATAGGAATATGTTTTATACACGTCGTAGAAGATCAACTCCGATGATAAGTAGCAGAAAGAATGAAAAGAGATGTTTTAGCGAAGTAAAAGTATTAGTTCCATTATGAGTACCTAGCAAAGTAATATCTATTTGTTAATAATAAATTTGTGTAGATCCTATACGTACTATGACATTGGCCTTCTGATGACATTGAGAGTTATCTATCATTGCAGTATTAAAGGAAAGAGAAGCATTAATCCGTTCTCTTCAAATTCATGTATTCGGATATTATCATGCTTATCTTTCCCTAAAATTAATTCAGATAAATGTTGTGAGCTGTTTAGGTCCACCTGGGTAAGTGCGCTGTCTCGTAGCAGCAGCTGTAGCTGCTATTCATGCAGTTTCTTCATACAATGATGACTTATTTGTTAAGCGTCAGTTCAGTTTGGCTCTTGTCCCACAATCACAGGGAAAGCTGATGGTGTAACAATTAATGTGCATGATAATTAATCTGCATGATAAACTGATAGATTAATCCACATAGGCCAACTAAAATTTCTAACTCGTGAAAAACGCCATTCTTTTTCTCTTTGCCAGCAGATCTGGTATTTTATGTGTGGTTATAATATTTCTGTCATCAGCAAAGACTTTTTTTTTTTTTTTTTTGTATGTGATATTGTGTAGAAAGTCATTATTGTACATGAATAATATCTGTTCTAAAGTGCTGCCCTGAGAAATTCGTAGGCTATATTGTTATATTTTGGGACTGAAAAATGTTTCTAAACCATGATATTCCCTTTGTTGGGCTTGTATCATTTTTGCATCTTGGTAGTCAGTCCTCAAATATGCCTGTCTTATTCACCAGTTTCTCAAATGTGTGGCTACATCCCTTTCATTTCTACTTTTAGATTTAGTCTGTCCTGACACTACCACAGCATTCTAAGATACTAGAAGGTAGGAAGATTGAAGCAGTTGGCAATGAAGTCAAATAGTGATGGAATAAAATTCAATTTTCTCTCAAGTTTCCTGTGTCTGGACATTCAAATGGATGACTATCTAATCTACATAATATTTTAACCAGGAGGAAGCTGTCATGATATTTTTAGTAGGAAATTGCATTGTCTTAGGAAAGATAATGTGATAGTTTCCAGTTATCCTACACGTTGCAGTACTGCAACAATTAAGTCATCTTGGGAAAGCCTGCAGAAGACAAACAGTTGCCATCTGTGACTAATAGAGGAACTGCTACATTCCTCTAGGATGAAACAGAATTTGGTAACAATAAATCAGTGGTAGGTATAATAAAGTAATCGGCCTTGGGCAATAGAGTAAAGGATTAGGGTATTTGCAGCAAACTTTCCAGAACGATCTACAAAATCAGTTTTGTGTAGGATAATATCAAGTTGACATCAAAAAGTATGCTTTTTTATGTGTTATGACATTTGTAGACTCCTGTTTTTGTAAAATTAAGAATTACAAAGTTTGCAAAGTTTACAAGGCATTTGTTGTATTTGCTACCTATAGATTGGGATATACATCAATCCCAGCATCAGATACTTCACTGTAGTGTTTCTTGGTCTCCCACATTGCTTTCCTATGTAAATCTTTTAACTTCTATTTCGAAAAGTCCAGCACACACGGTACTTTAATTTTTCACATTTATTCACAAAAAACTGAGTCAATCAAATTCTGTTATCATTAAGCCAGGATTGAGTAAAATCTTAGCAAATGCTAATCCTGTCATGGGAGTTGCAGTCACTTGTATAACCTTTTAACAATGCAATTAGTACTAAATTATGCAATAAATTGGAGAGAACCATCAAAGTTGCAATGTTAATTTTCTTTGATACTTGATGATTAGTACTGAGCCTAAGCCACACGACTATTCATTCCAGTTAAACGTATCTTTTAAATTAGTGCAGGGTTGAAGTTCATTCAACTAACTGCATGCTCCATGTTATTGCATAGGTTAGTGGATGATTTGATAATGAACTTAGGCTTGAAACAAATCATGAAGTAATAAAGGAAATTAGTATTGCAACTTTGACTGTTCTCAGCAACTTTTGCATAATTTGGTAAATCATACAGTTATTGACATCATGTCTCCTGGAATCCTGGAAACTAGTAAATGAGATTAGTGTTCATTTCTTTATTAAAGTTACTATATTATCAGTTTTATAACAATTGATTTCACTACCAGATTTGTGTTAAAATTTGCTTGACAATTTAGACTAACACAATTAGGATGCTGATTTTTTTTTTTTTATCAACCCCCCCCCCCCTCCTTTATTTTGACAAAATTACCAAGCTTTACATGTGTATTGTAATTTATTTCTTTTTTCTTTGGGCTTCCTCTCCCCAAGGAAACTTAAATATTGATTAGTGTAATTACCTCTCCAGTTAATATGTGTCTCCAAAATTCGATGTCACTATGTGAAAAATATATGAATTATGTTAACAATACAGTTTTTTATTTAACCCTATTATTATTTCGCTTTGTCAGCTATTTCATTTACAGAATAGTAAGTGTAAATAAACGAAATGTTACAGACAGTTGATTGTTGTTGAATAATACTAATGGAACTTAAAGATTACTTACGAAAAGAAGACAGTCAGTCACAACAAATTATGTACATCTCACACCCCTACAGGTTTTTAATTCAGCTATATCTTAAGCACTGCCCATTCACTTTGTTTACTACAGCAAATATTTTGCTATCCTTTGCATGTACAATTGCTTCCAATTTTTTCTGAATACATAGCAGATTGTGCATTTATATTGACATGAGACTGACATTCTTTCATCTCTTGCTACGAAACAAGTCATCTGGCTGCTGCTTTCTCATTAGCTATATAGAACCAACAGCTGGCACATCCTGTGCTGTGCCTGTCATATCTCACAGTAAGTGCTGACTACATTGCTGTGCAAACCATGTAAATATAGCACTTGCCCCAATTAAAATTTTACCATGTGCTAGCTGATAGCTATAAAATGCACATAAACAATCAGAAAACTAAGCTAATCATGTGAATTTTTCTGCATCTGAAGTTGAACAGATAAAGAAGAAAGGTGCAAGAAAGACAAAGAAGAAAATGCACAAGAGAAAAGGGCTTTGCTTCTATAGAAACATTGGTTAATAGGCAGAAAAAGATTCTTGGAAGGGTATATTTTGAGACACAGCCCTGTATTGGTGGGAAACATGGACAGTGCAGAAGACAGAAATTTAACAATTGCAAGCTGTGATAAATACTGTGTTGTTGGTGGAGCCTGTTGAAGTGAAAAAATTTTGTTAGAAGTCACCAAATATAAGGCAGATTGTAAATTATGAGACCAGCAGAAGTCATGCTAAAATGAAGAGAATTGATGGCATATGAGAAGAATGGGAAATTGTAGCAAATTAATCTTAGTATTAATGATCATAGTAACTACTACTTTGGAAACTGAATTATGCTACTCTCAAGACATTATATTTTTTCTGGTAGGATCTGATCACAATGAGGATAGATAAACATTTTGAATTGGCAGCACTGAACTGTCAAAGCTAGACATCGATAAAAAGTTAGTCATTCTGTACACGTGCCACTATACTTTTGATGTTGTGAACACACTCTTTCGTTCTTCCTTCCTTCCTTCCTTATTAGATGAAGTCCTGGAAAGAGTCTGACCTCAAAAAAATATAATAATACTTATTTATTTATTTATTTCATTTATCTACCCTAGACAATAAATACTGTATGGATATTGTCCAAATGTACAAGTATGTGTGAATTAAAGTAAAACTATTCAAAAGGAAATTAAACATACAAATATATATGTAAAGTAGTGCAAACCAAATAAGTCAGTCTCATACAATACACAGTAATACAACTTTATATACATTTATGTTTATGTTCCTCCCCACATGAACCATGGACCTTGCCTCAGCGATACAAATAGCCATACCGTAGGTGCAACCACAACAGAGGGGTATCTGTTGAGAGGCCAAACAAACGTGTGGTTCCTGAAGAGGTGCAACAGTCTGGATGATTGACTGATCTGGCCTTGTAACACTAACCAAAACGGCTGTGCTCTGCTGGTACTGCAGACGGCTGAAAGCAAGGGGAAACTACAGCCGTAATTTTTCCCGAGGGCGTGCAGCTTTATTGTATGGTTAAATGATGATGGCATACTCTTGGGTAAAATATTCCGGAGGTAAAATAGTCCCCCATTTGATTTCCGGGCGGGGACTACTCAGGAGGACGTTTTTATCAGGAGGAAGAAAACTGACGTTCTACGGATCAGAGCATGGAATGTCAGATCCCTTAATTGGGCAGGTGGGTTAGAAAATTTAAAAAGGGAAATGGATAGGTTAAAGTTAGATATAGTGGGATTTAGTGAAGTGTGGTGGCAGGAGGAACAAGACTTCTGGTCAGGTGAATACAGGGCTATAAATGTAAAATCAAATAGGGGTAATGCAGGAGTAGGTTTAATAATGAATAGGAATGCGGGTAAGCTAATACAAACAGCATAGTGAACGCATTATTGTGGCCAAGATAGATACGAAGCCCACGCCTACTACAGTAGTACTAGTTTATATGCCAACTAGCTCAGCAGATGATGAAGAGATTGATGAAATGTACGATGATATAAAATAAATTATTCACATAGTGAAGGAAGACGAAAATTTAATAGTCATGGGTGACTGGAACTCAATAGTAGGAAGAGGAAGAGAAGGAAATGTAGTAGGTGAATATGGAATGGGAGTAAGGAATGAAAGGGGAAGCCACCTGGTAGAATTTTGCACAGAGCATAACTTCATCATAGCTAACACTTGGTGCAAGAATCATAAAAGAAGGTTGTATACATGGAAGAAACCTGGAGATACTGGAAGGTCTCAGATAGATTATATAATGGTAAGACAGAGATTCAGGAACCAGATTTTAAATTGTAAGACATTTCCATGGGCAGATGTGGACTCTGACCACAATCTATTGGTTATGAACTGTAGATTAAAACTGAAGAAACTGCAAAATGGTGAGAATTTGAGGAGAAAGGACCTGGATAAACTGAAAGAACCAGAGGTTGTAGAGAGCTTCAGGGAGAGCATTAGGGAATGATTGACAGGAATGGGGGGAAGGAAATACATTAGAAGAATGCTTTGAGAGATGAAATAGTGAAGTTAGCAGAGGATCGAGTAGGTAAAAAGACGGGGCTAATAGAAATCCTTGGGTAACAGAAGAGATACTGAATTTAATTGATGAAAGGAGAAAGTATAAAAATGCAGTAAATGAAGCAGGCAAAAACAAATACAAACGTCTCAAAAATGAGATAGACAGGAAGTGCAAAATGGCTAAGCAGGGATGACTAGCAGACAGATGTAAGGATGTAGAGGCTTATCTCACAAGGGGTAAGATAGATACTGCCTACAGGAAAATCAAAGAGACCTTTGGAGAAAAGAGAACCACTTGCATGAATATCAAGAGCTCAGATGGAAGCCCAGTTCTAAGCAAAGAAGGGAAAGCAGAAAGGTGGGAGGAGTATATAGAGGGTCTATACAAGGGCGATGTTCTTGTGGACAATATTATAGAAATGGAAGAGAATGTAGATGAAGATACGATACTGCATGAAAAGTTTGACAGAGCACTGAAAGACCTAAGTCGAAACAAGGCCCCGGGAGTAGACGACATTCCATTAGAAATAATGACAGCCTTGGGAAAGCCAGGCCTAACAAAACTCTACCAACTAGTGAGCAAGCTGTATGAGACAGGCAAAATTCCCGCAGACTTCAAGAAGAATATAATAATTTCAATCCCAAAGAAAGCAGGTGTTGACAGATGTGAAAATTACCGAACTATCAGTTTAATAAGCCATGGCTGCAAAACACTAATACGAGTTCTTTACAGATGAATGGAAAAACTGGTAGAAGCCGACCTCGAGGAAGATTGGTTTGGATTCTGTAGAAATGTTGGAACATGTGAGGCAACACTAACCCTATGACTTATCTTAGAAAATAGATTAAGGAAAGGCCAACCTACTTTTCTAGCATTTGTAGACTTAGAGAAAACTTTAGACAATGTTGGCTGGAATACTCTTTTTCAAATTCTAAAGGTGGCAGGGGTAAAATACAGGGAGCGAAAGACTATTTACAATTTGTACGGAAACCAGATTGCAGTTATGAGTCGAGGGGCATGAAAGGGAAGCAGTGGTTGGGAAGGGAGTAAGACATGGTTGTAGCCTATCCCCGATGTTATTCAATCTGTATATTGAGCAAGCAGTAAAGGAAACAAAAGAAAAAATTTGAGTAGGAATTTAAATCCATGGAGAAGAAATAAAAACTTTGAGGTTCGCCGATGACATTGTAATTCTGTCAGAGACAGCAAAGAACCTGGAAGAGCAGCTGAATGGAATGGACAGTGTCTTGAAAGGAGGATAGAAGATGAACATCAACAAAAGCAAAACGAGGATAATGGAATCTAGTCGAATTAAATCGGGTGATGCTGAGGGAATTAGATTAGTAAATGAGACACTTAAAGTAGTAAATGAGGTTTGCTATTTGGGGAGCAAAATAACTGATGATGGTCGAAGTAGAGAGGATATGAAATGTAGACTGGCAATGGCAAGGAAAGCGTTTCTGAAGAACAGAGATTTGTTAACATCGAGTATAGGTTTAAGTGTCAGGAAGCTGTTTCTGAAAGTATTTGTATGGAGTGTAGCCATGTATGGAAGTGAAACGTGGACAATAAATAGTTTAGATAAAAAGAGAACAGAAGCTTTCGAAATGTGGTGCTACAGAAGAATGCTGAAGATTAGATGGGTAGACCACATAACTAATGAGGTGGTACTGAACAGAATTAGGAAGAAGAGGAGTTTGTGGCACAACTTGACTAGAAGAAGGGATCGGTTGGTAGGACATGTTATGAGGCATCAGGGAATCACCAGTTTAGTACTAGAGGGTAAAAATCGCAGAGGGAGACCGAGAGATGAATACACTAAGCAGGTTCAGAAGGATGTAGGCTGCAGTAGGTACTGGGAGATGAAGCAGCTTGCACAGGATAGAGTAGCATGGAGAGCTGCATCAAACCTGTCTCTGGACTGAAAACCACAACAAACAAGATGTTTATATTATAAATTCATAGTCTGTTTTTCACACACCTCTTCTTTCGTCCTCCCAAAACAGTAAGTCCTTATATACAGTACAATGACTCGTAAAGATTTTACATTGGAACCATCTGCTCATTAGATACACAATAACGAAAAGTTTTATGTGATAAATATAGGTGTTGAGGATGAAATTAGAAATAACTTCCTAAACATGTTGAATCCTTCTGGCATAGCACAAATGGTAAACACAAATTCTACAGTATCACTAAATTTCAGCAGACACCATGCTCTTACAAATATCAACAGAGCAAATTGTAAACTATTTACCAAAGATTTTGGCCCCCCTGATCATTACTGTCAGATACAAATCTAAAGACAGCCTTGGTAAAACTCTCTTAACCTGAGGCCTACAAAAGGACCTCTGAACATACAATGAACACTTTTTGTAGGGAATTGGCAAATCAAACTTGGGATAAAGTGTATATGGAAAGCAATGTAGATCCCATGTTCTCTTTTCTAAAAGAAGCCATTTCAATAGCAACAGGTAAGGAAAATATAAGGGGCAATCAAATTTTTGTTCAAATGCCATACAGTCCAGAATTGATATGCCAATCAGGCAAAATCAACATGAGCATTGAGGTAATCATCGAACGGAAGAACTCATTTTAAGGTAACTGTTTCTAAAACAACATGTCCTGCTGCATGGAGAAGTCTGCAGCTACTTGCTGTACATCCTCATCCAACACGAATCATCGACCTTTCGAGTCCTTCTTCAATTGGTGAAGACCAGATAATCACACAGGGAGAGATCAGGACTATAGGGCAGGTGCTAGTGTGCCTTCCACTTGCACTGGCGTAACTTACGTGTTATGGCATTTGTGATATGGGGACATGCATTACCACAAAGTAGCAGCACCTCTTGGTGCACCAATCCGCAACAGTGATTTTCAACCAGTGTGCTGCCCCATATACATTCTTCATTCTGTGACATGTGTATCAGTATTGGTCCTGATCGGATGCATTTGGTGATAATGTCACTGTAGTTCATGTTTCTGCATTTACCGCATGTACATCAGAAAGACACAACAAATGCCACCCTAATCCCGTGCCTGCATGTCAGTGCTTATAAACCCGCGTCAGATTTATGACAAATTGCATATCTGCTGCACAGATACAAACTGGTATACAGCAGGGTACTATGTGCTGCAATAAAATTATGTAAGATGTCATAAAACATGAAACAAGAAAAAGCAGCTTACAAATCAAAGATTGGAGTAGAGTAATACAAAATCCACAGAAACTAACACATTTTGTAAATAAATCACTGTTGTACTGGTTTTACAGGGAACTTGCAACAAAATATTCCAAAAACACATCTAGCACCCATAATGACCTGCACAGCAACCACAATATTGATGCTTCCCACATCGGAGCTTTAAGTCAGGAAGACTACAAAAAGGGGGGAAAAAAGAAAGTCAGCAGGCATAGACAAGGTTCCAGTCACTGTCCTAAACATGTGCATATACAGTGTTAACGAACATCACATGAGTCCTTTAGTTCAGTGTTGTTTTTTGTTTTTTTTCCAGGTACCTAAAGCGCATGAATTAGTCCTTACTAAACCAAGATAATCTAGAGAGTATAGAAAGCTATAGACTAGTTTCACTACTCTCGGTGCTCTGAAAGATAATTGAATCAGTCATGAAAGATGAGCTAATGAGATACCTGAATAAATACAACCTTTGTAATGAAGCATAGTTTGGTTTCTGAGTTAAGAGAAGTGCAATACCTGCCATTAGAGCTTTCAAATGTGGGACTTGAAGCTCTTAACAAAGCTGACTGTGTCACAGACATATTCTTAGACTTGACACTACTGACAATAAAATACTGCTCAACACACCAAAAGCACTAGGTGCAAGAAGAATAACAAATTATCTGGATGATGATAATATGCAAAAAGTTGAAATAGTTCACACTTCTCTTTGTGATATTTTTTTAGTAAACAATTGGCAGGCAAGAAACATACAAACATAAGACGTCCTTCCTGGATCAAATTCCGTTCTTATTATAATAGACATGGGGAGAATTCTAGTATCTGTTGACAGATTATCACAGTCACTGATAAAATGCCAGAGCTCATAATAGAGAAGGCAAATTAAACCCTAGAGAATGTTTACAAATTGGGCTGTATGTAATAGGCTAACATTCAACATAAAGAAAACAGATGGCATGGACTTCAGCATAAAGGAGGAAAACAACTTGACACACGAAGCATAGATGCAAACATATAGATTGTGTAACAAACATAAAAACAAAATTTTAACCCCCCAGGGGGCTCACCACTCTTTGGTGAGTCCAGGCTTGGCTGCCACGACACCCCAGCCATTGCTGCGCCTTGTCCCTTGTGTGCTGCATGTCTATTCTCCTGTTATTCTTTTTCCGCTCATTTGGGGAACATGTCTGGGGTATTTTTGGAAATGTGTTTTTGATTTTCAGTAGCCTAACATCAAAATAGTCTCTCCAATGTTTTTTTCCTTTCTTTTTTTGCTCATTTTCCATCTCGTATCCTTCCTCTGCCATTGTGTTTGAGGTTCCTCTTTGTTTCTTCTACCTGCTTGTGTGCTCCTGAGGGCAAACTTACACATCTAATGCGTAAAAGGTGACCGGGTAATGCATAATTCCCAGGTCCAGGTAGACAGGTAGCGTTTGCGTGTACGCCCTGGTACAGGCCAAGCCCATGGAGGGGTGACAGCCTGAGCTGTTACCTTTCCAAATTGCCAATTGATTCCTCTGTCACGAGTTCAGAGCCCCCTCTGAGGGGCCCCCCAGTTGGAAGGAGTCTGCCATCGGAGACGCTAACAATCATGGGGAATTTTCTCAATATGAGCCAACCACCAACTCAGTCTACGTCTACTAACGCAAGCGGAATGAGGCTAAAGATTCCAAGACTCTCCCACCTTAACCTTGGCTCCTTCTGGTATCGCGAATTGAAGGTCAGTCTTTGCTACGGTTAATCCATTTATTATTCAGAAAAGTGTTGACACAGTTGCCGGCCATGTGAAATACTGCTGTCATTTATGCAGTAGCACTTTACTTTTGGAAACTAATTGTGATTATCAAGCACAACAACTGGGTGCAGTTTCACTCCTCCACAGCTATCCTGTTTGTGTCAAGTCCCATCAAACACTGAATTCTTCATGTGGTGTTATTTACACTAGGCTGCTTGATGGTCTGACTGAGGAAGAAATCCAGATTCAAGCCTTTGAACAGGCCATCACTGCAGTTCTTTGGCTAATAAAAAAGGTTGATGCATCCTTCATGCCTGTATGCATTCTTTTTCTGACATTTGACAGAGTAGTGCTTCCATCAAAGATCAAAGCAAGCTGTGGAGTCATCACGATCCAACTGTACATTGCAAACCCGATTCTCTGGTACCAGTGTCAACATTACAACCACATTCAAATGTCCTGTTGAAACCTGGCCAAATGTGCTACTTGTGGTAGGGATGCCCATGAGGGCGATTGACCACTTCCTCCTTCCCGCTCCACCAGTTACAATGACGACCATGCAGCCTCATTCTGAAAATTTCCCATGAATGGAAAAGTGCCTTATCCTGTTACTCACAAGTTGTTGATTACTCAGAAGCCATGCATTTTAGCGTACTTACAGTACTGTTCTTGTTACACCTAGCTCCACGAAGGACACGGTCACACAGACTTGCGACCTCAAATTCAGCACCATGGTTGTAAAATCACCCAATGTCACTGTAGCATCCCCATCTTCTCCTCTGACTGTGTACCAACTCACCAAATTTTCCCTTCTGGCAACGAAATCACCTGCTACACATCAGGCAGGTCAGAAAGGACAGAAGGAATACTCCCATGAAGACTTTTTATGTCCCTACAGCCAACAGACACCTGAGTGTTCAGCTGCAAACTGCAAAGACTCCAAAAAATGAAACAGTCTTCTCCTTCACCAACTCGGAGATCGTCTTTGACAGTGTCCTCCTGTTATACCCTCACCTGGCCTATGTCCGTTTGGGCAGTGCACACCACCAACTGTTTCTATGCCCTGAAATCTGCTGCCCAACCCTGTGAGAGCGCTGACACCTCTGTAGATCTCATTGAGAAGGATCATTTAGCCTCTGCACCCTGTAGCACTGAGTCTTTGAAGTCTGGCACTCGGCAGCTGCTGAGGTGACAACTCTTCATTTTTTTACCCTCCTCCCCTCTCCCCATCATGATTCTCCTCCAATGGAGTGTTCACAATGTTAGATCCAACAAGGAGGAATTACTACTGGTCTTGGAATCACAGCGTCCACTTGTTTTATGCCTCCAGGGAATAAAATTGCTCATCTGGGATGATGATCATAGTCAAACCATCTCACTGACCATCTGCCTGCAAGCTGTCGCAGTCCACATTTTCCTTCCTCACTTCACCTTTTCTCTTTGTACCATCTACATCTCTCTGTCATCTGGTGTCATGAGGCTGGACTTCCTCCAGCTTATTGGGCAACTCCCTCACCCTTTTCTGCTGCTCGGTGACTTTAGGGCACACCATCCCTTTTGGGGCTCTCCCAGGACCTGTCAGGGAGGTGCCCTCTTGGCTGACTTTCTCAGTCAACTCTACCTCGTATGCCTTAACACTTGAGCATGCACATTCCTTTCAGACTCCACCCACACCTATTTCCATTTGGACCTCTCGTTCTGCACTGCCCAGCTTGTCCATCATCTCGAGTGGTCCGTTCTCTCTAACACATACTCAAGCAATCATTTCCTGTGTGCTATCTGTTTGCTGACTCCTACCCCAACTATGAGTAGACCCAGTCGGCAGCTTTCTAAGACCAACCGGAGGCTTTACTCCTCGCTGGAACCTTTGACGAACATTTCCCCTAGTTGTGATCCCCAAGTAAAATACTTTACAAAAATTGTTCTTTTCACTGTAGAACCTTCCATTCCTTGCACTTCACCTTTACCGTGCCGTGTCCTGGTCCGTTGGTAGACTGAGGCGTGCTGCAATGCAATCAAATGTGGAGATGTGCTCTCCATGTTTTTAACCATCGTCCTATAATGACAAACTGCATTTGTTATAAACAGTTGCAAGCCCAAAGTCGTTGCATTCCTCAAGGTAGTGAGAAAGCTTGCTGGATTTCATTAACTATTTCTTTTAACAGTTCCACTCCCTCTTCAGTCATGTGGAATAACCCCCAACAGCTCTCTGGGGCCAAGGTCCATTTCCCAGTATCCGGCTTGACCATAGCAGATGGTGTCATAGTGGACCCTATTGCTATCTCCAACACCTTGGGCCACTATTTTGTGGAGGTTTCAAGCTCCACCCACTATCATCCTGCCTTCCTCCATTGGAAATGAGTTGAGGAAGCTTCGCTGATAACCCTCACCTCTCAGAATTGCGAATGTTACAACACTGTATTTACTGTGCGGCAGTTAGATCATGCTCTCAAGCACTTCCTCCTTCATACGTACAATCATATCTAGGCAGATGGCACATTTCCCAGATGCTCGCATGAAGCCACTGTCATACCCATACCTATACCTGGTAAGGACAAACACCTTCCTTCTAGCTACTACCCCCTTTCTCTCACCAGCTGTGTTTGCAAGGTGATGGATCATATCATTCATGCCTGGCTGGTATGGTGACTTGAGTCTCGTAATCTACTAATCACTGCACAGTGTGGATTTTGAGTGTGCCATTCCGCTGTTGGCAATCTCATCATTTTGTTAACCCATCTCATGAACAGTTTTCTGTGGAAATACCAGACTGTGGCAATGTTTTTTGATTTGGAGAAAGCCTAAGACCTCTGTCGAAGGACTGGCATCCTCCGTATTCTACAGGTGGGGCTTCCGAAGCCACCTACCCCATTTCCTTCAGGAATTGTTAAAAGACTGAGTTTTCAAGGTACGTATGAGTTCTGCCTTGTCGAACACCTTCACCCAGGAAAAGTGTGTGCCCCTCAGGATTACGTTCTGAGCACCGTCCTCTTTGCTATCGCCGCTAACCCTGTTATGGTCCGTCTCCTGCTAGGCATCTCCAGTTCCCTTTTCATTGATGATTTTGTGATCTCTTGCAGTTCTCCATGGCTGTCTCCATGGGCAGTGTCTTCTGTGGCGTCTCAATCGTCTTTGCTTGTTGAGCGTTGGCAATGGCTTTTCCTTTTCCCCTTACAAAACCATTTATATGAATTTGTGGCGGCACAATGGGTTTCTCTCACCGTCTTTACTTCTTGGGCCTGTTGCTCTTCCATTCACTGAAACTACAAAATTCCTGGGGCTCATGCGTGATAGGAAACTTTCTTGGTCCTCCCATGTGTGTTACTCGACCGCCTGCTGTACACTGTCCCTCAGTGTCCTCAGCAGTATTTTCTGGGGAGTGGATCGGACCGCCCTCTTCCTTTTGTACTGATGCCTTGTCCTTTCAAAAATAGACTATGGGGGTTTCATTTATGCGCCTGCACATCCATCGATCCTACGCCATCTAAATATAGTCCACCATTGTGGCATCCGTTTGGCTACTGGCACCTTTTTTCACTAGCCCAGTTGAGAGTCTGTATGCAGAAGCTGCTGAACTACCACTGTCATGCTGATGTGATGTTCTCCTCAGCAGACATGCATGCCCTTTTTCTGCCATGCCTGGCCACCCATCCTACACCTCCTCCTTCGATGACTCCTTTGACTGCCAGTATGGGGCAGGTCCCTATCTCTGTTACTTCCTGGAGTTCACTTCCAACTACTGCTCCAGCAGCTCAAATTCACACCACCTGCCACTTTCTTGATAGATGTGAACCCTTCACCACCTTGGCTTTGTGCAGCGGCCCATGTTCGTCTTGGACTTCATTCACTCCCTAAGGACACTGCTCCGAATTCTCACAAGTTTCTTGTCCGCCACATGGAACTTAGCGGTAGTACCTTTGTGTACACTGATGGCTCTCAAACTGACCGTGGTGTTGGATGTACCTTCGTCATGGGCCCCGACTATTTTCGGTATCAGCTTCCTTAACACAGCTCTGTATTTACAGTAGAACTCTTTGCCCTGTATCAGGCCACGCAATACATCCAGCGACTCCCTTAGTGCCATTCAGAGCTTCTATGTGCTGCACTCAGTCCCTCCCTTAGTGCAACAGGTCCAACAGAGCTTCCACTTGTTCCCTCCTGATGGAGCCACTGTGATGTTTATGTGGGTCCCTGGTCATGTCTGTCTGACGGGAAACAAAGCTGCTGACACTGCTGCCAAGGCTGCAGCCCTCCTATCTCGGCCTACTAGTTCTTCCATTTCTTCCCACGATCTCGGTGTTGCCGACTGTCAGCAGGCGGTGTCCATTTGGCATCCCTTCATGGGAACAAGCTCCTGGGAATTAAACCTCTCCCAACTGCTTGGCTGACCTCCTTTCTGTTCTCTTGCAATGAGGAGATCATTTTAGCTAGGTTGCATATTGGGCACTATTGTTTTAGCCATCGCCATGTGTTAAGTGGTAATCCCCAACACTGTGTGCTCATTGTCATCAACCTTTGATGATTTGCTAGTTCTTGACTGAATTCCCTTTTTTAACCACTATTCTAATTTATATTTGCCATCTGAGTTACCGGTCGTTTTAGTGAATGACATACAGGTTGTTGACCATGTTTTATTTTTTATCCATCATAGCTATATGGTAAAGGACATTTAATCATTAGTTCAGGACCTCCACTGTCTCAATGGTGTATTTTATGGACCTTTATCAAAGAGGAAGTCCTTGTTTTTAGCTGTCTTTCCTTCTGTCAATTGGGCTTAACATGTAATCGCTTTTTACTCCTTTTTCATATTAATGTTCTAAGGTTCTGATACGGATGCATATCACCTTAATTTTTTTACAACCTCCCTCACCCCCTCCCGCCCCCCCCAAAAAAAAAAAAATAAAAAAAAGAAACAAACATAACATTTTTAAGAATAATTTTCACTGTCAGTTAATATGGAATGAACACACAAAGTTACTAGCAAAAATAATGTCATCAGCATGTAATGCTCTGAGAATGTCATCAGTGTGTAACATCCAATGTCTTGTGGTGACATATTATTCCTATGTCCACTCAATTCTTATTTATGTAGGTATGGGATTCTTTTTTGAGGGTCAAAGTCACAAAACATGGAAGCAATTTTCAAACTGCAGAAAAAACCATAATAATAATAATAACTGAAGTTAGCACGCAGGCTCATAGTAAAGAATTATTTAAGAATCTGAGTATTAGTATGCATCAACCAAGTGCATCTACTAATCTGTTGTGCATATGAAGGAAGACATAAATAAGTAAGTGATTCCACTGATAGTTCTGTACCTAATCACAGAACAGGATCCAGTTTGGACCCACATTTACCAAGGAAAAATGAACAAAAAACTTGAAATAATGTTTTCTATCATGGAATAAAATTGTATGATAAATTTCCCTAGAAGATTTGTTATATACGTCTGTTTAAAAAGGACCAAGAGTAGGGATTAATAATAGAAGAAGACAGTTATGACACCCTGTCATCTTACAATACTTGATCACAATGTATTTTTTTTTTTTTTTTTTGCAAGACAATCATGTCCTATACTAAAGCCTTATCATTCTCCTGAGCTCAACATCTCATTCATGGATTAGGAGGAGAATGAGGATGGGGAACGGAGGGAGGTGGGTGGGAGTCGCTACTCAGTTTCCAGATAGAGTGAAGCAAGGACTTGGGGTGTGGTAACATGTTTATAGTCCTGGGGACAGTTTTGTGGACAGACTGAAAGGAGTGTGAAGGGCTTAGCTACATGTTTGTGGTCATGAAGTTACTAGCGCATGTTCATAGCATGTGAGCAGTGATAGTGGAGAGAGACACAAAGAAAAACTATTTTTTATGTTGTAAATAGAGTAAGGAAAGTTCTGGCAGAATGTAAATAATTTAGAAGTGAAGGAGACCACTCACCAAATAGCAGAAACGTTGACTTGTTGATAGGCACACATAAAAGGGACTGAAAACTTTGCTAGCTTTTGGAAGAAATCCTTTGATGAGCTACACATTGTGGCCAAAAACAAATTTGACCACCTAGTAGCACAATATGCAGTTGAGCACATGTTCAACTTCAGTGGCTGCATCAAAAGCTGTGTTTTGTGTTGTGGCCTAGAGAGCCATGCCACTTAACATGCCCCAGATAGCAATAATAAATGAACTTTATTTACACTCATAAATTGAACACAACTAAACAGTCATTTGGACTCCAATCAACACTGCTTATTTCCTATCCACTGATAGCCACTGATGTACCTCTGAAGGCATCATGACAAGGGTGATGGCAGTGCAACCATATCAGTGGAAAGTGGTAGAGCTTGAGGACAGTCCAGAAGATAGGTCCCAGAGAAAGCAGAAGCTCATAGCTGGTCAGAGGTAGCGTGGCTACTGCAGAAAGATGGGCTCCATCGGCTGGGCCGAGGACATGTCTGTCGTAATCCGGGAGTGTGACTGAGTTGTGCACTAGCAAGCTATGGGTGCAACTGATGTCGGGCCCAAAATGGAAATCTTGGAGAATGTACCTTGGAATGGAGGCATCAGTGGCCAGTATGCTGAACTCAAATGACAGGTGGAGTGAAGATTTGGGCACAGCTTGTAGCAAAGACCTGAGCAGCTGGTGTGCAGAACTCAGGCGAGATGTGGAGGACTCAGGCTAGACATGGAGTGAAGGCTTTGGATGCGACTCAGAGCAAAGGCTGTTCTGGGCAAAGGGAGCTCCGATTCACGGACAGGCAAAATATGATCAGCACTTTCCCAGAGCAACTTGCAGTGTGAACTGGCCCTGGTCAGCTAAGTGGCATCCGTTACAACTGCCCGGTGGAAAAATCCCACTGTCGTGATTGGGAGGCACGTGATCTGTGGTAGAAGAATTGATGCCCCCGATGACAGCACTAATTGTAGGGCTTCTAGCAGTGTGTTACCATGGTGGGTGCGGGAGGTGCAGTTGACAACAGAAGTGGTGTACTTATGTTATGGTTGTACTGTTTATCCCGCATCTCCATAGCTGGTATTGCTAGCAGCCTGGAGGGGCAGCAGCCTGTAGTACAGACCTGTTTTGCGTAATGGTGGATCCCAGGGGATATAATACCCCTTTTGCCTTAAAAAGAGGTGGAAAAGCCATCTCGAAGGTGAAGGGGCTGCCAGTGGGAGAAGATGCCATGTGATCAGTGGGGCAGAAGCACCATCAGCGTGCTTTGGTGACCAATGAGGGGTCAATGCTTAATCAATGGTGGCAACCCAAGACATGCCAGTGCTGGCTAGACATCCAGTATGGCATTGATGTGGACAACTCGAAAGGCTGTCATGTTTGGGGATCTGGAATTAAACAGACAGGCAGGGTGCTCATTGTTTAGGAAGGGAAACTGGCTGTCTGGATGCTGTGATGGATACACAACCAAGTGTGGCCCAGGGTTTTACATCGCAGCTTCCAAGAATACCCCACCAAATGCCACCGGAAAAGGATAGTACATGGGTACGATGACTCGACCAAGAGTGATATGGCAGAGGTGACAACATAGGAAAGGGAGAAGGAAGTGACGCAGGAAAAGTGACATTAATGTCGAGAAGGCTGGCGGTGGCAGTGGTGGCCAACAACTCGTAACCTGCCAGTGGTGTCTCGGAGCAATGGACAAAAAGGCGTTTCCACATGCACCCAACTTGACACTGTTGCAGTGACAGGGATGGCTACAAAGAAGCCTGGAGCAGCAACGCTGCCTGCAGCTGGAAACATGGTGGTAGTGACAGTGGCTAGAGACTCATTTGAACCTGCAAACAGCATCAGGCACACCAGAGGACAAGCATCGCTTCAGGCCCCTACACGACACCAGTGCAGCAACAAGGATGGCTGCGGAGGGGTGGTTGCATCACGCGACAGGCGGGTGGGGCGCTGGCAGAAGCTGATAGGCTCAACTGAAAGTGACGGACTGGTGGTGCTCGCTAGCTGTTGATGCACCAGTGGGATGTCAGCTGGTTGATGATGGGCTTGGCTTGAAGTGGCAGCAGTGGCATCCTGTGATAGCAGCAACTGCACTGATATCGTCAAAGGTGGCGAGGAGGGGTGGTTGCATCACGCGACAGGTGGGTGGGGCGCTGGCAGAAGCTGATAGGCTCAACTGAAAGTGACGGACTGGTGGTGCTCGCTAGCTGTTGATGCACCAGTGGGATGTCAGCTGGTTGATGATGGGCTTGGCTTGAAGTGGCAGCAGTGGCATCCTGTGATAGCAGCAACTGCACTGATATCGTCAAAGGTGGTGAGGCCATACTGAAATGGGACCTGATATTATGCTGAGAGAGAGAGATAGAGAGAGAGAGATAGAGAATATTTTTGCAGCTGCCATAATCCTCCTGACCTTAGTCTCCATAAACCCACTGGCCCCACACCCGCTATCCTACACTTTCCCCTTCTCTGTACTGTCTCCTCATCCCAATCCACACCTCCAAATCATGTTCATTGTATGATGCACCACACCAGTTCTGATACTGTGTATCAAATGTCTAGCTCATGCACCTGTCGCCCCTCTCTCCCACATTCCTTGCCAGCACATCTGCTGCCTCTCTCAGAGCTGCTAGCTACCCACCCCAAACCCCTCTTCCTGCTTCCCACCTTTTTCTCGTTCTACCCATTGCTCTTGACACAATCCCAACACCATTCCACCTGCCTAAATACCTTCCTGGCTCTGTGTGTGTGTGTGTGTGTGTGTGTGTGTGTGTGTGTGTGTGTGTGTGTGTTTTTTTGAATTATCTTGTTCAAATTGTGTATAAACAAAAGAACGCTGTATAACAGACCAACTAGAGGCAGTGGGGTCATTAAGACTCTGACCTCATGTTTGAGAGAATGGCATTTACTCTGTGTGGTCATTCTGATGTAGGTTTTCTGTGGTTTTTTAAATCAGTTCAGCCAAATGCCAAGATCGTTCATTCAGAAGCACTATGGTCGTCTACCTGTCATGTCCTCATCCAGATATATTCTGTCTGTGTGCATTTCAGCTAGTTATTTTCATTGTTTTATGATGACAAATTCTATATCATTATCAGATGATACATGGATGAATAAATAAATATTTCCATCTCTTACTGTGTATATTCTCATCCTTGCCAAAAGCTAAATATTGTGCTAATAAAAAGAAAATGAAAGTGCTCTTTTTGTAATTTAATCAGCTGTAACTGGGAAGATATTAGTAAATTGTCACCATTGAATAGAATTCTCAAAACTGAAAAAAATTTGGAGTCTTAGTCCCATTGCTGGATGATCAAAACAGCTTTATGGAATGAAGTAATCAATGTTTGAAGATGCAAAATGAAAATATGTGTGATATGAGGCCAATTCACAGTAGAAACATTATAACTTTTAAGTATTGTTGAATAAGTGTTTTGAAGTGTTCTTCACTTTTTCTAAATACGGTTGAGCTCCTAATTATTTGACCCCTTCATATACACCAAAGTATTTCCTCTGCACCAGTGTGTGCAATGTATTGAAATCTCCTGGCAGATTAAAATTGCGTGTCAGACTGGTACTTGAACCCAGAACTGTGCCTTTCATGACTTACTGACTGAACTATCCAGGAACGAGTTGTGACCTGCTTTTACAGCTTGTCCTGCAAGTACCTCTCTTTTACTTTCTAGGATTCTTAGATGCTCTGCTGCATACTTTGCTGGATTAATATTATCGGTAATAAAAGAATTACCCCCGGGTAGTGATTGTTTTTTGAATGAACCTTTTACTCAGTAGCAAAGTACATGGCGTTTTTAAACTTTCTGCAAATTAAAACTGTGCTGAGACATCATTCAAAAGATTAATTCTGGAAACAATCTCTAGGCTGTGCTAAGCCATTTTTTTGTGTTATCCTTTTTTCCGGGGTACTTGTCCAGTAAGATATGCATGGCAGCTTCTGTGAAGTCTGAAACTAATAGAGCAGTATTGTCTCTGTAGCTGTTAAAACCAGCATGCTACCCAAATGTTTGGTGTTTCACTCTTCTCTCACAGAAGAACACTGATGACAGTTGGTGTCTTTGATGTGTATATAAGATATTCCACCCATATTCTCTCCACAATAAATAATTAAATTAATTAGTTAAATAAAATATTGAAAAATGGAAATTCAGTTCTTGTTCTCTCAATATGCAAGATCTTTGACCCCTCTCTCTGACATTGGAAAGGTAAAGGTCTGTCTTATGTCCTTTACCTTGCAAAATCCTGTTACTTCCTTTGTGTGTTTTTGAACTTTTCAAATTGAAGAACAACTTTGGTGGCATCAAATTGGTGTAACAGATCATAAAGTGTTACAAAGAAGTGTTCAGTTTTGAGAGCTCAGTTTAATGAATGTAAGGTTTTTGTAACTTCTCATTTGAAATTCTGTGGCTGACTTCAGTTTTCTGGTAGAATCCACCAACAGCTTTACCCTTGAGGTATGGCTGAAATGTAATTTCCAGGAATAATCTCAGAGACATCATTTCAGAGAAAGAATGCAAATACAGCATGCCTGACACACGCAGAATATGGTATTAACTCATTTTATTAGCAATCTACTTTCCTGATAATGCTTAACACAAATGGGTGGAACATGTCTGGTTGAAAACAAAATAAATCTTCTGTCTTCATTCTTACATACATGATAAATATTGTCCACTTAATATATTGTTGCTTTTTTGTGTTTGGATTGTTTTTGTAATATAATTTTTTCATGCAGCCATGCAACAAAAGGAACGCAATGGACACACCCAAGGACAGGAAAGAAGAAAGTTGTGTCAGGAGGTTAGTGTGTCTGTTTGCATCATGTTGTGGAAAAATATGTTACAGTAGTCTTATACTGTGTTAGTCAAGAAAGAATGTCATTTTCTTTATTGCTCTCTTCACTTACACTATGCTTACTGCAGTTTTTTCAGTTCTTACTCTTCCACATTTTTGTGTAAGACATACAAGTATTCCATTATGATCTGTCATCCTCTGCTTATGTAATATTCTTAATGCGTATCCTTTTAATCGTAATAGCCTGAAACTGTTGTATTGATTTTTCTGCACATTCTTGACAGTACTTTATTGCTTGGAATCAGAAATTGGAGATATTTCTTTTTCGTAGGCACCAAGGACGGATTTCGTTCCGAGTGTTACTTCAGTTATTACTTCTTGTATTCCTTAAGTGTTTGCATGGTTTAAAGTGTTTCTCAACTCTTCAGAATTATGCTTCATACTTACCTACTTCACCACTGCCAAAAGCGAATCATTACAATGTTTCAGAAATGCACAATGTTTTCATCATGTTATATGTTGTCATGTTGTTGCAGCTTCTGAAACTCTTAACTATTTATTGCTCTTGTGAAGTAATGTGTTGTACTAAATGAACATCTTTATACAAAATAATTCATTTTGTTTCCATGGTGTGTATGACTGAAATACTGTGATAAGACTTGTTTTCCATAATCTGCAATTAACAATAAGCAAGTGAAAACATGTGACAATAAATTGATTAACAGTTCTGATTACATTCTTAGTGTCCATTGTACCCCAGTGTGATTAGTTGCCGGCCGGTGTGGCCGAGCGGTTCTAGGCGCTTCAGTCTGGAACCGCGTGACCGCTACGGTCGCAAGTTCGAATCCTGCCTCGGGCATAGATGTTTGTAATGTCCTTAGGTTAGTTAGGTTTAAGTAGTTCTAAGTTCTAGGGGACTGATGACCTCAGCTGTTGAGTCCCATAGTGCTCAGAGCCATTTGAACCATTTTTTGTGATTAGTTCACCATTTATATAAAGGATTAGGCAAGTAGATATATAGCTATCTGCGGCTGTTTATGGATGATGCAGTTCTGTATGACAATATATCATTAGGAATGTGTTACAAGATGCAAGAAGATCCCAATTTCATCGGTGCTTGGCACAAAGGTTACGGTAGTTGCCGACCCTCAACAACAAATAAGTGTAATGTATTACATGTAAACAAACATAAAGCCCCACATTTTTAGTTTATGCAATTGACATGTGGTCTCTGAAAATCAGTGACATTTGTCAGGTACTGGGTATTATCTGTCCTGAGTCTTTTGAAGGGGAATATCTACATAAATGTAGCCATGGGGAGGGGCAGATGCTGAATTAGGATTTATTGGAAGAATCCGAAGGAGATGTAATTCACATATGATGGATGTTGCAGTCAGTGAGTGTGCATTACCATTATGGTGAAAGTAGAGAAATTTAGGTATATGCAAAAGGAAAATAAATACTTTCTGCTCTCTCAGCACACACAATGTTTCAACATAATTATAAGCTGGGAAAATTATTTAGGTGCACCAAGTACCCAGTGCAGCATACCATTTCATGGCTTACAGGGTACCCCAGGAGGAATAGTCAGTATTCAGAGGTATAACAGGCTCAATCATCCAAAGCAAAAAGCTTTAGTAAACATGGGCTTTAAAATGCCTTAAGAACTTTGAGCACTTGTTCATCTTCGCTACTAAACAAGTTCTCACAACTCTTAAGGTCTGAGAGATTTGCAATAAATGAACACTAAGTAAGGAGGTCAGTGTCACAGAGTATTCTCTACAAAAGCTAATTGGGATTCCATCTGAATCTGGCAACTTATTTGTTTTGAGGTCTTTCAGTTACTTCCCTGTGCCAGGGATGCCTATTTCTATGTCCTTCATGCAGAAGTCCGTGTGACAGTCAGACAATGGTTTATTGGTATGATTCTCCTGTGTGAATGATTAAGCACAGAATTTAAAATGTTAGTTTTCCTTTTGCTGTCATCTGCCTTCAGACTGGTCAACAAGTGACTGGATGTAAGCCTTCAGTCTGCTTAGTGATTTTATGTATGACCAGAATTTTCTCAGCAAGATGTTTGCTAAGGTATGATAGTGGAAGCTGTTGTGTAATTCCCACATACATTGTCTTTTGGACACAGAAATTTCTACAGACTTTTGCCTGTCAACATTTGCACATTCTTTCTTGAACCAAGAGTGCAATGGTTTCTGAGTCTACACATCTGCAGCAAAGACCATCATGGAATCACTGGAGGCTTTGGTTGAGACCCGTCACTTGGCTCCAAACCAAAGGACCCCTATCAGCTTTAGGAATGATGCTGCAAGTTGTGAGCTCTACTTGCACCCTACATGGGAGGCCACCAGTCTGCACCCCTTCTACTAGATGCCTGTACGAACTGAGGATAGCTTTGGAGCCCAAGCAACAGATGTCATTGGTGCCAACACGAACTGCAACTTGCAGACAATTGCGCCCTGCACGCTCAATTGCTGCAGGCAGGGCCCCTCCAAATCTCTGATGAGGCCCCCGGCAGACATACTGAGTGCCAGCCCGGGACCCTATTTTCCTTAGGGGCTTCTTAATGCACCTAACATTCGAGCTTCTGATAACTAGTGAGCCCTCCACCTTGTGCCTACTCAGAGCCAGAGCCTGCTGAAGGAATGGCCACTTGTCCGCTCACTGAGTGAATGGGTGAGGCCAGACAGCCAGCCTCCACATTGACTATCCACCATAATCACCATGAATATGTTACAATCTGCAACTCATCATGTGGTGAGCATGAACCCCTTGCAATGGGTACACTGCAGGGTGCCTTGGTAGCAGAGCACGTGAGCGAAACAAGTGACACCTGAGTTGTCCCATGCAATGTGCCAGATGCTCTGCTACCGCTATACCCAGAGGCAGCAGCCTGCAGGTGGCTGACCATTGCCATAAGCGTCTCCAGCTGCATTCACATACTGCGTCCAGCTCCTCCTGCACCCGCCTACAGCATGCACACACACTATCTGTGGCGTGCGTACTGTAAGACCCTCAGTACACACACCATCAGATTATTTGACTTGTCGCTCTAACGAATTAGGCGAGTGTCAGCAATATGTCTCGTGGTCTTATCGTGTCGTGTTTATCTTCTGCCGTTAGATCAGACGATAGAAATGCCACTTGCATGCTTAGAGTAGCAGATTGATGGTGACCAACTTTAAACAGAACTTGATTAATTTTCACACACATTTATTAAAATAATAACTAGCATGAAAATTACTTAACTTGGTTCTGCATGCTATTAACAATTGACAATCTGAAGTTCCTTTGGTATTAGTATGTTAATCTTATTCTCACATATATCTCTGATACTTGACAAAAGTGTCTATACATTTATCTTCAAGGCTATGTACAGGAATATGGTAATCTTATTAGGCGCAGACTGAAACTTGACTGGTACAGACAAATGTAGAACTCGTACAGACTAATGCAGACTGGTACAGACTGGTGCAGACAAATGCAGACAGTCTGTACACTCATTATAATACCTTGCGCGTTCATGTATCACTGCGCGAGTGTGATCCAGAGGAGAAAAGGTTCTACGTTAGCAGCAATCCCATTGGCTGCGTTACATATTAATACGCGGATCGGCGGAAGCAGAATTTGGTCCGTGTCTATGGCAGTGCCACCTCATAGTGCGGAGACGGATGAGTGCTGCGCCTGCACTGTTGTGCTTAGCAGGGCACGCTCTAGTGGAAAAGTTGTGTACGCGCTGACTACGTGTAACTATGTACACAACACTATCCATCCTACTAACTTAAGATTTAAACAGTGAAACAAACAGAAAAAGCTTAAATATCTGCCTTGCGAGCCTCCTGAAGGTTCACCAATGGAGGCTGGTAGCTGACTATGTTGTGGCGAATAGTTATTGGCTATCCAGAAGGAACAAACAAATGACTACTGTGCTGCAGACTGCACGAATATACACATTACCATTATTGAAACACAATACAACACCTCTCAATTACATGAATCTATGAATGAAACTATGCAGGCACATAAAAATATAAAAGTATTTAAAAATTAAACTGTGAACACAACAGGAAAGCTAAATATTAAACTTGCTAGTGTCCTGGTGCTTCAACAGCAGAGGCTGATGGCTGACTTCTGTATCAGGTGTATCAACAAACTATGAAATTTGATCAAAGCAGTTTGCTGTGTTGTCGGAAACATGCAAAAGGTATCAAGACGTGCATCAGATTGGCAACTGTGTGCCATTTATTTGTTTAATGTTGTCTACAATAATTCTCATTTCAGTTTTATTTTATTTTATTGTATTTTATGTTTCCCTCCTGAACCATAATTTGGTCATTTGCTTCTGAAGCTCTAACCATTTGTGTGTGTGTGTGTGTGTGTGTGTGTGTGTGTGTGTCATTGTCAACCAGAGATTACTTTGCTGCTCGTTGAGAAACAATATACTTCGTAATGGATAATTGTTAAGCCAGTGCTTCAGTGGTTACAATACGAATATACTTCTGCATAAGAAGAACCTTCAGCTGCATGTTTTATTGTCAATTTTGCTGAGACCAATGAAATGTCAAATTCTTGTTGGTGAATCTTAAGCCATAAATAGCATTCTTGCAACTAATACATGCTATAAACATAAAATGGATACAGATAAACCAACAGAGAAAATATTATGCCCAACCTTATTGACAAACATTGGAGGATTCTGTGTCTTCAACTGTTCTGCTACGTGCATATTTTTCTTCACCTTGGTCAGCTGTTTGCCTGAACATGTGTCATAGTTATGTCCCCTTACCTGAATTTAATGATTCTGAATACTGCATGAGGAATGATAAAAATACATGCATGTCTAGTTTACTCTGCATGTAGACTTTTATGTTTGTATCTGTAACTCGGTGTAGCTTTTTTAATGATAGTTGATACAGCTACATCATGAACGCTTCTCCCAGTTTCTATACTAGTGTGTTATAAGACAAAGATTGTACTTCAGGAAAGCATTTCTAACAAGAACCAAAGATAATATCTATTCTTGTGTGTAGTGTCCAATCTGTTGTCATGATCACTTTGGATTTGAGTCACAAATATGAATTTCACCGAGGTACAGTCTGGCGTTATTACTAATCAGTATCTACAGCACAACTTATAATCCTTGGTGTACGGTATTTATAAATAACCTCTTAGAATCATGTAGTCTGCCATGAAATGTTCTTACAAGCAAAATTATGAGTACAGAATAAACAAATACCAGTACGTGAAGAGTCCAGTTTGTGCTCCATATTGTAATGACAGTGTGTTGTGCAAGGTGTGGCTTATGGTGATGTGTCACAGTTGGAGCTTTTGGTACTGATTAAATTCTACGACAGTGTTCTCCTTAGATGAACTGTTTCCTCTGCCATTACAACATAGATTTCCTGGTACTTACCAGTACTCCCTTTTGATAGTGGCAATAGGGTCTGAAATGTCCCAGCTAGCATCAAGGCAGATGGGGTAAGGTTGCCAAAGCCACTACGTCCCTCCACTGTGTTGGTTTAACACTCTATGACGTCTCGCTGTCAGCTGTGTCCTTGAATTTTATGATATCCTTGGCAGTGTTGTTTTCCTGGTGAGTGCAGTTTCCTGGGCTTCCAGCAGCTGGTGGCATCTCATTGTCATCATAATTTAGGCAGACAGCTCAGCTGATGGCCTTGTTTTTCAGTGATAGCAGTGGCCCCTTGTGCATTTCCCAAGGCGTCAGCATAAACATGGATATAGTACTGTGAGCGTAATTTCATTAAGATGACCAAGATTTTGGAATTTCCAGGGATAGTATGCACCCGGAGTATAAATTTTGTTTAATGTTTACGAGGACAGTGCAATTAACAGAAGCTGTTGTGATTACCAAAGGTCTGAATCGTCTAGTATACTGCCCTTTGGTGGCCATAGTACACATTAGATTACAAAGACAGAAAGAAATCACTCTATCTCCTGTCACCTGGAATACCTTTGAAATGTCCTTGTCCACACAGCCACTCAGGATGGAACCTCAGTTTGCAGTTATGACACTGATGTGGTGCTCATGAGAGGAGCAACAGTAGAAGTGTCTGTGGCTGCTGGCTAGAACTTGCCATCGGATCTGGATAAGCAGCAGGTAACTCAGAGTTTCCAACTAGTGCACTCCCTCTGGTTATCTCCAATACTCCCTTAGGAGGCAACAGCTGGGGCCAGTCAGTGCAAACAGAGTTGGTGGCCATTTGAGTAGAGCAGAAGTGATACTGACTCACATACTCTCAGTGAGTATTTCCAGTACTGTCATAGGAGGCTGTGAGAAAATGGAAGAGGCACTCAGCTGATGAAAACACTTTGTGTTGCTATGTATGTTAGATAAAGAAGCATTTATTCTGAGAATACTATTGCATATTTACTCACGAAATATAAACTCAGATGGAGTGGCCCAGTGAATAACTGCCACAATCCAAATCCAAAGGTCTGGTGTTCAATTTCCAATTGTTCCTGAGACTTTTTACCCATCACTTGTTGCTTCTTTCAGCAGTGGCAATGATTTGTTAATGTGAAAAATGCAAAGACGAACATTGTCACCAAATCCACATTACACTTTAAAATTTGGGTCCCACCCTCTTCCATAACTGGCTGGGTGAGTGATTTCTAAGGTTGAAAGAAGGCAAAGGGTATTCCACCTCCTACAGGATGATGCCTTGTAAAACACTGTGGTGTTCATACCAACTTTTAGACTGAGGAAAGCTGTATATTTTTATTTTAAAATGAAGATGAGATGTGTAGCAGTTGTTTCAAAAGCTGATAAAGAAATATGCACACAGCCCTCCCAATATGAAAATGATAGTTACTTGCGAGGCACTGCAAGTTTTATGTAAGTAAATGTTTCATTTTAATATAAATGGCGAAAGCCAGTAATTTGTTTCATCATTATGTGGACAGACGGGTTTCATTATTCACAAATAATTTTTCATGCTTTCCACATCAAACCCAACAATATCCCTGTTACTTTAAATTCAGGACTGATTCAAAACAACTTGCAGTAACATTGAAAGGCAAGGCATCAGTATTGAGTGTGCAAGTGGAATTCTACTGTCAAATGCAGAGGAAAGTGCAGATAGGTGGAAGGTGTACATTGAAGGCTCTAGGAGTGGAAGGACTTGTCTGATAATGTGACTTGAGAAAAACTGAGCTATCTCCTGAGGACATGCAGCTGAGCTGCAACCGATCCCCCCCCCTCCACCCCCCCCCACCCCTCCCCACGAACCATTCCCTCCATGGTCTACACCTGCGACTGCGGAGACGCTATCTCAGTTGGCAGATCATTTTGTTTCCTGAGAGTTGTCTTAATTAAACTCAATATTGGTTCCCAAGCCTTGTTAAGATAATAGCTGCAATCTCGTTAAGATCCTGGTGCTTTCTTTCGTACTCCATCGCGTGGTTCTAAGACAAACAGTGCTCTGCGACCAATGACTCGTTGGGTTACATCAGTCGAGGGTGCTTCTGGTGTTCTTGTCAATGATCTTTGATGGTGCACACTGTCTGTCCAATATATCTTTCAACGTTGACAAAGAATCTGGAATACAGCAGCCTTCTGCAGACCGATATCGTCTTTGACACTTCCCAAGAATGCTGGTGTTTTATAGGGTGGGCAAAAGACAGTTTTTACTCAGTGCTTCTTCAATATGTGTCCAATTTTTCCAAATAGTGCACCAGTGTGGTACAGTGTCAGTGGCTGCCTCTTCCTGCACGACTCCTTCCACTTCCATAGCTTTTACTGTTACGATGGGGCGGAGAGCGCACCTAGTCTACTGTTCTGGGTACCCGTTTTTTTTTTTCTCCATAATACTGTTCCCAGGGTACTTAGAATGGTAGATTAGGCACGCTTTTCGCCCCACCAAAACAGTACATCCTGTGGAAACAGAAGAAGTCACAGAGGAAGAGGCAGCTTCTGCTTTTATACTGCACACTGGCGCACTATCATGAAAAACTGGATGCGTGTTGAAGAAACGCCAAGTAAAAACAGCCTTTTGCGTGCCCAGATGAAAAAAAATGAATATTCAATGAGCAAAAAGCTTTTTTTTCCATGGCTCTTCATTATTTGGAGATATATTTGTTACCAAAATTCTGAGAATTATGCTGAGATTGCCATGTGTCGTTGAAGATCTTGTTTTAGATTTTACATTTGTCATTCATCAAAAAAATTGCTTGCAGATATATGTACTTCCAAGTACGGGCACCTGTTCAAGTGCTAACTTGGATAGGTTGGGATGATTATCAGGTCTGATACATTTTTATATAAAATCACCAGTCCATTCTGCAGGCAACTCTGGTATGTTGTCTTATGGGTTTCGTTACCTTTAAGTTCAGTCAACTTCGTCTATATGTGTAACATGATGTCTTCATTCTTAACCTCAAAAGGATTTTGTAACATTTTTATAAAGGGCTCTTGTTTTTTTAAAATCTGTGTATTTATTGTCAGGCTCATTCCTTATTATTTGCAACAAAGATACATACATGTTGAAATCCAGTATCTCCCAGTGACCCAACTGTCTTTTCCCTTTCTCTTGAAAAAGATAAGCATTTCAATAAATCCTTGAATATGTCCATACATTTCTACACGTATTACCTTGGAGCTTTATATTTAGGTTGGTGGGGTATGTAGTCATGTCAACTAAAAAAGCCAAATCATTCAACCATTGTTCATTCTCCAAAAACCTGGAATTTTGTCCTTTGTCTGTCTCATTAAGGTTTTTTATCACCCAACAGAGAATAAAATTGTGTGAGCATTGCTGATCTGCTGAGCCATATGATATCATGCCTTGGGCCTGCTTCTGACAGAAAAGTCTGAAATTGTCTGTGATTTAGTCCTGTTGTGTATATGAAATTGACAGATAATATACCTTTTTCATTACATTCTTCAAATCAAGATCTTTGGTACACAGCTGTTCTTTGTGAATAATGTAATAGTGTTTTACAATTGTGTATGTCATGCGATTACTCATCAAAGCCACAAATCTGTTTGTTCTCCTTGTCATCAGTGGCGCACCATCTGTTAGCCCAGAAAGATTTTCACCTTGAAGGTCAAACTTTTCCAAACAACTTCTTATTTCATCATATGTGTTGTGTCCCATTGTCTTAAGTTTCATTGAATGCAAGTCAAATAATTCCTTGATTGCAGTGTAGTTCTCTGTCACTCTTCTTACAAAGACTGTCATCTGAAACATCAGCACTTCATCAAGCGCTAAGCTGTAAAGCACACATTACTTTAATTGTGTTTTGAGTGAAATTTCAGTATCTTTTGCTATGTCATCAACTCAGAGTGCTATAGTTTGATGTGACAAGCTTGTATTTTTCACTAATAATGTCCATTCTGGACGCAATGCTGATGCAAAGATTTCCAAACATTCTTTGATGAATTCTCCATCAGATAAAGGTTGTCCTCTTTTGGCAATAACTTCTGTTGCCTTAAAGCTTAGTTTTGTTACGGTCTCTGAGTTTTCTTTTGGTATTTTAAACATGGCCTGCTGACCAGCCAACAAATATAACAATCTTCATAATCACATGTCTTCTAGAACAAAATAATGAATATTCTCATAAGTCTCATTAGTCAGTCAAAAATCAGAATAAAATGTAGGTAAACAAGCAGTTGAGAGGCAAAGTCAGTCTCTAAGAAATCTGAATTACAATAAATTGGATTCTTCTTTCCTAAACTTGTACACATCAAAGAGGGATGTATATACTGGTATGTATAGTTTGACACCAGTTCATAAGGATACAGTGCAGTATCAGTGTCAGAGGCTTTGGAGCTTGTACATGAGCATCGTTTTCTGGCAATGTTTCTGCTATCAGTTTCATACTAAATCATGGAAGCCACCATGAAATGTGTGACAAACATATGCAAAAGAGTGGCTAATAAACAATAGTTACCACACGTGTTCACCGAACAAGCAATATCACTGCCAACATGGCTGCCATATTAGGTGTCATCTTAACAGCTCACAGCAATCCCAGAAACATGCACACACAAGCCAGGCAACTCAGCTCTATGGTCCTGTGGCGCTACTTCTAACCACACATCACCAGAAAAATCATGCTTTTGTGTGACAGATTACATATATTTACGTACCTTTAATCTCCTTGGGAGCTGACTATTAAGCAGCGCACAGCCACTGCAACAGCGTAGAGTGTATCTATCTGTCTGTCTGACTGACTGACTGACTGACTGAACTGAAACAAAGAAAGCAAGTAAGGGCGGGCGAGGACGTATGCTTTCACTCATTGCCCACGTGGCCCACATAGCACACGGATGAGTCACTGGTTGTGAAATGTGCAGTAGGTAGCAAGTAAGGAAGAGGACAGTTAGTAGATTAGCAGGTAGGCAAGCACCCCCTCACCCCATATGCATGTTTATTTGTGCCCATGCACAATCAACAAAGCAAGTTAATTTTAAAAAACTGTCCTCGCTACCATGTCTGAAAAAACAACTACTTCATCATGCTATGGCAGGCCATATAAATCATATTTTGTGAGAGTAAACCATGTTTTGTGAGAGACAGTTGTGGAACTCCTAACTTATGTATATTTGTTAAGTACTAGCTGCTCTTGTATTTGTTCAAAATGTACTTTCCTGATCCAAGATCCATGAATACAAATTTCAAATTGTGTCTGCAAGTCTGGGCAGTGATATTGAATCAACTTGCTCTTTAGGATGAGCCTTTGTTTTACTTTTGCTTTCATAGACAAGAGCAGTGTGGCTAAACTTGTTACACTAGTTGCATACTGCTTGCTAGAAGGGACAGCTCTAGTGGCATTCTTGTTGTTTGCGATGTTCCTCTTGCTGCGTCATTTGTCATTGGTGTAGTTCATTAAAGTATCTCCGGTAGTTTAAGGTATGCTGAAGTTATGTTTATCATTTAATAAATATTCTGTGTTGGGTAATCAGGTGTGCTGTTTTATGTATGCTATTTAATTCACTTGATTGATTTCAAAAGTAAACAATGTCATCTTCAGATGTGCTATACGCAACACACATAACAGTATTAAATATAAACCCATTACAGTGCACAAATATACAAAGTGTCAAAAAATTTTACAAAATAATAATTCCTTAGTTAAATTTTAAGAAAACAAGCGAACTAAAAGGTCATATGAGAGGGCAATGTGGTAAGTGTATTTGTGGCCCCAACCTACACAGGAATGTATATTACACTCACCTCATTATGTAGATAACAAAGAAACCAATTAGACTAAAATTCCATTGGCTTATCATTTGTAACAGTAAAGTCTCTTATTATAAAGTATAGGAACAGAACAACTTACACCCGCAAATTTCATGAATTCTTATCACCACTTTTATAACTATGGAAACAATTGTTTAATACACAGTGTTTCCTCTCCAAAACACAAGGATGCTGCAGAGTGGTTGATGCCTTGAATAGACTGAATTGCATTTATTTATATGAACCATACATTCATTTCCACCAATAAAGAACCACACAATTGCCCTTTCTGCATGTGGAAACAAGAATTCCATTTGTCTGTGGCTGGTGATACAGTGCAAGAGAAAGACCCCATTCATTATAGTCCACTAAAATATGTTATTGTACATTCAGAAGACATTCAATACCAATTTTCTACAGTAAGATATTGTAGTGAGCTGTGTGAAGACAACTTATGAACAAGATGATGTATTATTATCGATCCTGTGTTCTTGAGACAAGGAGAGCCATCAACTGCTTCAAGTGTTGGGATTCAGGAAGTTCCATTCAACTCTTGATAACCTAAGTGTATTGAAGGTACTAATATTGTTGTAACTACAACCAGGATGGTCGCGGGGTAGCAAGGACGGAAAGCACGGCAGGACCCGCGGAGAGGTCCACGAACAACAACACAACGGAGGAGGACGGACACGACCAATGAAGGACAGAACGAATACAACAAGACGGAACAACAGAGTCACAGGGAAACAAACACATCCACTTGTACACAAACTAGGAAGTAAGCAGTCTAGTGCAAAGCGAGGTGTAAACCGACATAAGCGAGATTAGACTGACTGGCTGAGCAAGAAGCTGGCACTTAAGTACGCTATCGGAGGCGCCACTATTGGCCGCTGGGACCATGTGTTTAACTGTGACACCCTCACACTAAAAGCGGGCCAGGAGGCGCGCGCCACCACAGCTTACGGCACGATGGTGCAGAGACCTCTATGGGTCTTCGACATCCATGACGTCTGGCGCGGATTGAAATTCCGCGGCGCGCGGTATCAGAAATATCAGAAACTTTCTTAAACAAATGTTACCTCACATAATTTTTTGACAACAGCGACAAAGCTTATGAGAGTTTGTGTGGATATGTGACAGCTTTCTGTGCTCTTTCTTGGCTGGATTATTCTTCTGTCTGTCATGAACTCTGAAGATCCAGTTCATACAAATTTTTCCAAATAAGAAGTGTTCTTCATCTGAGAAATATTTTAAGTGCAAATGTGCTTGTTGTTCCAATAAGGAGCACAATACCCACAAGAAAAAACTTGGTATATTGGTCATTATATCTGGGTAATTTTCCATTTCTGAACCATGTCCTCCAAACTGCTAACTAAGCACATCAGTTATCGTTGACTCTTCGGATAACAGAGGACTGGTCAGAAAGGGCCAGTTCCAACTTAGATTCTAAAAGAGATGGTCCACAAATCTAATTTATTGTTAAAATCTTACAAGTTATTTACTTGCACTTGATGGACACCATTGTTGACAGAAACATGTTGACAAAGTTCTGGAGTCGCAGATTTGGTGAGAAACTCATTTTGTCACATCTGTAAGATTTTTAAAGGAAGGAGACTAAACATCCTTGTATGTATCAGCATAGGACTTAGCAGGCAAGCAGGTGCCAGATGTTGCAGTGGCATGAAACATTTATTTTGCCCCACCTGGCTGTGACTCTGTTATTTATGATTGATGTAACTGTACAAATACTAAGCATTGTACACTGTGGGTGGCAAAGGCTGGTAAATGGAAATGTCGTGTGGCTAGGGCCTCCCGTCGGGTAGACCGTTCGCCTGGTGCAGGTCTTTCGATTTGACGCCACTTCGGCGACCTGCGCGTCGATGGGGATGAAATGATGATGATTAGGACAACACAACACCCAGTCCCTGAGCGGAGAAAATTTCCGACCCAGCCGGGAATCGAACCCGGGCCCTTAGGATTGACAGTCTGTCACGCTGACCACTCAGCTACCAGGGCGGACAGGCAAAGGCTGGTGATTGATGGCTACAGTTTGAGCTCTTAATCCCTTCCCTAGTTAGCTGCCTCCTTATGTCAAAAGGCAACTACTCATGGTGCAAAAAGTTTACAACTTTCATCACCACAACACTGGCACTAGATACGGTGAAATGGTTACTTATTTAGTAACCAACAGGCCACTTGTTATTTAAGGAACGGAACACCTCAGTAACATAGGAGTGATGAAGTTAAATGCTTCCTTACTCACAGACTTGGATAAACTGTGAAGCACAGGTTGTCCTTGAATTTCATCTACATCTACATCTACATTGATACTCCGCAAGCCACCCAACGGTGTGTGGCGGAGGGCACTTTACGTGCCACTGTCATTACCTCCCTTTCCTGTTCCAGTCGCGTATGGTTCGCGGGAAGAACGACTGTCTGAAAGCCTCCGTGCGCGCTCTAATCTCTCTAATTTTACATTCGTGATCTCCTCGGGAAGTATAAGTAGGGGGAAGCAATATATTCGATACCTCATCCAGAAACGCACCCTCTCGAAACCTGGCGAGCAAGCTACACCGCGATGCAGAGCGCCTCTCTTGCAGAGTCTGCCACTTGAGTTTATTAAACATCTCCGTAACGCTATCACGGTTACCAAATAACCCAGTGACGAAACGCGCCGCTCTTCTTTGGATCTTCTCTATCTCCTCCGCCAACCCGACCTGGTACGGATCCCACACTGATGAGCAATACTCAAGTATAGGTCGAACGAGTGTTTTGTAAGCCACCTCCTTCGTTGATGGACTACATTTTCTAAGCACTCTCCCAATGAATCTCAACCTGGTACCCGCCTTACCAACAATTAGTTTTATATGATCATTCCACTTCAAATCGTTCCGTACGCATACTCCCAGATATTTTACAGAAGTAACTGCTACCAGTGTTTGTTCCGCTATCATATAAACGTACAATAAAGGATCCTTCTTTCTATGTATTCGCAATACATTACATTTGTCTATGTTAAGGGTCAGTTGCCACTCCCTGCACCAAGTGCCTATCCGCTGCAGATCTTCCTGTATTTCGCTACAATTTTCTAATGCAGCAACTTCTCTGTATACTACAGCATCATCCGCGAAAAGCCGCATGGAACTTCCGACACTATCTACTAAGTCATTTATATATATTGTGAAAAGCAATGGTCCCATAACACTCCCCTGTGGCACGCCAGAGGTTACTTTAACGTCTGTAGACGTCTCTCCATTGATAACAACATGCTGTGTTCTGTTTGCTAAAAACTCTTCAATCCAGCCACACAGCTGGTCTGATATTCCGTAGGCTCTTACTTTGTTTATCAGGCGACAGTGCGGAACTGTATCGAACGCCTTCCGGAAGTCAAGAAAAATAGCATCTACCTGGGAGCCTGTATCTAATATTTTCTGGGTCTCATGAACAAATAAGGCGAGTTGGGTCTCACACGATCGCTGTTTCCGGAATCCATGTTGATTCCTACATAGTAGATTCTGGGTTTCCAGAAATGACATGATACGCGAGCAAAAAACATGTTCTAAAATTCTACAAGAGATCGACGTAAGAGATATAGGTCTATAGTTTTGCGCATCTGCTCGACGACCCTTCTTGAAGACTGGGACTATCTGTGCTCTTTTCCAATCATTTGGAACCCTCCGTTCCTCTAGAGACTTGCGGTACACGGCTGTTAGAAGGGGGGCAAGTTCTTTCGCGTACTCTGTGTAGAATCGAATTGGTATCCCGTCAGGTCCAGTGGACTTTCCTCTATTGAGTGATTCCAGTTGCTTTTCTATTCCTTGGACACTTATTTCGATGTCAGCCATTTTTTCGTTTGTGCGAGGATTTAGAGAAGGAACTGCAGTGCGGTCTTCCTCTGTGAAACAGCTTTGGAAAAAGGTGTTTAGTATTTCAGCTTTACGCGTGTCATCCTCTGTTTCAATGCCATCATCATCCCGAAGTGTCTGGATATGCTGTTTCGAGCCACTTACTGATTTAACGTAAGACCAGAACTTCCTAGGATTTTCTGTCAAGTCGGTACATAGAATTTTACTTTCGAATTCAATGAACGCTTCATGAAGTACAAGAAGGCAGGTGCTCCAGATATGCTTCGAAACTAACCTTTTACTCCATATTGTATCATTGTGTATACTAATGGGCCTAAGTAGGGAACAGTGTTGGATATTCAGTCACTTCACTACTTGCAGTGTAATAACACCATAAAATAAAAGTAAATGTCTATGTGAGGGTGGATTGCATTTCGCATGAACATCAAACAAGCTTGTATAACAGGATAACTGCAACCTGAACTTTCACAGTCCTCCTTTATAGAACTAGCAAATATGTGTGACCCCGCTCCCCTTTATCACTCTCCTCCTTCCCAACCCACCCCTACAGACACAGTGGCCCAACTTGGACAAGTATAGTTCCCTGTTGGGGTGGGTCTTGGGGCATAAAAGACATAATGAGTGGGAGAAAAGAACAGGGAAGACATCTACAATTTATACACAAATCTGTAGTGTTCTATTGTTTTTTCACCATTTGTTTTACATATTTATTTAGTGAAAGCTGCTCTTAGCAAAAAGAATGTTTATGGTAATGTATATATGACTTGACTAAGAATTTCCACTTATCAGTTTCATTGAATTATTATTGAGGGATCTAATACTAAGATGAATTTATTGCAGATCTTCCATTTGGATGGGAAAAATGTGTGTCTGAAGACGGAAAAATATTTTATGTTGATCATGTAAATCGTCGTACAACGTATACTGATCCAAGACTAGCATTTGCAACAGAAGAGAAGGAACATCCACATGACTTTCGTCAACGATATGATGGTTCGACTACTGCTTTACAGATTTTACATGGCAGAGATTTGACAGGAAAAGTTGCTGTAATAACAGGTGCTAACACAGGAATAGGTAAGAGTGAAGATTTATATTCATGAAATAAGGCCACTTTTACCTTTAAAGAAAATCAAAGCCATAGGTATGTTAATAGATCATAGACTTCATTATATTAGTTAGTTATATTTTATTGGAACAGAAAATTGGTTTTGGCTTCACATAAATCATCAGCACAGAATTGAGGAAATATTTAAATAGTTTAACCCATACAAATGTACTCATTGTGAATATCATGCATCATCATGATTTAGCATCCTGCTCATGTGTGAAGTGCAAAATTATTGTTGCAAACAAGTGTATTGCGGCAATATGTACTCGCTTCAAGAATGTCGATACTATAGACATAAACAGCTTGGAGTGAAAGTTCCATAGAGTCCACAGTGTTCATTTAAATTCATCAAGAAAGGAGTTACTTGTTGACAAAATATCGACTCATATTTTGAGGAATTGTGTGGAAAATGGAAAAAGTGGCAAACAAATACAAATGACGTGTTTCAGGCGAGTTGCAGACAATAAAGTCATCAGTCAGATGCAAATAACCAAGTGGTTTAACCTGAAAAGAACAGTAGCAAACAGTCAAGTTGCAAGTCTGATGTAAGTTACGAAGAGGTTTAAACTAAAAAGGACAAAGGCGAATGAAGCTTAACTTTTGCAAGCTCCAGAAATAAACTCGCATATTGATAGCTGCCAGGAAGCAGAAGCAACATACAACAAGCACACCTAAGATTTTGTATGTACATGATATCATCCTGCAGAAGAAGAATAAGCAACAACAGAAGAAAACACAGCAGCCATACAGACAATACAGGGAACAGCAAGCAGACAGAATGTAGTGCACCTCTCTCACCTGAATGATTTTTAAATACAAGCACAAAGAACAAGGAGCTTCCAAGATAAGTGCCACTTCGATGAACCAGCATAACCTATTGAACTGTAAGAACCAGATATTGATTGATTAGTTGATCATTTTTGTAAAAACCAACAATACACAGCTTTTCCAAATCTTCATTTCTTCATCACTTTTCAATGTTTACTGCCATCTTCACTATCAAGTTTGCAGATGTACTTCAAAACTGAATCAGTATTCTCCTGAATATCGCTTATCATAGAAGTATCTACAACATACTTATCAGCTAACTTACAACCAGTTCTCCTTTTTTTTTAATGAATCAATGATGTTTACTTTGTTTTTAAGTGATAATAATACTCCCTTCCACTTCAAAGCAAAGATGCGACATGGTGCAGCGGTGTAGCAATTGGCAACTGTCTAACTCAAACAGTAATTAAACACACAGGGAAAAGACGGCTATGACAGGCTATGGCGGCTGTGATGATTGTCTGCTGTACTTCACAATTTGGCACCATGGGAGGATTACCATCATGCCTCCACGGTTGCAGTGAAATGTGCAGATTTGTCCAGTGTTGGCTCAAAGCTGGACCACTACAAAAAAAAGTGAACATATCTGCATTGATGGTTTGGTGCTGTTGTATAGGAACTAGACTGGTGCTATATATGCTATTGCATCCACTTCCATTGTTAAAGACCAAAAGCATCTCATAAAGAAATGAGCATGTGAAAGCCACTATTACTGTGCTGAATGTCAGCACTACCTTTATGACTATGACCGGCAGTCAGCATTATTGACTGCCATATTGAATAGACGTAACATACTTCAGTGAAATAATACTAGGCATCATGTGATGAAGAATTGCAATCCTTCTTCAGATAATGGCTAGTGCCACTGTTCTCTGGTGTACATGTTCCTCTGACTTCTCATCTCACATGTTGGGAAGATGGTTGGTAAGGAACCAGTTTGCCAAAGTCCCACAGCAGTCTCTATTGATGCCTTGTTGATAGCATGCAAATCAAGAGAAGAAACATACTCTAGAAACGTATCAAAGCTTTCTTCAAATCCATGGAATAATATTTAGAGGCTCTGGTTGCAGCATCTAGAGTGCTTCATGCCATTTTGCACTCAGCTTTTTACAAGCAATCTTCTTTGTAAATCAATTGCATTTTCCCAGCATCCTACCAATGAACCAAAGTTCACCACAGTAGAGAAGGGCACACAAAACCAGTATCAGAATGAGAACCGTAACAAGGATATGATCTGTGTAGTAAGGAAATGGGTTGCCAATGTTGGATGTGGTAAGAATAACAGATAGTGTGATCCTCATTTAAAATCATTTTATGAATTATAAATGAGGAATCAAATGTTGTTATGCCTGAAGCAAATTCCTACTGTTCTTGTGCTGCTGTTTGCACAGCTTGATAACACTGCCACCTAACAAACATTGAGCACACTATCTAGAATATGATTGCAAACTTAAGGCTGCTGATGCCATCTTCACTTTTTTTACTGGAAATTTATATTTTTCGTTTGATGCTCCCTTCTAACACTGAGAGAAGAAGAGTATGCTAACTTTCAGGGAAGGGTCTGCTGTGAGCTGTGATGCAGTAGTGTGATGTAGTGATTAGTGCCACTGGCTGCTCTGCTACATGTTTCCAGTTCAAAACTGACCATGAGCCATTATTTGTAATTTAGTATTTATCATTTCTGGAAGGTTCTTGAAATATTTTGTGTTCATAATGTTACTGTTTTCTGACATTATCAATGTTTTTATTAATACCAGCAGTCTGAAATATTCCGTGTTTTACAAATAGCTGCACTGTCCATCCAGGAAGTCAGTTCTCTTCTGGATGTATGCTGATGTTCATCATTATTGTACACAACATAAAGGAAGGTTGAACAGTTGAACAGTTAACTTGCTTATTAAGCTAAACATAAGATGGTACAGAATACAATAACAGGGAAGTCCAAACAGCGTAGTTTATCCAAACATAGGGCGTGACCCAATGTGATGACAGTGAACAGCACAACGAAGAATAAGGAATCTGCAATTGTCTGACAGTATACAGTTATTGTACAGATAGTCATAACAGAAATGGTCATCCTTGACCAGACGTAAATATAGCTAAGAAACTTCGGTTCAGTTATCACTGTTACAAAACTGCTCAGTAACACTAAGTCCCCAGGAAGTAGACTGGTAACTGCTGGGTGGCATGGCAAAGTAATGTGGAGTATTGCAGATTTAGTTGAGCTCCAACGTATAGGATGCCATAGCCAAGTGACGCAAGTGGCCTGGAGTGAAGCTGCAACTACAACTGCTGCTGGTAGCTGCACCGTGGCTTAAGTACACTGTAGTGAAGGACTACCCATGGGATCTTGATGACCACATGTCCTGTGAACACAAAATAGTCTGTTGTTGCTGCACGCACTGCCTGTGGGTGATAATGGTGGTTCCTGGTGGTAGCTGCAAGCATTACGCCTGTAAAGAGAATATTTGGAATTAGCACCGAATCCAAACACACAATGTAATGGTGAGGCACATAACAGTGTCCAAAGGAGGAGGAGTAGTAGGTCAAGAGCAGGCAGCCTGCATGGCATAGACATCATGCTGGAAACAGAATGGCCGACTAAGCAGGGGCCAAACCCTGCATATACTGCACACCTTCCCTCACTGCCTTACCAGGAAGGTTACAGGCAGCACAAGGGCAGCTGTGGCAGAAGAACTGGGCCATTGTGGGGACGGCACCACCTGCAGAATAAGAAAAGCCGAATATGAGGCATAGTGTGATGAGCATGAGGAAAACAATGAAAACACCATTTGCACATGTGCTTGGGACTGTATCATGGTAAATGTGGAATTGCACACAGGAGTACACATCAGTGCCTGATGGGACTTCGAGATGGGCTACAGGTCCGACTGCAGTGGTGGCAGGAAGGACGAGGCCGGCCACAAATGGGTCAGCAATGAGAGAGGCTACGTCATTGGTTATAGGGCTGGCTTCAGCAGTGACAGAGCCAGCATTGTCTGGACCAGCAACGACACGAGAGCCAGTCACAACAGGGGCTGTCCTTGTGGAATCAGCGGTGGCCACCATGGGGGTGTGTGGCAGGAGAGGCGGTGGAGAAAGATGAAGATTGTGCAATGTATAAGGAAGCACAGAAAATCAGGTATGGAAGCAGGATGAGGAACAGGTCAAGAGGCAGCAAGGAAGGCATGCAGAAAGGTGTGGAAAACATAAACTGCGAGGAGCAGGAAGAGAAAATGATGAAGGGCGCATTTGGCTGCGGCAGGTCCCGACAGTGCTTTGAGGCATGTGGAAGTGCGCTTGGGATTGTGGAGGCATGTGGGTACAGAGGGAATAAAGGGGACAAGGAAGCAAGAATCCGAAAACAAGGACAGAACAGAAGGAGAAATGGAAGTTGGAAGAAGGGAAACATGTATGGAAGGACAGGTTGTGTTGGGGCCGGCAGTGCTGGAGGCCACGCATGTAGACTGGAGAGAGGGCCATGTTGGCAGTGCAGGACTCATCGAAACTCGCCAGAGGTGCCAGGGAAAGAGGGAGGGAAAGGGAACTCTCCAAGAGTCTGACATGACACCTGGGTGGTAGCAGAGCCGGCCGTGAAGGAGCCAGTGGCAACAGGCAATGGAGCCTGTAACAAAGGTGCTTGTGTGCCCAGAGAGGACAGAGAAGATGCATTGGAAGAGGAAGGGGATGCAGTAACATGAGAGACAATGGGGGCAGCATAATGAGCCACTAGCTGTTCCCGAAATTTAGTGTAGGAGAGGAAAAAAGGTGAACTCCAGGATTAAGGGACGGAAGAAGGCAATAAGCCAAAGTGCCAGACCAGATGTGAAGAAGAACTTTTTTGTGACAGCCCTTGTTGATGACGGAGACCACAAAAGCTGATCAAGGATGGCAGAACCTGGCTCCAAAGTGCCTTTGTGAACCTGAAGCATCAGAAGTTGTGGCATTCATAATGGGGAAGGGGCAATAGCCAGAACACTAAGCTGCTCAAATGGAAGAATGGCAGTGGACCTTGCCAAAGGATTGGCTGCCTGTTTTGGAATCAGTTCCCAAGCCAAGAGCTGACTTTCCCTTCATCAACTGCTGCAGAATGGCTGCCAAAGATGGTTTGTTCATGGGGACTGAAAGGAAGAAATAACAAGCACTGTTTGCTATTCAAAGCACATAGGACCAAGGTCCACAGATCACAGAAAAGTTCACAGTCCAACAAGGGCTGCACAAAAATTGTCACAGTCTGAGTGATAGAGCACATGCAAAGTTCAAGGTTCTGTAGGTGGTGCTCATGTAAGCTCAGTTCACAGTTGTCACTTATGATGACCAGAGTCTGAAATGCACGAAAGATAGGTGACTCTGAGAAGCACTAAATCTACGCAAGGTCTGCAGAAAACAACGCAAAAACAATAATCCTCATCATTAATTGTAGTGCAGCACGCAGTACAAAAGAAGGCTGAACAGTTACCTTGTATACTGAGCCAAGCATAAGGTGGCACAGAATACAAAAGGGAAATCCAAATAGCATAGCGTATCAAAATCTCTGGTGCGGCTCGATATGATGATAGTTAACAGTACAACAAAGGAGGAGGATTCGCCAGTAGTCTGACAGTATCATCACAGAAAAGTAAAATCTCTCATAAGACAGACATAACAGAAATGATCACCCTTGGTGAGACATAAGTGCAACTCGCACTCCAAAGAAACGTCTGTTCAGTAATTGCCATAGCACAATTACACAGTAGCACTGAGTCCCCAGGAAAATGGCTGCTGGCTGCTGGGTGGCACAGTGGAGTGATGCTGTGTGCTGCAGATTCGCTTGAATCCCAACAGATGGGAGGCCGTTGGTGATCAGCGCTAGTGGCCTGAAGTGCGGCTGTGACTACAGCTGCTGCTGGTTGTTGCACCAAGGCTTCAGTACACAGTAGCGGAGGAATAGCAGCAGGCCCTTGATAACCGTTTGACCCATGGATGGAAGCTAGTTCGCAGCAGCAGCACCTGTGTTGTTGCTGCAGGCGCTGCCTACGAGCGATGATAATCGTTCCTGGTAATTTCTGCAGGCATTATGCCTATTAACAGAATATACATTATCAGCACCAAATCCAAACAAGTGATGTGCTAGCAAGGCACATCACAGTCTTTGAAGAAGGAATACCTGCAGGCCAAGAGCTGACAACCCACATGATGCAGATGTGCAGAAATGGAATGGCCAACTATGCTGGGGTCCTGCCGTGAACGAACTAAAGTAATAAATGTGCTTTCAGTGTTAAGTGTTGTATTTCAGTGATGACCTTGTGTTCAGGTTTGGACTTGAATATAGTTACAATGTGAAAATATTTAGTGACAACAGATGATCTCCATACTTTTCAAGAGAATTAAGTTATAGTGGAACTGGCTGATGAGACGTGGGAAACCGTTTGAGATTTTAATGGTTAAGATAATTATTTGATTTGAAGGCCCTATTGCCTAGTGATCTGAGGTCCTGAATTTTTCTGTGTAATCTCTATTTTTGATTCTGTTGCATCACTTCCCTCTCTTTCAACAAATGATGGGAACTCTGATTACAATTGCTAGCTTTTTTTGGTGTTTAACAGTGTGTACCAAGCTTTGTTACCAGTCTTGTGAATATTATGTTTTCACTTTGGCATGTCCTATATATGAACAGTATAATACCCAATACAGACATTGTGAAATGTAGGATGCTTATGGCAATCCATTACTAGAGAACCTAGTTTTCACTCTGTTGCAGACTGGCTACCACCCATCTCCCAGTCTGTTCAAAAAATTGTGCATGTACAAAAATCAGTTCTGTTTGAGTTCACTGCTACCGTATCATTGACCAAACAAAAAAAGTAATAACTCTTACGGCACCAGGTCAAATGCCACACAAACACAGAATTTCAGATCAACTCATTTCATATCAATTTCTGGTACTATGTACTAAAACTTCACCGTACATGTGGTTAGCCTGTGCAAAAGGAAGATGAAATATTCCTGTCCTAGCAGTGGAAGACTATATTTTTAGGCCCAAAATGTTAGGCAGTTATCCATGATGATAAGAAAGGGCTCTTCACATGCTGTGATGTAACAAAAGTCAATTCTAAGGAATTATGAAAATATGGCTTGATGTAGAAGTAACAGATGAGAGAGAAAAAACACAAAACAAGTAAATTGTGAACTTGCGAAAGCTAAGAAACATTTTAACTAGCTAACATTGTTTGACTATGGAGAAGCAAACTGACGTCAACAACTACCATGACATTTCTGTTGTACCCCAAACTTACAAGGTATTCTCCAAAGCGCTGCAGGTGAGGCTGGTGGAAACACTAGATCATTAAATAGGTAACTATCAAGCTGTTAATGATTAATAAAAACTACCTCAGCTGTATTATTACACATATATTGTGTTATGATGGTTTAATTCTTTGAACACCTTCATGTTGCTGAATTGTGCTTAGGTCATGACATTAAAGGCGATGTTACAGACCAAATCCAAAATGCTGCTCATAAACATTCTTCCGGCAGAAGTATGACCTGTGTGCTGCGTTCAGTAATCTTGATCAAGCTGGAGCCAGGAAAGGCGGATCCTGCTTTTAGCATATCTGTAGTTTGAAAAGAGTATTGGAAAATTACATCTCGAAGGATCAGGTAGTGTCTTTGTTGACAACCAAAAAGCCTGTGATTTGAATGATTTGGAAGTACTGTTTGATGTCTTAAGCTTTGACACAGATATTTTCAAAAGCAAATTTTTATGTGAGAACTAATTTAATTAAAACTGGCGTCTGACAGAGTGATGGACTCTCTCCAGTTCTATTCAGTTGTGCTTTAGGGAACGTTGTCCAAGAAGGGAAAAGGAATTAGATGGGGAAGCGTTACTGAACAAAGTTAAAATTGAAGGTTCAGAAAACAGTGTTAGAATCAACTGTCTTGCATTCAACAGTGACCTGATGACCCTGTCAAGAAAGAGAGAGAGACTACTGTAGAATAGATAAACATGCTGGAGGAACAGGCAGAAAAAGTTAGCCCCCACATTTCTTTCGAGTGAACAAAGTACATAACTAACAGGAAAGGCTGGACTTGGAGAAGCTAAGAAGTACGAGGGTGGTTTGGAAAGTTCTCAGAACCAAGTAGAAAAAAAGTAGTTTATTATTTTTAAATGTTGTCTTCTTGTAGATTAATGCAGTTGGTCCAATGATGTTCCAGTGTCTTGATCCCATCTTTAAAATGAGAGCCTGCAAAATAGTTGTCAACTCTGTCTATCAGTTCTTTGTTTGAAGTGAATCTTCAACCACCAAGAAAAATTTTCAGTTTTGGGAACAGATGGAAGTCTGATGGAGCCATAGCAGGTGAACAAGGCAGGTGTGGCAACAGTTCATAACTTAGTTCATGTAATTTTGCCATGGCAATGGCATGTGTGTGCGGGCATGTGTCAAGAGTCATGGCACCCATCTTGCAGATAATTTTTTCATTTCTAATTCTTCAGTTAAAATGTGATATATCCTTTCAGATGACACAATTTCACGCACTTTCAATTGGCGATCCTCCATGACCATTTTGTGCACTTCTGCAATGATTTCTGGAGTAGTGACACATCTTGGCTGACCACTGCACGGATCATCATCTAAGTTCTCCAGACCAAATTTAAATTCATTTGTCCACTTGGCAACAGTTGAATATGAAGGAGCAAAGTCCCCCAGTGTATTCTGGAAATCAGCACGAATGTCCTTTGCTTTCATACCTTTCTTTACAAAGTATTCAGTCACTGTTCAAATCTCAATTTTTTTCCATCTTTGCAAATCACTACGTGAAAACAACAATAGAGCCACATCACCGCCACAGCTCTCTTCCAAGAACACTGACATGGCATGTGTTTACAGGCAACAGTCCAGTGAATATCATGTGAACAACTCGCGCTACCACTGACCTCTCGTGGTGATTCCAAGAACTTTTCAAGCCACCCTCATATGAGTGCAAGATCCTTCTGTAAACATTGTATTTTCAGATAATAAACAGGCAATATAGGCTATGAGGAAGAAGTAGGGCTGTAGCATTACGGGAGAGCATCCTTAAGTTGATATGCTTCTGCCAGGTGCCGGGCAAATAGCCTTTCTTTTTCTTTTTTTTTCCACTCAATCTGCTCTGGTAGGTGGCTCAGTTGTTACAGCCTGTGAAAGTCAGTTGTCTCAGTCAGTTTATAATCTAGCACCCTGTTTAACTTGTCACAGTTTATCAACACAGTGCTGACAAGAGTAAAATACAGGGTGTCCCGAACCTTTTGAGTCAAACTGAAACAGGTTTCTATGGGTCCACAACTGATTATATCTGATTATATTGAGAATGGGAACCAATGGTCAAAATTTTGTATTTATTGTGTTATGGATATACACCGCATAACAACAGTGTAGCTCATAGTAATTGTTCAAAGAGACAACCACGAGTCTTGTGCATGTATTGCAACAGCACATGCCGTTCTCCCACAATCTCACAAAGGCCCCAGGTGACTGTTGAACACTGGAGCAGGCAGTTGGTGATAAACAGTGTACATCATAAACATTCTGTATACAACTTAGCTCATACCATGTGTCATGTAATGACCATAAGCATCACATCAGCGCATTAACCTGGCCACATGCACACAAGTATCCCTGGTTTCAGTTGCCCATTGCATCAGACAGTTTGTGACGTGACTATAGTGAGTTGTGTTACTGTGTACAGTTGAAGATGGAACGTTACTCATTATGAGAGTTGGCAGATAAGCATTTAATGTACAGTGAGTGTGGTGTGCGTACTGTAAGACCTTCGGTACACACACCATCAGATTATTTGACTTGTCGCTCTAACGAAGTAGGCGTCAGCAATATGTCTCGTGGTCTTATTGTGGCGTGTTTATCTTCTGCCATTAGGTCAGACGATAGAAATGTCACTTGCAAGCTTAGAGTAGCAGATTGAAGGTGACCAACTTTAAACACAACTTGATTAATTTTCACACACATTTATTAAAATAATAAAAAGCATAGACATTACATAACTTGATTCTGGATGCTGTTTACAATTGACAATCTGAAGTTCCTTTGTTCTTGGTACGTTGATCTTATTCTCACATATCTCTGATACTTGACAAAGTGTCTATACATTTATCTTCATGGCTATGTACAGGAATATGATAATCTTATTAGGCGCAGACTGAAACTTGACTATAGACTGGTACAGACTAATGCAGACTGGTGCAGACAAATGCAGACTGACTAATTGGAGGTCTGTACACTCGTTATAACACCTCGCGCGTTCATATATCACTGCGCGAGTGTGATCCGCTAGGAGAAAAGGTTCTACGTTAGCAGCAATCTCATTGGCTGCATTATATATTAATACGTGGATCGGTGGAAGCAGAATTTGGTCTGTCTCTAAGGCAGCGCCATCTCATAGTGCGGAGACAGACCAGCGCTGCACCTGCTCTGTTGTGCTTAGCGGGGCGCGCTCTAGTGGGAAAGTTGTGTATGCGCTGACTACGCGGAACTATGTACACAACAGTGAGGCAGGATGTGGTGTCTGTAAACCAGAACAAATGTGCAGAGAATGTTTTCCGAACAGGGGTACTAATTGGAAGAAGTCTATCTCCATGGATACCAACTTACAAGAGATGGGATCATTCACGGATCAGAGAGCTGTCTGAGATTTCCACCGAAGACATGTCAAGACACCAGACTTTGAGGACACAGTGTTGGATTGTGTGGCCAACCATCCAGCAACAAGCACTCATCAGTGTGCCCATGAAATGCACACTTGGAAGTAAAAGTGTGTAGAGTACTGGTGGAACAACTATTGCATCCCTATCGTAGAACATGTGCAAGCACTGGGGTCAACAGATAGTGAGCCCTGCATTCACTTCTGTCAGTGTTTTATCCACCACAGTGCTGTAGAGCATAACGTCGTACAGTTTGTATTGTTTACAGAGAAGGTCTCATTCACCATTGATTATGTTTTTTAACAGCAGCCATTTCTGGAGTGAGGCATACATACTCTCATTGTTGGTTTGGAAGGAGAGGTCCTGTTCCATGGTCTGCACGATTGCTGGATGTCACATCTCTGGACTTTCTCCTATGGGGTTACGTCAAGCATTGGTGTGTGAAACCTCCTTAGAAGTGGATGAAGACCTGCTGCTAGAGGCCAAGCTTTGTGTCTCCTGGCACAACAGACACTAGTGATCTTTGAAAGAGTGCGGCAGAACTTCATACACCATTGCCATGCATGCATTGAGACTGGCAGTCATCACATTGAACAATTATTATGAGCTATGTTGTTTGTCATGCGGTGTATGCTTTGTATGTCCATAACACAACAAGTATGCATTTCCAGCTGTTGGTTCCCCATCTCAATAAAATCAATTTTTTCATCCACTATCACCCATTTCAATTTCACCCAAAAGGTTTGAGGCACACTGTATTAGTGTCTATGTCATGTATTTAAATACTAATCTGCAGTTTTTGTTTTTGTAGGCTATGAAACAGCAAGATCATTAGCATTCCATGGATGCATCGTAGTATTTGCTTGTCGCAGTCAGTCGAGGGCTGAGGCAGCTATAGCAAGAATTCAAGCTGAAAGACCAAATGCTCGATGTAATTTCATTGAGTTAGATCTTTGTTCACTGGCAAGTGTGAAGATGTTTGTCGTCAATTTTAGACACATATACCAGTAAGTTTAATTCTATACTTTTATGTTTAATCATTTTTAGTACCTAGAGACTGAAAGATATGATTCAAATTTGGCCATAAGAAGTGTCTCGCTGCTTCAGCAAGTTGGTCCCTGTAGCATGAAACAGGTTCACATATGCCTATTTCCCTGCTGCCTGTTCCTTGTGAGCCTTCTGCTCTGTAGCTAATAAGTTGAAATCATAAAGGGAAATGTATGTGCAATATATTTTAAGTTATAGTGAAGTATTCTGTTACTGTAACACTTGAAGCAGGTGGTCTATTAAAGCAACCATCAGCGTTGTCCATCTTCATCTAAATCATTTTAGTTTCGAGATTAGTAGTAACCCCCTTCTCATGATAGTTATTTAAGCCAATACATAAGTCACTACCACTGATGCGGCATCTTAACTTGCAGCTCACATTCAATTCTGTTCCACATACTATGTGCACAGATCTTCAGAGTCTTTGAGAGCATCATAAAGGAATAAAATGCTATGTTTTCAAATTGTGTCGATTGAGTTGTAATCCTTCGCAGTGACATCTTTCGAAAGTTCATTGTAACTAGGAGTTTAAACAGCTGACTGCTCGTAATAAAGTTTCTGCTATATATGTACAAAAAAACTGAATCCAAAATCTTCCGTAAATTGGCAGAATTTACACATGTACCAGAAGGTGGGTCAAGTAGTCTGCAACAAATTGAACACTGCTGTGGACCTCATAACATAGAGCACAAGGAGCTGACAACACCCTCGAAATGCCATTCCATGTATTTGCAGTAAGGGTGAATATGGTGGTAATAGTTTTTTTTAATGCTCTCAATCTCTGCATCTAATAGGAAGATTTGCATTTGTGAAAAGCACACTGCTACAGAAAAGCAATCTCAAGAGCAGTATTCTGCAGTAGCGGTTTATGATAACCTCCAAGAAAAAACCCACACCATATTTATTTGTTTCATTGTATTAGTATAGTAACTGCTTAAAAAAGTGAAGTTGTGCAGAAAGTATATTGTGTTTTCTATAGCTCTACATTGCCCAAAACGTATCGATCATTGCTGTTACAATACTTATCTCATCAAGCAATTAGTTTTGGAAGTTGTGACCAAGCGAGGTGGCGCAGTGGTTTGCACACTGGACTCGCATTCGGGAGTACGACGGTTCAATCCCGTCTCCAGCCATCCTGATTTAGGTTTTCCGTGATTTCCCTAAATCGTTTCAGGCAAATGCCGGGATGGTTCCTTTGAAAGGGCACGGCCGATTTCCTTCCCCATCCTTCCCTAACCCGAGCTTGCGCTCCGTCTCTAATGACCTCATTGTCGACGGGACGTTAAAACAACACTAACCTAACCTAACCTTTTGGAAGTTGTCACTGACTGTTCTTATGTAGCTGTTTGCTACCAACTGATCTCACAGATTAACGTACGTGCAGTCATCACAGAAAGTAAAACATCAACAATAAGAATTTTATCTTTCATGAAATTTATGCATTGTTTCAAACTGCCCAATTTTCTCACAATATGTAGTTTTTACTTTATACTTAAACTACCAAAATTTTCACCATTGCGCGATTACAAATCTCCAGAAAATCCAGTTTCTGTTTATTAATAACTTACAAAAATGACAATATTAGTTAGAATACTAGAAAAGGATAATTGCTCTCACCGTATAGCGGAGTTGCTGAGTCGCAGAAAGGCAAGCAAAGCTTTTGTCCAAATAGGCCTCCATCAGAATTAGACAACCCCCCCCCCCCCCCCACACACACACACACACACACACACACACACATATTCAATTCTGTTCCACATACTATGTGCACAAGTCTTCAGAGTCTTTGAGAGCATCATAAAGGAATAAAATGCTCTGCGACCACAATCTCTGGCTGCCAAGGTCAAACAGCAAGCAGCAGCACATGATTGGAGATGCAAACTGAGTCGTGGGAGTAAGGAGGAAGCTGAAGTAGGGAGAGGGAAGAATGCAAGGTTGGGGTGGAGGACAGCAAAGTTCTACTTGTGCAAGCATACAGGAACTAGGTTGGGAGAGGGTAGAGCAGCTAGGGCAGTCAGAAGAGTAGATGGTAGGCAGGGGGGAGGGGGCTGCGGAAAAGGAGAGAAGTAAAAAGACCATGGGTTTGTTGATGGAATAGAGGGATGTGTTGCTTGAATAGGAATAGGAACAGGGAAGGGGATTGCTGGGTAAAGGCCATGAGGATTACGGGAATGTAGGATATATTGTAGGGAGATTTCCCACCTGTGCAGTTCAGAAAAGTTGGTGTTGTTGGGAAGGATCCAGATGGCACAGACAGCAAAGCAGTCATTTAAATACATGGCAAATGCTGGAACATGTTTAGTTTCAATTTTTTGCTTGAACATATTTGCTTGAAACTCTGCCTTCTCGCAATGTAACATTATGGTTTCTTAAAATTTCACTATGATGATAACATCATAGAGGATCAAAATCTACGTTAATGTACCAAACAGTTATTTGCACCCAGTTGGCTGTGTGATTCCTATGTTTAAAACTATATGAAATGAAGAATGTCGCATTGGGCAGCGTGGTCAGCATCTGGGTGGTCCAGCTGTTTCCTGCCCAGTTTGTTGGTAGCCATTCATGCGGACAGGCAGCATGTTGGTTGTTATTCCCACATAGAATGCAGCACAGTGATTGGAGCTGAGCTTGTAGACCATATGACTGGTTTCACAGGTAGCCCTGCCTTTGAGGGGATAGGTGATGTTAATGACCAGACTGAAGTAGGTGGTGGTAGGAGGATGTATGGGACAGGTCTTGCACCTAGGTCTATTACAAGAGCATGTGCCATGAGGGATTGGGAGCAAGAGTTGTGTAAGGATGGATGAGTACATTGTGTAGGTTTGGTGGATGGTGGGATACCACTGTGGGACGGGTATGAAGGATAGTGGGCAGGACATTTCCCATTTCAGGGCACGGCGAGAGGTAACTGAAACCCTGGCAGAGAATGTAATTCAGTTACTCCAATCCTGGATGGTACTGAGTCACAAGGGGACTGCTGCTCTGTGGCCGAATGATGCGGTTTTGGGAGGTGGAAGGTCACTGGAGAGATAAGGCACGGGAGATCTACTTTTGTACAAGGTTGATAGGGTAATTATGGTCTGTGAAGGCCTCAGTGAGCCCCTGGTATATTTCAAGAGGCACTGCTCATCACTACAGATGCAACGGCCATGGGTGGCTAGGCTTGTGTGTAAGAGCCTTCTTGTTGCGGAATGGTTGGTAGCTTTCAAAGTGGAGTGATTGGTAGCTTTGATATGAATGGAGATACTAATGTAGCCATCTTTGAGATGGAGGTCAACACCGAGAAAGGTGGCTTGTTGGGCGGACGAGGATGAGGTGAGGTGAATGGGTAGATGATGTTGAGGTTCTGGAGACAAAGATGTCACCAGTCTATCTGAACCAGGTAAGGGGTTTGGGATTCTGGGTGGTTAGAAAGGATTTCTCTAGATGACCCATGTATAGGTTGGTAGAGGATGATGCCATGCGGATGCCAATAGCCATACCCCGGATTTCTTTGTAAGTTATGCCTTCCAAGGTGAAGTAATTGTTGATGAGGATATACTTGGCCATGGTGACTGGGAAGGAGGTTGAAGGTTTGGAATCCATCGAGCATTGGGAACGGTAGTGTTCAATAGTGGCAAGGCCACTGAGTGTAAACTGCTGCTTGCAGTCTGGCCTTGGCAGCTAAATACTGTGGTCGTGTGTGTGTGTGTGTGTGTGTGTGTGTGTGTGTGTGTGTGTTTGTATTTATTGTCTAATTCTGATGAAGATGAAGGCCCGTTTCGTCAAAAGTTTCGTTTGACAGTCTTTTTGTTGTACTTATCTGCGACTCAGCATCTCCGCTTTATGGAGAGTAGCAACTATCTTTTCCTATGAACACAGTTTGATGTTGCATAGCGCCAGCGTGGTTTCACGCCGAAGGGAAGCTGGTCACACAAGTTATCATCCACTACCGAACATGCAAGTTAGTAAACAGGAACAATGATGAGTGATTCGATTTTTGGTGGTGGAGGGAGTTGGAGACCGTGAAGTGTATCGATGGATGAAGGCTGTGTCGTTCAAGTGTTGTGGAATGGCGCAAACAATTCCTTGAGGGGCACAAGTCACTGGAAGACAATGCTTGTCTTGGACAGGCTCAGCATGTCATCACAACGGAAATTGTTGCGGAAGTGAATTCTTTAGTCTTGGACAACTGCAGAATCATCGTTGATGAGATCTGTCAGTTACTGGGCATTAGCGTGGGTACTGCGCACACCATAATGCATCAACGCTTGAACTTTAAAAATCTGTTTGCAGTGGATTCTTCACCAACTGGCCACCGAACAGCACAATACTCGAATGATGCTGTCTTGAGTCATCTGCAATGCTATCATGAGGAGGAATGCAGCTTTCTGTCATGTATTTTCACAGGTGATGAAACATGGTGTCACCATTTTGAACCGGGAAGCAAGCATCAGAGCAAGCAGTGGAAACATGCAACTTCACTACCTCTAAAGAAATCAAAGGCCGTGCACCTCCTTTTTTGACCACAAGGGCCCACCGCTTGTTTATTTCCTGGATCGGGGAACCACCATCAATGCCCAGCATTATCAAGCCAATTTACAGAACCTTCGATGAGCCATCAAGTTGAAATGCTGGGGCATGCTGTCCAGTGGCGTTATCCTCCAGCATGATAATGCCCGCCCACACACGGCCAATGCGGCGAAGACAGCATTGCAGCAGTTTTGGTGGGAACTGCTGGAACATCCACCATACAGTCCCGACCTTTCGCCATTTCACTTTCATGTGTTTGGACCTCTAAAACAAGCTATTCACGGGCATTGGTTCGCAACAGATGACGAATGGGTGTGGCTAGCTTTAAAGTCTTACAGCGAGGTCAGAGCGTATCTGCCCCTTGGCTCCTACAGAATTATTTTAGATTTTATGCATTGTAAGAAAGATCACACACCATATTTTACGCTTCACTCTCTGGTTTTTAACATTTGAGATGGGCATCTCAGTTTTACAGTTGTGTACACTGATGGATCACAACAAGGAGACTCCCTTGGCTGGCCTATAGTGTTCACCAACCAAGTCCTTAGGATTTGCCTTCCATGCAAATATACTGTATTTACCACTGCGCTCTATGCAATCCTGAAGGCACTGGAGCAGATGAGACGTGTTCAGCTTCTCATCTGCTCAGATTCTGTTAACATCCTACCACCATTATGATACATATACCCAGCAGAGACATTGGTCTGGCTAGAGTCCAGAGCAGCTACAAAGATAGGTGTGATGTGCATTCTGCCCAGAGAGAGAGAGAGAGAGAGAGGGAAAATACATTGTAATGCTGCCAGTTGTCTTCTGTCATTTCATGCACTCTGACAGGTGACGGTGCTCTAGCATTCTCAACGTGCCACAGTGAACAGCATTCTTAGTAACATGAACACTTACATGTACCTGCACACACGTGCGCGCGCGCACACACACACACACACACACACACACACACACACACAAAATTTTGTCAATAATCATGACGTAGCTTCTTTCTTTAAATACTGTCAATGTTTAACGATTGGTGTTTTGAACATTAATAATCCAGTTTGTTAAACAAACAGATTTTTGCATTGATTACATTAGGCATCTACAGTGATCGAATATATTTAAATCTGTTTCAAGGTATAAAAATGTGTGATATCAGAAACACATCATTTAATGGGTTACTAAAAGTTGATTTCTTTCATTGTGCAACCTAATACAGCATTACAATTTATATATTTAACGAAAGATGTCTTATGATGAAAACCACATTATTATGAGGCCAAAGATGAATACTCATGTTATTAATAATTTTTAATGCAGATGCAGAAACAATCATCCAAACAAACTCATAAGCACCAGTAATTAATACTTACATACTTCACAGTAATAAATCCATGCCATCATCTTCGCGGTCTCCTGTAGGTGACATACACTCAGCAAGTTTTAGAATGAAAAGTTCCATAGTCATGTGCCTACCAATGTCTGTATCGTTCAGTTTTTCTGCCTGTATTACACAAGCTGCCAATGCAGATTTTGACATACTGTGTATTGCCAACGTCTGTAGTTTTAAATGTATCATTCTTTTCCACAATATAAGCTTTCACATGAGCCTATATCTGCTCAATTGGATTGTAATGATAATGGTATGAGGGTAATCTAACAATATGGTGTCCATGCTGCTTTGCAATTTCATCTATCTCATAAACTCATGTGCAGACTTTAGGGCATTGACAAGAATGAACAGTTCTGTTCTGCTATGTGATGAACTATGAGGTACTCAATTAGAGGACAACCATCCATTAATATCTGCCATTTTGGAATTTGTTGTTGGATCTTCGTTCACTTGGGCTGAGTCAATACGTGCATTATCAACTGAAGACACATGGGTATACGGCAACAATTGTGCTTTAAACCATCGTTTGAAGACACACTGCACTCCATTTCAGAATGGAAATCCTCAGAATTCTTAGCCTATGATGCCTTAAAAATTAGCTTACTCTGGGGAATAAAGCCAGTTTCTGCCAATTCAACATGAAGTACTATAATTCTATTATTCTATTACCATTATCAGCTGGAATATGGAGCGGAATGGCTGCTTCGGGCAGCTACGGGGTCAGACATGGGTCTGGTTCCTGTTGATGCTATTGGTAGGTGGGCTTTCATAAAATACATTCTGCATCTCAATAGGAAAGGGGACAGTAAATTGGCTGGGTTGATAACAAAATCCTTAATGGGGTGCTGGGGGTGGGCGGCATTGAAACTCATGAGAGTATCTCTTTTTTTAGGGCAAGATCAGTCTTCAGTGATACAACATTGAAAGGTATCAAGCATAATGAGAAGCTTCGACAGGCAGGCACCGTAGATGTTAAAGTGTCACAAGATTCTTATAAAAATACAGTGTGAAATGATGTTAGTGTATTGCACCAGAATATCATGATGCACAGCTGGTTGGAATATATGACATAGCTCCAAACAGTAATGCAAAACAGTCCTCCAAAATGGTGCGTACAATTAATGATTTAACGATTGCAGCAGTTACACTGGGATGAGGTGTACTGGGAACCTGTTGCTAATTTAAAATACAGCTTAGTTCATGAAACAAGTGTGAGTATTCGTGTTTGCTTGTAAGATTTAGAAGCAGAGAATGCAGTGGATGTACTGTGCCCATCGGAACGTCATATTGCCATAGATATGAAAAATATAAATGTAAGTGGATATAAGCTTTCAGCACATGTAAGCAGAGACAATATGGGAAGAGAAAGAGTTGGCATATATGTTAACAGTCACCATAGCAAGAAAAATATAGAAACTAAAAAAAATTGTTGTGGGCTCCAGGTGGTTGAAATAGGTACAGGTAGTTTAGCTCAGATCTACACATTATGGTTTATTCAATCAAGACTGCAACTAGGGGTGTATATTGCACTGAGGGCTCAACCCCCTGCTCACAAGGGTAGTCATTCTGACTGAGAATCTGGAATAGGCATAGGAGAGTGGAAAAGGTACGTGCTGGCTAGTCAAGGGTCGCCAAGCAAGAGAGGAAAGCCACCGGCTCTGCTACCTGGCATGACCACGTCTCAGGCACCATGTAACCCTTCTACTATGCACCCCTATTGGCCAAGAATTATGAACAAGGTCCACCTTAAGGTGTCCCTTCTTCAGCAGTCCAACTGTGGGAGCAATGATAGCTCAGCAACGCATGCTAAAATTGTGGACCAGCTGCGACCAGTTTCTACAGCTGCTTGGCTCTCGACAAGTACTGGAAACCTTTCAAGAAAATAAAATGTTCTCTATAATCTTTTTTTTAAAAAAAGTTATGCTTTCTACTCCATGCAAGCAGGTGGTCTCCTCTACACTCATTCTCCTTCTGCAGGAGTAAGTTTATAACGATAGGACTGTGTACTAAGAGCGATGGAACATTAGGACTTCCTTGGACAGGCATGCTGAGAAGCCTTATGAACGAAGGGTGAAGGGAGGGGGGAGATTACTTGTCTTGTGAATTTGTCAATAACTAGGGTGATTTACACATGGTTAAATTTGATAACAATTGTTATTATAAAAAATAAGTGAAGAATTGATAAAGCTTTACAATGTGTAGATCAACAAGTTTACATTGCGTTAAAATGTTCATGTTTCTGATCTTGGTTTAAGTCCCTTGTGTCATGGATCAAAATATATTCATCACAACATCATGGCATCACCATGTCTTGCTTTGCGCAGAGAGATGTGACATGGTTGGTGCGAAGAGATAGGGCATGTAGTGGTGACGGCGGAATGCTATGGGCAAAACAAAGGCAGCGTAGCTGTGGTGGCCTGCAGGAAGAAGTAGGCCTCTGCAAGCAGCTGCAGGGCGCAGAAGTGCCAGCCTGTGCAAGGTCCTCAGTATTGTAATATCCCGTCCGGTGTGTCTTACAGGAGGGCTCAGTGGAAGTACTCTTAGAGTAAAATATTTAATATAAACAAAGTTGTGTGCACAGTAATAATCAATAGTTCTTGTATTTGTCCAGTCTCTTGTGTTCAGAGGAATGTTTGCATTCCATAATGCTAACAGCTGAGGCTGAAGGCCTCTATTCTAAAATTCTAGTGAGTGACTACAGATATTTTCTGCTTAGTTTTCTCCACTTGTATTCTTATAACATTTGAGACAGCAGCATTGCCTACAAAGTAAGTATGGCTCTCTCTTAAATATTAAAACTCTTTCTATAAATTATTTAGAAACAGAAATAAATTACCCAAATTGCAAGTATCTATATCATGTTGTACAATTAAACATTAAATAAAATTACTTCTTCATTCCATTAGGTTCTGTGAAAGTATTTAATAAATTTTATATCCCAAAAATCTAAATACTGATTCCTTTTATAGCGAAAAATATTTACAGAAAGTGTTATGCAAAAGTGAAAAATCCATGCAGGGCTCAACCAGTTACCAACATTTTATAAAGAGTGTCCATAGAACAAGCAGTTAGATATTAAAGTATACTAACATACTCTTATTATTGATAAAATTCACAAGAAGTTCAACCTTCATATATTAATAAAGGTGCTGTGATACTTATCTGGCAGAAAGATTCAACACTTTTTACTTGTAGCTATGTACTAATCTGAGAGAGGGTCCATGCCTCAATTATATGTACAATCTAGGTGTACTGGCTGAGGTTCTTATAGTCAGTTCTTCCACTGGTTCACAGAACTGCTTACCAATCTCTTTAGAAGGTAAAAGTGTTTGAGCAATAAGAGGTAGGAAGCCACTGCGCATCAATCTCTAGTGAAAGGAAAACATGTGGAGAAGCAACTGAAACAGTGGTTCAAAAGTATGGGTAGATTTAAGGATATTCGGCATTATGGTTTACATAATTTGTCATCTTTTTTTTTTAATGTAAGGATGTAAACGTGTAACTTCACTTCTAATCCATAGAATCTCAAGACGATCCACATGTAGCACCTTACATAAGTTGTCTGCTTGATACAGGATGAGATGCTGAAAGTTACGATAAGGGCTGGAAATTGACAGCTAAATTACTTGCTGGAGTGGAATGCTGAAGATATGGAGGTATTAGACCAGTAGTTGTTATAATGTAATACACCCATCATGATTTCATTAGATGAATGAGGTATTGGCAATGCAGGAAGTAGATACACATGTCTGGCAGATGTGTAGCATCACATGGCACCAATCTTAAACAGTTTGGGTTCTCAACACACAATGTTCTCAATCACACAATAAACAAGCTGGCAGTTTGATAATCTTGCATAGTATGCACATTGCTGAGTTTTATGTCTGACAAAGGTGGCTGTACAGAGGTGGAGGCCATGTCTGGGCATTAACATACATACACTTCCATAGTTCTCATGCAATGTGAGCAGTTGGTTGGGTGAAACCATATCATTCATGGTCATTGCAGAAAAACTCCAATTTAGCCACTGGTAAAGACTTGAGACTTTCTAGTGATAAATTGTGTAAATTAATGCCCAAAATGTAAAGTCAGAGGACCAATTGCAAACACAGATCACTACATTGCTGTTGGGTATGAAGGGTGAATAATTTGTAAGAACACTGACAAAGTCAGAACTGGTAACAACCTTTTAAGCAGATTATCTTCAAATATATGGTGAATCCAAATGACTCGGGAGATGTCTGCCTGCAAGCAAATAGACCAGTGCTCAGATGACACTTGCTGGATTCGTTTCAGTGGAGCACAGAGAACAGTCATACGTTTCCAAGTAACAGAAGAAATGAGTGAACACTGCATAGCTATTTGAGGCAAACAACATAGTGAGGAAACGTCCTGGCAAATCCGTAAACAACAGCAGATCATTAGCAACAGAAATAGAGTACACTTCAGGAACACGATGAACAGATACTTCATTGTGTTAATATGGTAATGGAGAACAGCTCCGTAGCTAGGGGAACATGTTGATGGTTCAGTATAAATTCATGCAGTAGCTTGGAACTTCATTGAGGCTCAAGTATGGACAATTTAAATGATCTAATTGCACAAATAATCATAGCACAAATGTAAATATTCATCAAACTAGATGGTTAACTGAAGATTAGCATCAAAATGGGTACTGTAGTAAAATAATATAAGTATCAAACAATCATTTGTAATACAAACATCAACAAATAATGAAAGTGATTGGAGTCAGATATAGTGGAAGCAGAGGTTGTTTCTTGAAAGTCTCATATGGGAGTGAGCTTGCACCTGGCTGTGTCCAAAATTGAAGCTATTGTTTGATATGCTTTTGGGACAAGACATAGGTTGACATAATTTGCAATGTCCCTATAGTCAGCGATAAGCTTTAGGGTGACTTCTTGCAGTCATTCATTAAGGGAATCTGTACTTTCTGGGCTCATTCTTATATGGATTTAAGGAACAGAGTTTTATCCCAGTCACTTGTTTTCAGCACATCGTAAATGATGTAACAGCCATGCAGTGCAACAGCTAGTGGCATGTAGCTCTCTTGCTGATAAACTGTATTCTGATGCACACGAGGAACAAGGTGCAGTCTCGTCCAAGACTGCAGCTTCCTGTCACATTGTGGCATAGTAGTTTAAGGCAAATATGGTCTTAATGCATTGAGAATGGGATTTTTTATTACTATTGAATCATGTCTCCGCCTATCACTTGGCATAACCTACATATCAGCCAATAAGTGTAGCAGGTGTTGTGGATTAATAATGGTGTATCTATTGGCATGAATTATGGCAGCTGTTGATGATGTCGTGGACTGGTTCAGTTGTGCCTTTTTTGGTGCTTATCTGTGTCACTCGTTTCATACTGGATCTACGTACCTGCCGAAAATTTGTTTTCGCAATTGATTCCATAGAGTAAGAGCTGTGGAGAAGTTATAAAATTAAGTGTTCTGTGATGGTAACGGCATATAATGTAAATCAGTGAATTAGTAAGCCTGGTGCATGTCAGAAGGTAAAATGAGGATCTCGCATTGTCACAACTCATGGCTGATCTGTGTATCTTTTATGTCGATGGTGGTCTCTTATGGATTGCTTGCATATTATAGAAAGGAGTGTGTAATGAAAGCAGCAGTGTCTCGAAGGTTGCTTTCATAACCAAGATGTCTAATACGTAACAGCACACAGACTGTGGTCACAGCTACAATTTGAAATCAATTAATAATACTTGTGATAAGCTTCCAGGATATACATTTGGTAAATCTTAATGGATAGGGCATCAATATTCGTGGTAATTCTTAAGGAAAATGTGTACAAGAGAGCAGTATTCATTGTCTAAATTTCTGGAAGGAATTCTAAAATGACAGCACCACACAAGTGCGAACTGAATTGTTCCACAATCTGTCATTCCAGTCAGAGGTCTGTCGGCTCTATCTTTCAGCATGTCAATGGGCTGTGCATATGTCAATCGTGGTTTAGTGGCTAGCACACTACCTTGCACTTGATTTTGTTACTACCCATAGTAGAGGCATCTAGGATATCAACAGACTTCATTGTGAAAGCTAATTAAGTGTAACTTTATTACATTAACGAATCTACCAATTGAGGAGGGGATTTTTGAGAACGAGAGGTCTACTTGAGATGTTGGTATACTCCTTTAGGTTTGTTGCAACAAATAATCCTGTATCAATTTGTTTCTGGGATCCAGTCTGGGAATAAAACTTCTACTCAACACACTATCAGCTAGTTGCTCTGGATAGTGCAGTGTCTCACAAGGTTGGCTGTGCTGGCCTGATGTCACAGTAGCTGTCGCATAGGGTGGCTGGTGAGGGTCGGAAGGGAAGGGGGTACACATACATTGGTGTAAGTGAAGTACCAGTGGTAATAGTGGTGTGAGGGGGGGAGAAGAGAGTTCAGAGAGGTCTCAGCAATGTCCAAACGGCCGAGCACTTGAGGGACAAGAGTGAGGTAAGGGAAAGCAGTAAACTTCACCTCTCCAAAATAGCATCTCACATGCGTGACCAGCTAGCAAATTTGAATAGCTTTCAAGTGTCAACTTTACAGTCATCTAGTTGGATGACATTAATAGCCATTTCATAAACAATTACAAAATCACAAAAGCTTGACAACTATTTCCAGTTGCTTTCACTAATTACTGCTTTCTAAGTGGCTTTAACTGTCCAGAAGTTTTGGCATTAAGAAGGTGTTTGTTGCTGAAGCAAAGATATGTACTCAGTCTGCACTTCCCATGTCTACTAATTTCACTTTCATGTTCATCTTTGCAAAGTTTAGCATGCCTTACTACATAAAAACGTGTAAAGGGTGGCCAGGAACCTACACTGCTGGCAGTTCAAGAACAATCACACTTTAATCAGTTAAATTCCTAAGGGAAGAACAATTTGAATTAAGCCACTTGGTTAGAGTGCCATAGAATATGCGGAAGTGCACTAAACAGTAATTGCAGAAAACAGTTAAACTCTCTTGGCCATAACAGTGGAGTTGATGGATAACAAATAACTGCTGTAACCATGTATGACAAAGATCTCTGTAGAAGAAAACATTCCACGTGGGAAAAATTATATATAAAAACAAAGATGAGGTGACTTACCGAACAAAAGCGCTGGCAGGTCGATAGACACACAAACAAACACAAACACACACACAAAATTCAAGCTTTCGCAACAAACTGTTGCCTCATCAGGAAAGAGGGAAGGAGAGGGGAAGACGAAAGGAAGTGGGTTTTAAGGGAGAGGGTAAGGAGTCATTCCAATCCCGGGAGCGGAAAGACTTACCTTAGGGGGAAAAAAGGACAGGTATACACTCGCACACACGCACATATCCATCCACACATACAGACACAAGCAGACATATTTAAAGACTCTTTAAATATGTCTGCTTGTGTCTGTATGTGTGGATGGATATGTGCGTGTGTGCGAGTGTATACCTGTCCTTTTTTCCCCCTAAGGTAAGTCTTTCCGCTCCCGGGATTGGAATGACTCCTTACCCTCTCCCTTAAAACCCACTTCCTTTCGTCTTCCCCTCTCCTTCCCTCTTTCCTGATGAGGCAACAGTTTGTTGCGAAAGCTTGAATTTTGTGTGTGTGTTTGTGTTTGTTTGTGTGTCTATCGACCTGCCAGCGCTTTTGTTCGGTAAGTCACCTCATCTTTGTTTTTATATATAAAAAGATCTCTGTAGCAATCATAGAAACGTAGATTATAGTCATATGTTCCTTAAGTAAGTGTGTCTGACAAATGGATAAAATTGTGATGTGATTCTTATTGACTGTGTAATGTAGTAATTAGAATTGTTGTTCTCTGTCAACCATCAGAATGGATGGGTGCTAATGTCTTATGGAGTCTAAGAATGACTTAATGTTACTGACTACTCAGAGTGTGGCAAAATTACATTTCACAGGCGTTCATTCTCAAAAGCTTCACACAGTGAGGTGTTTCCAGGTGGTAATGATTCAATGTTATATTCTATGGACTTCATTATCCAAGGACAGTCTCTCATTAGTCAACAGCACAGCATAGAATACTGTAAATAATACTGGACACACCCAACATGCAGGTTGTGGTAACTTGCGGCAATGCAAAACAATATTGAAGGTAAGGGAGAGGAGGATACCCTGCTCACTCCACCTGTGTAGTGGAGATAATCCTTATTTTAACCACAAGCATAGTAGGAAATAATGACATAGCATAAGCATGAATCACAATAAGTGAACTCAAATGGGAATCATGGCCTGTGCAGCAGTGCAGAGCAACAGGCGGCAAAACATGTACACAGGAGGTAACAAAGGGAGGAACTGAAAAAATGATGCTACAGCAATTGGCAGTGGTTCATGAAAGCAAAATAAGCCATATGACTAGGGAATGTGAACAACTTGTGGGGCGGCAATGTCGTCTTTTTACAAGAGCCTGGAAACTATTTCTGTGGTCAGCCAGAAAGCAACGGAGAACATATTGACCAGATTTGTTAACATTACGGGTGGCACACTAACAGTTACTTCCACAAAATCTAAGCAATTCAGGATGGTGTACAGTCCTCGCGATTTCACTTCCTATTTGTACCAAAAATATGACTTTGCTCCCTGGCGTGACTGCATCTCGGGCACCACATGACCCTTCTACGCACCCCTTTTGGTTAAGAATCATGAACAAGGTCCACCTGAAAATGTCCCTTTGTCAGCAATCATATTGTAGGAGCAATGATAGCTCAGCAACACATGCTGAAACTTTGGGCCAACTGTAATCGGTCTCTACAGCTTCTTAGCTCTTGACAAGTACTGGAAACTTTTCAAGGAAATCAACTATTCTCAAGAAAAATTCTTACACATTCTCCCCCTTCCAAGAAGCTGGTCCCTTCTACAAGACCATGTCAAAAACCATGGCTTACTAAAGGGATAAAAATATCTTGTAAATAGAAAAGATAAATGTATCTAAGAGCAAGAAAAAGAAACAGTCAAATATTATAAAAACTACTGTACTGTATTAAGGAAAGTTATTAAAAAGGCCTAAAGTATGTGCATTATAACTGAGATTAGCAACTGTGACAAAAAATTAAAACAATTTGGAATATTGTTGAAAGGGAAGCCAGTAAGACTGTGTTACCATCAGACTGAATGAAAAGTTTACTAAAAAAAAGTTAGAGGTTGAACATATTTTTATAATCATTTTTTTAAATGTTGTGGAGAAAAGAGGAACCAATGTTCATTAGAAAAGGCAAAGCAGTATACGGGAGAGGCAATACCTATGCAATTTGATAAAACTGAAATTCTACCTGCCTCTCCTTCTGAAGTTTGGAAACAATAAACTCATCAAAAGTAAAAGCTTACATGGAATTAATGACAGCTCCAACAAAGAACTAAAATCTTATTCCCAACAGATAAATAGGATTCTCGGCCACATACAATAGTCAATGAAACAGGGCAGTTTTCCTGGAAGATTGAAACATGCTATTGTTAAACCATTGCTTAAACAGGGGGGATAGTCTGATACCAACAACTGCCACCCAATCTCGCTTCTGACAGCTTTGTCCAGAATTCTTGAAAAAGTAATGTATTCAAGAGGAGCTTCACATATTTGTAAAAATAAGTTTTAAGAAAATGCTAATTTGTTTTTCACAAAAGGCTTTTAAACAGTAAATGCTATATATACGTCTTCTGATCAAATATTAAATGCTCTGAATAACCAAACATCACCAATTGGGATTTTCTGTGATCCCTCAAAGGGTTTCGATTGTGTAAATCACAGAATTCTTCTAGATAAGCATAAGTATTGTGGTATGAGTGGGACATTGTGCAAATGGTTCAATTCATATTTAACTGGAAGAGTACAGGAGGTTGAAATAAACAGTTCACATAATGCACAAAACTCAGCAAATTCCTCAAACTGGGGAGACATCAAGAATGGAGTTGCACATGGCTCAATCTTGGGTTATTGTTCTTAATATATATTAATGGCTTGCCACGCTGTATTCACAAAGATGCGAAGCTTGTTATTTTTGCTGATGATACAAGTATATTAATACCCAACACACAAGAATTAGCTGAGGAAATTGTAAATAACATCTTTCAGAAAATTATTATGTGGTTTTCTGCAAATGAACTCTCATTAAATTTTAGTAAAACACAATATATAGCCGGCCGCGGAGGTCTAGCGGTTCTAGGCGCTCAGTCCGGAACCGCGCGACTGCTACGGTCGCAGGTTCGAATCCTGCCTCGGGCATGGATGTGTGTGATGTCCTTAGGTTAGTTAGGTTTAAGTAGTTCTAAGTTCTAGGGGACTTATGACCACAGACGTTGAGTCCCGTAGTGCTCAGAGCCATTTGAACCATTTGAACCACAATATATACAGTTCTGTACAGTAAAGACACAACATCATTAATAGATATAGAGCCTCAGCAGAAGTTTGTAGCTAAGGCAGAATATTCCAAATTTTTGGTGTGTTCCCTGATGAGAGATTGAGGTGGAAGAAACACATTGATGATCTGCTGACATGTTTGAGTACAGCTATTTGTACTATTAAGGTTAGTGCAAATTTTGGCAATAAACATAGAAGTAAATTAACATACTATACCTATTTTCATTCACTGCTTTTGTATGGTATCATTTCTTGATGCACTTCATCAGTTCATGTAATCAGAATAATAGATGGAGCCCGGCCAAGATCATCTTGCTGACATTTATTTAAGGAACTAGGGATATTCACAGTAGCTTCGTGTATATGTACTCACTTATGAAATTTTTATTAATAACCCATCCCAATTCATGTGAACCGTAGCAAGGTGCCTCAAACTGCATGGCTACCCCGCACAGTAGTGGTGAAGGAAGCAGGTATCATTCTGCTGAGTACAAGGGGATGTGGGAAATGGAGAAATGCAGAAACAGACTGAGCCACCAAGAAAGCCTCCAGGAAACATAACATGACATGAAACTTCCTGACAGATTAAAACCGTGTGTTGGACCGACACTTGAGAACAGGACCTTTGCCTTTTGCGGACAAGTGCTCTACTGCCTGAGCTACCCAAGCATGACTCACAGCGTCAATTCTGCCAGTACCTCGTCTCCTATCTTCCAAACTGCACAGAAACTCTTCCGCAAACCTTGCAGAACTAGCACTCCTGAAAAAAGGATATTGTGGAGACATGTCTTAGCCACAGCCAGGAGTATGTTTCCAGAATGAGATTTTCACTCTGCAGCAGAGTGACATAACACAGCGTGGCATTCCCCTGCAGGTTTCACTGTTGTGTTAGAGATCCATGCAACCGTAGAGGGTGGAGTGGCTCCAGTGAGGTACAATAAGCTGCAGTTGGTGAAGACATGGTGTACCTCATGCTGGTCAGTCTGCAGGTTGAAGTAGCCCTGACCTGTCTCTGCATTGGGCACTGTCCTATAACACATAGCTTCCTATTCCAGTGAGTGGATCCCCCAGTCTCTGATGGCTGTGGTGTGCAGATCACTGTAGGTCACATTATAAATGAGTGCATTTTGTATTATGATGAGAGGACCAAAGCAATTTTCAATGGGGACCTGCCCTTTATTTTAGCTGATGACGAGACGAATCTGTTGAAGATCACTATCAGCTATATTCTTTTACTTTGTTCCCTTGGATTTTCCTTTTTACTGTACATTTTCAATGTACGAGATTTTTGTCATTTTTGTGTGTGTGTTGTGTGTGTGTGTGTGTGTGTGTGTGTGTGGTAACATTTTAGTACAGGGAGCTGCCATTCTTGAATGTTCTGGTACACAGAAAACCAGACAGCATCTATCAGCAGAAAACCCACACAGACCACTACCTTCATGCCTCTAGCTGTCATCACCCATCACTGAGGGAAGGAGTGCTAAATATGTGGTCCATAGAGCTCATGTAATCTCTGACAGAGAAAGCATAAAACTTGAACTGGACCACCTTAGTGACATGTTTCAGAAAAATGGCTATAGTGATCACCAAATTTATGCACCTTCAAGCAAAAGACCACACCACAGTCAACACCCAATCAAGACCAACCAAAACAGATAGCCTAAGTTCCATACATGGGCAACATATCTGGAAAAATAAGTAAAATTTTACAATCACAAGATATTAGATGTGTGTACCACATGCTGGGGAGGACCAATTCCCTTTTAGGGACAGTAAAGATGACCTGGGTGTCTTGAATCTGGAGTGTATTACATACCACGTGAGTTGGGAACATGTATGTCAGCAAACCATTTACATAATTGAAGAAAGGTGCACGGGACACAAACAGCACACCAGCTTCCAGCAGCCCACAAAATCAGCATTTGCTTTACATTGCCTTGAAATTAACCACAAAATGAAATACAAAGATACAAAAATACTGCAATACACATCCTACTATTGGGATAGTGTATACAAGGAAGCTATCAAAATCCAGCTACATGAGAACCTCATCAAAAAGGACAGTGGATCACCTTCGTCAATGTGGGCTCCGGAACTGAAAATTCTCCAAATGCAGTGAAAACAAAACACTGAGCACAACGGAACACTGAGCAAGCAAAGGTAGAGCATAGACTGAGGACTGCCACTTGATTCCAGAGTGTGACCTACCCCCACCACCACGGCCAGTACACCATGCAGTCTGTACATACGGTCAATGTAGGGGGAGATGACCAGTACTTACAGGGTGGAGAAAAATTGTGTCATGAAATTTTAACCCTGGATAGCTGATGCCAGCAGGAACCAAAATTACTAATGTTATGTAGTTTGACAATGCACTATTTTTAAACTACGGAAGCTTGGTGCCACGCACTCCGATTGGCCGTGGGATTGCCCTGTTGCTGTTTGTCAGTTGACAGGCAGCACTATGGTTGTCGGTTCACACATACAAACGTCCCTTGCCCTGTCACTGCCCCAACGTGATACACACACGTGTCAAATAGGTCTTTCTGTTTGTCTCCACCTCACGTCAGAGGCATTCATACGTAAGCTTCTCTTCGGAGCACACACACACACACACGTCATCTGCGATTTAGTCATACAGTAAGCATGGCTGCAGAGTATTTGTTTGAAGAACAATGCGATATGGTTTTTGTTTATGAATTAGCTGGCAATAATGCTCATGAAGCCCGACTGTTGTATGAGGAATGGTACCCAGCAAGATGCCACCCACGCCCACAAACATTTACAGCAATTCAGCAGTAACTTGGTGAAACAGGCTCGTTAGCGGTATCATGGTGGTACTGGAAGACCTCAAACATGACGGGATGTTGCATTTGAAGAGACTGTTCTCGAGCGCTTCGAGGGAGCACCTATGACGAGTACTTGAGCAGTTGGACACGACATGGGGGGGGGGGGGGGTCACTCGTCGGTTAATCTGGGAGGTTTTGAGAGATGACAGTGAGCATCCATTTAGTTTATACCCTGTCCAAGACCTAAATCCTGTGGTGGACTATGAACACAGGCTATGGTTTTGCCGGTGGTTTCAGCAATGTGTTGCACAAGATCCCGACTTCCTCGCCACTGTGTTGTTTACCGACGAGTGCACCTTCCATCAGGATGGCCTTTAAAACACTCAAAATTTTCATTACTGGACAAGGGGAAATCATCACGTTACGTATGTCCATGGACACCAGGAACAATTTTCGCTCATCATTTGGGCAGTCCTTGTGGGTGACCATTGAGTGGGGTGGTCTGTCTACCTCCTTGACTTACCAAGGCAAATTACCTTCAGTTTTTGCAAGAAACTCTACCCGACCTGCTTGAAGATGTTTCCCTGGACCTACAGCTATGCATGTGGTTGTAGCACAATGAGGCGCTCACACATAACAGTTGTGCTGTGCGCAGACATTTAAATGATCTCTTCAACAGCCAGGTAATTGGCAGAGGTGCTCGTAGGACATGGCCTCCGCAATCACGCCACTAGACTTTTTCCTCTGTGTGTGTGTGTGTGTGTGTGTGTGTGTGTGTGGGAGGGGGGGGGGGGGGTCAGCGAGTGCCAGTTCGAGCACCTGCTTTAAGTAAACAATGTCCTAGCTACAAAAAAGGCCCATTTCAAGGCTGACATAATTTGTAAAAGACTTTTGGTACATGAACTAACAGCTGTTAATGGGTTTGTTCCTGGTACGTCTTACCATGAAACTACAATGGATGTGTCGGGGACCCCGGCGATTGGCTCCCAGAGCAGAAGGCTTGGATACATTGCAATCTCCGGCAGGGGCAAATCATTCATGGTCATGCATTGTTCAGAGCATTTGGCAACAGGGCAATCCCACTGACAGTCGGAGCGCATGGTGCCAAGTTTCTGTAGTTTAAAAATTGTGCATTGTTGACCTACAAAACATTAGTAATTTTGCTTCCTACTGGCACCAGCTGTCCAGAGTTAAAATTTCGTGTCACAATTTTTCTCCACTCTGTATGTCGCACTTACTGGTCCAGAATGTCAGTCAGCAGGAGTAACGTGATGACGATGCCACATTACACCATCAAAAATTCATTCTACAGTGATCAATGAACCCAACTGCATGCCCAAGAGACTATCAAGCAACATGAAGGGTAACTGTTGCCAACAAAGTGTTTAGCACTGTGCCATAATTTTGACATCAGTATTCAAAGAACAGGTATTTGTCAATTATATTAGTGTCTGGAAGTAGGCTGAATGATAACAATCAGTAAGCCAATACTATTACTTTCATTAACAAGCCTCACATTGGTTGTGTACATTTTAGTTTTAAGATATAAAGTGATAAAAGTGTGTGTACATAAAACATTGTATTGAAACAATAATATCAGTTTTTGTAAATAGGAGAAAGTTAAGAAATCAAACAGTGGAAAATCCAGGATGGAGTGTAACAATATTATGAGAAGGAAAGTTACTACTCACCATATAGTGGAGCTGCTGAGTTGCAGATAGGCACCAGAAAAAAAAAAAAATTCACACTTGAAGCTTTCGGCCAATGGCCTTTGACAACAATACACACACATACGCACACACACACTCACGCAAACGCAACTCACACGAACGCCTACAGTCTCAGGCAACTGAAACCCCACTGTGAGCAGCAGCACCAGTGCATGATGGGAGTGGCAACTGGGTGGGGGAAAGGAGGAGGCTGGGGCAGGGAGGGAGAGGGATAGTATGGTGGGGATGGTAAGCAGTGAAGTGCTGCAGGTTGGGTGGCAGGCAGAGGAGAGGTGGGGAGGGGGGGAAGTAGTGGAAAAGGAGAGAAATAAATAAAAAATAAAATAAAATAAATTTAAAAATGTAAAATGACTGGGTGTGGTGGTGGAATGATGGCTGTGTAGTACTGGAATGGGAGCAGGGAAGGGACTGGATGGGTGAGGACAGTGACTAACAAAGGTTGAGGCCAGGAGGGTTACAGGAATGTAGGATGTATTGCAGGGAAGTTCCCACCTGTACCATTCAGAAAAGTTGGTGTTGGTGGGAAGGACCCATATGGCACAGGCTGTGAAGCAGTCATTGAAATAAGGGATATCATGTTTGGCAGCGTGTTCAGCAACAGGGTGGTCCACTTGTTTCTTGGTCGCAGTTTGTCGGTGGCCATTCATGCGGACAGACAGCTTGTTGGTTGTCATTCCTACATAGAATGCAGCACAGTGGTTGCAGCGTAGCTTTTAGACCACATGACTAGTTTCACAGATAGCCCTACCTCCTATGACATAGGTGATGTTAGTGACTGGGCTCACCTTTGCCGCACTTCCAAATTAAGTCATACAGGACTTGTTAAAGACCTTTTTTCCTTCTCCCAATCCCTGCAGTAGAAACACTTTTTTGCCACCAACCCTACCAATTAGACTCAACCAAAGACCAATATTGAATCTTGTCTAACTCAGTTCACCCTTCCATCCAACTGTGATCCACCCCCACTACCCCAAAACCACCCCCTCTTAGTTTTCCAGAGTTTCTTAACCTCAAACCTTGCTTTATTATCATTCCCCAAATCCCTCAACATGTAGACTAACCTTACATCTCCAGAAAGAACTGCAGTCCACCATCTAAAAACTGATCCCAACATTATAATCCTACCTGTGGACAAAGTCTTCACCAATATTGTTCTAAACTGCAAGGATTGCCTAGCGGAAGGACTCAGCCAGCTGTCAGATACTTCCACCGACGAACCTTGCTACAGTGACCCCATTCCAGTAATCCATCAGGACCTCCACTCACTACTCAAATCCTTAGGCACATTTCAGAACCTGTCCCCGGAGTCCATCTCTCTACTCACCCCTATCACTCCCTGCATTCCTACCTTCTATATGCTTCCTAATGTCCATAAACCTAACCACCCAGGACTCCCCATTGTGGCCAGTTACTGTGGCCCCACTGAGAGAATCTCTGCTCTCGTAGACCTACAACCTATTACCCGGAAACTACCCTCCTATATAAAAGATACCAATCACATTTCCTCCACGGACTCTCCACAGTTCCTGTCCCTTTACCACACGGTGCACTGCTCATCACTGTTGATACCACCTCCCTGTACACTAACACTCCAAATCCCCATGGCCTTACCACTACTGAACACTACCTTTCCCAATGCCCGACGGATATCAAACCAACAACCCCCTTCCTAGTCGCCATGACCAAGTATGTCCTCACCCGCAGTTGCTTCTTCTTTAAGGCACTACGTACAAACAAATCAGGGGTACAACTATGGGCACTTGCATGGCACTATCCTATACCAACCTATTCATGGTCCATCTAGAGGAAGCCTTCCTAAACACCCAGAATCCTAAACCCCATACCTGGTTCAGATTCATTGATAACATCTTTGCTATCTGGATTGAAGGTGAGGACGCCCTATCCACATTACTCCAGGACCTCAGCAACTTCTCACCAATTTGCTTCACCTGGCCCTACTCAACCCTCCTAGATGTTGACCTCCACCTCGAAGATAGCTACATCAGTACCTCCATCCATATCAAACCTACTAACCACCAGCAATAGATACACTTCAACAGCTGCCGACCCATTCCATACCAAGAAGTCCCTTCCATACAGCCAAGCCACCCATGGTCATCACATCTGCAGTGATGAGCAGTCCCTCTCAAAATATACCGAGGGTCTCACTGAATCCTTCACTGACCATAATTATCCTCCCAACCTTGTACAAGAACAAATCTCCTGTACCTTATCTTCCCAGTCTCCCACCACCTCCCAAAGCCCCACCATCCCGCCACATAACTCAGTACCACCCAGGACTGGAGCAACTGAATTACATTCTCTGCCAGGGTTTCAGTTACCTCTCATCGTGCCCTGAAATGGGAAATGTCCTGCCCACTATCCTTCCCACACCTCCCACGGTGGTATTCCGCCATCCACTGAACCTACACAATGTACTCGTCCATTCTCACACAACTCCTGCTCCCAATCCCTTACCTCATGGCACATACCATTGTAATATACCTAGATGCAAGACCTGTACCTTTCATCCTCTGACCACCACCTACTCCGGTCCGGTCATTAACATCACCTATCCCGTCAAAGGCAGGGCTACCTGTGAAACCAGTCATGTGGTCTAAAAGCTAGGCTGCAACCACTACGCTGCATTCTATGTTGGCATGACAACCAACAAGCTGTCTGTCCGCATGAGTGGCCACCGACAAACTGCGACCAAGAAACAAGTGGACCATCCTGTTGCTGAACACGCTGCCAAACATGATATCCTTCATTTCAATGACTGCTTCACAGCCTGTGGCATATGGACCCTTCCCACCAACACCAGCTTTTCTGAATTGCACAGGTGGGAATTTTTCCTGCAATACATCCTACATTCCCGTAACCCTCCTGGCCTCAAACTTCGTTAGTCGGTGTCCTCACCCATCCAGCCCCTTCCCTGCTCCCATTCCAGCACTACACAGCTGTCATTCCACCACCACACCCAGATTATTTATTTATTTCTCTTTCTTTCTCTCCTTTTCCCCACTACTTCCCCCCCCTCCCTCCCCACCTCTCCCCTGCCCACCACCCAACCTTCAGCACTTCACTGTCCACCATCCCCACCATACTATCCCTCTCCCTCCCTGCCCTAGCCTCTTACTTTCCCCCACCCAGTCGCTGCTCCCATCGTGCACTGGTACTGCTGCTCACAATGTGGTTTCAGTTGTGTGTGTGTGTGTGTGTGTGTGTGTGTGTGTGCGTGCGTGCGTGCGTGCGTATGTGTGTCTATTGTTGACAAAGGCCATTGGCCAAAAGCTTTAAGTGTAAAAATCTTTTCGTTCTGCCTATCTGCGACTCAGCATCTTCACTATATGGTGAGTAGCAACTTTCCTTCTCATAAAAAAGTTAAGAGAGTAATACAGTACGTTGATATTAACTGACAGTTAGTCATCTGATGTTGGTATATACAAGAAACTGAAAAGTTGTGAAGCTTGTAGCCTTAGATCTGCATATACAGTGTAATGTGTATTGTATGTGAAAAGACGAAATTGGAAGAGAGAACCTTAGCCAATTATTTTGCATATTACAGATCTAAAGATAGCCTGTAGATAAACCAAAAGTAGTAACTGATAAAACTACATTTGCGATCTTGACTGTTAGGGGTTTTTCTGAATCCACAGCTTTAACACAGCATATCACTTATCTCCAAATCTGACCATATTGAATGATCAATGAACTGAATTTGCAGATGAATGCTGCTGTTGAAGATGTATACTTCTGAGTTGCCAGATGCCAAAGGGTAAAATTGACAACATAGTTTGGAAATGAGATTCCAAACAGCAGCCTGCAGATGCAATTCAGATCATGAGAAATAGCAGAAGGGTGTCACTGCTGGCAGGCATTGTTAAGCACAGGGTGCATCTCCTATCTTAGCTCATACCACCCAATGAGTTGTAATTGCCACACACTGAAAGAAATAAGCAAGTTATTCATAATGTCATTAACAAACAGAGTTTATCTGCAGTTTATTATTTGGTAATGTAAAGAAAGAAAGGCTTTTGAGTAATTAATTAATTTTTTAAAAAAATAGTAGTGTGTTTTCAGTATAAAATGAAATATTTGGCCATTCTTGGTGTTGCCATTGCCCTATGTTTTCAGATTTTGGTATTTTTGTATTGTTATGAAATGATTTCATGTTCTACTTGATACTAATCTGTTACTGTATTCGCAGGTCATTGGACTATCTCATTCTTAATGCAGCGATTTTTGGGTTACCATTCTCATTGACAGGGGATGGATATGAAACATTGTTTCAAGTAAACCACTTGAGTCACTTTTATCTCACACTGCTGCTTCTGTCATCGCTGCATTCATCATCTAGGATTGTTGTTGTGTCTTCGGAATCCCACAGGTAAGTTGCTGCAAATTATCCATTGGAGGGGTTTGTAATATGTTCCAATCCTGTTTTTCATGTCCATTTATTTGAATTCTCATCCTGTCTCTTTTTTCTTCCTTCTAATTTCTTCATAATCACATAGTCATATCATATATTTCAACTCCATCCGTCTACTCTGTTCTTCTGTCTTCCTGCTGCTCGTACATTGACTGCATGCATACATTGAGTACAGTAGACTCAATGTTTCACAGAATCAAGAATTCTCACCTGATCACATTATCATGGGCATGCTACTTCAGAGGTAAATTTAATTGATTAAGATACTCTAGAGATTTCATGCTAGTGTTAGGAGACATTTATGTGGAAATGAGGTTCCAAACAGCAGCCTGCAGATGCAGTTTAGATCATGAAAAATAGCAGGAAACAACGAAGATTGTGAATCCATTATTAAATCACTGATGAGAAATGACTTTCATAGCCACAAATAAATATCAAATAGACTATGACTTAGTGCACCCAGCCATCTGCACAATGTGTCTTTCAGGTACAGTCAGTTTCCAAACATATTAAAATATTAATTAGAAAAACCATATTATTAAAAGAGAACAAGAGATAATAGAGACAATTACATGATGGTTGTCTTATTACTTAAGTTTTTGAAGATCTTTGAGAAGATTTTCTGTAAATAGAAGTTCACAATCACAATACTTGCAATTTATTGTCAGACTGGGATTCAGGAAAGTAGCATTGAGAGGAAAGATAGTTTAATCTTTTGTGTGTAAAGCATTAACAGGTCTAAATGGTATTTTACACTTTGCATGAGTCAGTACATAATGAAATTAGGGAAGTACGCATAAATGATTCCATTATTATCAAGAATGCAGGAAGCAGAAGGTTATCCTCAGGCATCAACAAAGCATCAACAAATAAGGGTAAAATTTGATTCCAGTAGTGAGGCCTGCTATAGGATTCCATTCTTGAATTGAAGTAGATTAGACGTACTTTTCAATCCAATTGATCCATAGTGAGGAGATCCTCTGGGATGTGAAACATGTCAAAAACAAAAATACACAATAAATATTTACAAAATAACAACAGGTATGTTAATGTACCTTCCACAGAAACCAAAAGAAAGTGCCCTCGTGATGAGGAATCAGTCAAGGAAAATCTTAAGCATATTTACATTCAAAAGGATATAAAACTAGTAATTACACGTTCAATACACTTCCGTGTATATGATAATTCTTTGGTTATTAGCTACACATCATCAAATAAAAGAATAAAATTCAAAAAAATGTTTCACAGCACTTATTCACAATGATTACATTACTGCGCAAAATTTGTACAGAAGTCAGATTGTAGATAATATTCACACTATTTGATATCAGGGTTGCCACAGGTTCTGTAAATCAGTGAATATCAGGGAATTTCAAACATATCAGGGAAATTTGGAAAAAAAAAAACCACTGGAAAAATCTCGATTTGTCTCTGTAGCATGAAATTGTTTGTTTACTGAGACGTCATGCTTCATCACTGGTTGGGCACATCTGAGTATGTGCACCGCTTCCGTATTCTGTTATTCTTATTGCTGCTCCCCTTCCCACCCCTCCCCTGCAGTCAGTGTTGCCACCACTACTTGCTGCTAGCCTAGCAGCTGCCGATGACAGGCAGGGGTGCAGGTGTGAGGAGTGGTTTGTGTGGATCTGATTCTCAGAGCTTGTTGAAGCAGCGGCTGGAGACAACGGTCATGTGTGCACGAGTTGTGTCACAATGATTTTGTGAATGTGTGTGCGATGTTGTTTTCTGACAAATGCTATGGCCAAAAATTTAGTTGAGAGTGTGACTGTCTTTTCTGTGTGCCTGTCTGTGACTCAGCGATCATCTTTACAGTGAGTTGCTACGTATCCTCATTAGTATTGATTCTCAGAGTATTTGCACAAGATATCTGTTGCGTTGGTGATCACTGTGGTCCCACTGCATCAACATGGTGTCTCTGACGTGTAATAGCTGGCCACACGAGTGGAATTCCATGATGGGCCAAAAATGCAGGCCATTTCTGTGGGTATCTGTAACAGATCGGGCCTACCAATCTGAAGCCCATAGTTTCCCACTAAAGTGCCGGCATCTCTGTGGGTATTTCTAATAGATCTGGCCTGCCAATCTGAAGCCCATAGTTTCCCACTAATGTGCGGACCCTGCCTGTTGCATCTAGTCTCACTGATCTGTGGCGTAATGTGGTGAATTTTCATGGCTTATCCATGAATCTAGGACTGTGGTGCTCCTCGGCAGGACAGAGGCCATGGGCAATGGATTTCAGGAATTGTGACTGTCTCATCCCAAATACATTGTACAGTGTGACATTTTATTTATTCTAGTACATTTTGGCACTTCGAAAGTGGTTTGTATATTAGAAAGTATGGACGATAAGAAGAAGAAAATTATGGCAGTGGCTGGCAGTTTGTTTGTATGCTATGTACTCGTGCATTTCTTGAAAGAAAAATCACACAATACTTGTAGAATAATAGACAAAACACAGTGGATAATAACCAACAATAACGTACAAAGGGTGTCAGTAAAATGAGATTCCCAATTTTTTTTCACAGTGTAAAACTTGTTTATTTCATGAATGCGTACATTTTTGGAAAGTTCAGACTTTAACCTATTTTTCTACATAGTCGCCACTGAGGTCAATATATTTTTGCATGCGGTGTATGAGCTTTTGAATGCCCGAGTCAAAAAAATGTGCCACCAAGCTGCGTAGATACCTGAGAATCGCTTCTTCCAGCTCTTCTCTGTTACCGAAATGCGATCGACACAGGTGTTTCTTCATGTCAGGGAAGAGATGGTAGTCATTTGGGGCTAAGTCCGGGCTGTAGGGCGGGTGTTTGACAATACCCCATCCAAATTCTGTGATGAGCTCACTGGTGGCTGTAGCGGTGTGTGGTCGAGCGTTATACTGATCCAGACACACCCCCCTCGGACAGCATACCCCTCCTCTTGTTTTGAATTATGCGACACAATGTTTGCAGTGTCTTGCAGTACCTGGCAGCGTTGATTGTTGTACCGGTGGGCAATAATTCACACAACAATACTCCCTTCCTGTCCCAAAACACTGTTGCCATCACTTTGCCGACACTTTGCGTTTGTTTGAATTTTCGCAGTCTCGGCGACTCTGGTTGCTTCCTTTGTTTGGACTGTTCTTTGGTTTCGGGTGTGCGGTAGTGCACCCAAGTCTCATCTCCAGAGATGATGGAGTCAGGGTATCCCTCGCCATGAGTTCCATGATCTTGAAGAAGTTCTTGGACCGCTTCAACACATTGCTGTTTGTGGCCTTCGGTCAACATTCTTGGCACCCACCTTGCGCAAACCTTAGCATACCCTAGATGCTCTCTCAAAATCTTGTCAATAGAGATTTTGCTGACATCAGGGATCATTTCGGAGAGCTCACGAACCATCACTTTTCGATCTGAGAGCACTGCTGCCTCCATCAGTGGTCTTAACAAAACATTTATAACATTTGGCTTGCTTTCTCCATCTAAAAACAGTTCATTACAAAAGATGTTGATGTTAGTACTTAAGATTTTTATTCACATGTTTAGAAATACAGAAGATCTCAAAATTTGTCAGGGTGGAATGCTAAAAATTGTCTGGAAATCAGGGAAAGATCAGGAAATTTCACTTGGGGAAACTTGTTACAGCCCTGAATATTGTTAACAACATGCACACAACGGTCAGGTCTGACTATTCTCAAACTGAACTTTATTATTAGTTAAACTTTTTATGGCTGCTAACATGTTATTGATAATGTGAATTGCTGAATAGTCAACATCTTTCTGAACCAAATAAGTTACTTTAAATATTTGTGAAAGTTATTCTTATTTCTAGTATTTATTCCATGAACTGAACTGTTGGTTTGAAGAAAAAGATACATTTTTAATGGCAAATTTCATTAAGGAATAAATATGTTGGGAATCAGTAGTTAATATCCCCAGTTCCTGAAACAGCCCCCTGGAGGATGTTCTTGAGTTCACACCAGAAATAATTTCTATTGGGTTCAGACAACTTTAGCATGGCTTGATCAGTTACCCCAGAAAATAATCCCATCTGGCAGTATGGAATGAAAATAATTAAACTATGATAGTTTCTTATTTTTAAACAACCTATGTCTGACAACATTCACATAGAAAACAGAGATTTGTTTAGGTGCATAAGCAGTTCTGTGGTATGCTCCTCCCTGTTAAATTTACTGTCACGCTGTTATCCCAAAAATGTAGTATGTTTTTCAAAGTTCAATGTCAGAGAATTGGCTAGGAACCATTTATTAATGTCCATGAAAATTTCGTTAGCCGACCTTTCTAAGGCTATACTTGGTTTACCGTTTATTGGAACGTTTGTATCATCTGCAAATAAAGCAAACTTGTTGTTGTTGTTGTTGTTGTTGTTGTTGTTGTTGTGATCTTCAGTCCTGAGACTGGTTTGATGCAGCTCTCCATGCTCCTCTATCCTGTGCAAGCTTCTTCATCTCCCAGTACCTACTGCAGTCTACATCCTTCTGAATCTGTTTAGTGTATTCATCTCTTGGTCTCCCTCTACGATTTTTACCCTCCACGCTGCCCTCCAATGCTAAATTTGTGATCCCTTGATGCCTCAAAACATGTCCTACCAACTGATCCCTTCTTCTAGTCAAGTTGTGCCACAAACTTCTCTTCTCCCCAATCCTATTCAATACCTCCTCATTAGTTACGTGATCTACCCACCTTATCTTCAGCATTCTTCTGTAGCACCACATTTCGAAAGCTTCTATTCTCTTCTTGTCCAAACTGGTTATCGTCCATGTTTCACTTCCATACATGGCTACACTCCATACAAATACTTTCAGAAACGACTTCCTGACACTAAAATCTATACTCGATGTTAACAAATTTCTCTTCTTCAGAAACGCTTTCCTTGCCATTGCCAGTCTACATTTTATATCCTCTCTACTTCGACCATCATCAGTTATTTTGCTCCCCAAATAGCAAAACTCCTTTACTACTTTAAGTGTCTCATTTCCTAATCTAATTCCCTCAGCATCACACGACTTCATTCGACTACATTCCATTATCCTCGTTTTGCTTTTGTTGATGTTCATCTTATATCCTCCTTTCAAGACGCTGTCCATTCCGTTCAACTGCTCTTCCGAGTCCTTTGCTGTCTCTGACAGAATTACAATGTCATCGGCGAACCTCAAAGTTTTTACTACTTCTCCATGAATTTTAATACCTACTCCGAATTTTTCTTTTGTTTCCTTTACTGCTTGCTCAATATACAGATTGAATAACATCGGGGAGAGGCTACAACCCTGTCTCACTCCTTTCCCATCCGCTGCTTCCCTTTCATGCCTCTCGACTCTTATAACTGCCATATGGTTTCTGTACAAATTGTAAATAGCCTTTCGCTCCTTGTATTTTACCCCTGCCACCTTCAGAATTTGAAAGAGAGTATTCCAGTTAACATTGTCAAAAGCTTTCTCTAAGTCTACAAATGCTAGAAACGTAAGTTTGCCTTTTCTTAATCTTTCTTCTAAGATAAGTCGTAAGGTTAGTATTGCCTCGCGTGTTCCAACATTTCTACGGAATCCAAACTGATCTTCCCCGAGGTCCGCGTCTACCAGTTTTTCCATTCGTCTGTAAAGAATTCGCGTTAGTATTTTGCAGCTGTGACTTATTAAACTGATAGTTCGGTAATTTTCACATCTGTCAACACCTGCTTTCTTTGGGATTGGAATTATTATATTCTTCTTGAAGTCTGTGGGTATTTCGCCTGTCTCATACATCTTGCTCACCAGATGGTAGAGTTTTGTCATGACTGGCTCTCCCAAGGCCATCAGTAGTTCTAATGGAATGTTGTCTACTCCCGGGGCCTTGTTTCGACTCAGGTCTTTCAGTGCTCTGTCAAACTCTTCACGCAGTATCTTATCTCCCATTTCATCTTCATCTACATCCTCTTCCATTTCCATAATATTGTCCTCAAGTACATCGACCTTGTATAAACCCTCTATATACTCCTTCCACCTTTCTGCCTTCCCTTCTTTGCTTAGAACTGGGTTGCCATCTGAGCTCTTGATATTCATACAAGTGGGTCTCTTTTCTCCAAAGGTCTCTTTAATTTTCCTGTAGGCAGTATCTATCTTACCCCTAGTGAGACAAGCCTCTACATCCTTACATTTGTCCTCTAGCCATGCCTGTTTAGCCATTTTGCACTTCCTGTCGATCTCATTTTTGAGACGTTTGTATTCCTTTTTGCCTGCTTCATTTACTGCATCTTTATATTTTCTGCTTTCATCAATTAAATTCAATATTTCTTCTGTTACCCAAGGATTTCTATTAGCCCTCGTCTTTTTACCTACTTGATCCTCTGCTGCCTTCACTACTTCATCCCTCAGAGCTACCCATTCTTCTTCTACTGTATTTCTTTCCCCCATTCCTGTCAATTGTTCCCTTATGCTCTCCCTGAAACTCTCTACAACTTCTGGTTCTTTCAGTTTATCCAGGTCCCATCTCCTTAAATTCCCACCTTTTTGCAGTTTCTTCAGTTTCAATCTGCAGTTCATAACCAATAGATTGTGGTCAGAGTCCACATCTGCCCATGGAAATGTCTTACAATTTAAAATCTGGTTCCTGAATCTCTGTCTTACCATTGTATAATCTATCTGAGACCTTCCAGTATCTCCAGGTTTCTTGCATGTATACAACCTTCTTTTATGATTCTTGCACCAAGTGTTAGCTATGATGAAGTTATGCTCTGTGCAAAATTCTACCAGGTGGCTTCCCCTTTCATTCCTTACTCCCATTCCATATTCACCTACTACGTTTCCTTCTCTCCCTTTTCCTACTGACGAATTCCAGTCACCCATGACTATTAAATTTTCGTCTCCCTTCACTACCTGAATAATTTCTTTTATCTCGTCATACATTTCATCTATTTCTTCATCATCTGCAGAGCTAGTTGGCATATAAACTTGTACTACTGTAGTAGGCATGGGCTTTGTGTTTACCTTGGCCACAATAATGTGTTCACTATGCTGTTTGTAGTAGCTAACCCGCACTCCTATTTTTTTATTCATTATTAAACCTACTCCTGCATTACCCCTATTTGATTTTGTATTTATAACCCGGTAATCACCTGACCAAAAGTCTTGTTCCTCCTGCCACCGAACTTCACTAATTCCCACTATATCTTACTTTAACCTATCCATTTCCCTTTTTAAATTTTCTAACCTACCTGCTCGATTAAGGGATCTGACATTCCACGCTCCGATCCGTAGAATGCCAGTTTTCTTTCTCCTGATAACGACGTGCTCTTGAGTAGTCCCCGCCCGGAGATCCAAATGGGGGACTAGCAAACTTAGCATCTGGTAATGTTACTGATGAAAGGTCATTGATATACACAAGAAAAAGGAAGTGTCCTAAAATGGAGTATTCCAATTTACTTAAAAAGATTCATTTCCTGATATGAATGACCTTTCACAAAATATGGCAGTTTTTTTTTCTATTTGTAGGTAACAGGTTAAGCAAATGAGGTAGTGGTTACCATATGTGACAGTGTTACGGAGAACAGGTATGCATATAGTTCTGACACAGTTTCTTATCATGTTAATGAAGTGCTCCGGAAGTACTCTTTATAGACATTAGTGCAACACCACAACATGCGGAATACACATATGATTGATGTGTTACATGTTAAGTTGACAAAAGTTCACAGTAGTTGACCCTGCCTTCTTTAACAAACTATTTAGAAGAACCTTTTCATTGTCTGTGAGTGAATTCAAAACAAGAGGAGCAAAATGGTTTCAAAGCAAAGCACATTTTTCAGTTTTAGTTTTCAAGGACCATATAATATGAAGGTTGTTATGAAGGTAATGCCTCCTATTTTTTTGTGGTCACTCAGGATGTCTGTGTTATATGTTGTTGGTGTAGTGCTAATGCTTGAACCCTCCCCTTTCATTTGTAGGTGGTTCCATTGTTCTGCAGTAGTTGGCATCAGCAGAGGAGTATTCCAAAATGTAGTCTGATATGGACACACGTATAAAACAGCGATGTGTGATTTAATTCTTCATTGTTGAAGAATTGTGCCAATTGAAATCCATCAAAACTTGTTAAAGGTGTATGGAGATGATACAATAGACGTGACCAATGTGAGGCAATAGGTACAGCATTTTCAAGGTGGTGAATAGGTTGTGCATGACTAGCCGTGGCCCAGTTGACCCTGCACAGTTTTCATCTCTCGCAATGAATTTCATCTTGATCAACTCATCTGTGCCGGTCAGTGGATAATGACCAGAGAAGACAGTCCTTGGAATTGCAACATGTGAATTCTCCATCAAATAAGAGATTCAAGACACTGTCGTCTGCAGGCGATGTGCACAGTCTTCTGGGTAGCCAGGGTGTGGTTGTTTTGGATGTCCTGGAGCCTGGAGAACTGTTAATTCAGGATGCTATAAGACAACACTGACCGGGCTGAAAGTCTGAATTTCCAGGGTAAGGCCAGAGAAAAAGACTAACTGTCACCTGCAACACGATAAGCTGGGCCCCACACCAGTCTTCCTACCACACAACTCATTGCAAAATTTGGCAGGACTGTCTTACCACATCTACCGTACAGTCCCGATTTAGGGCTTTCAGACTTCCATCCCTTTGGGCCTCTGAAAGCTGGACTAGGTGGCGCCGTTTTTGAGAATCAGATGCTGTTGTCAAAGCTGTAAGGAAGTGGTTAGTGTCAGCTGGTTCTGATGATTTTTATAAGCACAGGCTCAGGTTCATCATTGGCAAAAGTTCATAACAAATGATGGTGACTGTGAAAAAATGACAGTCTGTAACTGAAATGTTGCTCTATTTAGCTGTGCTGCTGTGATTTATGTATCTCTTATAGTTTCCGTTAATGAAAATAGGAGACTTTGATTTTGGTACGACCCTCGTAGTTGACCTGGAATTTTAATGATGAATGGCATTTAACAATAAGCTGTAACAGCATGCATCATCATTTAATATGATATGAGTAATTAGTAGTTGTGGCATACAAATGTAGTGTAGAATGACAATTTTTTAAGTTTTCATACTAACTTTACTTAATAAGACCTGTTCAAGCACACTATATTAACACAGTTTCCAGATTAAATCAACTTCATGGCACCAATTACATTCAAACATGTTCAAATGAGAATAAATCCTATTCTGTTCTATTTTATTCAAACTGAGGAAGATTATTCTAGAGAGCTACTGTGCCTTGTTAGTGGCATTGTTTAGGCAAGGAAAAGTGTCCACAAGTTTCTTTAGGTATGCCATTTCTGGCTGAAGCCATCCTCTGCTAATTAGATCCAGTACAGGTGCCAAATTGGAGGAATATTGGCTGCTATCTTTCACCCATCATTCTAAATGCTTCCAGGCACTTTCTGTGGGATTAACATTGGGTGATTTATCAACCCAGTCGAGGTATGATAGAGTGCTCGAGTGTTCATGAAACTGAGACCATATCTGTGCAGCCATTGAACACAGCTCTTGTAATCTTAGGAGAGGAAGTACACACAGCATACTCATCATGAAGTTATAAAATAAAGGGCAACTCTTAGTCACTGAGACTGTCAAAAAAGAAAATCCCAGTTGATGTTCGCTGTAACCTGAACCAGTGAGCTCAATTTGTGGTATGAAAAACATCCCCAAAATATCATATTCTGTTCCTATGGTCTGCATTATACACTCCACACACCATGAGTTAAATAGCTTATTGACCACTGGTGCACTTGACACTTTGCATAATTTGCAAAGAGGCAATATTATTGTGATTTGTCATGCCACACTACACTCCTCCAATTAGCTGCTGTTCAGTTTTCATGTTAAAGAAACTTGTGGACAATCTTCCATGCTTGAACGAGGCCACAATCAAGGAACGTTTATAAATAATTATTCTTCTATTGAACAGTAATTTTCCAGAAGAATCGTTCTCTGTTTGCTTTCAAATTTAGAGTATGATAGAATGGAATAGTATATCTAAAAACAAAGATGACGTGACTTACCAAACGAAAGTGCTGGCAGGTCGATAGACACACAAACAAACACAAACGTACACACAAAATTCAAACTTTCGCAACAAACGGTTGCTTCATCAGGAAAGAGGGAAGGAGAGGGAAAGACGAAAGGATGTGGGTTTTAAGGGAGAGGGTAAGGAGTCATTCCAATCCCGGGAGCGGAACGATTTACCTTAGGGGGAAAAAAGGACAGGTATACACTCGCGTGCACACACACACACATATCCATCCGAACATATACAGACACAAGCTGACATTTGTAAAGGCAAAGAGTTTGGGCAGAGATGTCAGTCGAGGCGGAAGTACAGAGGCAAAGATCAGGTGAGGTATGAGCGGCGGCAAATTGAAATTAGCGGAGATTGAGGCCTGGCGGATAACGAGAAGAGAGGTTGTACTGAAGGGCAAGTTGCCATCTCCGGAGTTCTGACAGGTTGGTGTTAGTGGGAAGTATCCAGATAACCCGGACGGTGTAACACTGTGCCAAGATGTGCTGGCCGTGCACTAAGGTGTGTTTAGCCACAGGGTGATCCTCACTACCAACAAACACTGTCTGCCTGTGTCCATTCATGCGAATGGACAGTTTGTTGGCTTTCACACGTGGCTCTGCCTTTGATCGTGTACACCTTCCGGGTTACAGGACTGGAGTAGGTGGTGGTGGGAGGGTGCATGGGACAGGTTTTACACCGGGGGAGGTTACAAGGGCCAGAGGGTAGTGAAGGTGGTTTGGGGATTTCATAGGGATGAACTAAGAGGTTACGAAGGTTAGGTGGATGGTGGAAAGACACTCTTGGTGGAGTGGGGAGCATTTCATGAAGGATGGATCTCATTTCAGGGCAGGATTTAAGGAAGTCGTATCCCTGCTGGAGAGCCACATTCAGAGTCTGATCCAGTCCCGGAAAGTATCCTGTCACAAGTGGGGCACTTTTGCGGTTCTTCTGTGGGAGGTTCTGGGTTTGAGGGGATGAGGAAGTGCCTCTGGTTATTTGCTTCTGTACCAGGTCGGGAGGGTAGTTGCGGGATGCGAAAGCTGTTTTCAGGTTGTTGGTGTAATGGTTCAGGGATTCCGGACTGGAGCAGATTCATTTGCCACGAAGACCTGGAATGGGTGGTAGCTGTCATAATGGAGGTACTGTTGCTTGTTGGTGGGTTTAATGTGGACGGACGTGTGAACTGGCCATTGGACAGGTGGAGGTCAACGTCAAGGAAAGTGGCATGGGATTTGGAGTAGGACCAGGTGAATCTGATGGAACCAAAGGAGTTGAGGTTGGAGAGGAAATTCTGGAGTCCAGATCATGAAGATGTCATCAATAAATCTGTACCAAACTTTGGGTTGGCAGGCCTGGGTAACCAAGAAGGCTTCCTCTAAGCGACCCATGAATAGGTTGGCGTACAAGGGGGCCATCCTGGTACCCATGGCTGTTCCCTTTAATTGTTGGTGTGTCTGGCCTTCGAAAGTGAAGAAGTTGTGGGTCAGGAATAAGCTGGCTAAGGTAATGAGGAAAGAGGTTTTAGGTAGGGTGGCAGGTGATCGGCGTGAAAGGAAGTGTTCCATCGCAGCGAGGCCCTGGACGTGCTGAATATTTGTGTATAAGGAAGTGGCATCAATGGTTACAAGGGTGGTTTCCGGGGTAACAGATTGGGTAAGGATGCCAGGCGTTCAAGAAAGTGGTTGGTGTCTTTGTTGAAGGATGGGGGACTGCATGTAATGGGTTGAAGGTGTTGATCTACGTAGGCAGAGATACGTTCTGTGGGGGCTTGGTAACCAGCTACAATGGGACGGCCGGAATGATTGGGTTTGTGAATTTTAGGAAGAAGGTAGATGGTAGGGGTGCGGGGTGTTGGTGGGGTCAGGAGGTTGATAGAGTCAGGTGAAAGGTTTTGTAGGGGGCCTAAGGTTCTGAGGATTCCTTGAAGCTCCGCCTGGACATCAGGAATGGGATTACCTGGGCAAACTTTGTATGTAGTGTTGTCTGAAAGCTGACACAGTCCCTCAGCCACATACTCCCGACGATCAAGTACCACGGTCGTGGAACCCTTGTCCACCAGAAGAATGACGATGGATCGGTCAGCCTTCAGATCACGGATAGCCTGGGCTTCAGCAGTGGTGATGTTGGGAGTAGGATTAAGGTTTTTTAAGAAGGATTGAGAAGCAAGGCTGGAAGTCAGAAATTCCTGGAAGGTTTGGAGAGGGTGATTTTGAGGAAGAGGAGGTGGGTCCCGCTGTGACGGAGGACGGAACTGTTCCAGGCAGGGTTCAATTTGGATAGTGTCTTGGGGAGTTGGATCATTAGGAGTAGGATTAGGATCATTTTTCTTCGTGGCAAAGTGATATTTCCAGCAGAGAGTACGGGTGTAGGACAGTAAATCTTTGACACAGGCTGTTTGGTTTAATCTGGGAGTGGGGCTGAAGGTGAGGCCTTTGGATAGGACAGAGGTTTCGGATTAGGAGAGAGGTTTGGAGGAAAGGTTAACTACTGAATTAGGGTGTTGTGGTTCCAAATTGTGTTGATTGGAATTTTGAGGTTTTGGGGGGAGTGGAGCTGTAAGTGGGAGATTGAGTAGATGGGAGAGACTGGGTCGGTGTGCAATGAGAGGAGGTTGAGGTTTGCTGGAAAGGTTGTGAAGGGTGAGTGAGTTGCTTTTCCGGAGGTGGGAAACCAGGAGATTGTATAGTTTTTTTAAGTGGAGGGTGGCATGCTGTTCTAATTTGTGGTTGGCTTGTAGGAGGATGCTCTGAACAGCCATTGTGGATTTGGGAGAGGAAAGATTGAGGACTTTTATTAAGGATAGGAGTTGACGGGTGTGTTCATTGGCTGAGTTGATGTGTAGGTGAAGGATTAGGTTGGTGAGGGCAATGGATTGTTCAGTTTGGAACTGGTATGGGGACTGATGGAAAGAAGGGTTACAGCCAGAGATGGGAACTTTAAGTGTGAGGCCTTTGGGGGTAATGCCAAATGTCAGACAGGCATGAGAAAATAAAATATGGGAGTGTAATTTGGCTAGGGCGAAGGCATGTTTGCGGAGGGAATGTAAATAAAACTTAGTGGGGTCGTTGTGGGGATGTTGTGAGGGTGACATGGTATTAGAAGGTGGGAAGTGTAACATGAGGCAGAAATGAAAATGAAAATAAATATATATGGGAGAGATAAAGGTGAACTAGAAAGCAACTGGAGATCTGGTGTGAAAAAAGGCGAAAAAGTGTTGGTTATAGCTGGGCTATGTTGATCCTCCTCAGAACACTATCCAAATTGAACCCTGCTTGGAACAGTTCCGCCCTCCGTCACAGCGGGACCCACCTCCTCTTCCTCAAAATCACCCTCTCCAAACCTTCCAGGAATTTCTGACTTCCAGCCTTCTTAAAAAACCTTAATCCTACTCCCAACATCACCACTGCTGAAGCCCAGGCTATCCGTGATCTGAAGGCTGACCGATCCATCGTCATTCTATCGGCGCACAAGGTTTCCACGACCATGGTACTTGATCGTCGGGAGTATGTGGCTGAGGGACTGCGTCAGCTTTCAGACAACACTACATACAAAGTTTGCCAAGGTAATCCCATTCCTGATGTCCAAGTGGAGCTTCAAGGAATCCTCAGAACCTTAGGCCCCCTACAAAACCTTTCACCTGACTCCATCAACCTCCTGACCCCACCAACACCCCGCACCCCTACCATCTACCTTCTTCCTAAAATTCACAAACCCTATCATCCCGGCCGTCCCATTGTAGCTGGTTACCAAGCCCCCACAGAACGTATCTCTGCCTACGTAGATCAACACCTTCAACCCATTACATGCAGTCCCCCATCCTTCAACAAAGACACCAACCACTTTATCGAACGCCTGGAATCCTTACCCAGTCTGTTACCCCCGGAAACCATCCTTGTAACCATTGATGCCACTTCCTTATACACAAATATTCCACTCGTCCAGGGCCTCGCTGCGATGGAGCTCTTCCTTTCACGCCGATCATCTGCCACCCTACCTAAAACCTCTTTCCTCATTACCTTAGCCAGCTTATTCCTGACCCACAACTTCTTCACTTTCGAAGGCCAGACATACCAACAATTAAAGGGAACAGCCGTGGGTACCAGGATGGCCCCCTTGTACGCCAACCTATTCATGGGTCGCTTAGAGGAAGCCTTCTTGGTCACCCAGGCCTGCCAACCCAAAGTTTGGTACAGATTTATTGATGACATCTTCATGATCTGGACTCACAGTGAAGAAGAACTCCAGAATTTCCTCTCCAACCTCAACTCCTTTGGTTCCATCAGATTCACCTGGTCCTACTCCAAATCCCATGCCACTTTCCTTGACATTGACCTCCACCTGTCCAATGGCCAGCTTCACACGTCCGTCCACATTAAACCCACCAACAAGCAACAGTACCTCTATTATGACAGCTGCCACCCATTCCACACCAAACGGTCCCTTCCCTACAGCCTAGGTCTTCGTGGCAAATGAATCTGCTCCAGTCCGGAATCCCTGAACCATTACACGAATAAACTGAAAACAGCTTTCGCATCCCGCAACTAACCTCCCGACCTGGTACAGATGCAAATAACCAGAGCCACTTCCTCATCTCCTCAAACCCAGAACCTCCCACAGAAGAACCCCAAAAGTGCCCCACTTGTGACAGGATACTTTCCGGGACTGGCTCAGACTCTGAATGTGGCTCTCCAGCAGGGATACGACTTCCTTAAATCCTGCCCTGAAATGAGATCCATCCTTCATGAAATCTTCCCCACTCCACCAAGAGTGTCTTTCCGCCATCCACCTAACTTTCGTAACCTCTTAGTTCATCCCTATGAAATCCCCAAACCACCTTCCCTACCCTCTGGCTCTTAACCTTGTAACCGCCCCCGGTGTAAAACCTGTCCCATGCACCCTCCCACCACCACCTACTCCAGTCCTGTAACCCGGAAGGCGTACACGATCAAAGGTAGAGCCACATGTGAAAGCACACACGTGGTTTACGAACTGACCTGCCTACACTGTGAAGCTTTCTATGTGGGAATGACCATCAACAAACTGTCCATTCGCATGAATGGACACAGGCAGACAGCGTTTGTTGGTAATGAGGATCACCCTGTGGCTAAACATGCCTTGGTGCACAGCCAGCACATCTTGGCACAGTGTTACACCGTCCGGGTTATCTGGGTACATCCCACTAACATCAACCTGTCAGAACTCCGGAGATGGGAACTTGCCCTTCAGTATATCCTCTCTTCTCGGTATCCGCCAGGCCTCAATCTCTGCTAATTTCAATTTGCCGCCGCTCATACCTCACCTGTCTTTCAACAACATCTTTGCCTCTGTACTTCCGCCTCGACTGACATCTCTGCCCAAACTCTTTGCCTTTACAAATGTCAGCTTGTGTCTGTGTATGTGCGGATGGATATGTGTGTGTGTGTGTGTGTGTGTGTGTGTGTGTGTGTGTGTGTGTGTGCGTGTGTGCGTGTGTATACCTGTCCTTTTTTGCCCCTAAGGTAAGTCTTTCCGCTCCCGGGATTGGAATGACTCCTTACCCTCTCCCTTAAAACCCACATCCTTTCGTCTTTCCCTCTTCTTCCCTCTTTCCTGATGAAGCAACCGTTGGTTGTGAAAGCTTGAATTTTTTGTGTATGTTTGTGTGTCTTATCGACCTGCCAGCACTTTCGTTTGGTAAGTCACATCATCTTTGTTTTTAGATATATTTTTCCCACGTGGAATGTTTCCCTCTATTATATTCATGGAATGGAATAGGATTTATTCACCTCTGAATTGAAGACATGCAGCTCTATGTGGGACTCTGAGTAACGCCTCTTATGTTCCCTTCACAATGTGTGTTCAGAAACTGGTGGAGGTGGACCCTTACTCACTGACAGGAACAAAAAAAAATGTCATTGAGAAGACATGACACTTGTCTCCAGTCCCATTGTCAGTTAGGATCTCTTTATTACCACTATTCTTTCACTGTATTACATGGCTGCAAGTGGTACTCCATTCCTTGTAGACAGAATCAACTGCCCCCATTGGTGCAGTACTAAATCAGGTGACTTTATATCAGTGTATAGTCATGGGCACAGCTATACATGGTAGCTCATTTCTGTAACTATGTCACATTCCCACATTATCACCTCTTGTAGCACTGATTCCATGCAGCCAACTGTCACGTGCATGCCACTTCAGTGTCATGACATACATCAGCAGTGTAGGGTCTCATCACTTTCGAGCACCAGTTCTGCAATGCCAAATCCAGAATAACATGCTGGCCCATGAAGACAGGGGATATGGCCAGGAAAAAGCAGAAGTAGTTCTATAAATAATATACATTCAGCCACGCTTAAATATAAATTGTATTAAATAATTTTTAAATCAAATCATTCCATTTCGTTGCAATACATCATATTAATGACCCACAGGGAATATTAGTGAACTCAACAAAACTATTGACCATAGAGTATAGAGTCAGTGGACTACTAAGTTACACACATCAACAGTAGTGCACTATGCCTCATGAAACACACATCCACGTAACAGAATTTTTTTCACCAGTGGCAAGTGTCAGATACCCACACCTCTGCCTTTGTGAGTCAACACATGCAGACAGAAATAGGGAACAGTAGTTTCCAAGCTTTTTGAGACCATTACTCTTGAGTCGGCTATGATTAACACATCGCCATTGCTACCTACAATTCCATTGCAGAAAAGAAAGCCAATGATCCATGTTGAGGATGACATGAATAGACACTTGTTACAACACGTGCTTCCTCTGCATCTCTTCTCTCCCTAGCTTCACCCACACCATGCACCCTAATTTAAAATCAACCAATTAAGTTGTGAGCACCATACTTATAATGATTTGACTGCTAGACCTCTTACTTCTAAACTGACAGAAACTAGAAGACTTAAAGATGCTAATGCTGCTAATGCTTTGTGTCTGCAACTAATAATAATAATAATAATAATAATAATAATGGGTCCAGGATGGGGTTTATCAGCCCCATCTGGCGTGCCCACAGGAGGCGGATAGGGAAATATTTGGCAGATATGCAGGGTAGGTCGGGAATCAAATACCACCCACAGACCAAAATGATAACCAAAGTCCATGCTTCTTGTGATTTGGAGCAGTATAATCAGTGTCTGTTCACCAGGAGGTATGGATGTAAACATGCTCCAGGAACTCACAATCTTTAGTTCTACACCACTAGCAGAAGGTAGAAAATTCATGACAAGCAAACATGACCCGTACAAGTGAAGACAGAATTACACCAGGTAAGCAAACCACACCCTCCAAAGTGGCAACCAAGCATTTGAACTCTGGGGAGCTTAGACTTACATGACAGAGCAAGCTGGTGTGTTCCCGTAAACTTCCACAAAAAGCATGTACTTAGATTGGCAGTTTCTACATTCACTCATTTGAGCAGGAAAACTACAGAACTCACGAAACAGAAAATCCAAATTCTTGCCCTTCAAGAAACACACTTCAAAGATTGAGAAAAGATTGACTACCATAATTACAGAATCTTAAAAAGTGGAACAAACAAGAAAATTGGCAAAGGAGTGGCACTGTTTGGCATTGCCTTCATTATAGACAAAAAAAGTTCTGGATTCAGTAAAGGAAGTGAAACCCATTAATAAGTGACTTATGACCTTAAGAATCAAACACACAAACAAAAACTACATCTTTAATCACGTGCATGTACCAGCAAATGGTAACAATAAAAGAGGACTCAAAAAACCAGAAAGAACTTGAAACAGAGTTGGCCAAAATTCCAAAAGATGATGCAAAAATCTACTCGGTGATTTTAAAACCAAAATAGACAGGGAGCGCAAATACTAGAGAACAGTGGGAGACTATCCTCAACCCAAGTTCACCAGTAAGAATGGCACATGACTCAATGAGTTATGCCAACAAAATAGCCTAAAAATTATGTCACTTCACTTCGCAAAAAAAAAAAAAAAAAAAAAAAAACACCAAAAGACATGGAGATCACCCATCCATCATTTACAAGAATTTCAGATTGATCATGTGGCTATATCGTGTGACTATCAAAAAGAAATCCATGATGTGCAAGTATGCAAAGGTAAAAACATCAATTCGGATCATTATTTAACCAAAATCAAAATTAAATTCACATCCAAAAGAAAATTCAACAAGAAAACTCTGATGATCCCAATATTTGTTCTACTAAGGCTCTAAAATAAAAGAAAAATGGAAAGAACAACTTGCAGAAGACTGGGAGAAATTTGAAACTGAAATCATAAGAGCTGCAAAAGATCTAATTCGTCTTCACAAAAAAACAAAATATCCTTGGTGGGAGCAAAAATGTGAGAACCCACTAGAAGAAAGAAAAAAGACATTTCCAAATTGCAAATGCAGAAGAAACACAGAAGAAATTCCTCAGAGTTCACAAACAAACGTCCAAGATTTTAAGACAAAATAAACAGAAATATGTCAAAGACCATCTGTAGTCAACCAAAGACAACTTCAAAAGTTACAACACACAACTTCTACAAGACTTTTGTCTCTGCTTTCAAAAACAAGATGGTAAATTAACCTTGACAAAAAAAGAAAGTTGCCAAGAACTAACCATATATTTTTCACAGCTTTTAAATTGCCTAAAACCCAAAGAGAGATTCCTGAAAATACAGCCAGGAGTCCAAATGGAAAGTTCGTCACCACCAACACAAGAGGTAGTTGTTTACATGTCAAGAAACTAGAAAACAACAGAGCATCACGGGATGGTGGAATTGTGGCTGAACTCTTGAAAAAGCTAGGTGCAAACTCATTCAAATAATCTGAAACATTTGGCAAACGGGAAAAAATCCCTCTTGACTGGAAGATTGTTCTAATCCATCCACTACAAAAAAAGGCAACAAATCATATATAAGCAACTATAGAGTGATCTCTCCTCTTACCAGTCACGTACAAAATTTTATCAGCTTGTCTGGCCGGCCGCGGTGGTCTAGCGGTTCTAGGCGCTCAGTCCGGAACCGCGCGACTGCTACGGTCGCAGGTTCGAATCCTGCCTTGGACATGGATGTGTGTGATGTCTTTAGGTTAGTTAGGTTTAAGTAGTTCTAAGTTCTAGGGGACTGATGACCACAGATGTAAAGTCCCATAGTGCTCAGAGCCATTTTTCAGTTTGTCTGTTCACTGCAGCATGAAAGTGATTAGAACCCATATTTGCAGAATATCAAGCTGGATCCAGACCACAGAGATCGTGCTCAGAACAAATTTTTAATCACAAAGCCATACTCAAAATGCGAGCTCTTGGACAAAAACCTCTACTATACACATATGTACATTACAAAAATGTATTCTGCTTGATATCCAGGCCCTCACTATTCCAAATTTTAGAACGTGGGGGACTAGATACCAAAACACAAGGTCTCATAAAATAAACACTGAATGGCACAAAATCCAAAGTAAAATTTATGAGGGAGATGTCAGAAACCTTTGACATTCGTACAGGTGTGAGACAAGGAGATAAACTCTCTCCTGTTCTGTTCAGCAATGTCCTAGACAAGGTTATTGAAGAATGGGGGAAAGAACTCAAGAAATGTGGGTTTTGGAAGCCAGTTCTACTGGGCTTCCTCCAGACACAACCTCTACATACTATACCTCATATTTGTAGACAACTTGGCAATAATTACAGAGTACGAAGCGCTTGCCGTGAATCATCTTGAGGTACTTAGCAGAAAAAATAAGATTTCAAATCACATTCAAGAAAATTGAATTCTTATGTTTAAAGATAGAAATTGTGAGCCTGAAAACAAAATACAGTAAAGTCAACAGGGCCGTGTGCTCTAAATACCTCAGAGAATTCATGAAACTGACAGGCCTTGAAAAAATCTCACAGCAAAATCACCTCCAAAAAGGAGAAAGATTAGAGTTAATCTAAAACCTCTGCATCAAAATACCCATGTCAAGACATTCGGCACTACAAGACAGTTATAAAACCCACAGTTCTCTATACAAGTGAATCACTGACACTTAATAGAAAACTTGAACATGAAGAAGTCAAAGAAGGAGAGGGAAAGATCATTAGGAAAATGTTAGGAGCGTGACATACCCAAGATGGTTACAGGCTACAATCAGTCGAATTAACGGAAAAATTTTCAAATATCAAAATTGACATTAAAAAAAATACAAATGAAATTCTTTGGACAACCCAACAGCTACCAGAAAAGCGATTGACAAAAAGGATACTAGACTAGGTACCATCACTTAAGAACTCAACAACTTGTCTGAATGAAATTTGAAAGAACCTCAAAAATGCAAATATGACACCAACTGGCATTTTAGATACACACATCTTCAGACACAAAGCAGACAAATGGGAAGTTGGGTCGGAGCAAACAAAACAAAAGCAGTACAGACCAAAGTGGTCAGTAGAACGTAAACAAGCCTTCTCGGAAAGAATGAAAGCGTATTGGAAGAACAAGAACCTAAAGAAAAGTTGACAGATTTATTTGCTTAATGTCTTCCATTTATTGAAAGAATTTGCTGCTGCTGCTGCTGCTGATAATAATAATAATAATAATAATAATAATAATAGGTTTGCTCTACAACAGTACCATAACAATTACATAGTTACTCTTGTGTTATGCTGTCCATTAGTTTGTGAATCTGTTGCAAAGTGCATAATGAAGCAATTTCTGGTCCATGTGGGAACTACCTACAACTTGGAGAAGATAATTTATTTAAGATGTGTAAACTTATGAGATGTATATATTATAATTTTACTGTCGTAGATGCACGGTACAAAGTACTGTAAAGTATGTCTGTCCTGTATGGACTATATGAGGAACCAGGTATTCATATATCCATTTCACAAGCTGCAACCTTCACTACATTGTGTCATGCATTACATTAGTTTTTGGAAAAAAGTTAGTTATTGGCAACTTATGTAATCCGTATTACACTCTTATAAAATAGTGATAATAGTACAGCCAGTCGTGGTGCCCGAGCGGTTCTAGGTGCTTCAGTTCGGAACCGCGCTGCTGCTGTGGTCACAGGTTCGAATCCTGCCACGGGCATGGATGTGTGTGATGTCCTTAGGTTTGTTAGGTTTAAGTAGTTCTAAGTTCCAGGGGACTGATGACCTTAGATGTTAAGTCCCATAGTGCTCAGAGCCATTTTCGATAATAGTACAGATATTTTAAAAATAATCAAAATTCTTGAGCAAAACATAATTGAACCCCTCTGTTTCTACCCCTCAGAAAATTTTATTTTACCCCATAGGGGGTAATTACCCCCACGTTGAGAAACGCTGTACTGTACCCTTATTCGTATATAATACCCCAAAGGACAACTCCCCCCCCCTTACAACGGCAGAAGCACGATGGCGGGACTGACAGAGAACGACAGCGCAAACATCATGTTTGTGAATGTCCAAGGGCTGCAAAATAGAAAACATGCACTTATGCACAGCATGCATCAACACAAGATACACATCCTTGGCGTGGCCGAAACATGGCTATGCCCACAACAATACTGCAAACTAAGCAGATACACCTGCCATTCCAAACACAGACCCGACGGCAGGGGGGGGGGCGTAGCAATATACACAGATAGCAACATCCCAGTTAAAGAGATGCCCCTCCCGCAACAATTACAGGATACGGAAGCTGTCGTGGTGCAAATCAGGACACAACAAAGTTGCAAGCTGACTGTCGCATGTTTGTACAACCCATCCGGACACCCCATCCCACAACACTTCTTGCAGTACTTGATGACGACTTGCAACAAATTCATCCTGCTGACCGACCTGAATGCACGCCACACACAACTAGGCTACACAGCAACGAACGACAATGGACGAGCATTCTTTGACATACTAACAACCGACCTGATATCCAGACTTGCACTCGACCAACTAACATTCATCGGACACCGTGGCTCCTCCACCCCAGACCATATCCTCCATAGCCTGATCCTAACCAATAACCTATCCAATCCCTTCCTAGGTGACCCCATAACCAGCGACCATCTCTCCATCATATTCGCCACAACCGCTATAAACCCACCACCGCCTCACCCCACCCAATGCAACATCCGCCTATACGCAAAAGCCGACTGGAGGAAATTCCAAACCATCATACAAGACGAACTAGCACTGCCAACTACCCTGAGAGACAACGCCGACCTGGAACACCTAAACGAACGACTAGAAACCACCTTCACAACAGCAATAGACGAGGCAATCCCACAAAAGACAATAGAGAACTGGAGGCCCACCATTCCGGCGGAGGCGCTAGCGATTCTAAGGCGGAAAAGGCAACTACAGCGCGAAATTAGACGTACAAATAACCCAGACTTAAGACGACAGTGGAACCGACTAAATGCACAAGCGAAACGCATAATCTCCCAGCACAAACAAAAAGAGTGGGACGACACCTGCCGCCAACTCAACTACAAAGAAGGCAGAAAATTTTGGAACAAATTCAAGACACTAACTGGACAAAAGAAACCCCCCAACCAGACACTAATAGTAGACAACGAACCAATCACAGACCCTAAAACACAAGCAGACACATTCCAGAACGCCCTCCGAATCATCCACTCCTTCCCAACAGATGCCAAGTTCGACAACGACTTCTACCGACACGTAGAGAACCAACTCCCTGACCTACTAACAAGTCCAACAGCAGAAACAGAAGACACCTCCAAACTGACCAAACCCATAACAGACGCTGAAAACACCAACGCAATATGGACCGGAAGAAACTCAGCCCCAGGACAAAACAACATCAAACGTATCCACCTGCAGAACGCCCCCCTCCCTGCCTTAATCCCAATCCTCTCACTGATGTTCAACTACTGCCTAACGACAGAAACAATCCCGACTGCATGGAAGACAAGTAAGACCATAATGATCCCCAAACCCGACAAACCATGAACGGACCTCCTCTCCTACCGACCTATCTCACTACTGGACGTTATAGGAAAAACTTATGAACGTATACTGACCGACAGACTGCGAAAATATGTGGACAACAAACAACTACTCCCCCTACTCCAAGCCGGCTTCCCCCCAACCACTCCACCACAGACCCACTTCTGAAATTGACATGTGACATCACCCAGGGCTTCAACAGATCGCACTGTACGCTAGCCATATTCCTCGACATCGAGTGAGCCTTCGACCGTCTATGGCACAATGGGCTCCTGTTCAAACTGCTCAAACTCGGCATGCCACCAAAATTCGTACTCCTAATAAAAACTCAAATCACCGGACGACACAGCAGAGTACATGTGCAAGACGCCACCTCTGAACCATTCACCCCAGAGGCAGGAGTCCCGCAAGGTGCAATATCATCCCCACTACTGTACGACCTATACACACACGACATACCGACCCCAACAGACCAACACGAAAAAATCGCTCTATATGCAGATGACACTGCATATTGGTGCACAGGACTCAGAACAGATGTAATACAAAGAAAAGTAGCAAAATACCTGACCAAACTAGAGACATGCATGACTAAATGGAGAATCCGACCAAACCCAGCTAAAACACAACTAGTCCTATTCCAACACCGCAACCTGACGAAAAAACGACAGCAAAAACAAGAAGACATAACACTCCGACTATGGAACGAACCCCTACAACTGACTGACAAGGCAATATACCTTGGTGTCTACCTAGACAAACACCTCAACTACCAAGCCCACCTGCAATACCTGCTCAACAAAACGAGGAAACGACAACAGTTAATCTGACAAGTACAAGGATGACTGTATGGCTGCTCCACCAGGACAGCCATATACACATACAAGACATACATACGACCAATATACGAATACGCCGCGGCACCACTAGGCGGAATACCAAAGACACTAGCAAACAGACTGTACTCGACAGAACGCCGACTACTACGCAGCATAGCAAAACTACCATGCCGCACCCCTAGCGACGAAGTATACGAGGCGACAGAAATAACCCCTCTGCAAACAAGACTGACAAAACTCAGAGCAAGATACGGCTCACACATCTTACACAAACGACCAGACATGGAAGACATCCTGACGCCCAAGCCACGCACAGCAAGACGCCCAAAAAGGAAATACATTTACCCGGCGCGTACAGTAGCACAAAATACAACAACTGAGTTCCCCGACTTAGCACCCACAATGACACAACTGACAGGAGGCGAAACCACCCCACCCCACCTATACAAAAGACAATAGCACAGCAACCAATGACCTAGTGCACCACGTCAGCCCCTCACACTCAACACACAACACACCCCATAGAACAAAACACAATAACATTAAGGAAATCATAGACAAGATAAGAACTATTGTTAACAAAAAAAAACCAGCTCCAAGTACCACCAAAGGGAAAGGAGAATATGTAAAACTAGAATAAGGCAAAAAGCATTGTAGCAACCAGCTCCAAGTACTACAAAACAGGAAAGGAGAACCTGTAAACATTAATATTAAGATTAGTGTAAGCTAGAATATATCTTCCAAAACAACATACTCCATCACATAGAAGTATTACAGAGGGAAAAATAAGTGTAAGTGCTGTAAAAAAAAAAAAAAAAAAAAAAAAAAAAATCCCCATTAGAATAATGTGTCACTTCCAGTTATAAGTTATAAACTAATATCAATTAAGTAAACAATTAGTTTTATTAAGTTAGTTATATTGTTAAACATGTTCAGTTAATACATAACAAAATCAATCAATATTCTCTCACATTATATACACCAAAAAATAACGTAAATTTAAGAAACCCAACATAAGATAATAGCATGTAATCAGATATATAAGAAAAATGGAAATAAATAAAATAAAAATGTACCCTATGGCTGATAAAGGGCAAGCAGACAAGCCCTAAAACAGCCCGCCTTCTCCCCTTATGAGAAGGAATGAAAAGTGCTAAAAAAAAAAAAAAAAAAAAAAAATGCTGGTTGTATGTGTTCACTAACAGAAGGTATTCCTGTATTTTTCATTGCCATATCCATTCAGTTCTTGCCAACTGAAAGTATGTGAACTATTCAACAGTATGTCATTCCCATTTTGCACCATCCTATTTGGGGTGTATTTTTCCCTCTTCTTCCTGCTGATGTATATTTTGTAGGGTTTGTGGTGGGTCTTATACCAGCACTAGCGGAGACTTGCGTCCCTGGCCGATATAACTGGGCAGTATTTTGCTGACCCTAATACACCACCAGATGAAAGTAGTATTACCTTTATCCTCTCTTCTCAGAGTAGTTGTTTGGTGGTCTGGATCCTTCCGTGCCACCTCCCTGTCGATCCAGCTTCAGTGAAGATTCCTGGAATGCTTCCGCAAGTTCTCTCTATTGCACTACTACATAAATAGCTACACTTCCCACAAACAGGTATATTTTGCCCAACATTTTCATTATTTCTTTTAACAACACGACGAACAATTGCTACGGTAGTACCACTCTCTTGAGTACAATCAAAAACATTTGTACATGCATACTTTAGGACCTGAGAGAGCAAACAAAACACAGATAAAAAACTACTGCTGTTCAAATGTTCATTATGCCCTTGTTGGTGCATCATTTACTCCATGGCTCTCGTATTCAGGCACTTGCTACACCATAGCCCAAATGACTCCCAGTCGACCAGTGGTTGCAATACCATTTTTACTGATCCCCCTCTCGCCAGCTCCACCACTGCTCCACATTCACTGCATACAAGAAAGGAAAACACACAGTTTCCCTTTCCCACTACATTTATCCTTATTCAACTTACTCAAGAGCATCTCTTGTTGATGGCTTCCCAGTGGTGCGTTGGGATGTTTACAAATATCCTGAAACACTACATACTCTGGCCTTCTATTGAAATAGTCAGACATAAGTATATCTGATGTCAGATATGTCATTTTAACATTTTGTTAAGAAATAGCAATGGCCAGGAAGCGCATATATAGTACAAATTTCAGATGCTATGGTTTAGAGCTGAAGAAATGTTTTAACTGAGTAAAAGCTGTTATCATTGAGAAACAACTTTTAAAAAAACTATATTTTTTATTTTATATGATTAAAAAGGCTACTGAATAATGTGATGTGTGAAACATTTTTCTGATAAAATTCTGTTCAGGACTGAGTCATGTGTTGGTTCGTTTGTTGTTGCTGTGACCTTGTTTCATTCTTTGCAGTTTCCCCATGCTGTTCAAAAGATGGTCATTGCAACAGCACAGAGTGTTAAAGGCTGCGGACAAAACTCATTATTTTTAATGGAGTGATTTATGGTCTGTGAAGTTCTAATTTCTCCAAGTTACAAGTAGCAATAACAGTTTTTCCATATACCTTAATGTGCTGATGGTGCATTTTCCCAGAGAATTATTTTATATATATGTTATGGTCACAAAATGTCTATCTAGTGATTAAAAATGAAGTACAACATATTTTTATTTTTGTGTGATAAGTACCATCTTTAGTTAGTTTCATCTCCTCATTCCATTATTTTAAAGCTTTGTAGTTTCTTCTGCGTCCAGTTGTATGAATTATTCATTGTCTTAAGTACTCATTTGTCTTAATCTACTTTAAGACAGAAACTGATATGAAGTTTCTTTTGCAGGTCTTCGGATTTGTGTCTCAGCAATATTTCACACAGTAAATTATCTCCCAGTTCGGGGAGTCATTATTGGTCTTTGATGGCTTATAATCATTCAAAACTCTGTAACATTCTGTTTGCCAATGAACTGGCCCGCAGATGCTTAGATAAGGGAGTATGTGTGAATTCTTTGCATCCTGGAAACTTAGTGAGCTCAGATTTACCTCGACACTGGTGGTTTTATCGACTTCTGTTTACCTTAGTCAGACCATTTACAAAATCATTGGTGAGTATTACTCAAAATCATTGTGGCCCAGTAGAAGACTTCTTTAACATCACATAATTTCATAAACTCAAAACAGCTTTTACACGAGATAAAAACATTTTTCTGATGAAACTTATCGTAATGTACATTGATGAGCCAAAACAATATGACCTCCTACTTATTAGAGTGTTAGTCCACCTTTGGGATGTAATACACCAGCAGTTATGTGTGGCATGGATTCAAAAAGTCCTTGGCAGGTTTCCAGATGTATGCGACACCAGGTGTCTATGCACAGGTCACACAATTCACATAAATGGTGAGCTTCTCTTTTGTGGGTGCAGAGATGCCACCTTAAAGCATACCATATATGTCCCATTGGGCTCAGAACAGGTGAAACTGTTGGCCAAGATATCAACACAAGTTCACTATGATGCTTTTCAAACCATTGTAGCACTTTTCTGGCTGTGTGACAAAGATCCGCATCAGGGAAGACATCAAGGGTGAAGGGATGCAGGTGGTCCACACTGTCGTAGTGTCTTTGATTACAATCACAGGTGTCATGGAATCCCAGGTCAATGCCCCCCATAGTATACCATATTTACTCGAATCTAAGCTGCACCTGAGAAAAATGAGACTCGAAAGCAAGGAAAAAAATTTCCTAAGTCTAAGCCGCACCTGAAATTTGAGACTCGAAATTCAAGGGGAAAGAAAAGTCTTAGACCGCACCTCCAAATCGAAACAAAGTTGGTCCTTTGTAATATGAGACACAATTTAGGTCGAATGAATGAAGATACACCTGCAGTAGATTGGTGCGAGTTGTAAGCTTAACAGTTAAGCTTTACCAGGAAGCCATTGCTATGCATCAGGCGCTCAGTTCGTATTTATACGGGTACCCTTCCTTTTTCACGCGCTTCATCTGGTTTGAATCAATCGCTTATTTTGCTTTGATCTGACGATGTCATCAATAAATCTGTACCAAACTTTGGGTTGGCAGGCCTGGGTAACCAAGAAGGCTTCCTCTAAGCGACCCATAAATAGGTTGGCGTACGAGGGGGCCATCCTGGTACCCATGGCTGTTCCCTTTAATTGTTGGTATGTCTGGCCTTCGAAAGTGAAGAAGTTGTGGGTCCGGATGAAGCTGGCTAAGGTAATGAGGAAAGAGGTTTTAGGTGATCGGCGTGAAAGGAAGTGCTCCATCGCAGCGAGGCCCTGGACATGCGGAATATTTGTGTATAAGGAAGTGGCATCAATGGTTACAAGGATGGTTTCCGGGGTAACAGATTGGGTAAGGATTCCAGGTGTTCGAGAAAGTGGTTGCTGTCTTTGATGAAGGATAGGAGAATGCATGTAATGAGTTGAAGGTGTTGATCTACGTAGGCAGAGATACGTTCTGTGGGGGCTTGGTAACCAGCTACACTGGGGCAGCCGGGATGATTGGGTTTGTGAATTTTAGGAAGTAGGTAGATGGTAGGGGTGCGGAGTGTTGGTGGGGTCAGGAGGTTGATGGAGTCAGGTGAAAGGTTTTGTAGGGGGCCTAAGGTTCTGAGGATTCCTTGAAGCTCCACCAGGACATCAGGAATGGGATTACCTGGGCAAACTTTGTATGTAGTGTTGTCTGAAAGTTGACGCAGTCCCTCAGCCATATACTCCCGACGATAAAGTACCACGGTCGTGGAACCCTTGTCCGCCGGAAGAATGATGATGGATCAGTCAGCCTTCAGATCACGGATAGCCTGGGCTTCAGCAGTGGTAATGTTGGGAGTAGGATTAAGGTTTTTTAAGAAGGATTGAGAGGCAAGGCTGGAAGTCAGAAATTCCTGTAAGGTTTGGAGAGGGTGATTTTGAGGAAGAGGAGGTGGGTCCCGCTGTGACGGAGGACGGAACTGTTCCAGGCAGGGTTCAATTTGGATAGTGTCTTGGGGAGTTGGATCATTAGGAGTAGGATTAGGATCATTTTTCTTCGTGGCAAAGTGATATTTCCAGCAGAGACTATGAGTGTAGGACAGTAAATCTTTGACGAGAGCTGTTTGGTTGAATCTGGGAGTGGGGCTGAAGGTGAGGCCTTTGGATAGGACAGAGGTTTTGGATTGGGAGAGAGGTTTGGAGGAGAGGTTAACTACTGAATTAGAGTGTTGTGGTTCCAGATTGTGTTGATTGGAATTTTGAGGTTTTGGGGGGAGTGGAGCTGATCATTTTTAGCCGCTTTCCACTGGTTTTAACGTCATTATTTCTTCGTCAGACAATTGTTAGCCTCATTTTCATAATCTGCCACCACAAAACCACTCCTTTTAATACATTTACACGCAGTTTTTTCAAAATTTTCCCGAATTTCTCCACCCTTTAACGTGTTTTGGCGGCAACACAACCACGTAAGCTTTGTGCACATCGTTGTTTACCAACTCAAGTTCACCACAGGATCAACATAGCTTTCCTCCAAGGCCAGACATACCAACAATTAAAGGGAACAGCCATGGGTACCAGGATGGCCCCCTCGTACTCCAACCTATTTATGGGTTGCTTAGAGGAAGCCTTCTTGGTCACCCAGGCCTGCCAACTCAAAGTTTGGTACAGATTTATTGATGACATCGTCATGATCTGGACTCACAGTAATGAAGAACTCCAGAATTTCCTCTCCAACCTCAACTCCTTTGGTTCCATCAGATTCACCTGCTCCTACTCCAAATCCCATACCACTTTCCTTGACGTTGACCTCCATCTGTCCAATGGCCAGCTTTACACATCCGTCCACATCAAACCCACCAAAAGGCAACAGTACCTCCATTATGACAGCTGCCACCTATTCCACATCATTACGGCCCCTTACCTACAGCCTAGGTCTTTGTGGCAAATGAATCTGCTCCAGTCCTGAATCCCTGAACCATTACATCAACAACCTGAAAACAGCTTTCGCATCCCGCAACTACCCCCCAGACCTGGGACAGAAGCAAATAACCAGAGCCATTTCCTCATCCCCTCAAACCCAGAACCTCCCACTTGTGACAGGATACTTTCCGGGACTGGATCAGACTCTGAATGTGGCTTTCCAGCAGGGATACGACTTCCTCAAATCCTGCCCTGAAATGAGATCCATCCTTCATGAAATCCTCCCCACTCCACCAAGAGTGTCTTTCCGCCGTCCACCTAACCTTCGTGACCTCTTAGTTCATCCCTATGAAATCCCCAAACCACCTTCCCTACCCTTTGGCTCTTACCCTTGTAACTGCCCCCGGTGTAAAACCTGTCCCATGCACTCTCCCACCATCACCTACTCCAGTCCTGTAACCCGGAAGGTGTACCCGATCAAAGGCAGTGCCACGTGTGAAAGCACCCACGTGATTTACCAACTGACCTGCCTACATTGTGAAGCTTTCTATGTGGGAATGACCAGCAACCTGTCCATTTGTATGAATGGACACAGGCAGACAGTGTTTGTTGGTAATGAGGATCACCCTGTGGCTAAACGTGCCTTGGTGCACGGCCAGCACATCTTGGCACAGTGTTACACCATCCGGGTTATCTGGATACATCCCACTAACATCAACCTGTCAGAACTCCGGAGATGGGAACTTGCCCTTCAGTATACCCTCTCTTCTCGTTACCCGTCAGGCCTCAACCTCTGCTAATTTCAAGTTGCTGCCGCTCGTACCTCACCTTTCATTCAACAACATCTTTGCCTCTGTACTTCCACCTCGACTGACATCTCTGCCCAAACTCTTTGCCTTTACAAATGTCTGCTTGTGTCTGTGTATGGGCGGATGGATATGTGTGTGTGCGCGCGAGTGTATACATGTCCTTTTTCTCCCCTAAGGTAAGTCTTTCCGCTCCCGGGATTGGAATGACTCCTTATCCTCTCCCATAAAACCCACATCCTTTCGTCTTTCCCTCTCCTTCCCTCTTTCCTGATGAAGCAACCGTTGGTTGCGAAAGCTTGAATTTCATGTGTATGTTTGTGTTTGTTTGTGTGTCTATCGACCTGCCAGCACTTTCGTTCGGTAAGTCACATCATCTGTGTTTTTAGATATATTTTTCCCACGTGGAATGTTTCTCTCTATTTTATATATATATAATATATATGTCATGTAGTGATTATGAAAAGCTGTTTGTTTATGGCTGTATTATGTATGAAAATGTAAGGAAAAGAAATTGAGAAAACAGTAAAATCATAATGAGATAGAATGGTTGGCTCAGGGATCGTTTAAGGTCCAAGCTATGTAAACTGCCATTTGGGGCACCAAGCTGAGAGGGACATCAGAGTCACCATAACTTTGTTATTTCTATGTAGGACATACCATAATTAGTAGCAGTCGCTTGGGTCAACGTGCTGAGAGGGGCACCCAGGTACAAGATTTGTGTACAGTTTGTATCACAGATCGTGGCTAAAACTGAAGTATGTGAAATTTTGCAAGGGTAAAGGGGAAAAGGAGGGCACTAAATGATTATTCAGTTGCGTGAGAAAATGTTCCTGAAGTGGCCCTGGGTTGGTCACAACTTATTTTTGGGTAGTGAATACCTACCTGTCCACATCAAGTGCCTCCCTCTCATCCTAGGATCTGAGTGACCTGCCCTCCTTTCCAACTTTCACACTTTAGCCCTCTTTCCCCACTGAGGAAGGAACTAATAGTTCTGAAACCTAAAGTGGCATTGCAGTTAAATAAGAGTGCCAGCTTCAGGTAATTTGCATTTTTGCTGTCTCAAAATAATTTAAGCAATCAACACACTAAATTACAGAGAAAGTAATTCATTATTTGTTTAATTTTGAATACAGCAACAAGCAGCAGCAACAACTGTATACTGTGCAACAGCTCCAGATCTAGATTCAGTCTCAGGAATGTACTTTAACAACTGTTGTCGGTGCGAACCCAGTGAAGCTGCTCAAGATTACGATTTGGCTCAAGAACTATGGCGAATTTCCATGAAAATGGTGGGAGACACAATGGGAAGGTCTGCAATGATTCTACCAATGCGTAAGAGGTTTGTATTGCTCCTTGTAGTCAATAGCATGTTTAAGTCAATGGGAAATCTGGAATGGAATAACAATATCAGTTTGAGTGACAACCATTCACCACATAAAGGAAACATTGAGTGGTAGACAGACTCATTTAAAAGTAGATTGTTGAAATGTCAGCTTTCAGATAAAGTCCTTCATCAGATGAGAGTGGCTACTACCAAACTGTGGCCAAGAACAGAGTTGACAACCCAGTAGTGGAACATGTTGAGTACAATATGCTTGATATCAGTGGCTGCTTCACAACCTGTGCTATATGTATCCCTCCCATCCAAAAACCAACTTCTCTGACCTACACAGATAAGGTTTGTTCTTACAACATATCCTGCAGTCCTGCTGGCCTAAACCATCTGATCCCCGTGTCCATGCCCCACTGACTGCACCAGAGCAAACTTTCTACTCCAACTAGTACAACCTCTCCTCCCAGTCAAGCTACAGTCAGCACAAAGTAGTTACTTAGGACAACAATAGGTATGAATGTGTATTTATGTTAATTCTATGCCTGTTAGCTGTGGAGGAAGATACCATCCAAAAGTTCTACAGTATTTTCAGTCATGTTCATGTGCATATCACACCACGCATGCATTCACAATCTATTATTTCCTTGCGTTGAATGAGAGATCTAGAGGATGCTGTAGAATGAAGATAAGATATAATTGATTTAACATGCTTCTGTATTCTGAAAATCTGTCCCTGTAAGTGTAGTTCTCCCCAAAAAATGATTGTCTAACTCATTAATGAAAAGAAATATTGAGAATAAACAATATTCTTCATTTTTAAATCACCTATGGCATTATCATGTGTACTGCAAATGTAGCTGAACTAACATGCTTCATTAATTCTAGTATGTGTTTATCCAGTTGAGACTGTGATCTATCTACAGTCCCAAAAATTCATCCCTTTCTACTTCTTGTACTTCATTGTTTGAAAATTCCATTTTTATAGCTTATGACTATGAGAATTTCTAACCTGTCTGTACAGAGTCTTGTTGACATTTAATGATAATTCCATTGACTTTCTCCCCCCATGAACCATGGACCGTGCCATTGGTGGGGAGGCTTGCATGCCACAACGATACAGATAGCCGTACCGTAGGTGCAACCACAACGGAGGGGTATCTGTTGAGAGGCCAGACAAACGTGTGGTTCCTGAAGAGGGGCAGCAGCCTTTTCAGTAGTTCCAGGGGCAACAGTCTGGATGATTGACTGATCTGGCCTTGTAACACTAACCAAAATGGCCTTGCTGTTGTGGTACTGCGAACGGCTGAAAACAAGGGGAAACTACAGCTGTAATTTTTCCCAAGGGCCTGCAGCTTTACTGTATGGTTAAATGATGATGGTGTCCTCTTGGGTAAAATATTCCGGAGGTAAAATAGTCCCCCATTTGGATCTCTGGGCAGGGACTACTCAGGAGGACGTCGTTATCAGCAAAAAGAAAACTGGCATTCTACGGATCGGAGCGTGGAATGTCAGATCCCTTAATCGGGCAGGTAGGTTAGAAAATTTAAAAAGGGAAATGGATAGGTTAAAGTTAGATATAGTGGGAATTAGCAAAGTTCAGTGGCAGGAGGAACAAGACTTCTGGTCAGCTGAATACAGGGTTATAAATACAAAATCAAATAGGGGTAATGCAGGAGTAGGTTTAATAATGAATAAAAAAATAGGAGTGCGGGTAAGCTACTGCAAACCGCATAGTGAACGTATTATAGTGGCCAAGATAGACACGAAGCTCATGCCTACTACAGTAGTACAAGTTTATGTGCCAACTAGCTCTGCAGATGACGAAGAAATTGAAGAAATGTATGATGAGATAAAAGAAATTATTGAGGTAGTGAAAGGAGACGAAAATTTTATAGTCATGGGTGACTGGAATTCGAGAGTAGGAAAAGGGAGAGAAGGAAACATAGTAGATGAACATGGATTGGGGATAAGAAATGAAAGAGGACGCCGCCTGGTAGAATTTTGCACAGAGCATAACTTAATCATAGCTAACACTTGGTTCAAGAATCATAAAAGAAGGTTGTATACATGGAAGAATCCTGGAGATACTAAAAGGTATCAGATACATTACATAATGGTAAGACAGAGATTTAGGAACCAGGTTTTAAATTGTAGGACATTGCCAGGGGCAGGACTCTGACCACAATCTATTGGTTATGAACTGTAGATCAGAGAACTGAAGAAATTGCAAAAAGTTGGGAATTTAAGGAGATGGGACGTGGATAAACTGAAAGAACCAGAGGTTGTACAGAGTTTCAGGGAGAGCATAAGGGAACAATTGACAGGAATGGGGGAAACAAATACAGTAGAAGACGAATGGGTAGCTCTGAGGGATGAAGTAGTGAAGGCAGCAGATCATGTAGGTAAAAAGACGAGGGCTAGTAGAAATCCTTGGGTAACAGAAGAAATATTGAATTTAATTGATGAAAGGAGAAAATATAAAAATGCAGTAAATGAAGCAGGCAAAAAGGAATACAAATGTCTCAAAAATGAGATCGACAGGAAGTGCAAAATGGCTAAACAGGCATGGCTAGAGGACAAATGTAAGGATGTAGAGGCTTATCTCACTGGAGAAAAGAGCGCCACTTGTATGAATATCAAGAGCTCAGGTGGAAACCCAGTTCTAAGCAAAGAGGGGAAAGCAGAAAGGTGGAAGGAGTATATAGAGGGCCTATACAATGGCGATGTACTTGAGGACAATATTATGGAAATGGAAGAGGATGTAGATGAAGATGAAATGGGAGATAAGATACTGCGTGAAGAGTTTGACAGAGCACTGAAAGACCTGAGTCGAAACAAAGCCCCCGGAGTAGACAACATTCCATTAGAACTACTGACGGCCTTGGGAGAGCCAGTCCTGACAAAACTCTACCATCTGGTGAGCAAGATGTACGAGACAGGCGAAATACCCTCAGACTTCAAGAAGAATATAATAATTCCAATCCCAAAGAAAGCAGATGTTGACAGATGTGAAAATTACCGAACTATCAGTGTAATAAGTCACAGCTGCAAAATACTAACGCGAATTCTTTACAGACGAATGGAAAAACTGATAGAAGCCGACCTCGGGGAAGATCAGTTTGGATTCCGTAGAAATGTTGGAACACGCGAGGCAATACTAACCTTACGACTTATCTTAGAAGAAAGATTAAGAAAAGGCAAACTTACGTTTCTAGCATTTGTAGACTTAGAGAAAGCTTTTGACAGTGTTGACTGGAATACTCTCTTTCAAATTCTAAAGGTGGCAGGGGTAAAATACAGGGAGCGAAAGACTATTTACAATTTGTACGGAAACCAGATAGCAGTTATAAGAGTCGAGGGGCATGAAAGGGAAGCAGTGGTTGGGAAGGGAGAGAGACAGGGTTGTAGCCTCTCCCCGATGTTATTCAATCTGTATATTGAGCAAGCAGTAAAGGAAACAAAAGAAAAGTTTGGAGTAGGTATTAAAATCCATGGAGAAGAAATAAAAAATTTGAGGTTCGCCGATGACATTGTAATTCTGTCAGAGACAGCAAAGGACTTGGAAGAGCAGTTGAACGGAATTGACAGTGTCTTGAAAGGAGGGTATAAGATGAACATCAACAAAAGCAAAACGAGGATAATGGAATGTAGTCGAATTAAGTCGGGTGATGCTGAGGGAATTAGATTAGGAAATGAGACACTTAAAGTAGTAAAGGAGTTTTGCTATTTGGGGAGCAAAATAACTGATGATGGTCAAAGTAGAGAGGATATAAAATGTAGACTGGCAATGGCAAGGAAAGCGTTTCTGAAGAAGAGAAATTTGTTAACATCGAGTATAGATTTAAGTGTCAGGAAGTCGTTTCTGAAAGTGTTTGTATGGAGTGTAGCCATGTATAGAAGTGAAACATGGACAATAAATAGTTTGGACAAGAAGAGAATAGAAGCTTTCAAAATGTGGTGCTACAGAAGAATGTTGAAGATTAGGTGGGTAGATCACGTAACTAATGAGGAGGTACTGAATAGAATTGGGGCGAAGACAAATTTGTGGCACAACTTGACTAGAAGAAGGGATCGGTTGGTAGGACATGTCCTGAGGCATCAAGGGATCACAAATTTAGTATTGGAGGGCAGTGTGGAGGGGAAAAATCGTAGAGGGAGACCAAGGGATGAATACACTAAGCAGATTCAGAAGGATGTAGGTTGCAGTAGGTACTGGGAGATGAAGGAGCTTGCACAGGATAGATTAGCATGGAAAGCTGCATCAAACCAGTCTCAAGACTGAAGACAACAACAACAACAACAACAACAACCATTGACTTTAACCATTTGTTGATATTTAACTTCCTAGGATATTGAAACTGTGTGCTGGATGAGGAGTCAAACCTAGGACCTTGCTTTTTGCAGTCAGGTGCTCTACCGACTGAGCTATCCAAGCATGACTCTCAACCCGTCCTCACAGCTTTACTACCACCAGTACCTCGTCAGATCATGAGTTGTGCTTGGGTGCTCAATAGGTGGAGCACTTGCCTGTGAATGCCGTAGGCCCCAGCTTCAAGTCATCAACTGGTACACAGTTTTAATCTGCCAGGAAGAGTCAAATCGGTGCACACTATGCTGCAGAGATTTCATTAGCTGCCCTTTCACTAGGAAGTTTGGTATTATTTTTTATTCTTATTCTTGTATCATCTACAAGCAGGACAGATTCACTCCTTCTGTCACGCGCGCACACGCATGTGCATGCGAGCGCGCACACACACACACACACACACACACACACACTGCTACTCTTTCAGAATTTTATGCCATGTCCTGCAGAAGTAAACACATCCTGCTATTCGTTTGTTCATTCATACATCTGCAGTGTTCTGTAGTTCCCATCCTGAAGTAAAACCTGCAGGCTGTGAAATAACTCGAGTTAACTAGCAGAGTGAAGTAGCTCTTAAAAACTGCATTAATAATTAATTATTCTGAAGTTTTAAACTATTTGTGTTTGCTTAGTCTAATGAGAGATTGATCTCATCAGACTCATTGATACCTCCTGTGAAATGTCTTGCAAAATACAACAAAATGAATGTGCTGTTAAAAGTTTATCTGATAAAGACATTCTACAAAAATTTAAAAAAGTAACTGTTGGCCATCGGGCAGCTGGAGAAATGTGTAGTGTTAACAGAGCTTGAACACACTGAATTTGTAACCCATTTAATATCCATAAACAACAATAGTTACCAGTTCCTGCTACAGTATTGGTATGTGTTAACAGTGGAGGAGAAAGCTCATAAGGATGCAGATATCAATTCTGAACCTGACAGGTTGAATCCGCCCTTACTCATATTTGCTCTGGTGAAGTGACATAGGTGATGTGGGGAAGCCCCATACTACAGGCAGGGTGCAGTTTGGCACCTACCAATCCTTGGCACATATATCAGTGTGGCTTTAGTCACCATGCCAAGTGGGTTGCAGGGTGAGTGGTGCATGATATTGCGTATAAAATTGTGTAATTTGAAGAATGGGTTTAATTTGGTGATTGGCAAAAGCATTTGAATTTAAAGGTGACTACAAAGAATCGAATAGCAATAGAAATTGAATTGTGTAAAGTGACTGAGTGTGACCATAGAATAAGTGTGATTAAGACACTTGTGTGTAAAGAACAAGAAATCAGGTGTTCATTGAAATGGTTTTAACATCATTCCAAAATATTTTATTATTTCAATGTGAAGCTATGAACAGAAATAGTAGTAGTTTGGATAGGACATGTGGCAGTAGGTACGTGGTTAGGAACTTTGATAAATTGACATGTGTACCCTGTGCATAACCCTGCCCCCCCTCTTTTTCCTCTAGTCTATTATAATTTACAAGTCTGACCCCAATAACTTTTGACACCCAAGTAACTCAAACACTCGCATTCGGGAGGGCGACGGTTCAATCCCGTGTCCGGCCATCCTGATTTAGGTTTTCCGTGATTTCCCTAAATCGCTCCAGGCAAATGCCTGGATGGTTCCTTCGAAAGGGCATGGCCGACTTCCTTCCCCATCCTTCCCTAATCCAATGAGACCGATGACCTCGCTGTCTGGTCTCCTTCCCCAAAACAACCCAACCAACCAACAACTCCTTTAACCCAGAGTAGGAGTGGCTTTCAAACTGGAGTAATATTCATTGAATTTCCTTCACCCATGCCTTCTAAGAGCATCTGTGCAGGTTCCTGGGTGTCACAGTAGTGTAGAACTCATTCAATATTCTCAATCTTTCAAAGGTGAAATGTGAAGCATGTGGTATGCAATCGAAATCAAGACCTACATATGCATGATTTGCTTTTAATTTCTTGGACGTTCATTCAAATCTTGTTGACATTGAAATAAAAGCTGTAAAAACATTAAACGCAATAGGAAATATTTTGATGATTCAGGGAACTAGTTCCAGCAGTGATAGTTGTTGTGACAAGAATCTGGAACAAGAATAATGTCCTAGCCCCCCCTCCTCCCCCCCCCCCCCCCCAAAATAGTAGTAGTAGTAGTTGTTGTAGTTGTTGTTGTTGTTGTTGCCCTCGTCACCGTTGGCTTCAGTCCACAGACTGATTTGATGCACCTCTCTTATGTGTAAGCTTCATCATCTCTGAACAGTTACTGCAACCGAAATCCATTTGAAATTGCTTACTGTGTTCATTCCTTGGTCTCCATCCACAATTTTTATCCCCAAACTTGTATCCATTACAAAACTGATGATTTGTTCTTTCTCCCTGTGTCCTATCCCTTCGTTTAGTCAAGTTGTGCCATAAATTTCGTCCCCAATTCAGTTGAGTACCTCCTTATTAGTTACTCAGTCTACTCATCTCACCTTCAGCTTTCTTCTGTAGCACCACATCTCAAAAGTTGCTACTCTATTCTTGTTTGCACTGCTTATCATCTATAAATGATGAGAACTACAATCTGGTTTCTGCCCAATTTGGAGATAACTTTTCACTCCCTTTGTTTTATGCCTGCTACCTTAAGAATTTCAAAGAGGACATTTAAGTCAACATTGTCAAAAGCTTTCTCTAAATCTACAAATGCTATAAATGCAGGCTTATGTTTCTTTAACCTATCTTCTAAGATAAGTTGTAGGGTCAGTATTGCCTTGCGTGTCGCTACATTTCTCCAGAACCCAAACTGATCCCAGAGTCTAGTTTCTGTCAGATTTTTCTTTCTTCTGTAAATAATTCATGTGAATGTTTTGAAAGCATGATTTATTAAACTGGTAGTTGGGTAGTATTCACACCTAGCACCTGCCTTCTTTGGAAATGAAATTATTACATTCTTCTTGAACTATGAGGATCTTTTGCCTTAACTTGCACACAAGGTGGAACAATTTTTTTGTGGCTGTCTATTCCAGGGGCCTTGTTTCCACTCAAGTTTTTCAGTGCCCTATCAAATGCTTCTGTTTATTCCATCTATCTTTTCATCTTATTTCTTTGATATTCAAACTGCTGCTTCTCGTTTCTCCATAAGTCTCTTTAATTTTCCTATCTCTTGCCTAGTTATGCATGCTGCTACGAGGGTTGGAACTTTAATAGTGGCTTCTGTTTATTTACAGCTCGTACAAAATAGATACGTGTTTCAAAGTTTTACTGACTGTCAAAGTAGTCACCACCATTGTGTATAGCTCATTGCCAATGATATGGAAGTCATAGGATACTCTCAGCAGTTCCAGTTGTGTTGACAGTTTGACTGGCACGGTCTATTGCTCAACAACTTTGTAGCAGTTCTGAAGCGAATGCTGTGAAGTGTTTCCTTCCGTTTGGATATCGAGTTGAACTCACTAGGGATTAAGTCAGGGGAGTGCAGTAGGCCGTATAGCACTTAGCAGCCCCATCAGTCAAACAAATCAGTAACAGCTTGCACTGTACGTGCTTGAGCACTGTCCTGCAAAATGATGGTCAGGTCCTGCAGATAGCGTCATCACTTCTGCCACTATGCTGTTCATTTTTGGAACACAACCTACAACTGTACATATCTATATTGTACGAGCTGTAAATAAATAGTTGCCACTATTAAAGCTCCAACCCTCATACATTCATGTATTTATTCTGTAGACATTCCTCCTGTGCCATTTTGCACTCCCTGTAATTCTCAGTTTTAGGTGCCTGTATTCTCTTTTGCCTGCTTCATTTCCTGCATTCTTATATTTTCTCTTTTCATCAGTTATGTTCGATATCTCATGCATTATCCAAGTATTTTTATGTGGCTTTGTCGTTTTGTCTATTTGATCCCCTGCTGCATTCACTATTTCATATATAAAGGCTACCCATTCACCCTCTGTTGTGTTCCTTACCTTTATTTCAGTCAATCATTGCCTAATCCTCCCTCTGAAACTTTCAACAACACATGGTTCTTTTAATTTATTCAGGTCTCATCTCCTTAATTTCCTAACTTTTACTGATTTATTCAGTTTTAATTTGCAGTTCATAGTCACTACACTGTAATCAGAGTCCTCAATCTGTCACTGGAAATGTTTTGCAATTTAAAATCCGGTTTGTAAATCTCTGGCTTACCATTATATAATCTATTTGAACTCTCCCTTTTTCTTTAGGTCTCTTCCACATATACAACCTTTTTTTCTGATACTTAAACAAGGTATTAATGATGATTAAATTATCCTGTGTAGAAAATTCTACCAGGCAGCTTCCTCTTCCCACTGATTTCCAATCAGTGTTCTCTATTATTTTTCCTTCTCTTCCTTTTCCAACTATTGAGTTAAGGTTCCCACCACATTTAAATTTTCATCTTCTTTAACTATCTGAATAAATTCTTTTATGTAAAAATACATTCTTTCAATTTCTTCATCATCTGTATAAGCTAATACTGTTGTTGTGGGTATGGGCTTTGTGTCTGTCTTGGCTATGATAATGCATTCACTGTATGGTTCATAGAAGTTTACTCTCATTCCTATTTTCTTGTTTATAATTAGACCCACTCCTTTATTACCCATATTTGATATTGTATTTGTAACCCTGTACTCACCCGACCAGAAGTCCTGTTCTTTCTGACTTTATGTGTTGCTGCCATATCTAACCTCAACTTATCAATTTCCCTATTTAATTTATCTAGCCTACTTGCATGATTAAAAGAGCTAACATCCCATGTTCTGATCCTTAAAATGATAGGGGTTTTTTTTTTTTTTTTTTTTTTTATGACATCCTGTAGAGTTGTTCCTTCCCAGCTACTTCACCTCTGGACTATTTTCCACAATAGGATGCCATCATCATTTAATCATACAGCAGTGCATGCCCTTGGGAAAAATAACAGCTGTCATTTCCCACCTGTTTTCAGCCATTTGCAGTACCAACATGTCAATACCATGTTAGCTAATGTTACAATTCCAGATGAGCCAGTCATCCAGACTTTTGCCTGTGTAACTACTGTAAATACTGCTGTTCATCTTCCGGAACCAGAAGTTAGACTGGCCTCTCCACAGGTACCCTTGTAGTTGCACCAATGGTTTTGCTATATGTATTATTGAGGTATACAAATCATCCTAATTTGCCAATGTCCATGGTTTATGATGTGGAGCTTTCATCTACATATATACTTTGCAAGCATCTTATAGAGTGTGGTGAAAGACACTTTGAGTTCCACTGTCACTTACTCATTTTCCTGCACAGTTGCAAATGGTGTGCGGGAAGAATGATTGTTGGTAAGCAGCCATGTGAGCTTATGACATTGTCTTGAGATGTAGGTAGGAGGAAGCAATAATGGTCTTGGAATTATAACAGTAAAGCACACCATGATGCATAACTCTTCCCTTGTAGCATCTGCCACAGGAGTTCGTTGAGAACCCCTGACTAGTAATATTGGAAATATTGGTCAATCGAGGATGTTTAATGCTGGATGGAGTACACTTCCTAAGGATTCTTCCAATGAATCTCATTCTGGCACCTACCTTAACTGTGGTTTTGCTTTATGTGGTTATTTCCTTTAAATCACTTTGTATGCAGATTCCCAAATATTTAATAAATGTAACTGCTTCCAGAAATTGTTTGTCAATTATGTAGCCATACAATAATGGATCTGTGGTAGCATTCTCGCTTCCCATGCCCGGGTTCCCGGGTTCGATTCCCGGCGGGGTCAGGCATTTTCTGTGCCTCGTGATGACAGGGTGTTGTGTGCTGTCCTTAGGTTAGTTAGTTCTAAGTTCTAGGGGACTGATGACCATAGATGTTAAGTCCCATAGTGCTCAGAGCCATTCGAGCCAATAATGGATCTTCCCACCTATTTATATGCAATACGTTATGTTTGTTCATATTGAGGGTCATCTGCCAATCCCCACATCAAATATCAACCTTCTGAACGTCTTCCTGCATTTCACTACAATTTTCTACTGTTGCGATTTCTCTGTATACAGTCTCTCTTATTATACTCCCCTGGAGTACGCCTAACATTACTTTTACTCCTGAAGATCTCTCTCCATTAAAAATGACGTGCTGTGTTCGGCTTTCTAAGAAATCTTCAATCTAATCACAAATCTGGCATGATATTTGTATTTTGTTCATTAGGTGAATGTGTGGAACTGTATCGGATGCCTTCTGAAATGCAACATCAACATGGGTGTCGGTATCTGCTGACTTCTAGGTCTTGTGGAAATACAGAGTAAGCTGGGTTTCACACAATTGTTTTTTGTGGAATTGTATCTCAATATGTGTAGAAGAGATGTTTCCCACACAGGAAGGTCATAAAATGTGTCCTGAAATTCTACATCTGGCCATCATCAGAACTACACACCTATAGCTGTGTGTGCGTCTGTTCAATGAGCCATGCCCCCCTGTGGGTCCAGTGGTTGGAATAGGCCCGAGGTATTCCTGCTTGTCATACGAGGCAACTAAAAGGAGTTTCACACGTTTTGGCCTTTATGTGATGGTCCCCTATAGGGTTTGGCCTCCATTCTTCAAAATTTTCCCGAAGAACAAGCCAATTGGGGTAGGGCGCCTTACAAGGTGCATTATGTCAATAGTGCATTGAGATCGTTAGCCCACTTTCTCGTCATCACATTGCAGTCCTGCCCATTCTCCATGTCTTGGGTGAGTACACCTTCCTGGGTGCGTTTTCCACCGTGCACGATGCAGTGTCGATTTCTGTGTTGACGATGACCATGGACTTCTTTGCACCTGATATCCAGCATTGTAGCCAGTCTGTTGTGGTGGGGCCGCCATGTACCCCATTGGTTGTAGCCCCCTGACCACACAGGGATTGCTCTGCTGACCCCAAATCGTTCCCCTCCCTGGCCACACCATGGGAGGAACATCAGGCTAAGGATGGCAGCGTATCTTATTCACCTCGGTACCTTATAAGTTCAAGAGCTGATGGGGAATCTTTCATGCCGATGAAGCCTCAGTTTTTTGTTGAGCATTTAGAGGACACGTTCGGGGAGGTGTAGGACGTGTCCAAGATGAGATCTGGGTCAGTCTTGATCAAAACAGCATCCTCTGCCCAGTCATGGGAGTTACTCACTTGTGACAAGCGGGGAATGTTTCTGTAACCATCACGCCCCATAAGAGCTTAAAGTTGGTCCATGGTATCATATTCCACAGAGACCTTCTTTTGCAGTCTGACGATGAGCTGCACACCAAATAGACTGGCAAGGTGTACATTTCGTCCAGCATGTCCACCAGGGTCCGAAAGATAATCAGAAAGGTGATGGTCTACTGGTGTGATGTAAAGCCGTATATCCCCCCCCCCCCCCCTCGATGTGGTGCTTCAAGTGCTGAAGTTCAGCCATATGTCTTCCCGCTGTACTTCCAGCATCACATGCCGAGATTGTGGACGCCCATCACTTCCCAATACTCTATGCGCCCCGCCTCCCATCTGTGTCAACTGCAGAGACCACCATTCGCGTTGCTCGCCTGACTGCAGAATTCTCCAGAAAGAAAGGAAAATCGTGGAATACAAGACCCTGGACAGACTGACCTACACTGAGGCTATGAGAAAATTTGAATGCCTGCATCCTGTACATATGACATTGTCTTATGCCACTGCTGCAAAAGTTCTGGCACCATCAGTTCCGCCAATCCAGGTCACTTCTCAGAGCCGGTAGACTACACCTGCCCTCTTAATGGTGGGGGGCATTTCCCTCCCTGTTGCTCCTGCACCACCTACTTTGGGAGCAACACCACCCCCCTCCCCAACCATCAGGGACGTCCGTCCCCACTTCTAAGCCGGAGAAGCGTAAGTCTTCTTCAGCTTCTCTCGCTAGGAAGGGGTCCCTTGGGTCACTCCCTTCCCAGGTTTCTTCTAGTGGGAAAGACGACACCCACCAGTAACTAAAGAACCCAAAAGCAGCTGGTCGTAGGGTATCATGCTCATCCTCAGTTCTGGAGACTGAGCCAGTGAAGTCCTCCCAGACGGGGAAACCCAAGGAGCAGTAAGAGAAATGCACGAAGAAAACCCCTAAGACCAAGGAAAATGCGGTGGCACCCACACCACCGCTACCTACAAGCTCTGCGGCTGAGGATAAGGTGGAGATTTTGGCGTCCGCTGAGGACCTAGATCTTACCAGACTATCAGACACGATGGATATAGACAGCTCAGGCAATAAATTGGTGGCAGCAGGTGACTCTGAGGCGTAAACTGCCTCATTGAATGTTCCATGCCTTCCCAGTCTCACAATGTCATCCTCCAGTGGAATTGCGGTGGTTTCTTCCACCGCCTGGCTGAGCTACGGCAACTGTTAAGCTTTACACCTGCTATCTGCATTGCCCTCCAGGAAACCTGGTTCCCAGAAATGCAGACCGCTGCCCCCCGCGGCTATAAGAGATATTACAGGAACTGTAGCGACTATAGTCAAGTGTCAGGTGGAGTTTGTGTTTATGTTCTAAACTCGGTCTGTAGTGAGCATGTGCCCCTTCAAACCCCTCTTGAAGCTGTGGCTGTCAAAATAGGCATGGCGCAGGAAATAACTTTCTGCAATGTATATCTTCCTCCAGATGCTGCAGTACCCCTGAATTTATTAGCTGCACTGATTGATCAACTGCTTAAATCTTTCATACTTCTGGGAGATTTTAATGCCCATAACACCTTGGGGGGGGGGGGGGGGGGGGTACCATGCTTACTGGCCAAGGCAGATATGTCGAAACTTTACTGTCGCAGTTCGACCTCTGCCTCTTAAAATACTGGGGCTGCCACACATTTCAGTGTGCCTCATGGTAGTTACTCACCCATGATTTATCAATTTGCAGCCCAGGACTTCACCCATCCATCCACTGGAGAGCACATGTGGTAGTGACCACTTCCCCATCTTCCTGTCACTGCCCCAGCATCAGGCGCACGGACGCCTGCCCAGATGGGCTTTGAACAAGGCAGACTGGGGAACTTTCACCTCTGCTGTCACCGCTGAATCTCCCCCACACAGTAACATCGATGTCATGGGTGAGCAGGAAACTAGCACAATTGTTCCTGCTGCAGAAAATGCGATCCCTCACTCTTTAGGGTGCCCGAGGCGTAAGGCCGTCCCTTGGTGGTAGCCGGAAGTTGATGAAGCAATTAAGGAGCGTCAGTGAGCTCTACAGCGGCATAAACGGCACCCTTCTCTGGAGCACCTCATAGCCTTTAAAACAGCTCCGTGCCTGTGTTCGCTACCTTATCAAACAATGGAAGAAGGAGTGTTGGGAGAGATATGTCTCCACCATTGGGTGCCACACGTCACCTTCGCAAGTCGGGGCAAAGATCCAACGTCTTTTCAGGTACCAGGTCCCAACAGCTGTCCCCGGTGTTACCATAAATGGCAAACACAATTGCTGAGCACTTTCTCGAGCCTCTGCATCGGAGAATTAACCCCCAACCTTTTGCACACTCAAACGGCAGCTGGAAGGGAACGTCCTCTCATTCACTACATGCTGCAATGAATCCTATAACGCCCCATTTACAGAGTGGAAGCACATTGCCCTGACACAGCTCCTGGGCCTGATCGCATCCACAGCCAGATGATTAAACATCTCTCATCAGACTACAAATGACATCTTCTCGTCATCTTCATCCGGCTCTGGTGAGATGGCATCTTTCCCTCGCAATGGTGGGAGACCACCATCATTCCAGTACTCAAACCCGGTAAAAACCCGCTTGATGTGGATAGCTATCAGCCCATCAGCCCCCCCCCCCCCCCCCCCTTCCCCTCAGGGGGTCCGCAACTCTTTTGTGGATATGTGCGTGGTGAGCACGGGGCCCCAAGCTAGTGCAGTTCCCCTTCCTTTCTGGGCTGCCCTACCCCCCTTCCCCATCCCTCCTCATCCCCAATCCTCCCCCCCCCCCCTGTTACCTCCCCTTCACACTCCCTCTTCTTGGGAGTAATGTATCAAGCCTTTGACCGGAGACAGGCGTTTGAAAACTCCAAGATCCTGTTTCCTTTGTTTTTCTCCATCCTCACGCTTTCTTCCTCTATTGGTCTTTCCCTGTGTGTACTCTTCTCCTTGCTTTCATGCCCTTCCCTCTATCTCTGCCTCATTGTCCTTGCCCTATTCTCCTTGTCTTCTTTTCTGTGTCTTATTCTCTGCTTCGGCGTTTGAGTTTCTTTCTTCTATCCCTCTATCCCTTTCCTCTCTTCTTTCCTGCCCGTGCGTGTCTGAAGGCCAACCCACGCATTCGCACGTGTAGCTGGTGACGGGGTAACGTAATTCCCCGCCCTGGGTAGACAAGTAAAGCTTGCACTTACCACCTGGTAAAGACCAGGCCCAGGGAGGGGTGATTGCCTGAGCTGTTACCTTCCGAATGTGCTGATTGGTCCCTCCGTCCGTTTCTCAGGAGGTGTGACCTGAGGTGTGAACAATCACCTAAGGCGGGAGTGCCCTCTGAGAGGGCCCCCACAAGGAAGGTGCGCGCCATCAGAGACACTGGCAATCATGGGGGATTCATCTGCAATGGATTTCTCTTCTTCTTCTTCTTCTTCTTCTTCTTCTTCACTGTCTTCTTCCCAAAAAAGAAAGCTAGATGAAACTCCTGTTCCGAAAATTCTACCACCAGAACCAAAGTTTCTTGTTGTCACAAGATCTGACGGTCACGATTTCTTAACAGTCAACTCTTTCGTCATTCAAAAGGGTGTAGATGCGATTGCAGGACTTGTGAAATCTTGTACTCGGTTGCACAATGGTACCTTCCAGGCCCAAAAATTACTTCGAGCCCCTCTCTTACGTTTCCTGTACGGGTGGAGGCCGGCAGTACCTTGAATTCGTCATGTGGCGTGGTGTATACCAGGTCACTCGACGGACTAACTGATGAGGAGTTCTGCCCTTCCTCTCTGATCAGGGAGTGACGGCCATCCATCAGGTCGTGAAAAGGGTCGAAAACAAGGACCTCATATCGACCCAAACCATATTCCTGACATTCGACAATGTGCAACTGCCTTCACAAATTAAAGCAGGTTATGAGAGATCATTTCTGTTCAGCCATATGTACCCAGCCCTACAAGGTGTTACCAATGTCAGCGGTTTAACCATACACGTCTTGTTCAAGTGCGGCTAAATGCGTTACCTGTGGTAGGGACGCCCATGAGGGTGACTGTCCACCCCCGTCCCCTCATTGCATTAACTGTATGGGTGACCATGCTGTCTCCTCTCGGGAGTGCCCCGTCTACAAAGATGAGAAAAGTATACAATAAATTTGAGTGAAAGAGAAGGTGTCGACCTCAACTGCTCGCAAGTTATTCAATAGCAGAAAGCCCACTGTGCTTCTGGCGGGTAAATACAGTACCGTTCTCACCTCTCCTCGGCCTACCAGGGAGGTAGCTACACAGACATGCGATCTAACATTTAGCTATTCGGTCGTCAGATCGGCGGCCAGTGCTACGATTGCCCGATCAATGTCTCCTCTTCCTCCCACCAACCCTAAGGCTCAAACATCATCATCTGCTACTGCTAAGATTAGGACCTCTAAATCAGATGCTCGGACCTTCAAAAAAAAAAAAAAACAGCATGCGAAGATTTCTTGCGTACACAAACTTCATAGCCATCAACTGTTCTTTCGGCAAAACGTAATTCTTCAAAGAAGGCTCATAGCAAAAAGTGTTCTGTTTCTTCTCCTGCACCACCCAGCGGTTGCCGTTCCCGGCCATCTTCAGTTTCGCCAGGCTGCACTGCTGGTAACCAATCACCTGGCCTTTCACCGGCAGAGGAAGCTGCCCTCCTGACAAGCTCAGGAAGGTGGCAGACACAACTGTTGAGTTGATGGACCATGACTCACCACCTATCGATTGCAGCAGCAGTGCTCCTTCGAAGCCAGGCCCTCAGCAGCCATCAAGGTGACCCTTTCTTGTTTCTTCTTTTCTTTTCGTTTTCATAATGGCACTACTTCAACGGAATATTCGTGGCATTCGGTCCAACCAAGAGGAATTAAAATTGCTCCTTCGAATGCACTGCCCGCTTGTCGTAGGTCTCCAAGAAACGAAGTTACGCCCCTGCGATCGTGTTGACCTGGCACACTATACCCCCGTGCGTTTTGACCTACCCCCTGTGGCAGGTATTCCAGCTCATGATGGAGGGGTCATGTTGCTGGTTCGGGATGATGTCTACTACGATCCAATCACATTGCACACAGATCTGCAGGCAGTTGCCGTCCAAATTACTCTCCCCACTTTCACATTTTCCATTTGTACTGTTTACACTCCATCGTCGTCTGCCTTTACTACGGCAGACATGATACAACTGATTGATCAGCTTCCTACACCATTTTTGTTGATTGGAGACTTTAATGCCCACCATCTCCTTTGGGGATGTCCACAATCCTGCCCGAGAGGCTTCCTCTTGGCAGACCTTTTCAACCAACTCAATCTAGTCTGCTTAAATACTGGTGCACCTACCTTCCTTTCGGACTTAACACATACCTATTCCCACTTGGACCTCTCAATATCCACTATCCAACTTGCACGTTGGTCCGAGTGGTATGCTCTGTCTGACACATACTCGAGCGACCATTTCCCCTGCCTAATCCATCTCCTGCATCACACCCCTTCTCCACGTTCCACTAGCTGGAAAATCTCCAAAGCCGACTGGGTGCTTTTCACCTCCCTGGCGACCTTCCATGATCAAAATTTCTCCAGCTGCGATAGTCATGTCGCATACCTCATGGATGTTATTCTCCCAGCTGCTGAATATTCCATCCCTCCTACTTCCTCTTCTCCACGTCGAGTCCCAGTCCCCTCGTGGACTACAGCATACAGCGACGCTATTCGTGCTCGGTAACGTGCTTTACGCACCTTCCAACGCCACCCTACAGTGATGAACTGTATCAGTTACAAACGACTCCTTGCACAATGTCATTGTGTTATCAAAGAAAGGAAAAAGGGCTTGCTGGGTGGTTTTCACCAGCCCATTCAAAAGTTACACTCCTCCTTCGGTTGTGTGGGGTGGCCTGCGCCGGCTATCTGGCACCGAGGTTCATTCCCCAATTTCTGGCCTGACTGTAACGAATGAAGTCCTTGTGGATTCTGAGGATGTCTCAAATGCCTTCAGCTGCTTGTTCGCGGAGGTTTCGAGCTCTGCCCATTACCACCCTGCCTTTCTCCCATGAAAACAAGCAACTCTTTGCCTTTACAAATGTCTGCTTGTGTCTGCCCGTGCAGATGGATATGTGTGTGTGTGTGTGTGTGTGTGTGTGCGAGTGTATACCTGTCCTTTTTCTCCCTAAGGTAAGTCTTTCCGCTCCCGGGATTGGAATTACTCCTTACCCTCTCCATCAAAACCCACATCCTTTCGTCTTTCCCTCTCCTTCCCTTCCAACGGTTGCTTCATCAGGAAAGAGGGAAGGAGAGGGAAAGACGAAAGGATGTGGGTTTTAGGCCTGGCAGATAACGAGAAGAGAGGATATACTGAAGGGCAAGTTCCCATCTCCGGAGTTCTGACAGGTTGGTGTTAGTGGGAAGTATCCAGATAACCCGGACGGTGTAACACTGTGCCAAGATGTGCTGGCCGTGCACCAAGGCATCTTTAGCCACAGAGTGATCCACATTACCAACAAACACTGTCTGCCTGTGTCCATTCATGTGAATGGACAGTTTGTTGCTGGTCATTCCCACATAGAAAGCTTCGCAGTGTAGGCAGGTCAGTTGGTAAATCATGTGTGTGCTTTCACACATGGCTCCGCCTTTGATCGTGTACACCTTCCGGGTTACAGGACTGGAATAGGTGGTGGTGGGAGGGTGCATGGGACAGGTTTTACACTGGGGGCGGTTACAAGGGAAGGAGCCAGAGGGTAGGGAACGTGGTTTGGGGATTTCATAGGCATGAACTAAGAAGTTATGGAGGTTAGGTGGACGGCAGAAAGACACTCTTGGTGGAGTGGGGAGGATTTCATGAAGGATGGATCTCATTTCAGGGCAGGATTTGAGGAAGTCGTATCCATGCTGGAGAGCCACATTCAGAGTCTGATCCAGTCCCGGAAAGTATCCTGTCACAAGTGGGGCACTTTTGGGGTTCTTCTGGGGAAGGTTCTGGGTTTGAGGGGATGAGGAAGTGGCTCTGGTTATTTAATTCTGTACCATGTCGGGAGGGTAGTTGCGGGATGCGAAAGCTGTTTTCAGGTTGTTGGTGTAATGGTTCAGGGATTCCGGACTGGAGCAGATTCGTTTGCCACGACGACCTAGGCTGTAGGGAAGGGACCGTTTGATGTGGAATGGGTCGCAGCTGTCATAATGGAGGTACTGTTGCTTGTTGGTGGGTTTGATGTGGACGGACGTGTGAAGCTGGCCATTGGACAGGTGGAGGTCAACGTCAAGGAAAGTGGCTTGGGATTTGGAGTAAGACCAGGTGAATCTGATGGAACCAAAGGAGTTGAGGAACCCGTCAACTCCTTAATAAAAGTCCTCAATCTTTCCTCTCCCACATCCACACCGGCTGTTCAGAGCATCCTCCTACAAGCCAAATGCAAATTAGAACAGCATGCCACCTCCACCTCAAAAAACTATACAATCTCCTGGTTTCCCACCTCCGGAAAGGCAACTCACTCACCCTTCACAACCTTTCCAGCAAACCTCAATCTCCTCTCATTGCACATGGACCCAGTCTCTCCCATCTACTCAATCTCCCACTTCCAGCTGCACTCCCCCCAAAACCTCAAAATTCCAATCAACACAATCTGGAACCACAACACCCTAATTCTGTAGTTAACCTTTCCTCCAAACCTCTCTCCCAATCCGAAACCTCTGTCCTATCCAAAGGCCTCACCTTCAGCCCCACTCCCAGATTCAACCAGACAGCCCTTGTCAAAGATTTACTGTCCTACACCCGTACTCTCTGCTGGAAATATCACTTTGCCACGAAGAAAAATGATCCTAATCCTACTCCTAATGATTCTACACCCCAAGACACTATCCAAATTGAACCCTGCCTGGAACAGTTCCATCCTCCGTCACAGCGGGACCCACCTCCTCTTCCTCAAAATCACCCTCTCCAAACCTTCCAGGAATTTCTGACTTCCAGCCTTCTTAAAAAACCTTAATCCTACTCCCAACATCACCACTGCTGAAGTCCAGGCTACCCGTGATCTGAAGGCTGACCGATCCATTGTCATTCTTCCGGCAGACAAGGGTTCCACGACCATGGTACTTGATCGTCGGGAGTATGTGATTGAGGGACTGCGTCAGCTTTCAGACAACACTACATACAAAGTTTGCCAAGGTAATCCCATTCCTGATGTCCAGACGGAGCTTCAAGGAATCCTCAGAACCTTAGGCCCCCTACAAAACCTTTCACCTGACTCCATCAACCTCCTGACCCCACCGGCACCCCGCACCCCTACCTTCTACCTTCTTCCTAAAATTGACAAACCCAATCATCCCGGCCGCCCCATTGTAGCTGGTTACCAAGCCCCCACAGAATGTATCTCTGCCTACGTAGATCAACACCTTCAACCCATTACATGCAGTCTCCCATCCTTTATCAAAGACACCAACCACTTTCTCGAACACCTGGAATCCTTACCCAATCTGTTACCCCGGAAACCATCCTTGTAACCATTGATGCCACTTCCTTATACACAAATATTCCGCACGTCCAGGGCCTCGCTGCGATGGAACACTTCCTTTCACACCGATCACCTGCCACCCTACCTAAAACCTCTTTCCTCATTACCTTAGCCAGCTTCATCCTGACCCACAACTTCTTCACTTTCGAAGGCCAGACATACCAACAATTAAAGGGAACAGCCATGGGTACCAGGATGGCCCCCTCGTACGCCAACCTATTTATGGGTTGCTTAGAGGAAGCCTTCTTGGTTACCCAGGCCTGCCAACCCAAAGTTTGGTACAGATTTATTGATGACATCTTCATGATCTGGACTCACAGTGAAGAAGAACTCCAGAATTTCCTCTCCAACCTCAACTCCTTTGGTTCCATCAGATTCACCTGGTCCTACTCCAAATCCCATGCCACTTTCCTTGACATTGACCTCCACCTGTCCAATGGCCAGCTTCACACATCCGTCCACATTAAACCCACCAACAAGCAACAGTACCTCTATTATGACAGCTGCCACCCATTCCACACCAAACGGTCCCTTCCCTACAGCCTAGTTCTTCGTGGCAAACGAATCTGCTCCAGTCCGGAATCCCTGAACCATTACACCAACAACCTGAAAACAGCTTTCGCATCCCGCAACTACCCTCCTGACCTGGTACTGAAGCAAATAACCAGAGGCACTTCCTAATCCCCTCAAACCCAGAACCTCCCACAGAAGAACCCCAAAAGTGCCCCACTTGTGACAGGATACTTTCCGGGACTGGATCAGACTCTCCAGCAGGGATACGACTTCCTCAAATCCTGCCCTGAAATGAGATCCATCCTTCATGACATGCTCCCCACTCCACCAAGAGTGTCTTTCCGCCGTCCCCCTAACCTTCGTAACCTCTTAGTTCATCCCTATGAAATCCCCAAACCACCTTCCCGACCCTCTGGCTCCTACCCTTGTAACCGCCCCCGGTGTAAAACCTATCCCACGCACCCTCCCACCACCACCTACTCCAGTCCTGTAACCCGTAAGGTGTACACGATCAAAGGCGGAGCCACGTGTGAAAGCAGCCACGTGATTTACCAACTGACCTGCCTACACTGTGAAGCTTTCTATGTGGGAATGACCAGCAACAAACTGTCCATTCACATGAATGGACACAGGCAGACAGTGTTTGTTGGTACAGAGGATCACCCTGTGGCTAAACATGCCTTGGTGCACAGCCAGCACGTCTTGGCACAGTGTTACACCGTCCGGGTTATCTGGATACTCCCGACTAACACCAACCTGTCAGAACTCCGGAGATGGGAACTTGCCCTTTAGTATATCCTCTCTTCTCGTTACCCGCCAGGCCTCAAACTCCGCTAATTTCAAGTTGCCGCCGCTCATACCTCACCTGTCATTCAACAACATCTTTGCCTCTGTACTTCTGCCTCGACTGACATCTCTGCCCAAACTCTTTGCCTTTACAAATGTCTGCTTGTGTCCGTTTATGTGCGGATGGATGTGTGTGTGCATGCGAGTGTATACCTGTCCTTTTTTCCTCCTGAGGTAAGTCTTTCCGCTCCCGGAATTGGAATGACTCCTTACCCTCTCCCTTAAAACCCACATCCTTTCGTCTTTCCCTCTCCTTCCCTCTTTCCTGATGAAGCAACCGTTGGTTGCGGTAGCTAGAATTTTGTGTGTATGTTTGTGTGTCTATCGACCTATATTTTTTCCACGTGGAATGCTTCTGAGAGAGAGAGAGAGAGAGAGAGAGAGAGAGAGAGAGAGAGAGAGAGAGAATCTTCATAACAGGTATAGATTTTCTAAAATGTGGTTTATAGTTGAACTTCTAAAAAATGTACAGTAAAAATTTGAGCCTCTTGCTATGGTTAGTTACTTAGATTCTTGTGACCCATGGTGCAAAAATGGGTAGAAACAGATATTTGCAGTTTTCTGTATAAGTTCGGTAATTTTGAACCTCTGGTCATCGGTGACTGCTAAAGATTTCAAAGCAAGTTTCAAGATTCCCCAGGAATCTGCTATCAGCAGAAATTATAGAAGTTGGCATCCCTACAATTGGTTTTTTTCATACCCAAAGATCAGGCTTTTCTCAGGAATTACTGGTGAACAAATGATGCTTTTATAAAATCAAGGCCCACCTTAGACCACACCTAACGCAAAATAACCAACTGATTTGCTCAATTTGCTGGCCTGGAGAAAGTGTGTAGTGTTTAAATTTTGACCTTCTACTGAAGGATAGCTATAATATGCCTGTTCTTCCATTAGGTATACAAATTATTGCCAGGTCAAGGCTTATCCAAAGCACTTGATCCCATATCTCTGTGATGAATAGAATTTGAGGTATGACCACCTGAAAAATGGCATTCTCATGCATAGCTTTTTAGAACATATTGGTAGTTGTGAAAATTTGTTTAGTGTTTAATAAGAAATTATATTCCGTATTTCACCCCAATGAGCAATTTTGATGCACCTCCAATATTCCCTGAATTGTGCTATGTTTAAATCCTGTCAAATGTTCTTTAAAATAACGTTAAAATTGGATTGAAACATTTGGACATGGGGTCCAGTCACACATCTTGCCTCAGGCCTGGTCCTGGCTGTCAGTGGCCCTGCATATAGGACATCATCAGATGACAAATCAAGCATCATCCACAACCACTGTTAAGTGTCTCTGTATTTACTGACCAAGTGCAACAGGAAGGAACGCCATCCCACACACTGACATCTGACACCTGTACAATGCAATGCATGCATTTTTGCATGCTTGTGCTCAACATTCTGGTGGGCACACCAGTTACTAATGTACCAGCATTTCACATTTGCAATGCCTTACCTTGCACCTACATTAACCTGTGTCCTTGCTATGTTAAGGACTTACCTTTGTTATCTAGACAAATGTATTCCCGAAATTTCATTATGCTACATTAATTATTTTTTGGTGTTGTGATTTTTTTTTCCATCAGTGTATATGCCAGAGATTATAATAACCATTACAAGTGGACAGAGAAAGCTCGGGATCACCAGTTTCTATGAATTGTTGCAACTCATCCTTCAGAGTAATAGCTGTAGGCAGAGCTAAATCAGTCCAGGCAGGTCAACCCAGTGGCATAAATAGTGATTCATATTACACTACCCTTACCACCTAACCCACTGGAGGAATCTATTGCCCACTCACCTGTATCCCACAGCTTATCCGATAAACAATGTCAATAAGTGTTGGCTGTTTTGTGCCAGTTTTTGGTAGCATTCAAGACAGATCAGACGACGCATTGTGAAACATGTTATCAACATTGGAAATCATCACCCCATTAGTCAGCACTCATACAGGGTGTACCCAGCTGGATGACTGCTAATTCAGAAGCAAGTAGAGAAGACTGCAACATGACACCATTCACCAGTCAGGGAGTCATTGGTTCTCCCATGTTTTTCTCATGATGAGGAACAGTGGCAAGTGGTGTTTCTTCATCAATTACTGGTGGAAGAACAGTGTCACCAAAGAGGATGTACCCCATTGCCATGAATTCGTGACAACGTAGATTGTAGGGAGCAATATGTTTCTCCACTATGAATATGCTGACAGCCTGTAGGCAGATGAATTTTAATAAGGCTAACCAGGAAAACATTGCTTTCATAACATCTGATGATCTCTATGAGTTCAAAGTTACATCATTTGGTTGTGCAAAGCTCTAGCCACCTAAGAATGTATGAAAGACAACCTGCTTTGAAAGATTAAATAAACTACCTGCCTTTGCTATCTGGATGCATTGTTATTTTCTTAGAGATATTTGAAGAACATGTAAACTGCTTTTCAATTATGCTGAAGTTTATCCAAGACATAGATCTTCACCTGAAACAAAAATCTTAGAGGAATTAGTTAACAAAAACAGATTCCATCCTGATCCAGAAAAAGTAAAAAAAAAAAAAAAAAATAGCAAATTTCCCAACACCTCAGCACATTTGTTACTTGAAAGGCTCCCTCGAAATGTGCTCCTACTGCAGATGCTTCATAAAGGCTTTCGGTTGCAAGGCACACCCACTGGAAGAACTGCTGCAGGAAGATCCCAGATAACCTTGGAGCAAGGCGTAATCTTCCCATATACTTACCCAGGTGGCGACTTCTTCAACAGCCCTGACATTTTTTGATGATGGATGATGATGATACAGAAATGCACACTGTTGTGAGTGGCAGTGGAACAAAAATAGTTCTACTGTGAATCCAGGAGGGCACCAAAACAACAATTGCTTATGCCTACAGAGTACTGTACTCCCCAAATCTGATGAGAATCACTCTGGCTGAGGAAAAAGTGCCTTGGCAGTTGTTTAGGCAGTCAGCAAGCTCTGATCTCATTTACATGGCAGACAATTCACTGTTGTGACTGACCACCATTCATTATACTGGCTGATAATCCTGAAGGATGAATCAGAACAGTTGGAAAGATGGGCACTGTCTGTGGGAATACATTACTACAGTACGTGCCTGCATCTGGAGTAATCTCATGTTCAGGTGTGAGAACATGTTTGAAATGTTTTTGTAGTGTGTAACTGAGGGAGGACAAGGATCTCATTTACATGGCAGACAATTCACTGTTGTGACTGACCACCATTCATTATACTGGCTGATAATCCTGAAGGATGAATCAGAAGTTGGAAAGATGGGCACTGTCTGCAGGAATACATTACTACAGTGTTCAAAAAAGAACTCAGACACAAAGATAAAGTCTGCCTTTTGTGGAGTCGATTGGAGGGTTGTTACAGTCCTGGTGGTATATCAATCGTTACTGACAAACATGGCAGCTGAATGAAAGGAGATAAAGTATCATTGAAGACATAGGGCCTCAGAGAAGGAAGAAGCTGTCACATAAGAATTGTATAGAAGGAATTAAACTTAATGGTTGCTCATCATCCCAGGTCATTTATGGCCATCCATAATGAAGTATTTTTTTCAAAACCCCCAACATCGGGTCATCTGCGACTTGCAAAGACCTTTAATAATGTCAGAAACAGGTATCATTGGCCAGGTCCCTATCAGTTGGTCAAACATTTTAATCCTACCACTGTAGGGTATGAGTCAGTATACAGAGAATGCTGTGAGTAAAAGATTGCTATTGGTCGTGTCCAACATTATTGGAACTTTCCAGGTTGAAATCACAATGCAGTGTGCCCCAGAGGATTTGTATGTGTAGCTCATCTCCATCTTTTGGACTTTGAAAAAATCAAGTCATGTACATGGGTGGTAGGGGGGCCTTGGCATAATCATACTGCCGACAATTGTTATAGTGTAATAGCTTTGGAACAAGGAAAAGAGTGTGGCAAGAAGACTACAGCATGAGAAGTTGTAGGACTGTTCTCTTGGCTTCAATGAATAAATGGATGACAGCAGCGAAAATGTAGGCAATGTGTCACCATGAACTATTACTGGAAACTAGATTGAGCTTCCATTCATCATTTACAGATGACATTATACTACAAACAACAGACTCTTGAATAGTCTAGAGCCAGTCAACTGGCACTTCGAGTGATGTTCTGTGATGTTTAGTGATGAGTCTTGCTTTTATTAATGCCAACTTGTCCATAGATGATGGGTTGAAAGGTCACAGAAAGCAGCAATTCTCAATGTCTTTATCTCTCCCACTCCTGGAAACATGGTGTGGAGAGCAATTTCATGTGGCAACAGGTGTGACTTCATAATTATTGAAGGGAGGCTGAATGCCTGAAAGTATGTACTCATAACAACAATAGTAAACACTGTTTTCATACCCTTTATGACCAGGGTACCAAATGCATTATTCTAACAGGACAATGCATGACCCCACATTGCATTTCATGCTACAAACATATTGAAGAATGTTCAGATCCTTGACTTGCCTGACTGGTTCCTTTGTTTGTCACTCGTGGTGCATGTCTTGTGATAAGTAGGTGTATATTTTCACACCAGCCTCCAGTCAATCTTAATGAACCTTACAGATTATGTTTCTGGAACTGCAAGAAATTTCTCGAGGTGACATTTGGAGATGGTTTGCTTCCACATCACTATGAATAAAAGAGTGCATTTGTGCCTTTCTGGGATCACACCTAACACTAATGTTGATGGTGGTCATCAGTTCTGAATGGAATAAATATTTGGTAAGTGAATACCCATTCTGTTGTGACCATATCCACAAAGTGTGACTGGTGTTTCTGGGTGTTACACTTCCCATTTCCATCTGTGTTATTCATATTGTTAAATATAATTATTGTCAGTACAGTATTTTGTGAAAGTTTGATGCTGTAACTCCTGTTCTGTTAGAAGAGGGAGGCAGAAGGTCTTTATCTGATCTGATGAAATAAATGGAAAAAATAAATTCAATTTTTGTTGTTAGTTTCATCTCAACAAACAGTGTGAAAATACCTGAGGAAGCAGTAATGCAATGTTCATTTATAGATTTATAAGCTTCAACAAAATACATTCTTTACCGTGTGCTGTGTGTATGTGGTCTGCATGTTAGATCAGTTTTAACATTGTTAGTGTTAGTTGGTGGATGCATGCCCTTCCTGACACCACAGCATCCCCCTGGGACGATAATTTCTTTACCCCGCATGCCTGCATCTGGAGTAATCTCATGTTCAGGTGTGAGAACATGTTTGAAATGTTTTTGTAGTGTGTAAATGAGGGAGGACAAGGATATCAGCCCAGTTTTTACCTAGAGAGATGTGGAAAACTACCTAAAAACTACATCCAGGATGGCCAACACACCAGCCCTCATTGTTAATCCACTGGATGAATTCGAACTGGAGTCGGTGGGCCTCCCGTTGGCCCAGACGCTGTCACTTTAACGTACTCAGAAATATTGGTGGGTTGCCAGTAGAATATACCAACATAATGAAAGTACTTAATAACAGTCAATTATTAATATGAAATGCAGAAATATTTTCCCACTTCTCAATTGTTAATATGACATACTGGAATATTTTTGACTTCTCTTGTTTAATGTACAGGGTGAACATTAATAAAACGGACAAACTGCAGGTATAGATTCCTGACTGGCAATGAAGGAAAAAAGCTCTTATGAACACAAGTCCGGAAATGCATCATTGCCATGGTACATGGTGCTGATGAATGATGGTTCCTCTGACCATGTGCCGTGTGTTGTTTGCATGTTGCAGGCTGTGTGATTGGCACAGCATTCTGTAAGCAGAGGAATGGTCCAGTTTTCGTACCGGGAACAAGCCGTGATGGCGTTCATGTATGACCAAACAGATGGCAACTGTAGAGAGGCAACATGTCTACACCAAAACAAGTACCCTCAAAGACACCAACCACATCACACAACATTTCAAGCCCTTTTTGGACATTTGTGTGACCATAGGTCCTTTCAGACAGATGGACATGCAGGGAGGTGGCAGACTGTGCTTACACCAGAACTGGAGGACCAGCTTGTACAGGATATTGAGAAGAACCTTAGTGCAAGCTTCAGGCAAGTGGCCCACCAACATGGCGGGCCAAAGTATGAGTGATCATGTGTATCCTGCATGACACAGCATGCCATGGAGGCCACTTTGAGCATCTGCTGTGATGTGGGTGTGATGCATCTCTGTACTGTTCCGATTTGTTGTCACTACGTGCACACTGTCCATTTCTGGACCCGTGTTCATAGGACATTTTTCCTTCCATTTTCAGCAAGGAATCCATCCCTGCAGTTTATCAGTTTTATTAATTTTCACCCTGTTTATTTTTGAATGTTCTTGTTCATGATGATTTTATGAAATCTCTATGATTTTACAAAACTCTATGATTTTTATGTGAAAATTCAGGTGATTCATCTGAGAAAGACGTGTGCCATCTATCAGTCTTTTTTATACAATTTGTATTTGATTCTAAATTCTTCCTCCAAAAACTGCCTGACAGACTCTGATAGTTGAATGGATTGCAAATATTAAATTTTATTAATAGAACTTTTTGCTACTAAAGAGTGAAGAACCATTATTTGTTCCCAACAGTGACGTGAATAAAACTGTAGAAACTTTGTGGTCAATTATTGATGATTTGCCTGTTGGCTTTCATCTCAAAATATATACTGATTTTTCTGAAGTTTTGCCAGCATAAATGGTAGACTGGAGTCAAGGCGTAATTTAAATGTACCTGTCATGTAAGTGTCTGAGGGTCTTTCCCAGGTCATTGCTGCTGTGGTACTCACCTTTTTACCCCATGTTAATGATTTTCACCCCCTATGAACCATGGACCTTGTCGTTGGTGGGGAGGCTTGCGTGCTTCAGCGATACAGATGGCCGTACCGTAGGTGCAACCACAACAGAGGGGTATCTGTTGAGGGGCCAAACAAACGTGTGGTTCCTGAAGAGGGGCAGCAGCCTTTTCACTAGTTACAGGGGCAACAGTCTGGATGATTGACTGATCTGGCCTTGTAACACTAACCAAAACGGCCTTGCTGTGCTGGTACTGTGAACGGCTGAAAGCAAGGGGAAACTACAGCCATAATTTTTCCCAAGGGCATGCAGCTTTACTGTATGGTTAAATGATGATGGCGTCCTCTTGGATAAAATATTCTGGAGGTAAAATAGTCCCCCATTCAGATCTCCGGGCGGGGACTACTCAAGAGGACGTCGTTATCAGGAGAAAGAAAACTGGCGTTCTACGGATGGGAGGGTGAAATGTCAGATCCCTTAATCAGGTAGGTAGGTTAGAAAATTTAAAAAGGGAAATGGATAGGTTAAAGCTAGATATAGTGGGAATTAGTGAAGTTCGGTGGCAGGAGGAACAAGACTTTTGGTCAGGTGAATACAGGGTTATAAATACAAAATCAAATAGGGGTAATGCAGGAGTCGGTTTAATAATGAATAAAAAAATAGGAGTGCGGGTAAACTACTACAAACAGCATAGTGAACGCATTACTGTGGCCAAGATAGATACGAAGCCCATGCCTACCACAGTAGTACAAGTTTATATGCCAACTAGCTCTGCAGATGATGAAGAAATTGATGAAATGTATGATGAGATAAAAGAAATTATTCAGGTAGTGAAGGGAGATGAAAATTTAATAGTCATGGGTGACTGGAATTCGAGAGTAGGAAAAGGGAGAGAGGGAAACATAGTGGGTGAATATGGATTGGGGGAGAGAAATGAAAGAGGAAGCCACCTGGTAGAATTTTGCACAGAGCATAACTTAATCATAGCTCACACTTGGTTCAAGAATCATAAAAGAAGGTTGTATACATGGAAGAATCCTGGAGATACTAGAAGGTATCAGATAAATTATATAATGGTAAGGCATAGATTCAGGAACCAGGTTTTAAGTTGTAAGACATTTCCAGGGGCAGATGTGGACTCTGACACCACAATCTATTGGTTATGAACTGTAGATTAAAACTGAAGAAACTGCAAAAAGGTGGGAATTTAAGGAGATGGGACCTGGATAAACTGACTAAACCAGAGGTTGTACAGAGTCACAGGGAGAGCATAAGGGAACAATTGACAGGAATGGGAGAAAGAAATACAGTAGAAGAAGAATGGGTAGCTCTGAGGGATGAAGTAGTGAAGGCAGCAGAGGATCAAGTAGGTAAAAAGACGAGGGCTAGTAGAAATCCTTGGGTAACAGAAGAAATATTGAATTTAATTGATGAAAGGAGAAAATATAAAAATGCAGTAAATGAAGCAGGCAAAAAGGAATACAAATGTCTCAAAAATGTGATCGACAGGAAGTGCAAAATGGCTAAGCAGGGATGGCTAGAGGACAAATGTAGGGATGTAGAGGTTTATCTCACTAGAGGCAAGATAGATACTGCCTACAGGAAAATTAAAGAGACCTTTGGTGAAAACAGAGCCACTTGTATGAATATCAAGAGCTCAGATGGAAACCCAGTTCTTAGCAAAGAAGGGAAAGCAGAAAGGTGGAAGGAGTATATAGAGGGTCTATACAAGGGCGATGTACTTCAGGACAATATTATGGAAATGGAGGAGGATGTAGATGAAGATGAAATGGGAGATACGATATTGTGTGAAGAGTTTGACAGAGCACTGAAAGACCTGAGTCGAAACAAGGCCCCGGGAGTAGACAACATTCCATTTGAACTACTTGACGGCCTTGGGAGAGCCAGTCCTGACAAAACTCTATCATCTGGTGAGCAAGATGTATGAGACAGGTGAAATACCCTCAGACTTCAAGAAGAATATAATAATTCTAATCCCAAAGAAAGCAGGTGTTGACAGATATGAAAATTACCGAACTATCAGTTTAATAAGTCACAGCTGCAAAATACTAATGCGAATTCTTTACAGATGAATGGAAAAACTGGTAGAAGCCGACCTCAGGGAAGATCAGTTTGGATTCCGTAGAAATGTTGGAACACGTGAGGCAATACTGACTCTACGACGTATCTTAGAAAATAGATTAAGGAAAGGCAAACCTACGTTTCTAGCATTTGTAGACTTAGAGAAAGCTTTTGACAATGTTGACTGGAATACTGTCTTTCAAATTCTGAAGGTGGCAGGGGTAAAATACAGGGAGCGAAAGGCTATTTACAATTTGTACAGAAACCAGATGGCAGTTATATGAGTCGAGGGACATGAAAGGGAAGCAGTGGTTGGGAAAGGAGTGAGACAGGGTTGTAGCCTCTCCCCAATGTTATTCAATCTGTATATTGAGCAAGCAGTAAAGGAAACAAAAGAAAAATTCGGAATAGCTATTAAAATCCATGGAGAAGAAATAAAAACTTTGAGGTTCGCCGATGACATTGTAATTCTGTCAGAGACAGCAAAGGACTTGGAAGAGCAGTTGAACGGAATGGACAGTGTCTTGAAAGGAGGATACAAGATTAACATCAACAAAAGCAAAACGAGGATAATGGAATGTAGTCAAATTAAGTCGGGTGATGCTGAGGGAATTAGATTAGGAAATGAGACACTCAAAGTAGTAAATGAGTTTTGCTATTTGGGGAGCAAAATAACTGATGATGGTTGAAGTAGAGAGGATATAAAATGTAGACTGGAAATGGCAAGGAAAGCGTTTCTGAAGAAGAGAAGTTTGTTAACATCGAGTATAGATTTAAGTGTCAGGAAGTTGTTTCTGAAAGTATTTGTATGGAGTGTAGCCATGTATGGAAGTGAAACATGGACGATAACCAGTTTGGACAAGAAGAGAATAGAAGCTTTCGAAATGTGGTGCTACAGAAGAATGCTGAAGATAAGGTGGGTAGATCACATAACTAATGAGGAGGTATTGAATAGGATTGGGGAGAAGAGGAGTTTGTGGCGCAACTTGACAAGAAGAAGGGACTGGTTGGTAGGACATGTTCTGAGGCATCAAGGGATCACAAATTTAGCATTGGAGGGCAGCGTGGTGGGTAAAAATCGTATAGGGCGACCAAGAGATGAATACTCTAAACAGATTCAGAAGGATGTAGGTCGCAGTAAGTACTGAGAGGTGAAGAAGCTTGCACAGGATAGAGTAGCATGGAGGGCTGCATCAAGCCAGTCTCAGGACTGAAGACCACAACAACAACAAGAATGATTTTCAAGGACATCTTAGATTGTGTTGTGAGGAACTATGTGTACTCCACCAATCATATTATTATATGAAAGTCAGCACTCAGCAAAGTGACATATTGAGAGATGAAATATCAGATATGGCCATCTGTCTCTTAAGTTGACAGACAGAATTGGTCATATGTTGCACAAACATATAGTAAAGTCTGTTTTTAAACTGAGAAAGAAGATTGGAGACTACGTCAGAAGCGTATAGGACAAAAGACAGCCACTTGCAGTGTCAGGGAGTATATTGGTACAGTATATCATGGACATGTGGAGTAGTCTGTGTTGTAATAACCAGATGATTCGTTAACACTAGGGTCATTGAACATAAACAGTACTGCAGGTGGAGAAATTGGCCATTTTTTTTTTTTTTTTTTTCCTTCCAGGGAAGCACTTGAAATTCATAAACATGGCAATAGTTGTAATAATAAAGTAGTAGTCCCAAGGTAAGTTGACCTTGGATTCCTGTGCTGCAGTAAATGACTGTTGCAACAAACAAGTGCAGAACCACAACAGTAATGACCAACGAAAGGGCTTCAGATGTTGGCACAACAGGAACACACGATCTCTGGCTGTGGGTTTGACTCCAATCTGCCATCAGCATGGAGGTGACCTTTTGACAATGTCAGCCACTCATGCTGGTGAAGCAACAGAAAAATCAGTAAATAAATGTCAGCCAAAGGACTGAGACAAAAGCCAACACGCAAAATGAAATGTACGGTTTTGTGTTAAAAACATAAAGTTAAAACTAAAGAGAACTATCTGGTACTTCACTCACATAGTGGAACAATAATCTCCAGGTAATGACATTAAAGACCTGAACTTTAAGATGAATGAGTTAGAGAGCACTGCCAAAATTAATCATACATATAACTTTTATGAACAGACTGATGTATATTACTTCTTTGTTGCAGCCCAGTCTTTGAACAGGCTTCTTCTGATGATGAAACAAACGTGGGCCAGAATTTATAAACATGTGTTTCATAATATGCAGGCTGTGATAAACTTAAACTTGTATAAGCATACTCAATTTTTGTATATACTTTTGGTATTAATTGTTTGCTTATTATGTGGTGGTTTTTCTAAATCTTAACCATGACTTCTTGTTTAAGAGTAGATTAAATCATAGCTCACTTAGCCCAGATTTAAATGAATTGTACATTTTATATTATCATGTCTGGAGGAGTTATGTGAAATGAGTTCAAGTGTTTATTACAGAAGCACTACTTTATACAATTGATGTAAAATATATTACGTTTATTATGTACAAATCAAAACACGAATTCCAATTTTTTTGTCTTATTACAATGGTGTTTGTTTCATGGATTCTTCTATATCTGCTTGATAAAACAGTTTCATACAAATGAAATAATGGAAAATCCAGGAGTGATAGTAATGGTGTGGAAAGGTTACAGTGCTATTTACCAATTAGAGGTGTTGGGTGGTAGGCAGGCACATTTAGCTATTGGACTAAGTCCTTCATCGGATGTAGGCAAAACAAAACATACACACATTTACAGCTAGCACACACATGGTCGATGCCATCTCTGACCACTAATGCCCAGCAGTTGAGGGGGTACAGCAATCTTCAGTTGGGTGGGATACAGAAGAGGTGGGGTAGTGGGGTACAGAAGAGGCATTTGGGTGGGGTGGGGGGGGAGGGGAGGGAAGGGATCGTAGAGTAGGGGTAGGGGAAGATGCTATAGTTGGAGTCACGAATGAAGGCAGTCGAGTTTAGGCTTGTTCTGCACACCTACGTCATGCACACTCCAACAGCCAGTGAGTGTTCAGTAGTGGTCTGAGTGCCCTGCTCTGAATGCCATATCTAATGTGAGCATTAAATGTGATTGTAGTGAGTTGTTCAGTGAATTTCTATTTAATCTTTTGCATACTGTTACCGCTGATGGTGGTGGTTAGTGGTAAATCCTGCATAAGCAAGTGAGGGACATAATTTCCAGGATATATGCTTCCTTTGAGCAGAAAGCACGCGCATGCGCGTACAGCAACTGTCCCTTGGAATCATCAACAATACAATCCCCGCCTGTGCCGTAACGTGCGCAAACTGCCATCGTTCATGGATTGGACTATAGTCTTGCCTATGAGAGCACCCAGGGACATGGTGGGACAGTGTAGTAGGCTGGGCTGCTATGTGCAGCATCAGGAGGCTGTACTTGTGGATGGAAAAGGGCAGAAGAGAGAATTAGAGAATAGGAGAGGACTATGAAGGTGTGTAGGTGGAATAGAAGGTGTTTGCAGGGCTGGTACGGGAGCAAGGAATGGTATACATGGTAGGTCAGTGGACGACAGGGACCGGCGAAGATTGATGAGACCTGGGGACTATGGGAATGAAGGATTGTTGCAGGGAGGGTTCCTACGTACACAATTTAGAAACACTGATGTTGTTGGGAAGGATTCCGACAGCACAAGCTGTGAAGCAGTCACCAAAGTCAAACACATTGTGTTGGGTGGCATCCTCAGCAACTGGCTAGTCTACCTGTCTCTTGGCCACAATTTGGCAGTGGCCATTCAAGTGAACTGATAGCCTTCTAGTGGTCATGTCCTCTTCGAATGCAGCACAGTAGTTGCACTAAGTTGGTAGATCTCATGGCTGCTTTCACAGTTGCCCTTGTTTCTCATTGGGTAGGAGATGTCTGTGACAACTGGAGTAAGTGGTAGTGGGAGGATGTATTGGATAGGTCTTGCATCTAGGTCTGTTGTAGAGATATGAGACACCACCAAACTGTCGAGTGCATTGTAAGGTAAGTTTTAACTAAATCTTACTCTGCTACAGTGTAAGTGTGTTTTAGTGCTTTACAATTTTTTGATAAAAAGTAGTGTCATATGAGACATTGTGAGTGTTGCCGTAGGTTAATTAGTATGGGAGATGCTCGTCAGAACTGCTGTAGGTTAATTAGTATGGGAGATGCTCGTCAGAACTGTAGGGTGCTGTTTCACTGGGATGACTGTAGTGGGGAAGCCATTAAAGTGTCAGATGAGGCTCTTCCATGGAGTAGGGGATTGTCTAGATGAGACACGAGAATTGTGGAATGGGTAAAAAGATTTGTGCCCATTAGGCAAAATTAGAAATAACCTAATCTGATCTTGATAAGTTGAAGGGGGAAAGAAAAAATATGACCTAGGAAAAAGATATATGTAATAAGCAAAAGGAGAAACCCTCAGAAATCACATTTCATTCCCTGGTTAGCAGTCAATTCAAGTTGTTACTTGAAACAGGGAAGAACCCAACCAAATTTTGAGCAGAGTGGAGTGCAGAAGACTCGTGAAACAACTTGAGGACTAGGTCAGTAGAAAAGTGAAGTATAAAGAAGAGACTCCTGCTGCTAGGAAGCAACCATGGGATGGGTGTTGAGAAATGCTACAGGAATAGCTAGGAATAGAGTACCAGGTCACAAGCTTCATGATACCTAGTGCTAACTGTAGCCAGATGACAGAACGTAGGAGCTTGTGCAAAGATTTTTATGGAGAGGATCAGGTACTTATGGTAGGAAAAGCAGGAAATAACCTGGCTAGCAACTTAAGAGCATTAAAGGTGATCTGGAGGAAATAGGTGCAGCACAAGTGCACACTCGTGGGATTTGTGGATGTCCCATGTCCAGCCCTGGGTTAACAACTCTGTTAGCCATTTTAACAAAAAGCTGAGTGAATTGCTTCAGACTGCAATAGCCTCATATTGTTGCTGTAGCTGTTGCTGCAATTGGGAGATGGGGATTCACACAAGGTAAAATCCCTGTGGTTAATGGAATCAGAGGACTCATTTTTTGTATCGGAATCAAGTTACAGACTGACTTTCTTGAAAGAAATTAGAACAGAGCAGGGCCATACTGTATGTAACAGTTTCCAGAAAAGTGAAATTGGTTTGCTTCATCAGAACATTAGTGGGCTGCAAAACAAGATAGATGAACTTCTTTTATGCCTAAAAGATGTGGAAAATCCTAATGGAATGATGTCTGCCTGTCTGAAAATCATGTAGCTATAGGGGGTAGAAAAGTTAAATATAAGGGATTGTAAACTAGCATCATTTTTGTGTGGAATGAACATGGAAAAAGGAGGAAATGCAACATATGTAAATGTTGGATGCAAGTAAAAAATATTGACACTAACAGGTTGTATGTTGATCAGTACCTAGAGACATGCTTGTGAGTAGTTATTTCAGAATGCTTCTCTTGTAATTGTAATAGTTTACAGATCCCCTCTAGGATACTTCCATATTCATGAGAAATCTAGATGGATTGTTGAGCTACCTGTCAGACAAGAAGAAACACTTAAGATTGTGGAGATTTTGATGTAGTTTACTTAAGATATACAGACAGGAAAAATTAACTGGCATCATTATTTGAGTTATTCAATCTGATTTCAAAGGTTAATTTTCCAACTCAGTGTGCAGCAAGATAAAAGGACCCATATTAATAAAATTTTGTAGACAGAACTCAAGCTGAAACAGTTAATGTGTACCCTGTTGCTAATGCACTATCTGATCATAATGCACAATTAACAGAAATAAACACTACACCTTACACTCATGGTAAGTTCATACAAAGCAGCGAGGCACATTAATGAGAACAGGATGTATTCTTTGTGATGTGTGATGAAGTATGTATAGAAAGAGATGCTAAAATCAAATTGAATTTATTTCTTAGTATATATGCATCAATATTTGAAAGCAGGTTTCCTGAGGTTATTCAGAAATTCCATTTAAAAAGAAAGAAAGAAAAAAAGACAAGTAAACTGCGGATAACTAATTAAATCAAAATATCATGTAATAAAAAGAGAGAAATTTATACAAAGGCCAGAGTCTACATACATACATACGTACATACATACACTGCAAACCACTGTATAGTGCATGGCAGAGGGTACTCCTTACCAGCACTAGTCATTTTCTCTCCTGTTCCACTCACAAATAGAGCGAGTGAACAACAATTGTTGAAAAGCCTCCATATGAGCCCAAATTTCTTGCATCTTATCTTCATGGTCCTTACACGAAGTGTACATCTCCAGCGGAAGAATTGTTTTGCAATCAGCCTTAAATACCAGTTCTCTAAATTTGTGCAATAGTGCTTTCCAGAAAGTGCATCATCTTCCTTCCATGGATTCCCATTTGGGTTAATAAAGCAGCTCCATAATATTTGCATGCTAATTGAACCTACAGATAAGAAATGTAGCAGCATACCTCTGAATTATTTTGATATCTTCCTTTAATCTGCCTGGTGGAGATCCCAAACTTTTGAACAGAGCTGACGAATGGGTTTCACTAGCATTCTATATGCTGTCTTTTTCCTGGATGAGCTACACTTTCCCAAAATTCTCCCAATACAATGGAGTCAAGCATTTTACTTCCCTACTTACCAGTCTGATGCACTCATTTCATTTCATATCACTTTGCTTCGTTACACTTAGATATTTAATCCAAGTGACTGGTTAAGCTACACCCTACTGATGTTGTATTCAAATGTTACAGAACTGCCTTTCCTACTCATTCGAATTTACTTATATTTTTCTACATTTAGAGCAAATTATCATTCATCACACCACCTAGAAATTTTTTCGAAGTCAAGATTTGACATTATTTGCATACAACAAAAAATTCTGTTATATTTTAAGGAAAATCGTAAAATGCTTAGAAGTATGCATGTCCTGGCAGAAATCAATAAAGCACGTAATAAGATTAAAACTTTATGGCCTATTGTCAAATGGGTGACTGATCGGCCAGTCTGTGAATGTGATACCATAACAATTAAACTAAATGATAATGTTTTGGCTGTTAGGTCAAAAGTTGGAAGCACAGTACTTTCAAAAATTGCTTTCTAAATGTAGTAGCAAAATTAGAATTAAGTGGTTCAGTTGAAGTATCAAGGGAATATATTAAAAATGTATTCCACAAAACCTCAAACAACTAGAAGTAGCATCAGCATCCTACACTGAAATTAATAGAGTAATAAAAATTGTAAAAAAACAAAGGCTCATGTTGTGTTGCTGGAACTTCAGAGAGAATTCTGAAAAGTTGCTCTAACTTAATAAATAGTGTCCTTATTTCTTACAGGGAATTTTTCCAGACAGGTTAAAATACACAGTTGTTAAGGCTCTTTGTAAGAAAGGTGACAAGAAAGACATAATTTTCATCCATTTTCCTTAGTGACATCTTTTACCAAAATGTTCAAAAAAGTAAAATACTCTAGAGTAGGCTCACATTTAAGTGGGAACAATTTATTTAGCATATCACACTTTGGATTATGGAAGAGTTACTCAATTGACAATGGTATTTACACATTTGCCTACCAAATATTACAAGCTTTAAATAATAAAAGTCACCAGTTGCTATTTTTTGTGATCTTTCCAAAGCATTAGATTATGCAGTTCTTGCTATATGGTTATAAAACTTAAATTTTATGGAATTGCTGGCTTTACACATATCTGATCCGAATCAGAATGCAAAATGTTTAGCTGAATAATTCAAACAATTCTGGACAGATTGAAAATTTTAGTGTCTGGGGAGAAATTACAAAGTGAACCCACAGGCTTCAATTTTGGGTCCACTCCTATTCCTTACGTAGCTGAACGATATCAATATAAAATATTCAACAAGCAGAATTGGTACTTTTTGCAGATGATACTAGTGTTATAATAAATTCCATTAGAGAGAAACCAATACAAGAAACTGTCAATGATGATGTGCCAAGAATTCTTAAGTACTTCTTTGAAAATGGGCTCTCTGCGAATTTTGAGGAAACACGCTACATTCAACCTGTAAAATAAATAGTCATGCTAAAAATTGATGCAGCATATGAACAGGAGTCAGTAAACAGGACAGAATTCTCCAAATTTTTGGGTGTACATACTGATGAAAACTTGAACTCAAAGAAGCATATTACTAAGCTTCTCAAACAGTTAAGTTCAGCTACTTTCGCTCTTCATACAATTGCTATTCTGGGACACAAACGAATCAGCCTCATGACATATTTTGCATTCTTCCACTCAGTAAGGTCTTATGAATTTATTTTTTTGAGTTACTCATCACTTAGAAAGTACTGATTGCACAAAAGTGAGCAGTAAGAATAATACGTTTTGTTCATCCATCTTCGCCACACATGTTCCTCTTCATGGGGTTGGGCATTTTAACTGCACCATCACAATACATAATATTCGCTAATGAAATTCATCTTCAAATTTGAGAAGAACAGTGATGTCTATGTATACAACACTAAAGAGTAAAACTATCAGAGGCTCAGAATATTTAGTGACAAAAATTTTTGACCGTTTGCCCAATACCTTCACTATAGTGAGTATACACTTCTGATGTTTGCAGTCCATGGCAACTAGTACTATATGGTTTCTATGACATATGGGCCAAGGAATGAAAGTACTCCTTGGTTTATAGCGAAGCTGAAGATGGTGCAAGCAATGTGCTGAAACTAGTTTTTTGAAATAAATTTCTTTGATGATATGATTGTAGTAGTTAGTTTTCTTAATTTATTTTAAGAAATGGCCACTAATGAGGACAGAAGGATGAATCTCTCCAAACAGTATTGTATAATACTCCCAGAAGGGGAGGAGAAAACAAAATGCAACCACATAGGTTGACTTAGATACCAGAAGCAAATATCTCATAGCTCCATAAGCAACTGTAAATGCTACACCAACAACAATAATTGATTTCAGTGAGATGATTTGTCTTTATACAGCCCATAGTATAATAATGAATATACCCTATCTGCTGTATCATTGGCAGTAGGTGTGTCCCGTTTGAAAAGCTCGCTACTGATTTTCATAATAGTAATTCATTTTGCCAATATTTTGCATTTAATATTATTGTTAAGAGTGTCATAGAAGGAATCTAATTTGTTTTATATTTTTTGTGGAGTGAAAACTGCTTTAATGTGCAAATATTAGGGAGCCTTCACATATATATACAAGTAGGAGACTTCACTTAGTGTACATATCATCAATAGATAAGTAACAAAACTATACTGACAAATAACAGTAGGTGGTGTCTTGAGGAATAAGTCAAGGATAGCAACACAACCATGCTCCTTGCTGATAAATAAAGAATTAATTATTTTATAGATTTAACAATATCAACAAATATAATTTTAATAGTCATTTGCTCTTATAACCGATACCAAGCATGTAACCAGCATTGATCGAATATTTTTTTTCACTCTTTGAGTTACAGAAATAAAAGATCCAAAGTTGGAGTCCTGGCCCAGCATACAGTTTTAATCTGCCAGGAAGTTTCAGAAATAATTTTATTTTTAATAGTGTTAGTTATGAATTAAATCAACTGGTGTCAAGTAATATTTCCAACATATTGCACCTGCCTTGTATCCTCAGTTTTAATTCTCCAAAGCTGTCCCATGTTAATCCATTAAGGGATCAAATAAAGTAAAATATTCAATGATTTGATGAGAATTACTATTATCTCGGGAATGCAATTTATGGACAACTTCATGACGACAAAGAAATTTTTCAGAGGATACTTTCAGTGTGTTCAGCTCTGTTTATTTCTTTGAATTTCATTTACAATGCATTGCACGAGAGAAAATTTTCTTTTGGACCATTTTTACTACATTCTATTTGGAAAAAAAGGAGTGTGTATTCACTGCCAATATGTGCTGATTTATTTTTATGTCTGTGCTACCATTTTACTCTAAATTAGCCATAGATGTTGTCATTTGTAGTAGATGCAACATGCTTAGCCTGCATGGAACACCACATGTGGCAATTCTGAATAGAGGGTGTAATAAACATCTCACTGCTGTGCGCAGCAATTTTGATTGAGACATGTTGGATGTTAATACATAACAGTACCATCTAAATGAGAAAAGTATCATGACATTATCTGGATACTACCATGTTCAGTCAGTTTAGAAACCATTAGTTTGTCCAGACGAAAGCCAGATGGTTGATCGTGGAATTGTAAGTTTAATAACATTGGTATAACATCGCATAACTATGCCTTGGACTTGGTAGTGACTTGCAGAATAAAGATGTAGCTTTGGGTGAAGTGACTCAGGAGACAAAGGAAAGGGTGCATGTGGTACTCAGAGACTCTCACTGTAAGTTTGGGGTTAGCACTACTTGTTGACTGTGGCAGGCAGTCATCTGCTTGGCTTGCTGAGTTAAACTGTGAGTAAGGTTGATTTTACGAGATTGTACTTTCTTTAAAATGGTCTCTTTCACAAGGGAGAGAAGACATACAGATTTGTGCTGCAGAAATTCAGTTAAAATGTCATTACTGGTGTGCAGCATAGGCAAGAACAGATGTGACACCAATTGAAGTGATGGAACTCTAGGCAGTTCTGTTTACTGAGCTGACTGAGCAACAAACTCATTTTTCAATTTCTGGTTCACTGGCGTACAATTGGTGAACCTTGAGAAACAAGATGGACTTTTCTGCTGGGGAGATCATTCATGAGGACCATAGAGATGCACAAGTAAAAAGGCTGTGTAGGCAGTGTGTTTTCTGTCTCTGTCCCACATCACATACTCACACCATTGTCTACCTTGGTAACTGGAAATATTGAGATGAGTGTCAGACTGAATCCCTCTTTCTGCTTCTGGTCCTCCTTAGAAAAAATTGTATGATCGGGAAATTATTGCTCTCACTTTTTAACGTAATAGTCTCATGTTTACTTTATGCCACAACAGTGATCACTACAAAGGCTTAGTACCTTCACTATAGCTAAAATAACATGAAAATCTATGCATGACCCTAGCCACTGTACATCACTCCTTGACCTGGACCCTTACATGCACACCAATATAATATGAAGATGCTTGCTGTTGTCCACACAGACAATGGGGTGTATGTGACAAATGATTGAAAGACATTGCTCCTTCTCTGCACATTCAATGCAGGGCTAGAGAGAGCTTGACAAGGAGCTCTCTCCAGGATTGCACATCATTTGAGCCCAGTGTCAATTGTCTGGACAATGACTCTCTCCTAGAAATAACAGAGAAAGAACCTGTACAGTTAAAAGGCCATCGAGTTCCTGGTACCCAAATACATTGTCTCAGCACCTGCCAAGACATAGCATGAAAAAAAAGTTGTCAATAGTCAGAATACTCCTCCATAGTTTTCCATGTTCGTGTGTTGAAGAAATGGTTACCATACTCCAGATTTGGCGAAGGGCAGTCAAGCTGAGAAGCTCGAGTAATACGAAAGATCTGTGCTGAGAATAGATGAGACAAAGCCTGTGAGCTAAATAAGTTATTGAGCTTCCACATCATGGTGAAGCGCCTTCCAATGACACATGAAGCACACTTAGGAAAATACTGCCAAAGTCTAGCGAGATGTAGCAAGTGTGCTGCTAATTATGACTGTCATACTACCACGGAGATGTAAGGCAGCTAAATATGATAGGAACCAGTGGCAGATTCATATAGGGGGGGGGGGGGGGGGGGGGGGCGGCCTCACGCACTCCCCGCGCACGCTATTCGTTCGTTTCTTACTTTCCTATAAAGCACGCGTGTCTGCATCATCATATTTTATACGTTTCTGCCTGGCACATAGATAGCCAACACATAGCTACGAGAAAAGCCTAGTGATCTCGATACGTTATTCTGTCTGGCATTTGTTCGAGTAAAACCGCCAATATTGTACTGCTTTCTTGTACAGAGAACCTTCGATGCGTTGCGTTATAAATAAGGACTATTCGCCAAATAGGAAGCTAGTTTACATTCAGAAACAGAAATATTAAGACTGAAGAACGAATAAGTAAATGTCCTAGTAGTAGCAACTGCAAGTGTGAAGATTAGTCAAGAGTGAGAGTGATCAATTGATTGTGAAGTATTAATAATAGTAATTCATAGTAATTTCTCAGTAAAAATATTGTTACGAGACTCGTAACAATATTTTTACTAATAACATGCCTGGGAAACTATTGATGCGTATATCTCGGGTAATAGTGACTTTCGAGAATATACCTAAAAATGCATTGTTACTACACAGGCGCTCCTTCAAATGCACTAGAAAGGAACGGAATCGACAATAAAAGTTACACACACATAAATTGCTGAATGACGTCATCATTGGAAACTCGCACTTATATTATACGTCGTAAGTACAGATTGCCTTTGTCGCTTTCGCGGTAGGTATTTGTTCACACTCCATAAAAGTCTGGATGCGAACATCCTGGCAGCAAATGTTCTCGAAACAACCGAGCCACATGTATAGGGGAAGCAGAGTCGCTGACAGGTAGGTAGTTTGAAAGCTACAATCGTCGCGTTAACTTGGAAGTGATAAAAAGTGAAGAACTGCGATTATCGGCTATTACCACGGACTTCAGTCAGTGTTCTGCTTAGTGATATTATAAATACACAGAGTGTGACCTTGTGTGTTTTAGTGCTAAGTATACCAGTGTTGAATTTTTCAGTGTGAATAGAGTGTTTATTTGAGAATAATTTGTATCTAATTCCTACGTCGTAACAATATAACAAAATGGATCGTTATGTAATAAGAAAAAGAAAAGTAGAAACATCTGAAGATACCGGTCACCAGTCAGCCGCAAAAACACTGCCAGATGTACAGGCAGAGGCCAGCACTTCGTCGAAACTTCCACAAGGTTCATCGACTGATTCCCTTAATCCCACGGATATTGGCAATTATTTGGATATATTAGCGTCAGGAAATTTTAGTTATGATATAAAACATAAGTTTCCCACAGCTCCAAGAAAACCTGAAAAAAGTTATACCTTTCCTACTTTGAACACAGACAAGTGCACGATATTCACTTCAAACAGTATCCATGGCTGGTGTTCTCACAAGTTAGAAATGGACTTCTTTGCATTAACTGTTTAATTTTCGTGAATAATAAAATGTTTGGAGGAGAGAAATCCATTATCGCCAAGAAACCTGTTACTGAAACACTAATGAAGTTTGCCAAACTTACTGGTAAAAATGGTGACCTTCTCACACTCTGATATTCAAGCTCCTGTCCTTAGTGGCAGAGCAGTGTAATTGAGTAAGAGTCTTTCCGCATTCGACGATCTGTAGGCCATTTTCCAAGGTCTAATTGTCGGTGCAATATGGTGATCGATGCAAAATAGTTTTTTGACACTGAAAATCTCGTCTGCAGAAAGAAAATAAGAAAGGCAGACGGTGCTTCCACACTGACGGAATCAGTAATTTGGCAGGTAAATGCAATAAGAACCAATAATAATGCTCCATTCATTTCACAAGACATCCTTTGTGCCGGGATGTAGGAGCCTCTGAACAGCGGTGAGAACGTTTGCGTTTCAGATATGTTTGTTGAAAGCACGACTTAACGATTTCCAGGAAGAGTAACACGTGATGGACGGGGTGCCATGTCAGGACTATCAGGAGGAATGCATTCGGCGTTATTCCGCACTATTTTCGTAAACAGATTCTGTTAGGAAAAGAATTTCCATGGAGACAAGCTGAGACATCATAAAAGCTGCTACAAAAGTGACCGTTAACTATTTCTAGAGCAGTATACAATTTCCAAAAGACGACTTGGCTCTTATTTTGGATAGCCATGTGACGTCAGTATAACATTGAGTACCTTTTAGATGGTGAGTGTCCATGCAGACATTTCGCAGAGTTGCATCAGCCTCTCTGGGGAGGTAAGCACGTGTGCATGGCTAGACGCAGCTTGTATGTCCCGTTAGGATCGCGAGGGAGAAAGCAGACTGTGCTATTCTGGAACAGATTTCAGTACCATGATCTGTGACATCAGTATCCACAGGTGACGCGCTAGCAGCGGTAAACACACATAGCCAGAGGCGTTTCGTGTATGGGACCAGAGTGAGTGCGCCTTGGAGTTCTGTGACATCAGTATAACACTTTAAGAACTCTTAACTTTGTTGCAATGGCAAGGAAAGCGTTTCTGTGGCACGACTTGACAAAAAGAAGGGACCGGTTAGTAGGACATGTTCTGAGGCATCAAGGAATCACAAATTTAGCATTGGGTGGCAGCGTGGAGGGTAAACATCATAGAGGGAGACCAAGAGATGAATACACTAAGCAGATTCAGTAGGATGCAGGTTGCAGTAAGTACTGGGAGATGATGAAGCTTGCACAGGATAGAGTAGCATGGAGAGCTGCATCAAACCAGTCTCAGAACTGAAGACCACAACAACAACAACTTTGTGCCCGAAAATAGATACGACTTTCACCTGCTTGCTGTAGGCGGCAGCGGCGTGAGGGTGATGGCTTGTGCTGGCTTGCATCTGGCGGTGGCTCGCGGCGGCGTCTGCACGTGCGCGCCCACGGCGACCTTGGAGCCTCTGATATGTTTACGATAGTTCGAAAGTGTTTTTATGTGCAATGAGTGTTTGTGCACTACATTATTTCCGGCTGTTTAAGCGTTGTGAGTGTGTTGGCAGAACGTGACATATGCATTATTTCAGTGGTTTACGAGTAGTTTGCAGGTCTGCACATCAGTGTACTGCATTATTTAAGTGATTCACGAGTAGTTTGCAGGTCTGTATGCTGTGTACTGCATTATTTTGAAAATTTACGAGTAAATTTCGTGTTTGCACATCAGTGTACTGCATTATTTACAGGTAGTTTTCATATCTATGTGCTGTGTAGTGCATTATTTAGGTAGTTAAGGAGTTGCTTGCGTTTAATATGCGTTATTTCGGTAATATACGAGTAGTTTGCAGGTCTGTAGCCTGTGTGGCATGACCCCAAGCATGTCAGAGCGTGTGTTTTGTATCAGTGTAATAAATAAACTGTGTGAAATCTGCCCCTAAATAAATTGCTCAAAAATAAATAAAGTACACTCCTTCCTCTCTCCAGCAGCCCAGCACAGGCTGAGTCCTTTTCCCACCATTTTCCCCCACCCGAGACTGCCATCTTGAGTTATGTCATGAAAGGGATGACAGTGCTCTCTGGTGGTGGTACTGTGTACTAGGTCGGTTGGACTCCAGACCCCCATGGCAAACACACGTGATGGTAGTACTGCCTCTATTCGTTTATATAAAGACTGCATGCAAAATAAAGACTTACATCCAGCACAGGCCGAGTTCTTTTCCCACCTATTCCTAGGAAGATGTGGTGGTTCGGTGACTTAGGTTAGTGGAGGCAGCCCAAGTGCCCTTTTTTCCCGCCATTTTGTTAGGTTAGTGGAGGTAGCCATGGTGTGTTGCATTTTCCTGATGGAATTTGAACTTCCCACCATTTTATGGGGGAGGGGTTAAGCTAGTGGAGGTAGCCCAATTGACCTATCTTACCACCAAAAGCCTCCATCTTGGATAACAGTACGTGCATCATCAGCTGACATCATGGCCGCCATCTTGGATAACGGTACTTTGGGGCAGAAGATACTCTGTCCCCTACTTAGGCTGTGATGGTTGCTCAGTTAATAAGTCAGAATTGAAAGGAGCTGTGGCTACAATAAAAAATCAATCAATAAAAAAGAAAGCTATCAATACCCAAGTACCACGGCATCGAAGTCATCAGCTCATCCCTTCTGTCTCTCACAGTTGCAAAGTTACAAGTGTGAGAAACTCATTCAATATTATTTAAGAAGTAATATCGTTCTTTACAGTGTCTAGGAAGCAGTTCACAACATTGAAGAGTCACCTAGAACACTCACTGCAGTCTCATTGTCAAATGAGGGGTACAAAGAAGGAGCCTCCTAGAAGATTGAGTCTAAAGACTGAAGACAGACACAATCGGGCGTACCCTGGAAACAGTGAAAGATTTCACCGGCTAATCCTTCTAACACCAGATCAAGTTAAAGTCCAAAACCAAATTAACATCAAGATGCAATGGCCTTTATCAAGACCACCCCTTGTGACGATCTCGATAAATATTGAGGGATTCTCTAGTAATAAGAGTGTTTTATTAGCAGACATGTGATATAAGCAAAAATGCGACGTATTGCTGGTGCAGGAAACACACTGGGGAGCCACCAGCCACAGACCTAAAATAGCAGGAATGGATTTGGCCATTGAAAGACCTCACGACAAGTATGGGAGTGCGATTTTCATCAGACCCGGGCTCAGCGTAACATCAGCCGCAATGACAGAAGAAAATAACATTGAAGTACTTACCATTCGCGCCCAGAAGTTCTCTGTGATGCCTGCGTACAAACCACCAGATGTGGACTTTGTTTTCCATAAACCAAACAATTTTATATATGACCATATTAATTTTGTCATGGGCGATTTCAACTGCCATGGTGAAGCATGAGGATATAATGAGACTGATGAGAATGGTGTACAGCTTGAATCCTGGGCTGACACTAATGACCTACAACTCATTCATGACCCAAAACAGCCAGCATCGTTCAACAGCAGAAGATGGAGAAGGGGATACAATCCTGACAACATCTTTGTGAGTAGGAAGTTGGCAGCACAGTGCATGAAGCTTGTTGAAGAACCTATCCCAAGTACACAACACAGACCCATCATTTGTGTTGTGAAAGCCATGGTTAAACCAGAGGAGGTGCCTTTCCAAAGATGGTTTAATTTAAAAAAGGCAGACTGGCAGAAATTTAAAGAGCAATTGGACGAAGAGATTGAGAAAATCCCTCCTCGACCAGACGAGTATGGTAGATTTATCGATCTTGTGAAAGGGATCTCAAGGAAAAACATCCCAAGGGGTTGCCGTACCCAGTCCATCCAGGGTCTGACCGGCAGCAGCAAGGTCTTACTTGTCAGGTACCAAAAGCTGTTCACTCAGGACCCCTTCGGCGAAGATACGATGGAGGCTGGGGAGGAACTAACGCAGGCTATTGCTGAGGATAAAAGATCACGGTGGTGCAAACTAGTCGAGAATCTGGACATGAAACAAAACAGCAGACGTGCATGGAAATTACTGAAAAACGTAAGTGGGGACCCAACTGACCACCAGCAGAAGAACAACAGGGTAACAGCAAATCAGATTGCTAGCCAACTTCTGAAGAATGGGAAACCCAAAGGGAAAAGAGAAAGGGAAAGAGTTATACCCCAAGAACAAAAAGATTATGGACTCCTCAATGCTTCACTCACGGCAACCGAACTGGAAGACGCCATTCAGAGTATGAAACTGAATAAGGCCGCTGGCACTGATGACCTCAGAACGGAGCAGATAAAACAGTTTGGGCCAAAAACTCTAAACTGGTTACTACAGATGATGAACACCTGTATTAAAGAGCTGAATATTCCAAAACTATGGCGGCAGGCGAGAGTGGTGGCTTTACTAAAACCTGGCAAGGAGATAAAGTACCCCAAAAGTTACAGACCAGTGTCACTTCTATGCCATCTCTATAAGATACTGGAGCGGATGATTCTCAACTGGGTGGCAGAAACTATAGATGGAAAGCTCATAAAGGAACAAGCCGGTTTCAGACCAGGAAGCTCTTGTGGGCAAATACTTAATCTGACGCAACATATAGAAGATGGGATTGAAAAAAAATTAATAACTGGAGCAGCTTTCATAGATCTTACTGCTGCATACGACACAGTAAACCACAGAAAGCTATTGCGCAAATTATATCCCCTCACAGGCAACTGTAGGTTGACGATGGTTATTGGTAGTCTTCTGCAGAATCGAAGATTTTATGTCTCCCTAAATGGTAAGAACAGTAGATGGCGACTGCAGAAGAAAGCTTACCACAAGGAAGTGTACTTTCTCCCATCTTTTATAATGTGTACACTAATGACCAACCTATACCTCAAGATTCAAGACTGTTCGTATATGCTGATGACACAGCTGTGGTGGTCGAGGGGTCCAATTTTGATGCAACATCTGGAAATCTCTCTAGAGCGCTTGAAGAAATGGCTCAATACTACGACGCCAATCACCTCAAGCCAAACCCTGACAAAACCCAAGTATGTGCTTTCCATCTGCGCAATGGAGATGCTGGAGTTGAGCTCGACGTTACATGGCAGGGTAAGAAGCTAAAGCACTATCCAACACCTAAGTACCTTGGGGTTGTACTTGACAGAACGCTTTCCTTGAAGCAGCATTGCCAAAACACCAAGGCTAGAGTCTGCTCCAGGAATAACATCATCCGCCGGCTGACAAACTATGAATGGGGAGCTCAACTATCAGTACTGCGAACATCAGCACTTGCTCTGTGTGTTTCTGCAGCAGACTATGCAGCGCCAGTATGGGAAGCATCTGCAAATGCTAAACAGGTTGATGTAAGTCTAAATGAGACAACGTGAATTGTTACAGGCTGTCTCAGACCCACACCAACGGGTAATTTGTACCTACTTGCTGGAATTGCCCCATCCAAGATCAGAAAGCAGGTGGCAGCAGACGCTGAGAGAACAAAGAAAGAAACAGATTCTCGACACCCACTGAATGGGCACGTCACTCAGGCTCGGAGGCTTAAGTCTAGAAATAGCTTTATTGCAAGAACCAAGATCCTTGACAGTTCACAGGAAGATAATAGAGTCCGTAAATGGGAGAATGAACAAACTGCACTGCAGATAATACCAAAAGAGCAAATGGCACCTGGAAACAAACTTCCTTATACAGTGTGGAGAACACTAAATAGGCTGAGAGCTGGTGTACCCAGATCCAAAACTAATCTGTGCAAGTGGGGACTGCTGACTAACGATGACGACGTTCTTTGCGGATGCGGAGAGGTACAAGACGAGGCACATCTGCTCATGTGCCGACTACTGCCGGAGCCCTGCAGTTTTAGTGACCTGCTACAAGCCAACGACAAAGCCATAGCGGTGGCTAATTATTGGAAAAATAAAATTTGATCTGGACACGGAAAAGTAAAGTATTGTCAAACGAGATGGGTTGAGCGACATGATGCTATTATTTTATTCGTAACTGATCTCGGAACAGTTTTGCAAAGTTATTAAAAAAATACAGTGTTGGAGGGATAGAACATCATCTGCCAAAGCTAATATTCTCCTTCAAACTCTCTCTCTAATTGCGAGTCTATTATCACTCTGTTCGCTATTCGTTCGTTTTTTACTTTCCTATAAAGCACGCGTGTCTGCATCATCATATTTTATACGTTTCTGCCTGGCACATAGATAGCCAACACATAGCTACGAGAAAAGCCTAGTGATCTCGATACGTTATTCTGTCTGGCATTTGTCCGAGTAAAACCGCCAATATTGTACTGCTTTCTTGTACAGAGAACCTTCGATGCGTTGCGTTATAAATAAGGACTATTCGCCAAATAGGAAGCTAGTTTACATTCAGAAACAGAAATATTAAGACTGAAGAACGAATAAGTAAATGTCCTAGTAGTAGCAACTGCAAGTGTGAAGATTAGTCAAGAGTGAGAGTGATCAATTGATTGTGAAGTATTAATAATAGTAATTCATAGTAATTTCTCAGTAAAAATATTGTTACGAGACTCGTAACAATATTTTTACTAATAACATGCCTGGGAAACTATTGATGCGTATATCTCGGGTAATAGTGACTTTCGAGAATATACCTAAAAATGCATTGTTACTACACAGGCGCTCCTTCAAATGCACTAGAAAGGAACGGAATCGACAATAAAAGTTACACACACATAAATTGCTGAATGACGTCATCATTGGAAACTCGCACTTATATTATACGTCGTAAGTACAGATTGCCTTTGTCGCTTTCGCGGTAGGTATTTGTTCACACTCCATAAAAGTCTGGATGCGAACATCCTGGCAGCAAATGTTCTCGAAACAACCGAGCCACATGTATAGGGGAAGCAGAGTCGCTGACAGGTAGGTAGTTTGAAAGCTACAATCGTCGCGTTAACTTGGAAGTGATAAAAAGTGAAGAACTGCGATTATCGGCTATTACCACGGACTTCAGTCAGTGTTCTGCTTAGTGATATTATAAATACACAGAGTGTGACCTTGTGTGTTTTAGTGCTAAGTATACCAGTGTTGAATTTTTCAGTGTGAATAGAGTGTTTATTTGAGAATAATTTGTATCTAATTCCTACGTCGTAACAATATAACAAAATGGATCGTTATGTAATAAGAAAAAGAAAAGTAGAAACATCTGAAGATACCGGTCACCAGTCAGCCGCAAAAACACTGCCAGATGTACAGGCAGAGGCCAGCACTTCGTCGAAACTTCCACAAGGTTCATCGACTGATTCCCTTAATCCCTCGGATATTGGCAATTATTTGGATATATTAGCGTCAGGAAATTTTAGTTATGATATAAAACATAAGTTTCCCACAGCTCCAAAAAAACCTGAAAAAAGTTATACCTTTCCTACTTTGAACACAGACAAGTGCACGATATTCACTTCAAACAGTATCCATGGCTGGTGTTCTCACAAGTTAGAAAGGGACTTCTTTGCATTAACTGTTTAATTTTCGTGAATAATAAAATGTTTGGAGGAGAGAAAGCCATTATCGCCAAGAAACCTGTTACTGAAACACTAATGAAGTTTGCCAAACTTACTGGTAAAAATGGTGACCTTCTCACACTCTGATATTCAAGCTCCTGTCCTTAGTGGCAGAGCAGTGTAATTGAGTAAGAGTCTTTCCGCATTCGACGATCTGTAGGCCATTTTCCAAGGTCTAATTGTCGGTGCAATATGGTGATCGATGCAAAATAGTTTTTTGCCACTGAAAATCTTGTCTGCAGAAAGAAAATAAGAAAGGCAGACGGCGCTTCCACACTGACGGAATCAGTAATTTGGCAGGTAAATGCAATAAGAACCAATAATAATGCTCCATTCATTTCACAAGACATCCTTTGTGCCGGGATGTAGGAGCCTCTGCACAGCGGTGAGAACGTTTGCGTTTCAGAGATGTTTGTTGAAAGCACGACTTAACGATTTCCAGGAAGAGTAACACGTGATGGACGGGGTGCCATGTCAGGACTATCAGGAGGAATGCATTCGGCGTTATTCCGCACTATTTTCGTAAACAGGTTCTGTTAGGAAAAGAATTTCCATGGAGACAAGCTGAGACATCGTAAAAGCTGCTACAAAAGTGACCGTTAACTATTTCTGGAGCAGTATACAATTTCCAAAAGACGACTTGGCTCTTATTTTGGATAGCCATGTGACGTCAGTATAACATTGAGTACCTTTTAGATGGTGAGTGTCCATGCAGACATTTCGCAGAGTTGCATCAGCCTCTCTGGGGAGGTAAGCACGCGTGCATGGCTAGACGCAGCTTGTATGTCCCGTTAGGATCGCGAGGGAGAAAGCAGCCTGTGCTATTCTGGAACAGATTTCAGTACCATGATCTGTGACATCAGTATCCACAGGTGACGCGCTAGCAGCGGTAAACACACATATCCAGAGGCGTTTCGTGTATGGGACCAGAGTGAGTGCGCCTTGGAGTTCTGTGACATCAGTATAACACTTTAAGAACTCTAACTTTGTTGCAATGGCAAGGAAAGCGTTTCTGTGGCAAGACTTGACAAAAAGAAGGGACCGGTTAGTAGGACATGTTCTGAGGCATCAAGGAATCACAAATTTAGCATTGGGCGGCAGCGTGGAGGGTAAACATCATAGAGGGAGACCAAGAGATGAATACACTAAGCAGATTCAGTAGGATGCAGGTTGCAGTAAGTACTGGGAGATGAAGAAGCTTGCACAGGATAGGGTAGCATGGAGAGCTGCATCAAACCAGTCTCAGGACTGAAGACCACAACAACAACAACTTTGTACCCGAAAATAGATACGACTTTCACCCGCTTGCCGTAGGCGGCAGCGGCGTGAGGGTGATGGCTTGTGCTGGCTTGCATCTGGCGGTGGCTCGCGGCGGCGTCTGCACGTGCGCGCCCACGGCGACCTTGGAGCCTCTGATATGTTTACGATAGTTCGAAAGTGTTTTTATGTGCAATGAGTGTTTGTGCACTACATTATTTCCGGCTGTTTAAGCGTTGTGAGTGTGTGGCAGAACGTGACATATGCATTATTTCAGTGGTTTACGAGTAGTTTGCAGGTCTGCACATCTGTGTACTGCATTATTTAAGTGATTCACGAGTAGTTTGCAGGTCTGTATGCTGTGTACTGCATTATTTTGAAAATTTACGAGTAAATTTCGTGTTTGCACATCAGTGTACTGCATTATTTACAGGTAGTTTTCATATCTATGGCCGGCCGAAGTGGCCGTGCGGTTAAAGGCGCTGCAGTCTGGAACCGCTACGGTCGCAGGTTCGAATCCTGCCTCGGGCATGGCTGTTTGTGATGTCCTTAGGTTAGTTAGGTTTAACTAGTTCTAAGTTCTAGGGGACTAATGACCTCACCAGTTGAGTCCCATAGTGCTCAGAGCCATTTGAACCATTTTTTTTTCATATCTATGTGCTGTGTAGTGCATTATTTAGGTAGTTTAGGAGTTGCTTGCGTTTAATATGCGTTATTTCGGTAATTTATGAGTAGTTTGCAGGTCTGTAGCCTGTGTGGCATGACCTCAAGCATGTCAGAGCGTGTGTTTTGTATCAGTGTAATAAATAAACTGTGTGAAATCCGCCCCTAAATAAATTGCTCGAAAATAAATAAAGTACACTCCTTCCTCTCTCCAGCAGCCCAGCACAGGCCGAGTCCTTTTCCCACCATTTTCCCCCACCCGAGACTGCCATCTTGAGTTATGTCATGGAAGGGATGACAGTGTTCTCTGGTGGTGGTACTGTGTACTAGGTCAGTTTGACTCCAGACCCCATGGCAAACACACTTGATGGTAGTACTGCCTCTATTCGTTTAAATAAAGGCTGCATGCAAAATAAAGACTTACATCCAGCACAGGCCGAGTTCTTTTCCCACCTATTCCTAGGAAGATGTGGTGGTTCGGTGACTTAGGTTAGTGGAGGCAGCCCAAGTGCCCTTTTTTCCCGCCATTTTGTTAGGTTAGTGGAGGTAGCCATGGTGTGTTGCATTTTCCTGATGGAATTTGAACTTCCCACCATTTTATAGGGGAGGGGTTAAGCTAGTGGAGGTAGCCCAATTGACCTATCTTCCCACCAAAAGCCTCCATCTTGGATAACAGTACGTGCATCATCAGCTGACATCATGGCCGCCATCTTGGATAACGGTACTTTGGGGCAGAAGATACTCTGTCCCCTACTTAGGCTGTGATGGTTGCTCAGTTAATAAGTCAGAATTGAAAGGAGCTGTGGCTACAATAAAAAATCAGTCAATAAAAAAGAAAGCTATCAATACCCAAGTACCACTGCGTCGAAGTCATCAGCTCATCCCTTCTGTCTCTCACAGTTGCAAAGTTACAAGTGTGAGAAACTCATTCAATATTATTTAAGAAGTAGTATCATTCTTTACAGTGTCTAGGAAGCAGTTCACAACATTGAAGAGTCACCTAGAACACTCACTGCAGTCTCATTGTCAAACGAGGGGTACAAAGAAAGAGCCTCCTAGAAGATTGAGTCTAAAGACTGAAGACAGACACAATCGGGCGTACCCTGGAAACGGTGAAAGATTTCACCGGCTAATCCTTCTAACACCAGATCAAGTTAAAGTCCAAAACCAAATTAACATCAAAATGCAATGGCCTTTATCAAGACCACCCCTTGTGACGATCTCGATAAATATTGAGGGATTCTCTAGTCATAAGAGTGTTTTATTAGCAGACATGTGATATAAGCAAAAATGCGACGTATTGCTGGTGCAGGAAACACACTGGGGAGCCACCAGCCACAGACCTAAAATAGCAGGAATGGATTTTGCCATTGAAAGACCTCACGACAAGTATGGGAGTGCGATTCTCATCAGACCCGGGCTCAGCGTAACATCAGCCGCAATGACAGAAGTAAATAACATTGAAGTACTTACCATTCGCACCCAGAAGTTCTCTGTGACGCCTGCGTACAAACCACCAGATGTGGACTTTGTTTTCCATAAACCAAACAATTTTATATACGACCATATTAATTTTGTCATGGGCGACTTCAACTGCCATGGTGAAGCATGAGGATATAATGAGACTGATGAGAATGGTGTACAGCTTGAATCCTGGGCTGACACTAATGACCTACAACTCATTCATGAGCCAAAACAGCCATCATCGTTCAACAGCAGAAGATGGAGAAGGGGATATAATCCTGACAACATCTTTGTGAGTAGGAAGTTGGCAGCACAGTGCATGAAGCTTGTTGAAAAACCTATCCCAAGTACACAACACAGACCCGTCATTTGTGTTGTGAAAGCCATGGTTAAACCAGAGGAGGTGCCTTTCCAAAGATGGTTTAATTTAAAAAAGGCAGACTGGCAGAAATTTAAAGAGCAATTGGACGAAGAGATTGAGAAAATCCCTCCTCGACCAGACGAGTATGGTAGATTTATCGATCTTGTGAAAGGGATCTCAAGGAAAAACATCCCAAGGGGTTGCCGTACCCAGTCCATCCAGGGTCTGACCGGCAGCAGCAAGGTCTTACTTGTCAGGTACCAAAAGCTGTTCACTCAGGACCCCTTTGGCGAAGATACGATGGAGGCTGGGGAGGAACTAATGCAGGCTATTGCTGAGGATAAAAGATCACGGTGGTGCAAACTAGTCGAGAATCTTGACATGAAACAAAACAGCAGACGTGCATGGAAATTACTGAAAAACGTAAGTGGGGACCCAACTGACCACCAGCAGAAGAACAACAGGGTAACAGCAAATCAGATTGCTAGCCAACTTCTGAAGAATGGGAAAACCAAAGGGAAAAGAGAAAGGGAAAGAGTTATACCCCAAGAACAAAAAGATTATGGACTCCTCAATGCTTCACTCACGGCAACCGAACTGGAAGACGCCATTCAGAGTATGAAACTTAATAAGGCCGCTGGAACTGATGACCTCAGAACGGAGCAGATAAAACAGTTTGGGCCAAAAACTCTAAACTGGTTACTACAAATGATGAACACCTGTATTAAAGAGCTGAATATTCCAAAACTATGGCGGCAGGCGAGAGTGGTGGCTTTACTAAAACCTGGCAAGGAGATAAAGTACCCCAAAAGTTACAGACCAGTGTCACTTCTATGCCATCTCTATAAGATACTGGAGCGGATGATTCTCAACCGGGTGGCAGAAACTATAGATGGAAAGCTCATAAAGGAACAAGCCGGTTTCAGAGCAGGAAGCTCTTGTCGGCAAATACTTAATCTGACGCAACATATAGAAGATGGGATTGAAAAAAATTAATAACTGGAGCAGCTTTCATAGATCTTACTGCTGCATACGACACAGTAAACCACAGAAAGCTATTGCGCAAATTATATCCCCTCACAGGGGACTGTAGGTTGACGATGGTTATTGGTAGTCTTCTGCAGAATCGAAGATTTTATGTCTCCCTAAATGGTAAGAACAGTAGATGGCGACTGCAGAAGAAAGCTTACCACAAGGAAGTGTACTTTCTCCCAGGGGTCCAATTTTGATGCAACATCTGGAAATCTCTCTAGAGCGCTTGAAGAAATGGCTCAATACTACGACGGCAATCATCTCAAGCCAAACCCTGACAAAACCCAAGTATGTGCTTTCCATCTGCGCAATGGGGATGCTGGAGTTGAGCTCGACGTTACATGGCAGGGTAAGAAGCTAAAGCACTGTCCAACACCTAAGTACCTTGGGGTTGTACTTGACAGAACGCTTTCCTTGAAGCAGCATTGCCAAAACACCAAGGCTAAAGTCTGCTCCAGGAATAACATCATCCGCAGGCTGACAAACTATGAATGGGGAGCTCAACCACCAGTACTGAGAACATCAGCACTTGCTCTGTGTGTTTCTGCAGCAGACTATGCAGCGCCAGTATGGGAAGCATCTGCAAATGCTAAACAGGTTGATGTAAGTGTAAATGAGACAGCGTGAATTGTTACAGGCTGTCTCAGACCCACACCAACGGGTAATTTGTACCTACTTGCTGGAATTGCCCCATCCAAGATCAGAAGGCAGGTGGCAGCAGACGCTGAGAGAACAAAGAAAGAAACAGATTCTCGATACCCACTGAATGGGCACGTCACTCAGGCTCGGAGGCTTAAGTCTAGAAATAGCTTTATTGCAAGAACCAAGATCCTTGACAGTTCACTGGAAGATAATAGAGTCCGTAAATGGGAGAATGAACAAACTGCACTGCAGATAATACCAAAAGAGCAAATGGCACCTGGAAACAAACTTCCTTATACAGTGTGGAGAACACTAAATAGGCTGAGGGCTGGTGTACCCAGATCCAAAACTAATCTGTGCAAGTGGGGACTGCTGACTAACGATGACGACGTTCTTTGCGGATGCGGAGAGGTACAAGACGAGGCACATCTGCTCATGTGCCGACTACTGCCGGAGCCCTGCAGTTTTAGTGACCTGCTACAAGCCAACGACAAAGCCATAGCGGTGGCTAATTATTGGAAAAATAAATTTTGATCTGGACACTGAAAAGTAAAGTATTGTCAAACGAGATGGGTTGAGCGACATGATGCTATTATTTTATTCGTAGCTGATCTCGGAACAGTTTTGCAAAGTTATTAAAAAAATATAGTATTGGAGGGATAGAACATCATCTGCCAAAGCTAATATTCTCCTTCAAACTCTCTCTCTAATTGCGAGTCTATTATCACTCTGTTCACACTGAGTGACATTATGAGCATAAAATATCCAGTCTGGCACATAAATTGAATCAGTGCTTAACTGAACTACTAATCTTTGAAGAAGAATCACTCTTTGTGATTAAAAAGAGACTAATGGGAGAGATTCTTCAATACAAGCAAACGAGCATAAACGCCCTTAATGATCGTAATTCTGTTATGCAAGCGTTGTCTGTTTGTCCTAGATCTGAATATCCTACTTTTCACATGCTGTACAAAATATTTGTTTGTCTACCTGCATCTATTCCTACAGTGGAAAGAAGTTTTTCAACATTTCGGAGTAAAAAACATAGCTGAGGTCGACAATGAAGGAGGATCGACTTAATGGCTTAGCTCTGTTGAACACCCTCTTTGACATTGGTTGTCCTATAGACGATGTAATTAATCAATTTACTAGGAAGAATAGGCGCATAGAATTCATCATTTAAGGAAGAGAACCCCAGTTGCCACCTTTTTACATCATAAGATGGCATTATGATCATAAGATCATAAGATGGCATTCCTCCCCCCATGAACCATGGATCTTGCCGTTGGTGGGGAGGCTTCCGTGCCTCAGCGATACAGATAGCTGTACCGTAGGTGCAACCACAATGGAGGGGTATCTGTTGAGAGGCCAGACAAACGTGTGGTTCCCGAAGAGGGGCCGCAGCCTTTTCAGAAGCTGCAGGGGCAACAGTCTGGATGATTGACTGATCTGGCCTTGTAACACTAACCAAAACGGCCTTGCTGTGCTGGTACTGCGAACGGCTGACAGCAAGGGGAAACTACAGCCGTAATTTTTCTCGATGGAATGCAGCTTTACTGTATGGTTAAATGTTGATGGCGTCCTCTTGGGTAAAATATCGCGGAGGTAAAATAGTCCCCCATTCTGATTTCTGGACAGGGACTACTCAAGAGGACGTCATCATCAGGAGAAAGAAAACTAGTGTTCTACAGATCGGAGCGTGGAATGTCAGATCCCTTAATCGGGAAGGTAAGTTAGAAAATTTAAAAAGGGAAATAGATACGTTAAAGTTCGATATAGTGGGAATTAGTGAAGTTCGGTGGCAGGAGGAACAAGACTTTTGGTCAAGTGAATACAGGGTTATAAATTCAAAATCAAATAGGGGTAATGCAGGAGTAGGTTTAATAATGAATGAAAAAATAGGAATACGGGTAGGCTACTACAAACAGCAATGTGAACGCATTATTGTGGCCAAGATAGACACAAAGCCCACGCCTACTACAGTAGTACAAGTTTATATGCCAATAGCTCTGCAGATGACGAAGAAATGGATAAAATGTTGATGAGATAAAAGAAATTATACAGATAGTGAAGGGAGACGAAAATTTAATAGTCATGGGTGACTGGAATTCGATAGTAGGAAAAGGGAGAGAAGGAAATGTAGTAGGTGAATATGGATTGGGGCTAAGAAATGAAAGAGTGAGCCGCCTGGTAGAATTTTGCACAGAGCATAACTTAATCATAGCTAACACTTGGTTCAAGAATCATGAAAGAAGGTTGTATACATGGAAGAATCCTGGAGATACTAGTAGGTACCAGATAGATTATATAATGGAGAGACAGAGATTTAGGAACCAGGTTTTAAATTGTAAGACATTTCCAGGGGCAGATGTGGACTCTGACCACAATCTATTGGTTATGAACTGTAGATTAAAACTGAAGAAACTGCAAAAAGGTGGGAATTTAAGGAGATGGGACCTGGATAAACTGACTAAACCAGAGGTTGTACAGACTTTCAGGGAGAGCATAAGGCAACAATTGACAGGAATGGGAGAAAGAAATACAGTAGAAGAAGAATGGGTGGCTTTGAGGGATGAAGTAGTGACGGCAGCAGAGGATCAAGTAGGTAAAAAGACGAGGGCTAGTAGAAATCCTTGGGTAACCAAAGAAATATTGAATTTAATTGATGAAAGAAGAAAATATAAAAACGCAGTAAATGAAGCAGGCAAAAAGGAATCCGAACGTCTCAAAAATGAGATCGACAGGAAGTGCAAAATGGCTAAGCAGGGATGGCTAGAGGACAAATGTAAGGATGTAGAGGCTTATCTCATTAGGGGTAAGATAGATACTGCCCACAGGAAAATTAAAGAGACCTTTGGCGAAAAGAGAACAACTTGTATGAATACCAAGAGCTCACATGGAAACCAAGTTCTGAGCAAAGAAGGGAAAGCAGAAAGGTGGAAGGAGTATATAGAGGGCCTATTCCAGGGCGATGTACTTTAGGACAATATTATGGAAATGAAAGAGGATGTAGATGAAGATGAAATGGGAGATATGATACTATGGGAAGAGTTTGACTGAGCCCTGAAAGACCTGACTCAAAACAAGGCCCCGGGAGTAGATAACAGTCCATTAGAACTACTGACAGCCTTGGGAGAGCCAGTCCTGACACAACTGTACCATCTGGTGAGCAAGATGTACGAGACAGGCGAAATACCCTCAGATTTCAAGAAGAATATAATAATTGCAATACCAAGGAAAGCAGGTGTTGACAGACGTGAAAATTACCGAACTATCAGTTTAATAAGTCACGGCTGCAAAATACTAACGTGAATTCTTTACAGACGAATGGAAAAACTGGTAGAAGCCGACCTTGTGGAGGATCAGTTTGGATTCTGTAGAAATATTGGAACACGAGGGACAATACTGACCCTACGACTTATCTTAGAAGAAAGATTAATGAAAGGCAAACCTACGTTTCTAGCATTTGTAGACTTAGAGAAAGCTTTTGACAATGGTGACTGGAATACTCTCTTTCAAATTCTAAAGGTGGCAGGGGTACGATACAGGGAGCGAAAGGCTATTTACAAATTGTACATAAACCAGATGGCAGTCATAAGAGTCGAGGGGCACGAAAGGGAAGCAGTGGTTGGGAAGGGAGTGAGGCAGGGTTGTAGCCTCTTCTCGATGTTATTCAATCTGTACATTGAGCAAGCAGTAAATGAAACAAAAGAAAAATTCGGAGTAGGTATTAAAATCCATGGAGAAGAAATAAAAACTTTAAGGTTTGCCCATGACATTGTAATTCTGTCAGAGACAGCAAAGGACTTGGAAGAGCAGTCGAACGGAATGGACAGTGTCTTGAAAGGAGGATATAAGATGAACATCAACAAAAGCAAAACGAGGATAATGGAATTTAGTCGAATTAAATCGGTTGATGCTGAGGGAATAAGATTAGGATATGAGACACTTAAGGCATTAAAAGAGTTTTGCTATTTGGGGAGCAAAATAACTGATGCTGGTCGAAGTATAGAGGATGTAAAATGTAGACCGGCAATGGCAAAGAAAGCGTTTCTGAAGAAGAGAAATTTGTTGAAATCGAGTATAGATTTAAGTGTCAGGAATTCGTTTCAGAAAGTATTTGTATGGAGTGTAGCCATGTATGGAAGTGAAATATGGACGATAAATAGTTTGGACAAGAAGAGAATAGAAGCTCTCTAAATGTGGTGCTACAGAAGAATGCTGAAGATAAGGTGGGTAGATCACGTAACTAATGAGGAGGTATTGAATAGGATTGGGGAGAAGAGAAGTTTGTGGCACAACTTGACTAGAAGAAGGGATCGGTTGGTAGGACATGTTCTGAGGCATCAAGGGATCACCAATTTAGTATTGGAGGGCAGCGTGGAGGGTAAAAATCATAGACGGAGAGCGAGAAATGAATACACTAAACAGATTCAGAAGGATGTAGGTTGCAGTAGGCACTGGGAGATGAAGAAGCTTGCACAGGATAGAGTAGCATGGTGAGCTGCATCAAACCAGTCTCAGGACTGCAGACCACCACAACAACAACAAAGATGGCACTGTCTTGTACATGTATAAAATCAGTTTAAATAAAACTTTTTAAGCTTTGCATGTGACTTGATTATTTTTTATTACGGCAAAAGTAAGTTATATTTAGCGCCCCCTCCTTGACGTTTTTCTGTATCCTCCACTGGTAGAAACTATTCCATTTTTTCTTTGCTGGCACCATGTATAGTAGTAGTTTGTTGTGTTTCATCTTTGATTTGTTTTGTACATACCTCTGAATGATCAGTTACAATAATCTGTGGCCCCGTCAATATGCTGTACCTACGGTACTTAAACTGCATTATTACTAAGCCAGTTTTATACCTTAACCTCGCAAAGGACTGATTGGAGTCAGTATCCAGTAGGTTGTAGGCCCAGTAAGGGATTAGAGAAATTTCCACATCGATAAATTACCTTCTGCTCAGAGAGTAATAAATGAAGATCGCAAGTATCTGCGTGACGTCAACTGTTGCGAATATCATTTTTAGTCGTGAGTTAGGCCCTACCGTATTTCTCGCGTGTTCTACGTGGTGATATCGTATTTTTGTTAACATTAATGAAGATTTATTTGCGTGGACCTGATAGACATTTTTAAGATAGCTTTGGATGGATATCCATTGTTTGATTCTGAAAAGTTGACTGGTATGGCTAACTACAAAGACTGGAAATTTACTTTTGAAATGTGTGGTACTCGTACCTAAAACATGAGGTACTACGGGAAACAATTGCTGGCACTAATGATAGTCCGAAGAAGCATTTCACCTCCTCCCTCATTCAGTTTGGGGTTGTTAATGGCCCTATAGTATGGGAAATTGTATCTTTAGTGTGGCTTCTGGAGCGGTTGTTCAAAGCAAGGCCAGATGACTAAATGGCACTGACCTTCTCCATTGCCTTCTAAGAATTCTCCCTAGGGGCTGCCTTCCCCTACCAGCTGCGCACCGGTGCCCTTGCAGCTCTACTCCGTGTGCCTTTAGTGTGACCTCTTATTTATGTGAACTATGCAGTTCAGTATAAAAAAATGTTCAAATGTGTGTGAAATCGTATGGGACTTAACTGCTAAGGTCATCAGTCCCTAAGCTTACACACTACTTAACCTAAATTATCCTAAGGACAAACACACACACCCATGCCCGAGGGAGGACTCGAATCTCCGCCGGAACCGGCCGCACCGACCATGACTGCAGCGCCTAGACCGGTTTTTTTTAAATCTCATTATCTTCGGTTTTGGTCATTGCATCTGCTCGGTGTGGACGTCGTAAGACATCCGTTGAAGTTCGTTGTTGATCGATTAACTCAGCTTTTTTATTACAGAGGGCAGCTAACCCTCTGACCGAACACGCTGAGCTACCGTGCCGGCTGACCGCTCGGCTAATCCCGCGCGGCCAGTTCAGTATAAAACTTTAAACTACGTTAACTGATTACTGGCAATCACTGGTACTGATACACACCTCATTTAATCAGTTGGGATTAATTATTCTGAATTGAATGGTTTGTTTAATTCTGGTTTATATCAGCTGTGGGACAGTTTTGGAAATAACATTAGTGTAGCGTCTACCCTTCCTCCTGTTTTTAAATTTATGTAGATGCAGTTGTGCTCATCATTTGTTAAAGCATAAATGCATCAAAGAAATTTGTCAAATGTGACATTAGGATTATGTGCTCATTTGAGACACAGTTCGGGACTAGGGTTTTAGCAAGGGTACACAACAATCCTTTAAATATTTTATTATGTTCCTAACCAACCTCATATGCCCTACCCGCTCACCGTTTCATAAGGGGCATTCAAAAAGTTACCATTTGAGACGGCACTTGTGCAGTGTATTTGCAGCGTAGCACGACTCCTATGTGGGTGCATAAGCACAGATATGTAGGCAAGGCATCAGCGTGGCATTCGTGTCTTTCCAACATGCGTACGGTAAATGCAGACATGTGAACTATGGCGACGTTACTAGCTTTGTGGCTAAACAGGAACAACGTGCTGTTATTGTGAGCCGTGTTGCGGCTCACGTCGGTGCCGTTGGTAGGTTGGCATCGTGTAATAGGGATAGTGGCGTCTCGTTTTCCACCTCGTTGTCCACCGGACCCAGGACGTTTGAGTTGAGTGAACATTAACCCGGTAGTGAAACCCCCACTAGTTTGAAATCACGCCGTTTCTTCGCATGTTGCTGCTCGCAGGATCGCTGAAACGAAGAGCAACGAGTAGAGTGTTTGGAGTTGGCGAAATTAGTGAGCCATTCTCCGCTTCTTATTATTAATCATTGAATTCCTTGTGTTTAGTCGTGAAGTTCAACCAGCGGTATTTTTCTGCCTAGTGACCTGTGGTGTGCGTACTGTAAGACCTTCGGTACACACACCATCAGATTATTTCACTTGTCGCTCTAACGAAGTAGGCGAGTGTCAGCAATATGTCTCGTGGTCTTATCGTGGCGTGTTTATCTTCTGCCGTTGGGTCAGACGATAGAAATGCCACTTGCACGCTTAGAGTAGCAGATTGACGGTGACCAACTTTAAACAGAACTTGATTAATTTTCACACTCATTTATTAAAATAATAAAAATCATAAACCTTACTTAACTTGATTCTGGATGCTATTTACAATTGACAAACTGAAGTTCCTTTGGGTCTTGGCACATTACTCTTATTCTCACATATCTCTGATACTTGACAAAGTGTCTATTGATTTACCATCATGGCTATGTACAGGAATATGGTAATCTTATTAGGCGCAGACTGAAACTTGACTACAGACTAATGCAGACTAACGCAGACTGACTAATCGGAGGTCTGTACACTCGTTATAATACTTCGCGCGTTCATGTATCATTGCGCGAGTGTGATCCGCGAGGAGAAAAGGTTCTACATAAGTAGCAATTTCATTGGCTGCATTACATATTAATACACGGATCGGCGGAAGCAGAATTTGGTCCGTCTCTAAGACAGCGCCACCTCGTAGTGCGGAGGCGGACGAGCGCTACGCCTGCGCTGTTGTGCTTAGCGGGGTGTGCTCTAGTGGGAAAGTTGTGTACGCGCTGACTACGCGGAACTATGTACACAACATGGCCCATGGCCACTAACGCCCCATTCACCTGCCCTGGAGGCAGGTAAGGCTGCCGCTGCTGTCCGGTAAGGCGTGTAGTTCGACAGCCTCCTTGATTGTGGTTCGGATATGTTGTTTCTGTTGGACTGCTTTGGTCGCAGTGGATCCTTCTGCTTCTGGATGTTCTAAAAGCCCAATTCTGAAGACGCAGTACTGTCTGCCGGTTCCGCCTTGCCTAGGTTATTCCATCGTTGTATTGGTTATCAGACATCAGGTAGATTTTGCAAGAGTGTTAGTCTGCATAAACTGTCACTAGTTTGAGAGTTGCCATACGGTTAAGTGAATACAACTTTTGGCTACCTGTCTCATCGGCTACGAGTTGAGCGACTTTCCCAGGCCGACCCTTGCAGCACTGTCTGAGGCCTACTTATCTCTTGGTTTGATTAGACTATGATTGTTTTAAAAATATATTTTAATTTTGAGTTTTTACTATTGGGGGCCTTCAGCCGACAAGTAATTTGAATTTCTTGTCAATAAGGCCTTCAGCCGTGAATGCAATTTGTCTTATGAATTTTTAATTAAATATTGTCTCTCGATAGATAAATTTGATGATTGTCTCATCATCATCATCATTTAAGACTGATTATGCCTTTCAGCGTTCAATCTGGAGCATAGCCCCCATATAAAATTCCTCCACGATCTCCTATTCAGTGCTAACATTGGTGCCTCTTCTGATGTTAAACCTATTACTTCAAAATCATTCTTAACCGAATCCAGGTACCTTCTCCTTGGTCTGCTCCGACTCCTCCTACCCCCTACTGCTGAACCCATGAGTCTCTTGGGTAACCTTGCTTCTCCCATGCGTGTAACATGACCCCACCATCTAAGCCTGTTCGCCCTGACTGCTACATCTATACAGTTCATTCCCAGTTTTTCTTTGATTTCCTCACTGTGGACACCCTCCTGCCATTGTTCCCATCTACTAGTACCTGCAATCACCCTAGCTACTTTCATATCCGTAACCTCAACCTTGTTGATAAGGTAACCTGAATCCACCCAGCTTTCGCTCCCATACAACAAAGTTGGTCGAAAGATTGAATGGAGCCGGCCGAAGTGGCCGTGCGGTTAAAGGCGCTGCAGTCTGGAACCGCAAGACCGCTACGGTCGCAGGTTCGAATCCTGCCTCGGGCATGGATGTTTGTGATGTCCTTAGGTTAGTTAGGTTTAACTAGTTCTAAGTTCTAGGGGACTAATGACCTCAGCAGTTGTCCCATAGTGTTCAGAGCCATTTGAACCATTTTTGAAAGATCGAACGGTACACAGATAACTTAGTCTTGGTACTGACTTCCGTCTTGCAGAACAGAGTAGATCGTAGCTGAGCGCTCACTGCATTAGCTTTGCTACACCTCGCTTCCAGTTCTTTCACTATGTTGCCATCCTGTGAGAATATGCATCCTAAGCACTTGAAACCGTCCACCTGTTCTAACTTTGTTCCTCCTATTTGGCACTCAATCCGTTTATATTTCTTTCCCACTGACATTACTTTCGTTTTGGAGATGTTAATCTTCATACCATAGTCCTTACATTTCTGATCTAGCACTGAAATATTACTTTGCAAACTATCAATCGAATCTGCCATCACAACTAAGTAATCCGCATATGCAAGACTGCTTATTTTGTGTTCACATATCCTAATCTCACCCAGCCAGTCTATTGTTTTCAACATATGATCCATAAATAATATGAACAACAGTGGAGACAGGTTGCAGCCTTGTCTTACCCCTGAAACTACTCTGAACCATGAACTCAATGTACCGTCAACTCTAACTGCTGCCTGACTATCCATGTAAAGACCTTTAATTGCTTGCAAAAGTTTGCCTCCTATTCCATAATCTTGTAGAACAGACAATAACTTCCTCCTAGGAACCCGGTCATATGCCTTTTCTAGATCTATAAAGCATAGATACAATTCCCTGTTCCACTCATAGAACTTCTCCATTATTTGCCGCAAGCTAAAGATCTGGTCCTTACAACCTCTAAGAGGCCTAAACCCACACTGATTTTCATCCAATTGGTCCTCAACTAATACTCGCACTTCCCTTTCAACAATACCTGAAAAGATTTTACCCACAACGCTGATTAAAGAGATACTTCTGTAGTTGTTACAATCTTTTCTGTTTCCATGTTTAAAGATTGGTGTGATTACTGCTTTTGTCCAGTCTGATGGAACCTGTCCCGACTCCCAGGCCATTTCAATTATCCTGTGTAGCCATTTAAGACCTGACATTCCACTGTATTTGATGAGTTCCGACTTAATTTCATCCACCCCAGCCGCTTTATTGCACTGCAATCTATTGACCATTTTCTCCACTTCCTCAAATGTGATCCTATTTCCATCATCATTCCTATCCCATTCTACCTCGAAATCTGAAACATTACTGATCGCATTTTCACCTACATTGAGCAACTCTTCAAAATATTCCCTCCATCTGCCCAAGGCATCCAGAGGATTCACCAGCAGTTTTCCTGACCTGTCCGAAATACTTCTCATTTCCTTCTTACCTCCCTTTCGAAGACTGCTAATTACACTCCAGAATGGTTTTCCAGCAGCTTGACCCATAGTCTCCAACCTGTTTCCAAAGTCTTCCCAAGATTTCTTCTTGGATGCTGCAATTATCTGTTTGGCTTTGTTTCTTTCTTCAACATAACTTTCTCTGTCTACCTGGGTTCCAGTATGTAGCCATTTTTGATACGCCTTCTTTTTCCTTTTACAGGCTGCCTTGAATGTATCATTCCACCAAGCTGTTTGCTTCATCCTACTTTTACACACTACTGTTCCAAGACATTCTTTAGCGACTTCTAGTACTGTGTCCCTGTACCTTGTCCATTCCTTTTCCAATGACTGTAATTGACTACATTCAACTAACTGGTACCTTTCTGAGATCGCTGTTATGTACTTGTGTCTGATTTCCTTATCCTGAAGTTTCTCCACTCTTATCCTCCTACATATGGATCTGACCTCCTGCACTTTCGGCCTCACAATCCCAATTTCACTGCAAATTAAATAATGATCAGTGTCATCAAAGAATCCCCTGAATACACGTGTGTCCCTCACAGCCTTCCTGAATTCCTGATCTGTTATTATATAGTCAATGACAGATGTGGTTCCCCTGCCTTCCCAAGTATACCGGTGAATGTTCTTATGTTTAAAAAAGGAGTTTGTGATTACTAAGCCCATACTGGCACAGAAATCCAAGAGTTGTTTCCCGTTCCTGTTGGCCTCCATATCCTCTCCAAATTTACCCATAACCTTTTCATACCCTTCTGTTCGATTTCCAGTCCTGGCGTTAAAATCACCCATGAGCAGAACACTGTCCTTGTCCTTTACTCTAACAACTACATCACTGAGTGCCTCATAAAAACTATCGATCTTATATTGATCTGTCCCTTCACAATGCGAATACATTGACACAATCCTAATTTTCTTGCTAGACACTGTGAAATCTATCCACATCAGTCGTTCGTTTACATACCTTATTGCAACTACGCTGGGTTCCATTTCTTTCCTGATGTAAAGCCCTACACCCCATTGTGCTATTCCTGCTTTGACTCCTGACAGGTAGACCTTGTGTTCTCCCACTTCCTCTTCTTTCTCACCCCTTACGCGAATGTCACCAACAGCTAAAGCATCCAGCCCCATCTTACTTGCAGCCTCTGCCAGCTCTACCTTCTTCCCAGAGTAGCCCCCATTGATATTAATAGCTCCCCATCTCATTACCATTTGTTTGCCAAGTCGTATCTTAGGAGTCCCTGGTTTGTCAGTTAGAAGTGGGACTCCGTCACCTCGAAAAGTCCGAGGCATTTTGCTCTGATTGTTGCCAGCATCATATTTAAAGAACCAGGGAAGAAGGTTGCTAGCCTTACCTGCCCCGAGTCCCATTGGGTTTTATCCCTAACGGCTGAGGGACTAACCGGTGGATTTGGTAGTTTTTGCCGTATGAGCACAAAGGTGACCACGACTCAGAATATGTCCGAGATGCCCAGCCTTATTCCAAAGTAACTGGTATCTCGACTGTCGGGACCATTTACTTGGCCACTCATACGTTGCCCGTGGTTCATGAACTAGGACATGACTACAGGAACCCACACCATGAACCATGATTGTCTTTTGTAAAAAATATTTTAGTATCTCTTGGAGAAGTTTAACTGTTCTTAAGAAATTGTTATCCAGGCCTTCAGCCGTCAAATTGTTTTTGAGTTATTACTATTGGGGCTTTCAGCCGACGGATAATTTGAATTTCTGGTCAATAAGGCCTTCAGCTGTGAATTTAACTTGCTTAAGAATTTTTTTTTTTTAGACATTGTGTCTTAACAGTTAAATTTTGGTAATTGTTCCTTATTGTCAATCTTATTTACAGTTGGTTCCAAATAAAGTGTACGTTATTTAAAAAAACTGAGCAACCAACGGCCCCGTCTACACCGAATCCTGCCTTCTGTAAGTCCCATGTTTCATTTTTTTTCTTGCCCGCCAAAGGATAAGGACCAATAGGCGTCTACTGAAGAATGAGGACTGTGTAACGTGTATGTGGTAGTATGTCTGTCAGAAACCACCGCTGTGGAGCAGTGCGCCAACAGTTGCTGCTGCTTCGCGATAACACATGTCCCCATCGCATAGCGCTGAAGCTAGACCAACTCAAGTGGGAGACATTCAAACACGCTACCTAGGGTCCTGATTTCTCCGCACCAGTTATCACGTCTTCAGTCCCTTAAAAAAGACCTTGGAAAGTCGACGAGGATGTGCAGCAGAGAGCTACGGACTTCTTCATGCAGCAGGATGCTGTGTTTTACCAAACAGGTATCTTCAACGTACTGTACCGGTAAGACGACTGCCTCAGTGCTGGCGGCGATTTCTCCTCACTAGCATACCTATTCTGGACTGTACAGCCCTTGAACAGAAACTTTCTGACCGCCTGTACTTTTTTGGTATAAAGTTAATTTCTTTTATCAAACATTACAGGTTTGTCCAATGTACCAGTTTATGACTTACTCACTCCCCTTTACGATTTACGTTGCAATTCAGCTCTTAGTTTGACACACGTTCACACTAAATGACCTTATAAAGTAATGTAAGTATTTATTCATTCACACTGCAAACAATTTTCCGTATTTCACACACTCTCACCATCTCAAAATATATAACAACATCGTAAAAACCCTTAAAAGCACATCATCATAGATAATACACAAAGTACAAGATACACAAAAATTCAAAAGAAACATAGCAACATTTTAATTATAACACAAAACAAAATTAAGAAGACTTTTATGTTAGAAGTTGTACATAAAACGAGACGCATAGAACAATGTACTCGGCACAAGACTGTGTAAAGTTAAGCACACAAAACATCAAATTAAATTTTCCATGTAGCAATTCACTGTGCTTGAAATGGTGTACATATCTGCAAATTATATTTCCAACTCTAAGTGAATAATAATAAAGCATGGTGGAATCAAACATTATCACGTACTTATTCTCCACGTAAGATCAAATACCGTAACTCAAATCACAAAAGTTTTCAAACGTGATCAATATAGTTTATCTCGAGACCTTTACGTCAGTCTTTGTCACATAAAATGTAAGACACAACAAAGTGCAAAAGCTGTCCCTAAAAAAAGGAAAGCACTCAAAAATTGTCGTCAGTTTGTGGCACAAAACAAGTTCGTCACACAAGAGTGGCAAAATAACTGGTTAGGAACGTGAGCTACGCAATTACTTTCAGTGTACGCAGTTCTCGGAAATAAGTCGGGTTTGCTGTAGCACATCTGACAAGGCGACTTACTGTTTGTGATGCAAGATCGTCCTCAGTATAGAGTCCTTCCTTATTGTCCTTGTCGCACGCACGCACACATACACGCGCACACACACACACACACACACACACACACACACACCAAATCAGAAGTACAGGTGTTCATGGCACTGATGACCACAATCTATCTTACAATCGTTTAAGAAAAAGTCTCTGAGCTGATCACAGCAGTGCTCAACATTTTCTTACGTTCAGATGTAGAAATGACGTCAAAACAACGTGTCTTTCTTCCTAAATCGCGTCGCAAGATACATAAACATTGAGCTGTTAGTGTCCGATTACTCATTCAACATTGTGAATTGTGAAGCGGCCAGCGACCTCCTCTCACTCCACAAAATCTCTCCCTATTCGTGTAGAATGAAGACACAACCTCATTTTTCATTAAGTGTAAAGGCACAGTCTCAGTGTTTTATGAAGATATGAGTATATTTATCATATGGGCAACACATAGTTGGTTTATTGGCTGATTTGTGGGAGGGGACCAAACAGCGAGGCCATTGGTGCCATCAGATTAGGGAAGGATAGAGAAGGAAGTCGGCCATGGCCTTTTCAATGGAATTATCCACCCATTTGTCTGAAGCGATTCGGGGAAATCACGAAAAACCCAAATCACGATGGCCGGACGCGGATTTGAACCGTCGCCATCCCGCGTGCGAGTCCAGTGTGCTAACCACTGCGCCACGTCGCTCAACCAACACACAGTGGTTTGTTGACAAACTACGTGAAGGTCCCACGTGACATCATCATCTGCGTGTGTAACCAGTGCGGATGATGCTCGCTTGTTGGGTAGCGGTGGGGTTGGAGGATGCCCAGCTGTGTGGTCATTCGGTCGGTGATGGTGTGTATCAGGTAGTCTCTCGGGAGCTCTTCTGGCGTCGCGGACCTATTCAGCACTTGGCTGGTAAACTTTGGAGCATGTCGTCCCTGCACGGAGATTGGCCCAGCTGGCGGGCGGCACCCTCAGGTGTGCGATGCAACTGCCGACCCGGCCGGCGTAGTTTTATATGCTGCATGCGTGTGTAGTGGTGGTTCGTCCGCTACGCCTCAGACTGGTTCCAGCCCTCTCGATCTATCTGCCATCTACACCACTCTCACGCCTCTTTCCAGTGTGTGTCTGGTGTGACCTCAAACAATTTACAAAACATATATCAATAATACAGTTACATTCCGCTTTTACAACTTTCTTTTCATCAACTGTTATAATTGCTCTTTCTCAATAGAATCCTCCTTTACTATTAGTTCCAATGAAGTTCTTCACTTATCATATCAGTTTCATTTTCGTGACTGTTAATAATCGATAGATTCAGTCTCTTTAATGCGTGATTTTTACATCAACTTTTACGTTTTTACTAACGCTTAAATCATTGTACTGAACTTTTTTACAGTTACTTAATAATATTTAGTCCTCTCACAGAAAGTTAAAGTACAAAGTCATTATAAATATGTTTTGGCTGGAAGGTGAGCACTGCAGTAATTGTTAGTTTCCCATGTAGTTAACCATTGTTTGCATGCAGTACAAAATATCCCCAGAGAGGTCGTACCAATAGTCAGTAGCAGTCTTTCAGTTACTTGTAGAACGGCCTTATGTTGCCAGTCACCCACGACTAATGTGGCCACACTACATACTTAACCTGTTTATACTTGTCCTTTGTATTCTGATATTCAGATTTGAAGTTTTTCCTCTCATAAATTTAAATCCTTCTTCCTTCCATCATACACTGAAGCGCCAAAGAAACTGGTAAAGGCATGCGTGTTCAAATACGGAGATGTGTAAAGAGGCCGAAAACGGCGCTGTGGTCGGCAACGTCTATATAAGCTAACAAGTGTCTGGAGCAGTTGAAGATCGGTAACTGCTGCTACAATGGCAGGCTATCAAGATTTAAATGAGTCTGAACATGGCGTTATAGTCGGCGCACGAGCAATGGGACACAGCATATCCGAGATAGCGATGAAGTGAGGATTTTCCACACGACCATTTCACAAGTGTACCGTGAATATCAGGAATCCGGTAAAACATCAACTCTCCGACATCGCTGCGGCCGGAAAAAGATCCTGCAAGAAGGGGACCAACGACGACTCAAGAGAATCGTTCAACGTGACAGAAGTGCAGCCCTTCGTGTGCCCATTACACCGACATTGGACAATTGATGACTGGAAACATGTTGCCTCGCCGGACGAGTCTCGTTTCATATTGTATCGAGCAAATGGACGTGTATGGGCATGGAGACAACCTCATGAATCCATGAACCCTGCATATCAGCAGGAGACTGTTCAAGCTGGTGGAGGCTCTGTAATGGTGTGGGGCGTATGCAGCTGGGGTCATATAGGACACCTTATCCGTCTAGATACGACTCTGACAGGTAACACGTACGTAAGCTTCCTGTGGTGTGCCTACTGTAAGACCTTCGGTACACACACCATCAGATTATTTGACTTGTCGCTCTAACGAAGTAAGCGAGTGTCAGCAATATGTCTCGTGGTCTTATCGTGGCGTGTTTATCTTCTGCCGTTAGGTCAGACGATAGAAATGCCACTTGCACGCTTAGAGTAGCAGATTGACGGTGACCAACTTTAAACAGAACTTGATTAATTTTCACACACATTTATTAAAATAATAACAAGCATAAAAATTACTTAACTTGGTTCTGGATGCTATTAACAATTGACAATCTGAAGTTCCTCTGGTATTGGTACGTTAATCTCATTCTCACATATATCTCTGATACCTGACAAAAGTGTTTATCATTTATCTGCATAGCTATTTACAGGAATATGGTAATCTTATTAGGTGCAGACTGAAACTTGACTATAGACTGGTACACACAAATGTAGAACTCGTACAGACTTGGTACAGACTAATGCAGACTGATACAGACTGGTGCAGACAAATGCAGACTGGTACAGACTGGTGCGGACAAATGCAGACTGACTAATCGGGGGTCTGTACATTCGTTATAATTCCTCAAGCGTTCATGTATCACTGCGCGAGTGTGATCCGCGAGGAGAAAAGGTTCTACGTTAGCAGCAATCTCATTGGCTGCGTTACATATTAATACGTGGATCGGCGGAAGCAGAATTTGGTCTGTCTCTATGGCAGCGCCATCTCGTTGTGCGGAGACGAACGAGCTCTGCACCTGTGCTGTTGTGCTTAGCGAGGCGCGCTCTAGTGGGAAAGTTGTGTACGTGCTGACTAAATGGAACTATGTACACAACACTTCCTGTCTGATCACCTGCATCCATTCATGTCCATTGTGCATTTCGACGCATTTGGTCAATTCCAGCAGGACAATGCGACACCCCACACGTCCAGAATTGCTACAGAGTGCCTCTAGCATACCCTTCTGAGTTTAAACACTCTCTCTTGCCACCAAACTCCCAAGACATGAACATTATTGAGCATATCTGGGATGTCTTGCAACGTGTTGTTCAAGAGAGATCTCCACCCCCTCGTACCCATACGGATTTATGGTCAGCCCTACAGGATTCATGGTGTCATTTCCCTCCAGCACTACTTCAGACATTAGTCGAGTCCATGCCACGTCGTGTTGCGACACTTCTGTCTGCTCGTGGGGACCCTACACGATATTAGGCAGGTGTACCAATTTCTTTGGCTCTTCAGTGTATAAATTTGTTCATTACTCATATTGTGGGTTCTGAAACACTGTGGCGATCGCAAAACTGTAACATAAACAGAAGTATAATTCGGCCCTCGACACATACATGGAATATACACAACAACAATTTACCTTAAATTTTTAATTAAATCTTTAATTAATTGGTGGGGTCGGAGAGGTATAGTCATAAGCCACACTTTTGTCGAAATTGAAATATTCACGCTATGGCATTCTTAACGATGCACTCCTCATCTTAGTTTGAAGAAGTTCCTTATTTCTCCAACAAGTGGCAGGTGATGACGTAGTGTAGTTCTATACTCTGCCACCTGGTGTCTTTTTCGGAAGATACATCGTCACAAGCCACATCAAAATGGCTCAATGCTTACGTACATCTGAAAGTGCTTCGCGCATTCTAGGCGCATATGTCAGTGACAGTAGTGTTAATGAGGATTTTGATCCTTTCGACAGTGATGATGATTATTCTTGGTGTCCATCAAGCAACAGTACTAGCTCAGAAGATGTTTCGGTAAGTACACAAAATTATTTTTTTACTGATGATCATTGTTCAGTAGCTTGTGACTTTGTTTCTCTTAACATTGCTCTCACAGTTGATCGTCGTTTGCTGTGTTAACGAGAAGGCTTTATAGCCTAATTTTAATGACCACTGATTGCGGTTATAATACAGTTTTCATGGCTACAAACTTGTAAGAATATTTTTATTATCAATGCCATTTCAGCGACATATAATGATTTGTGTGGCTTGTGACTATATCTCACGGAAGTTCTGTGACTATTTTTCTATTCATATTACAGCTTGAAATAAGTCGAGCAAATGAAGTATCACCCCAGAAACCAAGCGCTTCAAGTGAAAGAAAGCGTAGTTTTGATCAGTGGAAAAAATTTAAGGCTAAACGGTGACGTAATGCGGGTCAGCAGTATGTGCCTTGTAAAATCAACAAGACTGTTCAGGCACCATCTTTGGGAAGTCCCTGTAGTTGTTCAAATAAGAGCTATACGACATTACTCGGAGAAGAAGAAATTATTTTCCACTCGTTTTGGGATATAGGAAACTTTAATGCCCCGAATACTTAACTAATGTGTTGTATGAAAATGCTACCAAAAAAGCGAAGGTTCGTTTCCCTTTTCTTTTAAACACGAATGAACCAATTGTCACAAATTTACATTACCTTGATCTGCTTCACATTTCTTTCTTTCTTAGCTATCCAAAAAAGACTACATAGCAAATTTTATCTAGCGCTGTGACATTTTCATATAATGTGAAAGTAAATGGAATGGAAGTCATGATTTGCAAGCAAGCTTTCCTCAGGGTTCATGGCTTACAGAACCACACAAGAAGAGTGAGGCATTTGCAACATCAAATGAAGTTGGGTCGCGCATTTCCAAAAGTAGATAGAGGAGGTTTGTATATTACATTTTACAATAAGGTATCCATTTTAACCAAATAAAATAATGTTGAAGTATAATAATAACACGAAGTAATGTATCAACTCATGTGCTCTTTTCTTTCAGGCAAACATGGCAGTCATCCACATAAATTTCAAGACGAAGCTGTGCAAGGTATCAGAGACTTCCTCAATGCTATACCAAAATGTAATAGTCACTATAGCAGGCAGCAGAACCCCAACAATATATATTTTGGATGTGATCTCACAGTTTCACCCTCATTTAGGGGCAAATATTCTGAACACTATAAGGAAAAGGGTGTCCCTACTGTGTCACAAAGGAAATTGAGGACAATTTTTGTGTCCGAATTTAACGTGGGCTTCAAACTGCCGAAACGCGACACCTGTTCAACATGTGATGCCTTTCTAACAGCGACGAGTAGCCCAGAATTATGTGCAGAAGAAATTAAACAAAGGAAAAAACAACATGAGTTGCGTCTAAGAAAGGCTGATAGCGGGCAAAATATGATCGTGTCTTTAACTTCTCTGGCTAAAGAGAATGTGAAAGAGCACCACGTAATAGCAATGAACATGCAACAAGCGTTTCCCACGCCAAAACTGACAGTTGGCCCAGCATCCTAGAAGAGAAGAATACCACGTTATCCATGATTGTAGGTCAAATAAGGGATACATGTTTCTGTGGACTGAGAAGGACGGAGGAAGGGGTTGGGATAAAGTTGGGAGCTGTTTATTAAAATACTTGGAGATAACTAACACTCAAGCCAAAAATCTCCACATAATCACAGATAACTGAAAGGGCCAGGCAAAGAATTGGTCTCTTATTGCCCTGGGAAAGATTCTCGTTGCCACCAGAAGATTTGGATCTGTGCAGCATTCTCTGTGGTAGGTCATATTAGACTTCCTTGCGTTCGGGATTTTGGCTGCAATGAAATTTATGCGAGAAACAGAAATCCAATAGTATACACGCCAGATGAATGGGTTGGCTCTGGGCACTATGCGACTTAACTTCTGAGGTCATCAGTCGCCTAGAACTTAGAACTAATTAAACCTAACTAACCTAAGGACATCACACACATCCATGCCCGAGGCAGGATTCGAACCTGCGACCGTAGCGGTCGCTCGGCTCCAGACTGTAGCGCCTAGAACCGCACGGCCACTCCGGCCGGCAGATGAATGGGCAGAAGTAGTCAAATCGGCTAGCCCAAAAAATTTCATTGTGACGAAAATGCACAGACAAGACTTCAGAAGCTTGGGTGATCTGAAGTCATTAAACTCGATACCCACAATATTCAGATCTAGCGATCCCATTCGTTTTAGTGAAGTGACTCAGTTTAACTTTGAGTATAAAGATCCCTTCACACTACGTGTGAAGCACTGCTGTTCAGATATAGGAGCCTTCACGTCAGTGGATCTACGTAGCAAGAGGAAAGGAAGACATGCTGAACCAATCTATATCAGCTGCCAATAAAATATAGAAAGCTACTTCAAATTAACCAGAAAATGGTTGTTGACATACTGTGTCTTATGGCATACATAACTGCCGCATATCAAAGCTTCTTTCGGTAATGTGCTGGAAATAATGTGAACGATGATGACGTAGAAGAACTAAGACAGTGTAAAACGAAGTATTAGACTGACTTATCTGTTATGTATATGTGTATGTGAAAGTGCAAAAATTGTTAAGAATTACTAGTCGTTATATAATTTTCAAAATAAAATCTTAAAAACGTATTATTGTTCTAAATTATTTTCAGGGGGACACAGTCTTAAGCCATTTTCGACCACTTCATAATTAAAATGATTCTCAAATTAATATTACATAATAGAAAGAGGATCGTGTATTTTACACAAGGTTTGCATTGTATTAAAGTATAATTAACAGCAAAAGGAAGTGTCTATTTTGTCTTCACCAGTTTTATACTTCCATGAAACTTAAGAGTCGCTGTATCTCAAAACTTGTTGAATGTGGCTTATGATTATATCTCTCCGACCTCTTCAGTTGTTCCTTACCTTTCCTCTTACCCTTGTTTGTTACTTGTATCCACATTTTACCACGGTTTGTGGTCTGTCTCACTCTTAGGATGGATCCAAAAATTTAGCTCATTCCTTTCTTCAGCATGGATCGTTGTAGGTTTAATCTTTTTGTCCTATCTTCCACTTTCATCGTGGGTATTCTCAAAAGTAGCTATCTGTCCTGTTAAGAGTACATGGAATTATATAAAATTATCACATCACACTCGCATCAACTCTCAAAATACTCATGTAAATCATGTTATTGTGTTCTCAGTTATCATCCACATAGTGCAGCATTCTGTCACGTCTCCCAAAATCTAACAGCGTACCGTTCTTTCATGTCTGGTAAACACTAAAAGTAAAATGTTCCTTCATGTGTGCATGGCTTCTTGCGCAGTGCTCCATTGCATCTGGTGTACCCATACAGAACACACACTCTAAGAGAAAAAAAAATGTATCACGAAGAAATTATCTCAGTGGGACGGAAACTGGCAAATGTGATGTATAGGTACAAACAAACAAATGCTTATAATTTCAGGAAAACTGGACGAGTTATTCAAGACAAAGAGCTTCACAAATTGAGCAATACAATAACACTTTGGTCCACCTCTGGCCCATATGCAAGCAGCTATTAAGCTTGGCATTGACTGATATTGTTGGATGAAAGATATTGTGCCAAATTCTGTCCAAATGGCGGGTTGTATCGTCAAAATATCAAGCTGATTGGAGGGCCGCACCTATTACGCTCCAAACGTTCTTAATTGGGGGTTTGGCAAGCATAAAGACAAGCCATTGAAACTCTCGCCGTGCGCAGGCGGGCATTATATTGCTGAAATTTAAGCCCAGGATGGCTTGCCATGAAGTGCAAAGAAATAAGACATAGAATATCATCAACAAACCGCTGTGCTGTGAGGGTGCCACAGACAACCAAATGGGCACTGCTATGAAAACAATGACACCTCAGATCATCACTTCTGGTTTTTGAGCTGTATGGTGGTCGACAGTCCGGGGCGTCTCCAAGCACATCTTCGGCCTGAAGTCTCACTGGATGGAGCAGAACTGGCTTCCGTAAGGAGTCCCTCTTATAATTGAGCCTTGATGAACAGAAAAGATGTTTCTGGAGGTGTCCCAGACAGTCGTGGGGTGCCAACCTTAGACAATTTCTGTTCTTCCCTCTTGCCTATCACTTCATTCCCAGTTATCTGGGCTGCCGCGCGGTGTAGCCACGCGGTCTGTGACGCCTTGTCACAGTCCGCGCGGCTCCCCCCGTCGGAAGTTCGGATCCTCCCTCGGGCATGTGTGTGTGTGTTTTCCTTAGTGTAACTTAGTTTAAGTTAGATTAAGAAGTGCGTAAGCTTGGGGACCGATGACCTCAGCACTCTGGTCCCATACGACCTTACGACAAATTTCCAATTTCCAGTTATCTGGTCGGCCGTCACGTCTCCAGTTATTTCTCTGATCATCTTGTCGATACTGAGGTTCCCACCATCCTTTATCATTTCGTCTATCCCATCCGTTTCCACTCCATCTCAGGGGGTGTCTCATACTCCAGTTCTGACCATTTGTTAGTTGAGGAAAGTTCGTTTGAATGAAGTGTACAGGTTCCATCACTTTGTTACTTCTGTTATAACTTGTGCAGTAGATACTGGAATCCACATACATCGCGCATGTTTTGGCTGGCGATCCTAATTTCTTTGTGTATTTCACGTGGATGCTTCATTAGACAAGTGTGTATAAGTAGCCGTTGGAGATATGCAACGTGTATCAAAAAGAAACATCCGAATTGGCACGTCTATATTTTTGAAACTAACAAACATATAAAATGAACTTTGTTTTTTGATGAACGAGAAACTCAAAAGTTTTTTTTCATCCCTTTTCATAGGTGTTCAATACACCCCCTTGAGATGAACGGCATATGTCAGTGCGGTATTCAAATTGTTCCCACACTGCAGCGAGCATGTCTTGAGTTACCGCTTCCACAGCTGCTGTTACGCGATGTCTCAGTTCATTCACTGTTGTTGATAATAGAGGTACATAAACAGAGTCTTTTATAGGCCCCCACAAGAAATAATCACACACAGTCAAGTCCAGTAACCTTGGAGGCCAGTAATGTAAGGCTGAATCATTTGGTCCAGAGCGACCGATCCATCGTTCAGTAATTCTTAAATTTAAAAATTCCTGCACTACCAGAAGCCAGCGTCGCGGTGTCCCATACTGTTGGTATATTAAGTCGTTCGTATCAGTCTCCAACTGTGGGATAAAAAAGTTCTCAAGCATATCGAGATATGTGCTTCCTGTAACAATGTTCTCAGCAAAGAAAAATGGACCATACAAATTTTCCCGTGAAACTGCACAAAACACGTTAAATTTTGGAGAGTCCCTCTCATACTGTACAAACCCATGTGGTTGTTCCGTACCCCATATTCTCACATTATAACAGTTCACTTTTCCATTTAAACTGAACATTGCCTCATCACTAAACACTAAGCGTGGAAGAAAACTGTCATCCTCCTTCTTGCCGAGAACGAAATTACTGTACTCCACACATTATTATTGTCCACCTTCACAAAGAGCTTGCAGTAGCCGAATTCTGTATGTAAACGTCGATGCAACACACGCCAGACGGACATCAGGGGTATGTTGAGCTGCCGAGCTGCATGGCGAACAGATTTCTGTGGAGTCCTTGTGAAAATGTGGCGGATGCGTTCGACGTCTGTGGCAGACACTCGGGCACAGAATTTTTCGGAATCATTTATGCCGTCGTCTAATCCTCTTGCTGTAGGAGGATCGACACCATACCTAACACGAAAGTCATACTGAGCTGCTACTAGTGACACGCACTGCGCAAAATGTAAAACATCTCTCACAGTTGCTCCACGTTCCACTGTCTTTTGCTCACACTAGGTGCTCAAGGAGTACAGCATTCATATTCCACACGCTCCTAAACCACCACAACCTCTGTCTCGAGAGGGAGATGTTGCAGAGGTAGGCATCATGATTGGTAAGGCTCTCAGTTATATCTCGTGATTGGTAAGGGTCTCGGCCATATCTCAGCATCACGTGCCTCTGCTGTAAGTCCCTGGGAGACGTAGACCTGGTCAAGGCGACTCGCCAGATGTCCAATAACTTACGTGTACCCCTGTCTGGCGCCATGAATACTCCATCATGTCTTGATGACCCACAGGTCTTGCATCAGCCATTGCAGTTCCCTGCATGTGCTAAAATGCGGCATTTGGTCCTTTGGTGACAGGACACAAATGAAGTCACATCTTAGGATGATACGACCATAGTATCCCTCGAATAAGCGCGCGATCTTCTCTACATGAAACTGCGAGCAGTCTCTCTCCTCTTGTCCATACCAGAGGAGGCAAACACATTCACGATCTTGATGCCCCAATTTATGATAGCAAGTCCTCGTGCTAATAGGAGATAGGTCACACCATCCATCGCAGCACCTTCTTTCATGAGGAGGGCAATATTGCTGCAACTGTCCATGCACAGCGCCTGGAGAAAGTAATATTGATAAATAGAAACTGGTTGAGGCACACGTCCTGCAGGAGTGCGATGTCGAGATCTACTACCTGCACCATGTCCTGAAATATATGCAGCTTGATCCTTGAACTAATAGTACTGAGACTGATAGTGCAAATCCATTAGGCCTGGCACAGGGAGATTGTGTTGTTGGCGAACGTTTGGAGAGGTGGAAGAGGGAGAACCGAAGAGGGCTCCTCTGTCAACAACAGGTCCTCACCAGTATTCATTGGCATTTGTTTTCAGACAAGAGCATTGGTATCTGACGACTACTGGGGGTCGTTGGCATTGGGGGACAAAAGCGTTGGTCCTCACCACCAAGTCTATGGTGGCCAATTTTTCCTCTGGGATTGTTCTCCCATCGCATTGCAAGGCTGGTGTTGTGGGGGGTTCTAGTGCAGCATGGACAGTCCATCCTTAGAGCACTTCTACTCCACCGAGGGCTAGTGAGGGTCCAATAGAGGAAATGCTTTTGTCGACAGTCGATGATCAGTCGGTACAGACCAAAGGGCCCCCATATATATGTCAATGCGAGCACCATCACATCAGACAATATCGCGTCCTCCCCTGACAGAAGTTGCATGATACAACATTGCATACAGCTTGGTCTGATGTCCCTTTTGCCTGCAACCTGAGCACATCTTCAGCTGTCCGTTATTCATTACGATGGCATGACACCTATTTTCAAGTGTGACAGGATATGTTTAGTAAGGTCTATGTGCATCTGGTATACCCTGTGTGTAGAATTGTATACACGATAAAGTGTAAAACATGACTCTGAGCACTATGGGACTTAACTTCTGAGGTCATCAGTCCCCAAGAACTTAGAATTACTTAAACCTAACTAACCTAAGGACATCACACACATCCATGCCCGAGGCAGGATTCGAACCTCCGACCGTAGCGGTCGCGCGGTTCCAGACTGTAGCGCCTAGAACCGTTCGGACACACCGACCGGCACGAAAAGTGTACCCACTTTTCTCCCATATGGCTTATCACAGTTACATCGGGTCGTAACCCTGCTATCACCATCTGCTTGCAACTCAAATGGAAACTCAGACACACAGATCGACCTCTGGCCAAGACCCACATCTTCCACTTTCACAGGGCCAATGTGTCCATCCAAATGTCATCGTCTTATTGAGGAGCTTTCACAAGCCACAGAGTCCACCAGTTTCACATAGACCACATTGCTCAAGATGGAAAGCCGAATCCCCACCAGCTCATGATAAGCAAGCTGAACCTCATCTCATACAAATTGGTTAACTTCCAACGCTTTTTTTCATGTATACTAGGTCTTAAAACTGAACTTCGGTGTCGATTTTCGTTGTGAAATTGTCATGGTGTATTGAAGGAAGTAAGTTGTTTTCATGTAATTATAAAACTCAAAAACATGCCCACGAGCTATCACAGCAGGGATGTAAACAGGACTGCCATGAAGCTTCACTGCCAAAGGCAGACTGGGCATGCATGGCTTTGAGCACTATGGGACTTAACATCTATGGTCATCAGTCCCCTAGAACTTAGAACTACTTAAACCTAACTAACCTAAGGACAGCACACAACACCCAGTCATCACGAGGTAGAGAAAATCCCTGACCCCGCCGGGAATCGAACCCGGGAACCCGGGCGTGGGAAGCGAGAACGCTACCGCACGACCACGAGCTGCGGACTGGGCATGCATGCTTGTCTGAAGTAATGGACACTGTCTTTGACGATTTGCAGCTGTGGAACCCATGAAATTAATTCACATAAGGTGAACACGTATAAGCATAAGCTACTAACGACAAATGAAAATTTGTGCTGGTACTGGAGTCGAACTGGAATATCCTGTTTGTCATGAGCAGTCACATTAACCACTTTGGCTATCCGAGCACTCTCCTAGTGCTGGTTCAGACCTCTGCATGTCACACGGTCACAATCCAAATGATTCACATACGTGAAACTAAGCATAGGAACAGTGTTACTATTTTCATACAGTCATTTTAGCCAGGTCACGCGTGGGTATATCGTTAACGGCGACAATATCTGTGTTGATGCAGTAGCTGCATTTGTTACAAAACGATGTCTTTCAGACAGGCATGCATGTGTATTGCAATAATCGCAATTACTGCATCAACACAGATACTGTCGCCATTAATATGATTACGACTGGCGGGATTAAAATTACAATACAAAAATAACAATAGTCTTTCATGCTAAATTTCATGAACTTTTGAGCATTTGGATTGTGACTGGAGGTTTGGACTAGCACTGCGAGCATGCTCGAATAGCCGACTGGTTCAGTTGACCACTCATGACAAGTGGCAAATCTGGGTTCGAGTTCTGGTCTGGCACAAATTGTCACTGGTCCTAAATAGCTGACGCTAAATTGTATTCACTATATTTGAATCCATTTCATGATGCCAACAGCTGCAAATCGTTAAAGACAGTGTCTGCTGGGTGTGTGAATAACATTCTATTATGTGAAATGTGGTTACTGCATCAACACAGACACTGTTGCCATTAATGATATAATCACGCCTGATGGGGTTAAAATGACGATACAGAAAACAATAATAGTCTTCCTATGCTTAGTTTCACTAATGTTCGAGCATCTTGACTGTGACTGTGTGACATATATAGGTTTGAAGGGTCTGCAAAGCAGTGTGGATGGAGTTTCTTACACCATCACTGCATTGCATGCTTTCAACTTGTTTATGTGCTTCAGCATCCTTCGTGTAGGTGAATGTCTTTTGAAGTAAATGACCAATTCCTATCGAAAATCGACGCTGAAGTTCAGCTGTTCGACTGAATATGCACGTTCAATGCGCTTGAAGTAGAACAACTGCTTCGAAATGGTATGAAGATCACCTACACTGATCTTGTTGGAATCCACCTCTCAATTGTGAACAACGTGGTTTTTGTTAGATTAGTAACTGATGCTCCGTCCGACAAGATTTTAGAGAAGACGAAGGATGAGCTCAAGATCTGACATCTGGATGGCAATATTAGTCCAATGAGTGTGGATCATTCGGGTCTCATTCTCAGGACGACCTTCATATTCGAACTCTCGTTCATAGTGCCAGTGGGCTATGTGGTGTCTTTGCTCTGGCCCTGTGGAATGATTCGCGGACAAATTGTGAAGAAATTGGCACAATTCACCAGCTACCCTGTATTGAATGGAATTTTATAGATACGCATTGACCTCAGTAAACATGTTGTCTCCTGCCTCTATATTGGGGGATATAGAGTGATCATCATGTATGACGGCCAGCTGAAGACCTGTTCGGGTTACAGAAAAGAGGGCCACATTTTCTCAGAGTGTCTGCAGTGATGGACCGCCCAGCTGCAAACTACAGATGATGTCTTTACCTCTCACATACAGAGCGGCGCTCTGGATGGATACCAGAGAGATGCGTGGGCCTGACCACTCACAGGGTCTTTCACAAACAGCGGTATCAAGATGGGACAAGGAGAGGTGACCAATGCCTAACACAGTTTCTTCCCTACTTTGCCTGCTCTGGAAGGGGGTGAAGAGATGCCCCATGTCAGGATGGAAGTTGATGCAGTGGCTGTGCCCAAGGCAACCTTTGTGCTGGATGTCAATATTTACTTCTGTCATCTGACAGAGCCACATTCTCAGAAACAGTGGTCCCCAAGGACGCATAAAGAGTGACGGATGACCTCAGCCAGTGTGTCTATGACACAGTCACAAGCCTATGTGATCTCTCACCACCACAGTGAGCTTTCGACGAACTCCTCCACACTGGACTGTGATGAGTGTCCTTACACTGGGCGAACCACTGGTTGCTAATGTCAGACTTGCAGCCATGGATTTCCGACCAACGTGATGAATCATGCCTTGTGTCCTGCGAAGTAATGCTGCAACTGCCATCCCACCTGGGAGGCGTTTAAAGACCTTGCCACTTATCCAATGGCATGAATCGATGATACTGCCCCAGAATCTTAAGCCGAGGATGCACAGGCAGCTGTTGCCTCACTGGCACAGAATCGATAGAATATTTTGTGCAGTGAAGGGACAGCTTGATGTGGTTGATCTGCTGCTACAATTACGTCTCCTACCCATGTTGTTATGAATATATCACTGCCTGCAGACTAGCTGCAATCCTACAAGATTTCCTCAATCTGTCTCAGCATGATCACCACATGTATCAAACTTCAGCTGTTGTACGATATGCTCAAGGCAGCAGAAATGGATGTTGCACTAATGCAGGAAGTTCGACTGGAGACCTTTCCAGAGGTCTATGGGTTTACTGCTTACGTTACCCCTGATGCTATGGGAGACAGTGGAATGGCTGCTCTTGTGTGAGGTGGAACAGAGATAACCAATGTGATGTACTTGCCATTGGCGAGGGGACTGGCGTTCGGTACGAAGGGGACTCGAATTATTAATGTCTGTGCTCTTTCTGGGGCAGATAAAAGGCGGAACTGGTCACAGCTTTCTGGAGAAGAAATTATGCCTCTCTTCTTGGACCACTATGACCACATCATTATTGACAGAGACTTAACTATTGTGCTGTCTCAGAAAGATCAACAGCCAAACTAGAGACTTAACTATTGTGCTGTCTCAGAAAGATCAACAGCCAAACTATACTCCAGACCCCAGTTGTGTCTCTTGGTACAAGACCTGCGCCATGATGATACATAGGAGGTATTACATGGTGATTTCCCTGGCTTTGTTCACGTGACCAGCCATTCGCCACCAAACTTGATTGCATGTACGTCTCCTCTGACGCAGCGACGGCAGTTCTGGAAGCGAAGGACTGATTCATGGCTTTCTTGAGCCATAGTGCATGTATCTGCTCAGTTAACCTCCAGAGAGAGATGTTGTGCTTGGGGATTGCTGAAACTGAATGTGGAACTGCTATGGGAACAGGAATGTATGCAACTAACAGCGAGTCCATAGGCCTCATGTGAATGTCGTTTGCTGAAGTATCCAGTGCTCCCACCATTCCCAGATCCCCAGGTGGACATCTGTCACTCCAAAGCAAAGAGTCTCACCTTTGTCCACCATAGGCTTGAAGTTCTGGTACAAACGAGATGCCAGGATAAGGATCAGTGGAGAACCTCCCTCTACATACCACGTTCTCTCCAAACAATGATAAAGGCGATGGGCATTGATGCCCGCTCTGGATCTCAGAGTGACAACCCAGGTTGATATTGCACATACATTCATCAACCACTATCACTGAATTATTAGAAGGTGCACCATGATGATGCAGCCTTGGCAGTAGTCTCCCAGACCCTCACTGGCACGCTGGATGATACACTTTGGCATCTCTTCTGGAAGCGATCGCGAGCAATGGTGTTGCAGACACCTTTGCCAAAGGGTCAGTTAATAAATCGCAAGGCTTAGATGGATTGTCAGTGGAATATTGGAATCTGATGAACCCACCGTCTAAGGAGATGTACCAAGAGTTCAAGAGTTGCTGTCATTAGCAGACCCCATACAATTGGCTTTCATGGAAGGTCACATTATTCTGCGAACATTGCCACTCGATCTCCCTTCTTAACTGTAAATTCAAGATCGTCACCAGAATCATGGTTATGCGTCTCAAGAGAGTACTGCGCCAAGTTATTTCATATGAACAAATGTCTTTAGGATGGAGTGGTGGGAGGAGGAGAATAATATCCAGATGGCCCTTAACGACTCTTGAGATGTGTTTACCCTAACGTCAGCCTTTCAGTTGCATGCTGTCCTGGTCTCTGAGAACTTTTATTTTGCATTTGATACAGTGGGGCATTCTGTCCTGGCTGCCATGATTAATCATATGGCCTTCCCTGCTGCCTTTACCTGCATTCTCCACGGTGCCTCGTTGAGGGTGATGATTAATGGTAACAGTTTTATGTTTGGTCCAACAAGGTTGCCCCTCTCAATGATCCTCTCTCAATGATCCTCTATGCAATAGTGGCAGAGCCATATCTATGAGCAGTGAAACATCTTTTGGGTATCTAAATGAGACGACGTAGTTTCGAATGCCATGCTTCTGTGAACGATCTCATTTTTGTAGCCCACGCTGAAGAGAAGGTCTGGATGACGCTAGGATGGATTGAGTGGTATGGGAATACAGCAGACAGCAACATTAACTTGGTCAAGACACATTCCACGGAAATCGGCAGAGGATTCTGAGAGGAGAGTGTGACCCCTCTGTGGTAGATGGATATACTTCAGTGTTTTGCACATTCTATTTACGAGATATGTCTGCCATACAATGATGATGAACTATTAAACACCTTTTAAGAGAGCTCTGTATTCGTGTCTGAGACAGTCTCCTCCATGGTCCAAAAGGTCACTTTCAATAACACCTAAATGATGTCCCAGTTCCCTCACTTGGTGCAGATCCTACTGATGATTCCAGTGATCACACAGCAGATGCCTTTGGATATTTCAATAGTAATGGACTTCTCTTCAAGATATGATACGCTACCATTACCCCCCACGCCCCGCCCTCACAGAGGATGACTGGGACTTTATAACTTCAGTGGCGGCCCTACATACAGACATCAAAAAAAGTTTTGCATCACCTCTGTTCTGAGGGTTCCGGAACCTGTACAGAAAATTGGAATAGAGGTCAACATAAACATCAATTCCGCCTTCTTTATTCCTCATGAAACACCACATACTGCATGTTGAGCCACCATACAGCAAGACCTTCAGAGATGGTGTTTCAGGTTGCTGTACACACCAGTACCTCTAATACCCAGTAGCACATCCTCTTGCTTTGATGCATGTCGGTATTCGTAGTGGCATACTATCAAGAAGTTCATCAAGCACTGTTTGTGCAGATTGTGCCACTCCTCAACAGTGATTCGCCGTAGATCCCTCACAGTGGTTGGTGGGTCACGTCGTCCATAAACAGCCCTTTAGAATCTATCGCATGCATGTTCGACAGGGTTCATGTGTGGAGAACATTCTGGCCACTCTAGTCGAGTGGTGTCGTTATCCTGAAGGAAGCTATTCACAAGATGTGCACGATGGGGGCGTGAAGTGTCGTCCATGAAGACGAACGCCTCGCGAATATGCTGCCGATATGGTTGCACTATCTGTCAGAGAAGGCATTCACCTAACTTAGAGCCATTATGGCATCTTCCATGACCACCAGCAACGACGTCGGTCCCACATAATGCCACCTCGAAACAGCAGGGTACCTCCACCTTGCTACACTCGCTGGACAGTGTGTCTAAGGCGTTCAGCCTGACCGGGTTGCCTCCAAACACGTCTCTGACGAACGTCTGGTTGAAGGCATATGCGACACTCATCAGTGAATAGAACGTGATGTCAATCCTGAGCGGTCCATTCGTCATGTTGTTGAGCCCATCTGTACCGGGATCCATGGTGTTGTGGTTGCAAAGATGGACCTCGCCATGGACGTTGGGTGTGAAGTTGCGCATAACGCAGCCTGTTTCTCACAGTTTGAGTCGTAACACGACGTCCTGTGGCTGCACAAAAAGCATTACTGAACATGGTGGCGTTGCTGTCAGGTTTCCTCTGAGCCTTAATCCGTAGATAGCGGTGATCCACTGCAGTAGTAGCCCTTGGGCGGCCTGAGCAAGGCATGTCATCGACAGTTCCTGTCTCTCTGTATCTCCTCCATGTCCGAACAACATCGCCTTGGTTCACTCCGAGACGCCTGGACACTTTCCTTGTTGAGAGCTCGTCCTGGCACAAATTAACAATGCGAGCGCGATCGAACCGCGGTATTGACTTTCTAGGCATTGTTGAACTACAGACAACACGAGTCGTGTACCTCCTTCCTGATGGAATGACTGGAACTGATGGGCTGTCGGACCCTCCTCCATCTAATGGGCGCTGTTCGTGCATGGTTGTTTACATCCTTGGGTGGGTTTAGTGACATCTCTGAACAGTTAAAGCGACTGTGTCTGTGATAACAGTATCCACAGTCAACGTCTGTCTTCGGGAGTTCTGGGAACCGTGGTGACGCAAATCTTTTTTTGATCTGTGTATTAACACCATGCTCAATATGTGGACCTAGTCAACCATGTTTCACTGGTCTACTCAATGATGAACTAGCGTCTCCGTCTTGCCTGCCCCCTGTTGAACGCGCTCACATCGTGTCTGCACTCTCCCACATCAAAACATTCTTCCTCGAATATAGCTTTTCCCTAGTATCACAAGAAGAATCTCAATGAAACATAGATTATTTCAGATCAGAAAACGGAATTTTTTTCTTTTCGGCGCATTTCCTGCTTATTTATTTCGATACGAACGCTTTTCCCTGAAAATTCGCCCTGTTTCGACTAGTACTGGCTATTCTCAATTCGAACCGTCATCAGACCACCTCTGATACTAGTTTTCTGTAGTAAGCAAAACCATTTCGGAAAATCGAGACCCTTTGCACTTTAGAACCTGAAGATGTCGATTAAACTACAAAGCCAAGTAGTAGATTCTGAAACCTTAGTCTATACCAGTCAAGTATTACCCCTGACCCCAGTTACACCGATTTTAACTACTTTTTCTAGGATATGTCTTGCTGGTTCGCTGAATTCATTCTAAGTGGCCAAAATAGTTAGTTCTGGATTCCCCAAATGCATTTTAGCAAACACGAAGTTCGTTATTCATATTACGTTAATCTATAAAGTACATGTGTCAAAGAAGATGCTCTTCTTTCAAACTAAGCTTTCTTCATACAATGTTGCAGACCACCAGAATATGATTTTTTGCACCAATTGAGCAATTTTCTCCTATGTAAGTCAATGTTTTCCCTAAATTTATAAACCCTATACACCGCTAAATATTCTCAAGGCTTTAGCACGCATTTCCAGACACTTGTCTCTTCCCCTTTCAAAATATTTGCGGAGTAGGAAAACTGCTTGTCAAAAAAATGGCTCTGAGCACTATGGGACTCAACTGCTGAGGTCATTAGTCCCCTAGAACTTAGAACTAGTTAAACCTAACTAACCTAAGGACATCACAAACATCCATGCCCGAGGCAGGATTCGAACCTGCGGCTGTTGCGGTCTTGCGGTTCCAGACTGCAGCGCCTTTATCCGCACGGCCACTTCGGCCGGCAACTGCTTGTCAGATTTATAAACATGTAAGATATTCCCGAATGAGTGTTTAGTAATTTTTTACACAATTTCCATTGCTAGACACCTACCGACCTATTTCAAGCTGCCTCATAAACACCCAGCAATATTTCCCCTACTAAATTTGGGCTTTGTTGCATGACTCGTATATATTCCCCATTTCTCCTCAATCTCCTGTAAGTCTAGTTTGTTTATTTGGCTCCTCGCACTGTTACGATAAATGAGCTGCAGTGAAACTACCTGCACAAACGCTTACCTGACTAATCACGTTGGATTGACAGCGTCATCTGTTGTGAGGTGCAGCAGGCTGAACGAGTCCCGTGAAGCTTTCCAGGCTAGCGGAAACCCAGGCTGGCCTGCTTTAACCTCTGAGCTTCAGTACACGTGTACTCTATGTGATCCCTTGCGGCAGGTTGAGCTGCTTTAATGGTTGCGGCGGAACTAAGTACAAGCGAGTTGGAAGGAGAATTTGCACAATCTCTGGGCGTGACCTGCGGAGTGACGAGCGATTCATCATACGTATTTCGCGACGGACATCCGCGCCACCTGGTACCTCATGGTTAACGAAAACTGCATGACATTGCTCTGGCCTAATTCCCAATGCACATGCGGTCTTGTGCGACCGATATGGATGAACATCGCCTGGAATGCGAACCTTCAGCAGATGTGTGGCTTCTAATTCGAAAGACGCTTGCATTCTATCTCCGAGTGCCACCACGCATGACTGAGCCCGGAATTCGCATTCACGATGTCGAGACCTGCTTTCCCCAATCAAAGACACATACAATGAACTGGATCAAAGGACTTTCTGTATACTACCTTCTTCGAGACGGCCTCAAAGATGTGCTTGACTTCTGGCCATTCCTACGCGAATGACGCGATGCACTGCAGTACTCTTCCAGATATCATTGGAAATTGGTAGTAAGTTCCTATGGGACCAAACTGCTGAGGTCATCGGTCCCTAGGCTTCCACACTATTTAATCTAACTTAAACTAACTTACGCTAAGGACAACACGCACACACCCATGCCCGAGGGAGGACTCGAACCTCCGACGGGGACAGCCACGCAAACTGTGGCAAGGAGTCTCAGACCACTCGGCTACCCCGTGCGGCACATATCGTCAGATTTCGAGTAAATACTTAAGCAGTGTATAATAGCCTCCCACCCCCTTACAAGTTTGTGGCGCCCTCCATCGGTAATGCTGGAATTAAATACGGTGTTGGCCCACCCTTATCCTTGATGACAGCTTCCACTCTCGCAGGCATACGTTCAATCAGATACTGGAAGGTTTCTTGGGGAGTGGCAGACCATTCTTCACGAACTGCTGCACGGAGAAGAGGTATCGACGTCGGTCGGTGAGGCCTGGCACGAAGTCGACGTTCCAAAACATCCCAAAGGTGTTATATTGGATTCAGGTCAGGACTCTGTGCAGGATAGTCCACTACAGGGTTGTTATTGTCGTGTATCCACTCCGCCACTGGCCGTGCATTATGAACAGGTGGTCTATCGTGTTGACGGATGCAATCGCCATTCCCGAACTGCTCTTCAACAGTTGGAAGCAAGGAGGAGCTTAAAACATCAATGTAGGCCTCTGCTATGATAGTGCCACGCAAAACAATTAGGGGTGCAAGCCCCCTCCATGAAAAACACGACCACCTCATAACACCACCGCCTCCGAATTTTACTGTTGGCACTACACACGCTGGCGGATGACGTTCACCGGGCATTCACCGTATCCGCACCCTCCCATCGGATCGCCACATTGTGTATCGTGATTCGTCACTCCACACAACGTTTTTCCACTGTTCAATCGTCGAATGTTTACGCTCCTTACACCAAGCGAGGCGTCGTTTGTCATTTACCGGCGTGATGTGTGGCTTATGAGCAGCCGCCCCGACCATGAAATCAAACTTTTCTCTACCTCTCGCCTAACTGTCATGGAACTTGCAGTGGATCCTGGAATTCCTGTGTGATGGTCAGGATAGACGTCTGCCTATTACACACTACGACCCTCTTCAACTGACGGCGATCTCTGTCAGTCAATAGACGAGATCGACCTTTATGCTTTTGTGCTGTACGTGTCCCTTCACGTTTCCACTTCAGTATCAAATCGGAAACAGTGGACCTAGGGATGTTTAGGGGTGTACAAATCTCGCGTACAGACGTATGACACACGTGACACCCAATGACCTGACCACGTTCGAAGTCCGTGAGTTCCGCGGGGCGCCCCAGTCTGCTCTCTCACGACGTCTAATGACTACTGAGGTCGCTGATATGCAGTACATGGCAGTAGGAGGCAGCACAATGCACCTAATATGAAAATCGTATGTTTTTGGGGCTGTCCGAATACTTTTGATCACATAGTTTATACGACTGACTGTACCTGAAAAATTACATCGTTGCACGACGCACAGTTCTGGAGATATGACGTCATAAACACTGAGATGCGTGAAAAACTAGCTTTTACCTAAAACGAAGAGCAAATTAGCCACGCTATACACATCCATTGGTTGATAATGTGAGTACTTTGTGACGGTTCCCTAGGACGACCGTCAGTATGTTATTCTGGTCCTCGAGTACATGGTAAAGATACTTAATTTTGTCGATCAATACTGCTGAGCTGCCAGACGGACTGCAAGTAGGGAGATACATTGGTTGTGGAAAGCTGTTGCAGAGCCCGGCAGCGTCCAGGTGTGCTGGGGTGGGTGGAACTACCCGGCAAGCAGCAGTGTGAGTGGCGACAGCAGGCCGACAACGCCGGCCGCCAGAGAACGGCGGGACGCTACACCTGATGAACGGAAAACACAGAAAAGTCTCGTTATGTACATTCAGTCGTTGTCTGTATTTCCGATAGACGAATTTTTTTATTTAGTATGCGCCAGGCCAAGATTTTAGTGGAATTAGTTTGATTCAGAACACTTACAGGTAAACAGGGAACAATGCGGTGCATTGTGCGTAAAGTTTATTTGAAAATGCAATATACTTCGAATGTGTTACAGCATTTATACCATTGTGATTGGTAGTTCTGTGTTACTGAAGTGGTAGCACATTTCTGTGTGAGTACTGATTTTGAAGTTTAATAGGCTGATTAGTTCTATTTCAGTTGAAAGCAGGAACGAAATGAAGAGATAGTCAGTTGCTGTTTGGAACTCATAAATACTCTTAGGTAACTGCAACTTTTACGCGTTCCGTTCAGGGACTAACATCAATTTTACACAGTCAGATGCAAAACGTTCTATCTGTGCCATAATTTTAGTTGCGTATTCACTGGGCATTTGTTTTAGTCCCCTACTACGGGTAATCTCACTTGGACCGAACATACTATGGGTATTAAGTGCCCAGGATCGGAAATGCAAGAAGGACCCTATAAGAACATACAATATTCACAACCCGATAGAGAGACAGCCAAGCTTAGCGACTTCTAACAAATTTTTAAACATTATTTCAAATCTTCTCTAAAATGTTCTCGCTTACAAATGTTTAAAACATCAACTCATTTACAAAGTAATAAGAAGATTTAGGCTGTTTTATACTTGAAACTACAACTCTTTACGAATTCTTGAGTTTACTGGTGTTTCATAATAGGTTAACTAAGGCTGAGGAACTGCACACATTAATATCAGATATGTAGGAAATGGAAACCATGTCAGATAACTGGAATAATAATCCCCATTTATAAGAAAGGGGATAGAACAGCACGTAAAAACTATGGAGATATAACACTCTTGATCACAGCTCATAAGAGCTTCACAAGTATGTTAAACGGAAGGATACAGAAGTGCGCAGCAGAAATACTGGGGCTTTCGACCACGCAGAGGAACAACTGATCAGATATTTGTGATAAGAAAAATGACGGAAAAGTTCTGTGAATATGATATACAGTAAAGCGCCAAAGAAACTGTTATAGCCATACATATTCAAATACAGAGACATGTAAACAGGCAGAATACAGCGCTGCGGTCGGCAACGCCTGTATAAGACAACAATGTCTACCGCAGTTCTTAGATCGGTTACTGCTCCTATAATGGGAGGTTATCAAGATTTAAGTGAGTTTGAACCTGGTGTTATAGTCGGTGCACGAGCGATAGCCCAGCATCCCCGTGGTAGTGATGAAGTGGGGATTTTCCAGTACGACCATTTCACGAGTGTACTGTGAATATCAGGAATTAGGCAAAACATCAACTCGCCAACATCGCTGCGGCCGGAAAAAGATGCTGCGAGAAAGGGACCAACGACGACTGAAGAGAATCGTTCAACGTGACAGAAGTGCAATTCTTACGCAAATTGCTGCAGATTTCAATGCTGGGCCATCAACAAATGTCAGCGTGTGAACCATTCAAGGAAACATCATCGATATGGGCTTTCGGAGCCGAAGGCCCACTCGTGTACCCACGATGACTGCACGACACAAAGCTTTACAACTCGCCTGGTGTTGATGACTGGAAACATGTTGCCTGGTCGAACGAGTCTCGTGTCAAATTGTATCGAGCGGATGGACGTGTACTGGTATGGAGACAACCTCATGAATCCATGGACCCTGCATGTCAGCATGGGGCTGTTCAAGCTGTGGGGATTCTTTTACGGTGTGGGGCGTGTGCAGCTGGAGTGATATCGGATCCCTGATAGACCTAGATACGACTCTGGCTGGTGACACGTACGTAAGCATCCTGTCTGATCATCTGCATCCATTCATGTCCATTTTGCATTCCGACGGACTTGGTCAATTCCAGCAGGACAATGCGACGCCCAACACATCCAGAATTGATACAGAGTAGCTCCAGGAACACTCTTCTGAGTTTAAACACTTCCGCTGGCCTCCAAAATCCCCAGACATGAACATTTTTGAGCATATCAGGGATGCCTTGCTACGTGTTGTTCAGCAGAGATCTAGATCTACATCTACATCTACATCCATACTCCGCAAGCCACCTGACGGTGTGTGGCGGAGGGTACCTTGAGTACCTCTATCGGTTCTCCCATCTATTTCAGTCTCGTATTGTTCGTGGAAAGAAGGATTGTCGGCATGCTTCTGAGTGGGCTCTAATCTCTCTGATTTTATCCTCATGGTCTCTTCGCGAGATATACGTAGGAGGGAGCAATATACTGCTTGACTCTTCGGTGAAGGTATGTTCTCGAAACTTCAACAAAAGCCCGTACCGAGCTACTGAGCGTCTCTCCTGCAGAGTCTTCCACTGGAGTTTATCTATCATCTCCGTAACGCTTTCGCGATTACTAAATGATCCTGTAACGAAGCGCGCTGCTCTCCGTTGGATCTTCTCTATCTTTTTTATTAACCCTATCTGGTACGGATCCCACACTGCTGAGCAGTATTCAAGCAGTGGGCGAACAAGCGTACTGTAACCTACCTCCTTAGTTTTCGGATTGCATTTCCTTAGGATTCTTCCAATGAATCTCAGTCTGGCATCTGCTTTACCAACGATCAGCTTTATATGATCATTCCATTTTAAATCACTCCTAATGCGTACTCCCAGATAATTTATGGAATTAACTGCTTCCAGTTGCTGACCTGCTATTTTGTAGCTAAATGATAAGAGATCTATCTTTCTATGTATTCGCAGCACATTACACTTGTCTACATTGAGATTCAATTGCCATTCCCTGCACCATGCGTCAATTCGCTGTAGATCCTCCTGCATTTCAGCACAATTTTCCATTGTTACAACCTCTCGATATACCACAGAATCATCCGCAAAAAGCCTCAGTGAACTTCCGCTGTCATCCACAAGATCATTTATGTATATTGTGAATAGCAACGGTCCTACGACACTTCCCTGCGGCACACCTGAAATCACTCTTTCTTAGGAAGACTTCTCTCCATTGAGAATGACATGCTGCGTTCTGTTATCTATGGACTCTTCAATCCAGTCACACAATTGGTCTGATAGTCCGTATGCTCTTACTTTGTTCATTAAACGACTGTGAGGAACTGTATCGAACGCCTTGCGGAAGTCAAGAAACACGGCATCTAGCTGTGAATCCTTGTCTATGGCCCTCTGAGTCTCGTGGACGAATAGCGCGAGCTGGGTTTCACACGACCGTCTTTTTCGAAACCCGTGCTGATTCCTACAGAGTAGATTTCTAGTCTCCAGAAAAGTCATTATACTCGAACTTAATAAGTGTTCCAAAATTCTACAACTGATCGACGTTAGAGATATAGGTCTATAGTTCTGCACATCAGTTCGTCGCCCCTTCTTGAAAACGGGGATGACCTGTGCCCTTTTCCAATCCTTTGGAACGCTACGCTCTTCTAGAGACCTACGGTACACCGCTGCAAGGAGGGGGGCAAGTTCCTTCGCGTACTCTGTGTAAAATCGAACTGGTATCCCATCAGGTCCAGCGGCCTTTCCTCTTTTGAGCGATTTTAATTGTTTCTCTATCCCTCTGTCGTCTATTTCGATATCTACAATTTTGTCATCTGTGCGACAATCTAGAGAAGGATCTACAGTGCAGTCTTCCTCTGTGAAACAGCTTTGGAAAAAGACTTTTAGCATTTCGACCTTTAGTCTGTCATCCTCTGTTTCAGTACCATTTTGATCACAGAGTGTCTGGACATTTTGTTTTGATCCACCTACCGCTTTGACATAAGACCGAAATTTCTTAGGATTTTCTGCCAAGTCAGTACACAGAAACTTACTTTCGAATTCATTGAACGCCTCTCGCATAGCCCTCCTCACACTACATTTCGCTTCGCGTAATTTTTGCTTGTCTGCTAGGCTTTGGCTATGTTTATGTTTGCTGTGAAGTTCCCTTTGCTTCCGCAGCAGTTTTCTAACTCGGTTGTAGTACCACGGTGGCTCTTTTCCATCTCTTACGATCTTGCTTGGCACATACTCATCTAAAGCATATTGTACGATGGTTTTGAATTTTGTCCGCTGATCCTCAACACTATCTGTACTTGAGACAAAACTTTTGCGTTGAGCCGTCAGGTACTCTGTAATCTGCTTTTTGTCACTTTTGCTAAACAGAAAAATCTTCCTACCTTTTTTAATATTTCTATTTACGGCTGAAATCATCGATGAAGTAACCGCTTTATGATCGCTGATTCCCTGTTCTGCGTTAACTGTTTCAAATAGTTCGGGTCTGTTTGTCACCAGAAGGTCTAATGTGTTATCGCCACGAGTCGGTTCTCTGTTTAACTGCTCAAGGTAGTTTTCAGATAAAGCACTTTAAAAAATTTCACTGGATTCTTTGTCCCTGCCACCCGTTATGAACGTTTGAGTCACCCAGTCTATATCCGGCAAATTAAAATCTCCACCCAGAACTATAACATGGTGGGGAAATCTACTCGAAATATTTTCCAAATTATCCTTCAGGTGCTCAGCCACAACAGCTGCTGAGCCAGGGGGCCTATAGAGACATCCAATTACCATGTCTGCGCCTGCTTTAACCGTGACCTTCACCCAAATTATTTCACATTTAGGATCTCGGTCAATTTCCTTCGATACTAATGCACTTCTTATCGCTATAAACACGCCTCCCCCTTCACTGTCCAGCCTGTCTCTGCGGTATTCATTCCAATCTGAGTTTAGGATTTCATTACTGTTTACGTCTGGTTTCAGCCAACTTTCTGTCCCTAGTGCTATATGGGCATTGTGACCGCTTATTAATGAGAGCAGTTCTGGGACCTTTCTATAGACGCTCCTGCAGTTCACTATTAGCACATTAATATTGTTATTCCCTGTTGCATTTTGCCTACTCCTACCTTGCCGCGTCTCAGGAGGCGTCTTGTCGGGCCTAGGCAGGGAATTCTCTAACCTAAAAAACCCACATGTGCATTCCACACGTTCTCCGCTACCCTTGTAGCCGCTTCCGGTGTGTAGTGCACGCCTGACCTATTCAGGGGGACCCTACATTTCTCCACCCGATAGCGGAGGTCGAGAAATTTGCACCCCAGATCTCCGCAGAATCGTCTGAGCCTCTGGTTTAAACCTTCTACTCGGCTCCAAACCAGAGGACCGCGATCGGTTCTGGGAACGATACTGCAAATAGTTAGCTCAGACTCCACCCCGCGAGCGAGGCTTTCCGCCTTTACCAATTCCGCCAACCGCCTGTACGAACTGAGGATGACCTCTGAACCCAGACGACAGGAGTCATTGGTGCCGACATGAGCAACAATTTGCAGTCGGGTGCACCCAGTGCTCTCTATCGCCGCCGGCATGGCCTCCTCCACATCTCGGATGAGACCCCCGGCAAGCAGACAGGGTGAACACTGGCCTTGTTCCCCGACCTTTCCGTATTTCCCTAAGGGGCTCCATCACCCACCTAACGTTGGAGCTCACAATAACTAATAAACCCCTCCCCCTGTGTGCCTGCTCGGACCTTGCTGAAGGAGCGGCCACATGTCCACTCACAGGCAGAGCGGGCGATGCCACACGGCCAGCTTCCACATTGACCCTCAGCCTCGTGCGCCGCGAACGCCGCTGAACCCGCCACTCCCCTTGGAGAGAGGGTGGCCCAACCGCACTCGGTACCCGCGAAGATGTCTCGACAGCAGGGACAATGGGTGAAGCATGTAACACCTGGGGTGTACCATGCGACGCACCAGACTCCCCACTGCCGCTACACTCCGAGGCAGCAGCCTGAAGACGGCTGACCGCGGCCATCAACACGTTCAGCTGTCCGCGAACAGTGGCTAGCTCCTCCTGCGTCCGTACACAGCAGTCACACATCCTATCCATCCTAAGAAATCAATTTACTGTAGAGAGTTAATCAGCTTTTAACTAGACTGCTAGTTCACTAAAGGCGGCTGATAGTTGACTAAACTGTGGTTGCTAGAAATTCTTGTAGAAAACAATGAAAATAGTACTACATGTCTCTGGACTGTATTGAAAACAAACACTAGCACTACTGCCACTATGGTTGACTAAAGGGACTCTCTCTGACTGTATTCAAAACAAACACGAAACCTATGGAACACTATTACTAGCACTCGACAATTAAAGCTTCCTAAAAGCAAATACACACGGAAGAAGAAGTGACAAGTAAGAAAAATACAGTTAATACTTAAATTAAGGTAGCTCGCTGCACAGCAGACGTGAAGCAGACGGCAGTTGCGACGACACTGACTCTACTGGCACTATGGCTGACTATAGGGACTCTCTTTGACTGTATCAAAACAAACACGAAATCTATGGAATACTATTACTAGCACTCGACAATTAAAGCTTCCTAAAAGCAAAAACGCACGGAAGAAGAAGTGACAAGTAAGAAAAATACAGTTGATACTTAAATTAACGTAGCTCGCTGCACAGCAGATGTGAAGCAGACGGCAGTTACGACGACCTTAACCCCCTTACGGATTTATGGACAGCCCTACAGGATTCATAGTGTCAGTTCCCTCCAGCACTACTCCAGACATTAGTCTATTCCATCCCACGTCGCATTTCTGCGTGCTCGCGGGGGCCCTACACAATTTACGCAGGTACCAGTTTTCTTGGTTCTTCAGTGTAGATCTGCATTTCCTATTCATCGACTTCAAACAAGCCTTTGATAGCATAAACCAGTATAAACTATACAGAGTACTCCAATAAGTTGGCATATGTGCTTAATTAATAAGACTAATCAGAATGACATTGACAGAGACAAGAGAAAAAGTAAACATATTTAGCAGAACAAGTGAAAGCTTTGGCTTTAATAAAGGCGTGAAGCAAGGTCTCTCCACCGTCCTATTCTATATAGTCCTGCACATTGTAGTAAACAAAATCAACAAAAGAGGCACAATATTTATGAAAACTAGCCAGATACGTGCATACTATAATAGGAAGAAATATCAACACATTCCAAGAAACATACTCGGCAATGGAAACAGAAGAATTAAAAATTGGCTTCATAGTAAATAAAAACAAAACAAAATATATGGTAATGTCGCAATTTGAGGCCAGAAGAACCGCTAAAGGCCTACACATCAATAGGAAATGCTTCAAAGGAGAGTGCCCTTTTACATAACAACTTGGGAGCCCTAACAACAAATGATAACACTATTGGAAGGGATATAAGGGAAAGAGTACAAACAGGAAACAGAGCCTGCTTTGTAAATATGCAACTTTTCAAAAATAGTCTTGTTACAAGAAAAACAAAAGTATTAATATCTAACTCCATAGTCCGCTCAGTTATCTCATAATCGTCAGAGGTATGGACGCTGACAGAACATGACAAAAACAAACTAAGACCCTTTGGGCGGAAAATACTGCTCAAAATCTATGGTCCAATAAGGGAGGAAGAAGGCTGGAGAATACGCTGCAATGCCAAATTACAAGTATTAACACATGGTAGGAATATAGTAAAATTATTGCAATCACAGCGAATTCGATAGCTAAGACATGTGGACAGAATATGCAGAGGATAGAATTGCAAAGAAAATTATGAAAAGTATTATCTACTCAGCCAGGCGAAAAGGGAGACCTAGAAGAAGATGGATTGACGATTAGTAGTGGGGGATATCACAAGTATGCGAGTCCGAGAGTGGAACAGAGCAGCAAAAAACCGCGAAATGTGGAGCAAAATCGTTGAAGAAGCCAAGGCTCACCAAGGGCTGCAGCCCTGCAACTTGACTATCGAAACTGCATGCTCCCTTCCCTTTGTATATCCAAGCTAATCTCAGGAAATGCTATAGGAATTTGATCAGGTTTTTGGTTGATAGATATATTGATATACAAGGAGGGTTTCTGTATGTAATTTATAAAACTTACGTGGAAATTATCTGAACTATTATGAACTCATATCCCCCACCGCTGTGAAAACGATCCCATTGCCACCTAGCATTATAGGCGCCACGACTCTAGAGAGCAGCAGCAAGTCGAGAGAACAGCAAAGTTTGATTACATTCCATAGCGGCCATGCTGGTGTAGGGGACAGTCTGCCTTCGGCTGCGTAGCGGCGCCAACATGTTCAGCGCTCCGAATCGAATGGCTCTGAGCACTATGGGTCTTAGCATCTGAGGTCATCAGTCCCCCAGACTTAGAACTACTTAAACCTAACTAACCTAAGGATCACACACACCCATGCCCGAGGCAGTATTCGAACCTGCGACCGTAGCAGCAGCGCGGTTCCGGACTGAAGCGCCTAGAACCGCTCGGCCACAACGATCGGCTGCTCCAAATCGCGCTCCGCTAGCGGGTGTTAGTTCACTTGCGCGCGGTGATGCGTAGTAGTGTTATTTAGGTGGACTCGAAGCAGAATGGCTCTTTCGTGCCGAAAGGTGGCGCTCAAGCTTACGTTCATCGCACAATACACTGGACCCAACGCTCGCGAAATCGAACGTTTTTTGTGTGAAGTGGTGCACTTAGAACCACAAGATGTGCTAGGAATTCATCTGTCCATTGTTCCCATCATGGTTTACCTCAAGCCCATAGACAAAGCTGCTTGTGACAGGCTGCTACGCAGATCTGCTGATGGACTCCGCTTTCGCCATTCTGATGGGAACGTGAGTGTGGCGCCGGTTGATCACGCTGGTCTGTGAGTTCCAATGGTGCGCGTTTTCAAACTCCCTTTTGAAGTCCCCGCCGCTCTGTCATCAACGCTTTACGGCCGTATGGTTCAATTCTTAGCCGTGTGGAGGAAAAATTGAAAACTTTTGAGATGATTCCGTACACACAAAGGGAGGCCACGAAATTGGGATCACAGATTTACTTCAACTGACCCTTAACATAGACAAATGTAATGTATTGCGAATACATAGAAAGAAGGATCCTTTATTGTATGATTATATGATAGCGGAACAAACACTGGTAGCAATTACTTCTGTAAAATATCTGGGAGTATGCGTGCGGAACGATTTGAAGTGGAATATTCATATAAAATTAATTGTTGGTAAGGCGGGTACCAGGTTGAGATTCATTGGGAGAGTCCTTAGAAAATGTAGTCCATCAACAAAGGAGGTGGCTTACAAAACACTCGTTCGACCTATACTTGAGTATTGCTCAACAGTGTGGGATCCGTACCAGATCGGGTTGACGGAGGAGATAGAGAAGATCCAAAGAAGAGCGGCGCGTTTCGTCACAGGGTTATTTGGTAACCGTGATAGCGTTACGGAGATGTTTAACAAACTCAAGTGGCAGACTCTGCAAGAGAGGCGCTCTGCATCGCGGTGTAGCTTGCTCGCCAGGTTTCGAGAGGGTGCGTTTCTGGATGAGGTATCGAATATATTGCTTCCCCCTACTTATACCTCCCGGGGACTTTTGAGACGTAGTATAAATAAAAAAACAACACGCATTTGCATGAAATTTTAGTGAATTTCATGTTATTTGACTACATACTGTTTTTAATTAAATACAGTTATTAGAAGAATTATATTTATAACGATTGACAAGTAAATGAAGAAACGCACAGAGTTTTCCTGTCGTGGTTTGCGAAATCGCTTATACAAGCAATATGGTAAGGTTCCCGTTTGAACTACTTTGCACCTCAACACTTCGAGCTGCAGACACAGAGGCAGGCCTCATTTGGCAGTTAACCTGCGTGGCAGTGAGACATAGCTAATGAAGCAAGAACGAACACTGTAGGTTCAAATTTTTCGAATATCACAAAATCTGCACTTTTACTACAAAAATGAAGCTTTGAGCTGGAGACGAAGCGTCGTCTCATACACGTTCGTCTTACGAAGAACGCTAACCGCTTGACCACCATGAACTCTAACGTCCGGCACCTACGCACAGACACAGCAGTTAAATGGACGCTTAAAACTTCTCTCGCGATTTTCTCGGAATTGCAAAGGTTGAAGTAAATCCGTGATCCCAACGTCGTGGCCTGCCCTTATCAGTGGAGTGTGTCAAGTCCGAATCGATCTTCATGTGCGTCCATGTGTGTCCATCGGTGGATGTCGCTCAATCGTCATTTATGACCGAGAACCGAGGGTCTGCTCTGATTGTGGACAAGAAGGACATGTTCGCTCAGACTGCCTTCAGAGACGTCTTGTGCAGGTATCTCATGTAGAGCAGACGCTGGGGCCGCAGACGACGCCCCTCCCTCTCCCATATGTGCAGGCACTGAGGAATGATGTGGGTATTGACAACGACCAGCCCTCAACGAAGGTGATCGTAAGTTTTCCCCCTATCCTTCGCTGCAGCAGTCACATTTGATCCAGCAGCATCTCCGCCCCGTCATCCCCGAAATACTTCAGGGTCGGGAACAAGTGGCTGCACAGTCGACCCTTTCTCTCGATGTGGAAGCGGCGGTTCGGGAGGATTATACTGACCAGCGACATACGTCCGATGCAGAGACGCGTCAGTAGAAAAAGTCACCGAAATGCCGTAAGAAGAGGCGACTGTTCACAGCAGAAGGGCTGCGTGAGGGAGGGAGGTGCACTGCCGGAGGGCGAGGACGACCCCAGCACGTTACTGCCAGCTGGATTAAATGCACAGCTGTCACAGGCTGACTTGGAGCACATGGCGGCGAGATGGAGGCTACTATGCAGCAGGATGACAGCGCGCCAAAGGACGGAACCCAGCCCACGATACTCACTGGGACACTGGGCTAATGACGTGGAACTGAACGATGTGGTGCAGGATCAGATGATCAACGTACTCCCGCCGCCGACACTGTGTCGGACTGGCCCAGCAAGCACGGTGACGTTTAACTTGCGTGTCGACCATCCCAGTGACGGGACAACGGTTAGTCCACCGTCACAGCGATGCCGCGATCATTTGCAGCCCACCTAATTAATTGAAATGTCACAAATATACGCGTGTAGGTACCGTTGACATCAACAGCATTAGCACCCCGGTAAAGGTACAAATGTTGAGGGAACCGCCACGGGTGGCAGACATGGATATTGTTCAGGACTGTCAGGAGCGGACAGGCGAAGTTGGGGCGTCCTTCCCTTTTTGAAGCAAGATATCAGATTAAATCATAATTAAAATTTATTCAGTTTCGGGGTACAGCGTCACTAGGAGGTCGCCGCGAGTTCAGAGGTGTTGAAACAGTGGGGCTGAGGCGAAGCCATGAGGGGAGGCAACGGTAGGTGCATCTGTTCGGTTTTGGAGCCAGCACACAAGAGAACGTCGCCTTTGTGGATACGTCTCTTCGCTGATCGCACCAGGGCCTCACGTCACACACAAAAAAAGGTTCAAATGGCTCTGAGCACTATGGGACTTAACATCTCAGGTCATCAGTCCCCTAGAACTTAGATCTACTTAAACCTAACTAACCTAAGGACGGGACATACATCCATGCCCGAGGCAGGATTCGAACCTGCGACCGTAGCGTTCGCGCGGTTCCAGATTGTAGCGCCTACAGCCGCCCGGCCACACCGGCCGGCTCACGTCATACATCCCTCGCACACTAGTGGTTGCCTCTGAGCGGACAGCGGAAGTGGCGACATCATGCACTCAGCTGTGTGATATTCATGAGGACAGCTCGTGACGTACCCGTGGCCAAGTCAGCTCCAAGCAGGGCTTCTATGTTAACTGAAGTTGAAAGGCAGATAATATAAATATTAAAATTTTTATTTTTTCCCTATCATGATTTCTTTTGAGCCAGCGGCCCTGTACAGTATTATTTTCCTCCAAAAGGTCCGCCCTGACACAAGGTTAGACTTTTATGGTTACGACGCTTATAGTTTACCGGCTGGCAAAGGTAGTGGTGGCACGGCGATACTGTTAAGGGAAGGGACTGAGCCGTCGCACGTGACTGACCTTCCAGCGGCGCGTAGTGTCGCGCTGACAGTCTGTGCAGTCGGCTTGATGAACCTTCATGCACCATCAGGCTCGTCGAAGCGCCGAGAAAGGACCATCTTCTACTCCGAGCAGGTGACCTCGTTGTTTCAAGGAACTGTGGAGCATTATATAGTGGCCGGCGATTTCAACAGTGTTCTGCACCCCGAGGAACAATAACTGCTCATCGTCCCTTGTCAAGCGTTGCACACATCAGTACAGGACTTGGGCTGCAAGATACCTGGATACTACAGCACGGCGACAACTGCGGGTGCAAATACCTTACCAGCCACTCGGCCAGCTGCTCTGATGTGGTGTACTTATGGCGAGGACTCCGCGCGGCGACCGTTGGCACTGAGTTATGGCCAACGGCTTTTACTGGCCACCAACGTTATACCTGCGACGTTGCCTTGCCTCGGCAACAGAAAAGACGTAGTATGGCAGTATGGAAACTCAACGTTTCCCACCTCTGTGAAGAGGCCTGTCACTGTGAGAATGAGGATACTTGGCGCCGATGCCAATGGCAGCAACGAGCTTACAGTTCCTCATTGCTGTGGTGGATTAGTTGTATCAAACTTGCCAGACGCAGGGCATTTATAGGCTATGGCAGAGATACCTGCTGGCAACGGACGACTTCAGAATTTTATTACACAACATTAAGGGGACTGGCAATGCAATCACCATGACCAGACCGTCAACGAGCCGCCCAACGCATCATAGCCCGCTTGCTCCATCTCACTGCGGTGCACTAGGAAGGCGACAGAGTCCGTGTGACAATGACAGACGGTCTTCATGGCGAACGAGCATCGCTGCATCGCATAGTACGAGAAAGGCGTCACTGCAGACCCACACTTATTGCAACAGTCGAAACGACGGAGGGAAAGGAAGCTGTGACACAAACAGATCAACAGTCGAAACGACGGAGAGAAGGCAAGCTGTGGCACAAACAGATACTTCACGAGTCTTTACCCAATACTGTCGCAGCTTCTGGTGGCGTGGGGCTAGCAGATGTTCTGCACAACATGCAAGCAACCGAGACTGTGCAGGACGACGACATGTTTCTGGCAGACATTACTCCGGACAAACTGGGTATGGCCTTTGCGATTGGTACGTTGAACAAATCATCTGGGTTCTATGGGCTCCCTACTGAGTTTTAGCATTCCTTCTCCGGTCTTGTGGGCGCAAGATGAATCCGAATGTATGAAGAACTTATGACGCCCACCTTCCGAGTCCCCACCGGATTTACGAAGGCATCATGATTCCTGCTGCTAAACACGGCCACGGGCGGCGTCCACAGGACTATCGATCCATGACACTGTTAAAAGCCTAGTATAAGGTTTCACACACATCCTCCGTGCCCATCTGCACTCCACAGTCGAGTATGCAATACATGCCGATCTACCATGCCTTTGGGCAGAGAGCAATGTTCACAAGGCGATGGGATCGTATAAGGACATAATCGCACTGATGTGCTGTCCGGGTGCTGGCGTGCAACCTCCGGGATGTCCTTGTTGCGGTGGATTTTGACCACGCATTTGACCGCGTCGATCGCAGTTTCGTGTGTGCAGTCATGGAACGCATGCCCCCCCCCCCTCCTCCCACATATTTGTAGATGTAGTCCTGAGCTTGATTCACAGAGCACATTCGAGGTTAATGGTGAAAGTTTATCTATCAGAATCCATTTGCGTTGAGCGTTCCGTGAGGCAAGAACGCCCCTTCCTTGTCCGCCGTTCTAATGCAGTAGCCCTCCAGCCAGCCCTGCATAGTCGTTCCGATGTTACAAATACGCCGACGATGTCGTATTCCTGGCCAGGTCAGGGGATGGCATACAGACGTCTCCAGCCAGCCCTGCATAGTCTTTCCGATGTTACAAACACGCCGACGATGTCGTATTCCTGGCCAGGTCAGGGGATGGCATACAGACGTCTCCAGCCAGCCCTGCATAGTCGTTCCGATGTTACAAATACGCCGACGATGTCGTATTCCTGGCCAGGTCAGGGGATGGCATACAGACGTCTCCAGCCAGCCCTGCATAGTCTTTCCGATGTTACAAATACGCCGACGATGTCGTATTCCTGGCCAGGTCAGGGGATGGCATACAGACGTCTCCAGCCAGCCCTGCATAGTCTTTCCGATGTTACAAATATGCCGACGATGTCGTATTCCTGGCCAGGTCAGGGGATGGCATACAGACGTCTCCAGCCAGCCCTGCATAGTCTTTCCGATGTTACAAATATGCCGACGATGTCGTATTCCTGGCCAGGTCAGGGGATGGCATACAGACGTCTCCAGCCAGCCCTGCATAGTCTTTCCGATGTTACAAATATGCCGACGATGTCGTATTCCTGGCCAGGTCAGGGGATGGCATACAGACGTCTCCAGCCAGCCCTGCATAGTCGTTCCGATGTTACAAATACGCCGACGATGTCGTATTCCTGGCCAGGTCAGGGGATGGCATACAGACGTCTCAAGCCAGCCCTGCATAGTCTTTCCGATGTTACAAATATGCCGACGATGTCGTATTCCTGGCCAGGTCAGGGGATGGCATACAGACGTCTCCAGCCAGCCCTGCATAGTCGTTCCGATGTTACAAATACGCCGACGATGTCGTATTCCTGGCCAGGTCAGGGGATGGCATACAGACGTCTCCAGCCAGCCCTGCATAGTCTTTCCGATGTTACAAATATGCCGACGATGTCGTATTCCTGGCCAGGTCAGGGGATGGCATACAGACGTCTCCAGCCAGCCCTGCATAGTCTTTCCGATGTTACAAATACGCCGACGATGTCGTATTCCTGGCCAGGTCAGGGGATGGCATACAGACGTCTCCAGCCAGCCCTGCATAGTCGTTCCGATGTTACAAATATGCCGACGATGTCGTATTCCTGGCCAGGTCAGGGGATGGCATACAGACGTCTCCAGCCAGCCCTGCATTGTCTTTCCGATGTTACAAATATGCCGACGATGTCGTATTCCTGGCCAGGTCAGGGGATGGCATACAGACGTCTCCAGCCAGCCCTGCATAGTCGTTCCGATGTTACAAATATGCCGACGATGTCGTATTCCTGGCCAGGTCAGGGGATGGCATACAGACGTCTCCAGCCAGCCCTGCATAGTCGTTCCGATGTTACAAATACGCCGACGATGTCGTATTCCTGGCCAGGTCAGGGGATGGCATACAGACGTCTCCAGCCAGCCCTGCATAGTCTTTCCGATGTTACAAATATGCCGACGATGTCGTATTCCTGGCCAGGTCAGGGGATGGCATACAGACGTCTCCAGCCAGCCCTGCATAGTCTTTCCGATGTTACAAATATGCCGACGATGTCGTATTCCTGGCCAGGTCAGGGGATGGCATACAGACGTCTCCAGCCAGCCCTGCATAGTCGTTCTGATGTTACAAATACGCCGACGATGTCGTATTCCTGGCCAGGTCAGGGGATGGCATACAGACGTCTCCAGCCAGCCCTGCATAGTCTTTCCGATGTTACAAATATGCCGACGATGTCGTATTCCTGGCCAGGTCAGGGGATGGCATACAGACGTCTCCAGCCAGCCCTGCATAGTCTTTCCGATGTTACAAATATGCCGACGATGTCGTATTCCTGGCCAGGTCAGGGGATGGCATACAGACGTCTCCAGCCAGCCCTGCATAGTCGTTCCGATGTTACAAATACGCCGACGATGTCGTATTCCTGGCCAGGTCAGGGGATGGCATACAGACGTCTCCAGCCAGCCCTGCATAGTCGTTCCGATGTTACAAATACGCCGACGATGTCGTATTCCTGGCCAGGTCAGGGGATGGCATACAGACGTCTCCAGCCAGCCCTGCATAGTCTTTCCGATGTTACAAATATGCCGACAATGTCGTATTCCTGGCCAGGTCAGGGGATGGCATACAGACGTCTCCAGCCAGCCCTGCATAGTCTTTCCGATGTTACAAATATGCCGACGATGTCGTATTCCTGGCCAGGTCAGGGGATGGCATACAGACGTCTCCAGCCAGCCCTGCATAGTCGTTCCGATGTTACAAATACGCCGACGATGTCGTATTCCTGGCCAGGTCAGGGGATGGCATACAGACGTCTCCAGCCAGCCCTGCATAGTCTTTCCGATGTTACAAATATGCCGACGATGTCGTATTCCTGGCCAGGTCAGGGGATGGCATACAGACGTCTCCAGCCAGCCCTGCATAGTCTTTCCGATGTTACAAATATGCCGACGATGTCGTATTCCTGGCCAGGTCAGGGGATGGCATACAGACGTCTCCAGCCAGCCCTGCATAGTCTTTCCGATGTTACAAATATGCCGACGATGTCGTATTCCTGGCCAGGTCAGGGGATGGCATACAGACGTCTCCAGCCAGCCCTGCATAGTCTTTCCGATGTTACAAATATGCCGACGATGTCGTATTCCTGGCCAGGTCAGGGGATGGCATACAGACGTCTCCAGCCAGCCCTGCATAGTCGTTCCGATGTTACAAATATGCCGACGATGTCGTATTCCTGGCCAGGTCAGGGGATGGCATACAGACGTCTCCAGCCAGCCCTGCATAGTCTTTCCGATGTTACAAATATGCCGACGATGTCGTATTCCTGGCCAGGTCAGGGGATGGCATACAGACGTCTCCAGCCAGCCCTGCATAGTCTTTCCGATGTTACAAATATGCCGACGATGTCGTATTCCTGGCCAGGTCAGGGGATGGCATACAGACGTCTCCAGCCAGCCCTGCATAGTCTTTCCGATGTTACAAATATGCCGACGATGTCGTATTCCTGGCCAGGTCAGGGGATGGCATACAGACGTCTCCAGCCAGCCCTGCATAGTCTTTCCGATGTTACAAATATGCCGACGATGTCGTATTCCTGGCCAGGTCAGGGGATGGCATACAGACGTCTCAAGCCAGCCCTGCATAGTCGTTCCGATGTTACAAATACGCCGACGATGTCGTATTCCTGGCCAGGTCAGGGGATGGCATACAGACGTCTCCAGCCAGCCCTGCATAGTCGTTCCGATGTTACAAATACGCCGACGATGTCGTATTCCTGGCCAGGTCAGGGGATGGCATACAGACGTCTCCAGCCAGCCCTGCATAGTCTTTCCGATGTTACAAATATGCCGACGATGTCGTATTCCTGGCCAGGTCAGGGGATGGCATACAGACGTCTCCAGCCAGCCCTGCATAGTCTTTCCGATGTTACAAATATGCCGACGATGTCGTATTCCTGGCCAGGTCAGGGGATGGCATACAGACGTCTCCAGCCAGCCCTGCATAGTCGTTCCGATGTTACAAATACGCCGACGATGTCGTATTCCTGGCCAGGTCAGGGGATGGCATACAGACGTCTCCAGCCAGCCCTGCATAGTCTTTCCGATGTTACAAATATGCCGACGATGTCGTATTCCTGGCCAGGTCAGGGGATGGCATACAGACGTCTCCAGCCAGCCCTGCATAGTCTTTCCGATGTTACAAATATGCCGACGATGTCGTATTCCTGGCCAGGTCAGGGGATGGCATACAGACGTCTCCAGCCAGCCCTGCATAGTCGTTCCGATGTTACAAATACGCCGACGATGTCGTATTCCTGGCCAGGTCAGGGGATGGCATACAGACGTCTCCAGCCAGCCCTGCATAGTCGTTCCGATGTTACAAATACGCCGACGATGTCGTATTCCTGGCCAGGTCAGGGGATGGCATACAGACGTCTCCAGCCAGCCCTGCATAGTCTTTCCGATGTTACAAATATGCCGACGATGTCGTATTCCTGGCCAGGTCAGGGGATGGCATACAGACGTCTCCAGCCAGCCCTGCATAGTCGTTCCGATGTTACAAATACGCCGACGATGTCGTATTCCTGGCCAGATCAGGGGTTGGCATACAGACGTCTCCAGCCAGCCCTGCATAGTCTTTCCGATGTTACAAATATGTCGACGATGTCGTATTCCTGGCCAGGTCAGGGGATGGCATACAGACGTCTCCAGCCAGCCCTGCATAGTCTTTCCGATGTTACAAATATGCCGACGATGTCGTATTCCTGGCCAGGTCAGGGGATGGCATACAGACGTCTCCAGCCAGCCCTGCATAGTCGTTCCGATGTTACAAATACGCCGACGATGTCGTATTCCTGGCCAGGTCAGGGGATGGCATACAGACGTCTCCAGCCAGCCCTGCATAGTCTTTCCGATGTTACAAATATGCCGACGATGTCGTATTCCTGGCCAGGTCAGGGGATGGCATACAGACGTCTCCAGCCAGCCCTGCATAGTCTTTCCGATGTTACAAATATGCCGACGATGTCGTATTCCTGGCCAGGTCAGGGGATGGCATACAGACGTCTCCAGCCAGCCCTGCATAGTCGTTCCGATGTTACAAATACGCCGACGATGTCGTATTCCTGGCCAGGTCAGGGGATGGCATACAGACGTCTCCAGCCAGCCCTGCATAGTCGTTCCGATGTTACAAATACGCCGACGATGTCGTATTCCTGGCCAGGTCAGGGGATGGCATACAGACGTCTACAGCCAGCCCTGCATAGTCTTTCCGATGTTACAAATATGCCGACGATGTCGTATTCCTGGCCAGGTCAGGGGATGGCATACAGACGTCTCCAGCCAGCCCTGCATAGTCTTTCCGATGTTACAAATATGCCGACGATGTCGTATTCCTGGCCAGGTCAGGGGATGGCATACAGACGTCTCCAGCCAGCCCTGCATAGTCGTTCCGATGTTACAAATACGCCGACGATGTCGTATTCCTGGCCAGGTCAGGGGATGGCATACAGACGTCTCCAGCCAGCCCTGCATAGTCGTTCCGATGTTACAAATACGCCGACGATGTCGTATTCCTGGCCAGGTCAGGGGATGGCATACAGACGTCTCCAGCCAGCCCCGCATAGTCGTTCCGATGTTACAAATACGCCGACGATGTCGTATTCCTGGCCAGGTCAGGGGATGGCATACAGACGTCTCCAGCCAGCCCTGCATAGTCTTTCCGATGTTACAAATACGCCGACGATGTCGTATTCCTGGCCAGGTCAGGGGATGGCATACAGACGTCTCCAGCCAGCCCTGCATAGTCTTTCCAATGTTACAAATACGCCGACGATGTCGTATTCCTGGCCAGGTCAGGGGATGGCATACAGACGTCTCCAGCCAGCCCTGCATAGTCGTTCCGATGTTACAAATACGCCGACGATGTCGTATTCCTGGCCAGGTCAGGGGATGGCATACAGACGTCTCCAGCCAGCCCTGCATAGTCGTTCCGATGTTACAAATACGCCGACGATGTCGTATTCCTGGCCAGGTCAGGGGATGGCATACAGACGTCTCCAGCCAGCCCTGCATAGTCTTTCCGATGTTACAAATACGCCGACGATGTCGTATTCCTGGCCAGGTCAGGGGATGGCATACAGACGTCTCCAGCCAGCCCTGCATAGTCTTTCCGATGTTACAAATACGCCGACGATGTCGTATTCCTGGCCAGGTCAGGGGATGGCATACAGACGTCTCCAGCCAGCCCTGCATAGTCTTTCCGATGTTACAAATATGCCGACGATGTCGTATTCCTGGCCAGGTCAGGGGATGGCATACAGACGTCTCCAGCCAGCCCTGCATAGTCTTTCCGATGTTACAAATATGCCGACGATGTCGTATTCCTGGCCAGGTCAGGGGATGGCATACAGACGTCGCTACGGTGGCTTCAACAGTACGATACTGTGGTAGGCAGTATCATCAATCTGCGGAAGATGGAGTACATGATCGTGGGCAAGGGGCTGGCCCGGGGAACGACAGTGCCCATCACTGAAGTACCTGTGCTCAAATGTTCAGGGGTATTCTTTCATGGCCATATTCAGCGTACTGCAGTTGTCACATATCATCGACTGTTACAACAAATGCGTGCACTGGTGTGACTCCACACGCGATGCACGATGGACATTTTCAAACGTGCACAGCATCTCAGTGTCTACTTAGCTCTAAAATTAAATCATTTCGACCATGTGTTACCGATGCCTATTGCGATTGCTACGAGGCTACATGCCGCATTTGGATATTTTGTGTATGTTGAACTTGTTTTCAAAATTCGTTACGACACCTTGACATTGCCCTCACATGAAGGTGGTGTAGGTCCGGCCATTGTCAGGAACAGAGAGTGGGCACTGTTTCTTGGAACGCCGACTATGGTGTTCTGTGCACATCATCTCGACAGGCACTGTAACTGACGAAGTGGCACCACAACCACTGCACCCTCCTGTTCCCGCCGGGCACGTTTCCCCGCCATTCTACATCTACATTTTACTCTGCAAACAACAGTGAAGTGCATGGCAGAGGGTACGTCCCATTGCACCAGTTATCAGGGTTTCTCCCTGTTCTATTCACGTTTCGAGCGCGGGTAGAATGACTGTTAGAACGCCTCTGTGCGTGCAGTAATTATTCTAATCTTATCCTCACTATCTCTATGTGAGCGAGACTTAGCGGGCTGTAGTATATCCTTAGAGTAATCAATTAAAGCCGGTTCTTAAAACTTTGTTAACAGACTCTCTCGAGATAGTCTACGCCTGTCAAAAAGTCTTCCTGTTCAGTTCCTTCAGTATCTTTGCGACACTCTCCCACGGATTAAACAAACCTGTGACCATTCGTGCTGCCCGTCTCTGTATACGTTATATATATCTTGTTAGTCCTATTTGGTACGAGTCCCACACACCAGTGTAATATTCTAGAATCAGTCACACAGGCGATTTGTGAGCAATCTCTTTTGTAGACTCATTGCACTTCCAAGTATTCTACCAACAAACCGAAGTCTACCACTTGCTTTACCCACGACTGAACCTATGCGATCATTCCATTTCATATCCCTACAAAGTCTTACACCCAGGTATTTGTAAACAGTGCCTCACTGATGTTACAGTCATAGGATACTACGTTTTTTTCATTTTGTGAAGCGCAAGATTTTACATTTCTGAACATTTAGAGCAGGTTCGCCAGTCTCTGCACCACGTTGAAATCTTATCAAGAAATGACTGAATATTTATGCAGTTTCTCTCAAATAATAGTTGATTATAGATAACTGCATCATCTGCAAAAAGCCTTATTTTACTTTTAATATTGGTCATTACTATACAACATGAACAACAAGCGTCCCCAAAATAATCCAGTCACAAATTTCACTTGATACCCCATATTATCGTACTTTTGACATTAAACGTAGGTACGGTATTGAGCCAAATGCTTTTCGGAAATCAAGAAACACTGCATATGCCTGGTTGCTTTGATCCAAAGCTTTTAGTATCTCGTGTGAGAAAAGTGCGAGTTGGGTTTCAAATGATCGATGTTTTCAAAATCCATGCTCGTTGGGAGGGGTCACTGAGGAGGTAATGGAAATGCCGTGTGACTAGGGCCTCCCGTCGGGCAGACTGGTCGCCTGGTGCAAGTCTTTCGAGTTGATGCCACTTCGGCGACTTGCGTGTCGATGGGGATGAAATAATGATTATAGGGACAACACAACGCCCAGTCCCTGAGTGGAGAAAATCTCCGACGCAGCCGGGAATCGAACCCGGGCCCTTGGGATTGACACTCGGTTGCGCTGACCACTCAGCTACCGGGGGCGGACACTGAGGAGGTAATTCTGTTTAAGATACCTCATTATGTTTGAGCTCAAAACATGTTCTAAGATTCTAAAACAAATCGATGTCAATGGTATAGGACGGTAGTTTTGTGCGATCACTTCTACTACCCTTCTTGTAGAAGGATGTGACCTGTGCCTTCTTCCAAGGAATGGGCACGGTTTTTTTGTTCGAGGAATCTGCGATAGATTGTAGTTAGAAGAGGGGCTAACTCAGCCGCAAATGCACCATAGAATCTGACAGGGATTCCATCGGGGCCGTGAGCTTTGTTTAGTCACATCAGGGCGTTCCTCGTGGACTATAGTTATTTGCTGGATGAACTGCGTTCCACACGTTCGCACAGGACGGACTATTACCGCCAATTACAAAGACACCAACACGCCGACTAGGTTGAGTCCGCAGCTCGTGGTCGTGCGGTAGCGTTCACGCTTCCTACGCCCGGGTTCCCGGGTTCGATTCCCGGCGGGGTCAGGGATTTTCTCTGCCTTGTGATGACTGGGTGTTGTGTGATGTCCTTAGGTTTGTTAGGTTTAAGTAGTTCTAAGTTCTAGGGGACTGATGACCATAGATGTTAAGTCCCATAGTGCTCAGAGCCATTTCAACCATTTGATTAGGTTGAACGACGCAACCCTGCCGTACGATGGAAGAGAGTGTGACGTGCGATCCATCTATCCCTTCACGCCCACGAATGTGTGGACTTCGTGGAACGTGGTATTGAATGACAAATTCGCTAATCGCCAACGATTGGACTCCATTCATCTGGTCGACACGCCTTTGTGTCCACTTTGAGCAGTAACTGATTCTGACGTACATCGGTTGACATTTGGTACAGCGGCTGCGTATTGACTACTCACTAGCCTTACTCATACGGCGGGCGCCAGCGCCGAGTGATTCTGAAGCTCTGTTCCACCTCAATGCCGTCTATTTTCCAGCCGTCAGGACAAACGTAGTTCAAAAATGTTGAAATGTGTGTGAAATCTTATGCGACTCAACTGCTAAGGTCATCAGTCCCTAAGCTTACACACTACTTAACCTAAATTATCCTAAAGCCCGTCTCACACGGAGCAAGATTCGCTGTAAGTTTCCTTGCTGGCTCGCGCTGCGGCTACCTTGCGGGCTCCGTCGTCTGCTAGCGGGCTACCTTCCTGGGAACCTTGTAAGATTTCCAGGATAGGTCCGGTGCTATTTTTCTTGCAAGGTTCCCTGAGTGCTACCTGCGTTGGCCAATCGTGAGGCGTGTCGTCTGTGACGTCAGACGCGGAAAGCTTCGGCGGGAAGCCTTTGTTAATGGTCGCTTTTCTGCTGTTGTGAGGTGCGGTAGGAAGTTCTTATAATTAATAAATAATGGCACCGCAGTGGTCCAAGGAAGCGATTGAAGCATTGATATGTACTTATAGGGAAGAACAGTGAAAAGCGCAAACTATTATAATAAACACTTGCGTGCAGAGGCACTCGAAAGAGTTGCAAATACCAATACATCCATTCGTATAAAATTTGCAAAGGATGTACGATCTTCTATCCTATAAAATAAAGTCGTATAGAACAGTCATTATCGGTATATTTATAAAATCAAACAGTAATGAAATGGTGATACTTTTCAAACAAAAGTAGGTGTTATGCGAATTAACCTCAACTCTTTACGAAGCATGGAGAGCACACCTTTTCCAGCGATTCTCCTCTTAATCCACATTTTCGTCTATTCTTTCTTTCTTCTTCTCTCATTAGCATGCATTTCTGCATTGTTTAGCACCAAAACAGCTAATAACGCCAGTTTGCTCTGAACATCTGTACCTGAAGCAGCCATCTTCGTTCGATACAACATGCAGCCGATCTTGCACCGTGGGAGAGCTTCGGCATGGAAGACAGCCGGCTCCCTTCCCTGCAAGCCGGCAGGCATGCACGCCATCTCGCAAACTTGCGGCGAACCTCGCTCCGTGTGGGACGGGCTTAAGGACAAACACACACACCCATGCCCGAGGGAGGACTCGAACCTCCGCCGGGACCAGCCGCACAGTCCATGACTGCAGCGCCCCAGACCGTCCGGTTAATCCCGCGCGGCGACAAACGTAGTCAATTGGATTTAAGGAATAAAGGAATGACGCTGTACTGTTTCTTCCGCGTCGATGACAAACATGCTTTAAATTATTAGTCCTTCCTGCTGGACAGACACAGGGACTTACAGTGCCGGGCGAAATATCGTTCCTGTTTTGTCAGCTATCTGGGTTTATTGTTTATCTACCCTCCGGCTAGCTGGGGTGTTCTCGGCGCGAGGAGAGACAGATGACGATGATCCACAATTCAAGGTCGATTCTAGCCCGTGTACAGAGGGGACAGTACTGCTCATCGCACGAGAAGACGGCCTGGATGATCTCCACGCTCAGCTGTTGCAGGGTTTTCTTTACCTGGTTAGTATGGTATTTACTTTGTGATTAAAATAAAAATAAATAAATAAGAAACAAGAGAAAAACAACCCTTTATATCTCCTCCTTCGATCCCTGTTTCAGGCCCATGAGCAGTAAGACACAGTGCCAGGCCTCGAGTGGCGACCCCCTGCCCTCTCAGTCGCCAAGTCCCCCTTCCCCCTCTCCTCAAGCAAAAAAAGAACAAAAAACATAAAAACAAACAAAAAAGGGTAGTGTCTTTTACTAACACTCAAAACTTTCCGGGTATAAAAAAATGGTTGCAGCGTCTTTCATCAAAAAATAAAATAAAATAAAAAGGCGGTAAACTACGTGCCTGGAAAGTGAAAAGTTTTGGGAGCGTATCCCGGCCGGAACCTTCTTTTTCCACATTATTTTTTAATATCTTTCCATCATGTGGAGATTCGCCAGAAACGCAACCTGGTTCGGACTCCCAAGTTGCACTATAGGTCCTACTCCCAATAGTTGGATTATTAGTTAGGAAAGCGCAAGTCGCCTACGTGGCGTCCAGTTGATTGCAATCATTTTAGAACTACTGCTAGCGTAAAAAACAAGCAAATCTAAAATCTGTGTGTCATCCTTGCGCAGGGGCCATGCTAATCTCTGTATCGTTCCAATGTCAGTATATGTACCGCCGAAGCGAGTACTTATCAGTAATGCTACTCACTACGCTAAACCAACTACAAACACTCAGCTACCGGGGGCGGACAATCAAACATAGATGCGGGCACATTGCGTGGCAGGGCGAAAAGGTATTCTACAAAGAGACTGCGAGAAAGAATTTTAGCAATGAGTCTGAACAACGAATCACTGCATACTATGCAGGAGTGCCGTCAAAGGCTTTATATTTATAATAGGCGTATGTTTTGTTACTTTTCATTTTATTTTCTTTGTGGCATTCAGACACGGTTCACTCAGCAATTCTTCGATACATGATATGCAACAAATTAAAATATGTATCAAATCACACACATACTTACAGTAATAATTCGCACTGAGTATTTCCATTGGTAGTAAATTGATCAACTACATCATGATGTGCTTCCATCACTGCCACGACATGTCACTCGAAACGCCAATTAAATATAATATTGATGCGTGACTGATTTACCGGCGAGCGCTGCTCAAAGCATTTCAAGTTATATGGAACTGATGATATTCTGTTAACTGACGTTGTTCCCCGAATTTAATGTATAACTTAACGCTGCGTCCCGTAAAACCGCTACACCAGTGAGGCTTTGTACTACCCGCGCGAGGCCCTCGCGGATCGCTAATAGGGGCGCCTATAGGTTTTCATATCAGTAGGGGCAAAACATTTTCCATTTTATTTAGAAATTATGAGGACGTTGTTATCTGATGGTCTTTTACTTACGTATTACTAAAACATGTGCCAGATTTTACGTTTTCCCACCGTTTTAATTACTTTCTGTTGGTTCCATCATTTGCCCTTATAATCTCTCTTTCGCCGTGGTACGGGATTTTAACTGTTGATCGTGAATGATAAAGTAAACAAATAGGGAGAGTGCGATTATATTGATGGGGAGACATGTCATGAAATCGGCGTAACTAGTAGTTATCGGTCCGTCGTAATGAAGTGATGCGTAACCATGAAAAGAGAAGTAAGAGTGCCAATGCCAATATTGGCCTTTTAGTAAAAAAAGATCCTTCCAAAACAGTATCGGACGTCGTAAAGCAAATTTAAAGCGACGGCAGGATCTCGGGTGATGATAATGAGAGCTGTTACAAAATCGGCGTCACTAGCAGTTATCGCTCAGTCGTTTTAAGGTTTTGCGTGACCGTGAAAAGAGAAAGAGTTTCAGTGCTAGTATCGGTCTTGTAGTAAAAATGGTTCCTCTAAAAAAGAATCGGACTTCGTAAAGCAAATTAAAGTGAAGGCAGTGTAGCAGCCTTTTTTCTGTTTTCGCTTTTTCGTCTAATTGGTGAAAGTTTGATTTTATTTTTTGCACATTGACTGTCATTGAAGGGTTTTACTTTTATTTTATATTGTCCCGGCTAAGTATCAGTTTCATTACTTTTAAAACCCAATGTTAAACGTGGGTCACTACACGTATAGTCAACCCAACTCTGAGAGAAAAAATCTTTAGTAGCTTTACTACCAATGTTTACAGACGACGATACTTTAACCTTTCGTTCAATTGTTTTAGTTACGAATCGCTAGTTTGTTCTTGGCATAGATCACGTAACCTTAACGTTTATTAATCTAAGTTAAATTAATGTTCAAGCCTTGTATTATGTTTCAAATTAACAACGTCAGTTTATTGACAAGAATTATTAATAAATAGGTTCACTCATACGATGTCATTCAAAGAAGTTCTTTAATTAGATATCTAAGTAGGATTTCCGCTAGCATCAGAGATGTTAGATAATATCCTGTTACTTTCGGTAAATAAGTTATTTCTATTTAATATCCGCAAACTGTCGTTAACTATGATCACTAGTCGCGTGAAGTTGAAGTTTCCCACTATCACAATTCAAAGTCCGAATCCTGTTAAAAACCTCAATTCAGTAAAGCGCTTAAATATTCACACGAACTGACATTAAAGCCCGTTTATTTAACCTGATAAATGTCCAAATTAAAGTCTTGAATTGACAATCCTCAAAAACAATCTCGTCACGATATATTCTTGATCCCCGTTTAATAAAGTCCCAATTGTTGTTCTCTAAAGCTGTACGTCCTAAATAACTTCAGAACTAGAACAGACTAGAGATTGGAGTATCGTAATTACAACGTATGGCTATTTATACTTTAATAAACACTATCTTTGGTGTCCCAGACCTACGTTCTATGTCTATAATATTGATTTTCTTACGTATTGGAATAACTAATATTTTAATATTTTCTACTGTTTTCCCCCTTCCCATGTTTCTAAAATTTATAATTAAGTTTTCCTTTTCTTTTCTTTTGCTTTCTATACTAGATATTTCCCTCTATTTGTTTTTTATTTATTTTTCGTAATTACTACTTGTGAGGGACTTGAGTCATTATGTGAATTGATGTTTTAAGGACATGGGAGCTAATTTGGGAGCTATTTTTGTTTTTTCAACACCGAGAGGCGTTGTAGGTGTTAGAGCAGGATCTTGGATTGACATTACGATAAGCAGTTATCGCTGCTACAATGACGACTGATCAAAGGCATCACCGTGTTAAGGCGTCTCATTTAATTCAAGCTCTCCACTTAACTGATGAAAAAACATTTGGAAAACAAGTAATGGCGAGGAACATTTAAAAATTATAATTAATTGCAATATGCGTATCACTTTTTGTAATTATCATAAAATATACAATAAAGAAAGAGACCTTCTGCCCAATGTGCAGTCAGAAGCGCCAGAAGAAGAAAGACAGTAGTAGTTGCTGGGGCTCCAGCACTTGTTTTTTAAACAAAATACAGCTGAAAAGTGAACATACAGTGCCTCCATACTTCATATACACTTAATTATGTTATCTCTGGGTTTGGGAATCTGTCAATTCTAGTCTGTAATGTTTTATTACACCCTATTCCTTCAATAAATTCTTTTTCCTACCATTCAAAATTGTCTGAGCACATAAAAACAAAATTTAATGTACGTTTTGCATAACATTAATTGCTTACGTAGTGAACGCAATCGGACTTGAATCAATAGGCTGAAAAATCATGTCATTAAATTCAATTATGTGAAGTTGGTCAACTTTACTTTCATTGCAGCCGAAGCTTCGCTCAAAACACGAAACAATATTTTTTTAAAATTATGTTTGTGGTAACTGTGAACGATTGTATCAAGTTATATCGCCCCATTTTGGAATACGCGGCTCACGAGCGGGCCTACGTTGCTTCATACAATATACAGAAGCTGCAAGGGCTACAGAACGTAGCCTTGTGGCGAGCGTTGCGCGTCCAGTACCTCATTAGGATCGCTGCGTTTCCGGCGGAGCATGCATCCCACCCTTGCTTTAGCAGTATTAGATGCTGGCCATGGGTTTTTATCTTTCCTGTCACACGCCTCCCAGCCTACACACCAGGAACCTTGCCACTTATGACAGGAACGTGGCCTGACAACGCAGTTGGTCCATGTGGCTCCTAAGGGACTGAGACGATGCATTTTCAAGTTTTTATGATTTCAACCTATCACATCTCTATAATGACCAGTCATTAATCCAGCCAATGACAGGTTATTAATTCCCTTGGAGACAATATTTCCGAGACGGAACTCCATCCTTCATAATGGGACCGCGTACTAATGCAATAGTTTCGTCATTCAGTAGATTGGCAGCTTCGTTTCATTTTAATACAGATTATTAACAATGCCCGGAGTTTGTTGGTACGTAATCTTTCACTAGAATGATTTTATTCATTAACTGAATAGATTCATTGAACGCCAAACCTCGAGTTTCAAGCTTTTTAATACTTGCATGTATATGGGGAAAATCAGTACCAATCACAGCAATGTCTTTTACCGGAATAATTAAAAGCTTCCTTGCACTGGCAAACTGCCAAAGCCTCTACACTATCGAAGTCGTTCACTACCCCTCTAATGGCCTCGACATGTTCATTGTAAAACAACACAGTTTCGACCCACGTACCCCAACGAGTTACCACTGGTTTGGGGGGTAAAGGCACATTTGGTAGTGTTTCTTTGTAGAACATGATGAGAGCAGGAGACTTTAAAAACACTTTCTTTGTGGATACAATCAGTTTATTTCCTTTCACAAACGTGGAACGTACTTCTTCAGCAAGGCGATGTACTTCATGAGCAAAGGACATCACGTGAGTCAAATTGGGATAAAATACTCGGAGGGCTTTTCCTGCTTTGATCATATAGGGAGCAGCATCTGAAATGAACACAAACATCCTTTCATCTACAGAAGATTCTGGAAATATTTTTCTTATACCCTCATTCACAGACGGCCGCTGTGTTCGAGCGGTTCTAGGCGCTTCAGTCCGGAACCGCGCTGCTGCTACGGCCGCAGGTTCGAATCCTGCCTTGGGCATTGATGTGTGTGATGTTCTTACGTTAGTTATGTTTAAGTAGTTCTGAGCTAGGGGACTGACGACCTCAATTAAGTGTCATAGTGCTTGGAGTCATTTGAACCTCATTCACAAATCTGGTGATCGTAGAATGATTTACTTTCTCAAGTCCTTTGCAGGCCGCTAAGTAGGAAGAAGAAGGCTCTTCTTTTAAAGCATCAACAAATAAATTTGCAATGTAACGGCCACAGTCCGCAGCTCGTGGTCGTGCGGTAGCCTAGTTCTCGCTTCCTGCGCCCGGGTTCCCGGGTTCGATTCCCGGCGGGGTCAGGGATTTTCTCTGCCTCGTGATGACTGGGTGTTGTGTGATGTCCTTAGGTTAGTTAGGTTTAAGTAGTTCTAAGTTCTACGGGACTGATGACCATAGATGTTTAGTCCCATAGTGCTCAGAGCCATTTTTTTTGTAACGGCTACAAGTGTCTATAGTTTCGTCAACTGAAATCCAGATAATGCTGCCTTTGAGTTCACTGCGTGTATCACCCGGAACATTTACTTAAATTGACGGTATGTAATATTTACGTATGTTTATTCATCTGGTATATTTTGATTTAAGCAATATTCGCGAAGGAAGCCTTTGAGGATAGGGTTTGTAAGTTTGTCAACAGGAACATTACTTGCAGATCAATGTTAAACCAACTTTTTTGGCTACCTTTGGAACATCCCTGCTACTGCAACTTGCTGTTGTCAGAAGTTGTTGTCATGGTCCTTTCTTCCGCATTCCTGCGAAATGAAGACATGTCTTGACATGCTGGTCTATTTGAAACTTTTTTTTTGCACGAAACGTTTTTCTTGAAAACTCGACGATATGAAACAATGCCGTCATATGTAAATGTTCAGGATGGTCAGCTAACCACGAGACGACGTTTCTGTTTTCGGGCGGCATGGCGCACAACACGTTACACACTACACGTCGTAAACACGTTTAACTGTGTACAAGTAAACAGAAAGCTAAACTGAAACAATGGACGTGCGACTAAAAGCTTGCGCAGTTTGATTTAACTGTTGCCTACGCGTAAGGTATGACAGCGGAGGGGACATCAAAACTAGATCGAGATAGAGACCGTCCGACAAAATTTTTAAAATATTGTAAACATAGAGCGAAAATACGCATCGTCACTAATTTCTAGTTAAAATATGCAAATAATCGGTGAAAAGGAGACAAATATGCAAATGCATATTCAACATGCAAATGCATACAATCCGATCTCTACTTACTACTATGTCACTGTAAATGAAACTTTCAGACATTCAAATGTTTTAACAGCCATCAACGTTTTCCCTAATCATATTTTAGCTATGTAGTTTTTACTTCAAAAATCGTGTATAGTCGTAGTCTCTGCAAACGTTGGTTCTACTCTGATTGTGATTGTTGCACTGTTAATACGCACTGTGAAAATGGCTGACATTGCTTCCGTAATGAAACATGCGCCCGGAACACCAGTAAAAATGGCGAGAAACAACTTGTTCTCTATCTTTTTCACAATATTACAGAGAAAACGACGTCGAAGTTTTTCGAGAAACTATGTTTATCAAAAACAAGGCATTTATAGATGTAAGAAGCGTGATGTAGTCGAGGTGTAGGAGTCTGGTAACCGAGAATTCTGTGGGTGGTTCGTTCCAGTCTCGCTCTAGCCTCTCTCTCTCTCTCTCTCCCTCTTTTCTTTCGTTTCGCATACCTACATCGTTTAAAATTGAAATTCATCAAACATATGCTAATTAACACATACTTGGTCATCATATTTTTAATGTCTTTTGTTTCTAATTACATATCGCACAAAAAATTCCAGATTTCATTGCAAATATAAGTTCTTAAATATCGATATTTTATAAAAGATTGTTAATAAAGATTGTTTAAGTTGAAAATAAATAACACAATTAAATTTTTGTGAGAAAAATGTAAATCAAATACTCTTTATTTGAACTATGTTCATTGTTTTATGCCATAGGTGAGGACGCACACAGGCCTGCGTGATAAGCATCGTAAGAACATGGAAGACAATAATTTTCACAGCATCGCACACACACAACAAACGCTACATTTTTACAGTTGCTATCGTACCAGCGCAATTTGAACCCAAGACAACTGATCTGGAGCCAAGTTAACGTCACGCTGGCGAAATGCAGTACAGCAGGTCATAAAAGGAGACAGTATGGGTTTTTGAGTGCTTTGTGGATGCTGATGTTGATCGCCTCGTTATCAACGTAACAGTTAACAGTTCCAGTATTGACAATGAAATGTTCCTCAGACCCGGAAATGGAAGGACTCCAGAGATTTCCATATCACTGACTGTAAATAATTCCATCAGTGGCTTCAGCATTTAACTAAGCCTATATGGTGAAATACCTGCAATATGCTTTCACATGCCGTCCGGAGTGGCCGTGCGGTTCTAGGCGCTACAGTCTGGAACCGAGCGACCGCTACGGCCGCAGGTTCGAATCCTGCCTCGGGCATGGATGTGTGTGATGTCCTTAGGTTAGTTAGGTTTAATTAGTTCTAAGTTCTAGGCGACTGATGACCTCAGATGTTAAGTCGCATAGTGCTCAGAGCCATTTGAACCATTTGCTTTCACGTAAACACGTACGAGGTCTGTTCAAAAAATTCCAGAACGCTATCCACTGCTTTTTTTTCTGCGCTTCCCTTTTACTTATTGTGCGTGGTCTCCTTCGGATTACTCTCCTCGACAACTGATACACCGTTCCCAATGTCTCCATCCTTTCAACGGAGTCAGATCTGGAAAGGACGGAGGATAGGTAGCACAGTGATTTCGTTTTTTGTGCAACAGTCACGCACTAACAGGAATGAATGTGCGTTATCCTGACGCAAAAGCCATGAACTGTCTCGTCGCCACATTTCAGGCCGTTTCCTTCTCACATTTTCTCGCAGGCGTCGCAACACGTCCCGATAGAACCATCGACTAAGAGTTAGACCCTGTGGCAAGAATTCATAATGAACTATGTAATCAACGAAAACTATCAGCATGGCTTTATCGTTCGACCTGACCTGACGAGCTTCTTTTAGTCTTGGAGAATTTTTCCTGACCCGTTGTGAAGATTGAACCTTGGTCTCAACCGTAGACCGCCGTCTCATCACCAATAATGATTCTCTTAAGGAACATCTCGTTCTCATTTGCGCGATCCATAACCTCTTCACAGATTACGAGGCGAACGTCTTTCTGGTCTTGACTCATGAGCCGTGGGACGAACGATGCATTCCGAGATGCCGTGTCATGACATGATCCAATTTAAATTTTACATTCTTCTGCAAACTCTCGGACAATCTGTCTTTGGCACGCACTATTTCGTTGACGTTCCTGACATGAGCGTCGGAGGGCGTTCTGAACGAGGGTCATCTTTAACTTCAATCCGGCCGTTTTTAAACCGTGTGAACTATTCGTAACACCTAGTGCGGCTTAAGTACTCATCACCGCAGGCTTCCTGCATCATTTGGTGTATCTGTAAATGTTTTCTTGAGTTTCAGCACACGCGTTGTTCCTCTATCTCTGCCATCTCGAAATTCGCGAACTGCGTGACACAACGTTCTACTCCATACAGCACTGAACCAACAGACATGCAACAATGAAACGTGTGGTAGTCCTATACAAGCGTGTGCAGGGAAGCGTTTGGCGTTTCGTTTGGCGTTTCACTCAAAAAAAAAAAAAAATACAACCAATGTTTCGTAATTTTTTGAAGAGACATCGTAGCTCACGCAGAAAAGTTAAACCGTATGTAAGTTACGAATTCTCGTAACTCTTGTTTTTAATTACGATGTTAGCTAAGAACGAGAGTACGCTATATTTTAAGTCTGGTCACCTAAGGGGCGTATTGCCGGAGTTATGCCCTACATTCTTTCACTCTATTTAATAATTCAATGACATCGAAAGTATATTGTTTCTCCGCTCGTTTCTTTTTTCTCGTCTTAACTGCAATTGTTCACATCAGTGCAGGTTAGTTGGATTAGGTGGCTGGCCAGGGCTGTCCAAGTTGAATGCGTCGGTAAAGATGTTGTACGAATCATCTCTGAGTCGACGAACTCCCAACATACACCAGAAACGTATCCTCATTTTGGTACCTGACTCTATTCGAGACAGCTTGGCTAAAGCTCCACCTGAAGCGAAATGCAATGAAGTTCAAGCAAACGGGGAAGATTACATAGTTTAATATTTACATCTACATCTATTTGGATACTCTGCAAATCACATTTAAGTGTCTGGCAGAGGGTTCATCGAACCACCTTCACAATTCTCTATTATTCCAATCTCTTATAGCGCGCGGAAAGAATGAACATCTATTATCTTTCCGTACGAGCTCTGATTTCCCATATTTTATCGTGGTGATCGTTCCTCCCTATGTAGGCCAGTGTCAACAAAATATTTTCGTATTCGGAGGAGAAAGTTGGTGATTGGAATTTCGTGAAAAGATTCCGTCGCAACAAAAAACGCCTTTCTTTGAATGATTTCCAGCCTAAATCCTGTATCATTTCTGACACTCTCTCCCATATTTCGCTATAATACAAAACGTGCTGCCTTCTTTGAACTCGATGTACTCCGTCAGTCCTACCTGGTAAGGATCCCACACTGCGCACCAGTATTCGAAACGAGGACGGGCAAGCGTAGCGTAGGCAGTCTCCTTAGTAGGTCTGTTACATTGTCTAAGTGTCCTGCCAATAAAACGCAGTTTTTGGTTAGCCTTCCCCACAACATTTTTTGTGTGTTCTTTCCATTTTAAGTTGTTCGTAATTGTAATACCTAGGTATTTAGTTGAATTTACGGCTTTTAGATTAGACTGATTTATCATGTAACCGAAGTTTAACGAGTACTTTTAGCACTCATGTGGATGACCTCACACTTTTCGTTATTTAGGGTCAACTGCCAATTTTCGCACCATTCAGATATATTTTCTAAATCGTTTTTTAGTTAGTTTTGATCTTCTGATGACTTTATTAGCCGATAAACGACAGCGTCATCTGCAAACACCCGAAGACGACTGCTCAGATTGTCTCCCGAATCGTTTATATAGATAAGGAACAGCAAAGGGCCTATAACAATACCTTGGGGAACGCCAGAAGTCACTACTGTTTTACTCGATGACTTTCCGTCAGTTACTACAAACTGTGACCTCTCTCACAGGAAATCACAAATCCAGTCACATAACTGAGACGATATTCCATAAGCACGCAATTTTACTAGGAGCCGCTTGTGTGGTACAGTGTTGAAAGCCTTCCGGAAATCCAGGAATACGGAATCGATCTGAAATCCCTTGTCAATAGCACTCAGCACTTCATGTGAATAAAGAGCTAATTGTGTTTCACAGGATCGAGGTTTTCTAAACCCATGTTGACTGTGTGTCAATAGACCGTTTCCTTCAAGGTAATTCATAATGTTCGAACACAATATGTGTTCTAAAATCCTGCTGCGTATCGACGTTAACGACATGGGCCTGTAATTTAGTGGATTACTCCTACGACCTTTCTTGAATATTGGTGTGACCTGTGCAACTTTCCAGTCTTTGGGTACGGATCTTTCGTCGAGCGAACGGTTGTATATGATTGTTAAGTATGGAGATAATGCATCAGCATACTCTGAAGGGAACCTATTTGGCATACCAGTTACCAATGTTTCGGAATTCTTTGAAGGGACATCGTAGCTCACGCAGGAAAGTGAACCCCTATTTAAGTTAGGAATTCTCATAACTCTTGTTTTTAATTACGATGTTAGCTAAGAACGAGAGTATGTTATATTTTCCATCTGGTCACGTAAGAGGTGGGTTGCCGGAGTTATACCCTATACTCTTTCACTCTATTTAATGATGCAATGACATTCGAAAGTATATTGTTTCTCCGCTCGTTTCTTTTTTCTCGTCTTACCTGCAACTGTACACATCAGTACAGGTTAGTTGGATTAGGTGGCTGGCCAGTGCTGTCCAAGTTGAATGCGTCGGTAAAGCTGTTGCACGAATCATCTCTGAGTCGACGAGCTCCTAACATACACCACAAAAGTATCCTCATTATGGTACTTGACTCTATTCGAGACAGCTTGGCTAAAGCTCCACGTGAAACGAAATTTAATGAAGTTCAAGCAAACGGAGAAGAATACATTGTTTAATGTTTACATCAGGTTTATTCTTACGATGAACACAGTGTATCGACGTGTAATGGTACTTGAATTACGTAACCATACGGCACCTTACCTCAACCTCTCGATACCAGCAATATTCTACTGCGTTTCTGTAAAGTAGTTGACATATTTCTGAGACGACATTCAGATTTGATTTCATTAATGTATAGGTACTTTGATACATCGATATGTTTGTATTGCAATGATATTATTCTTATGTGTATTCTTTCATTTGCCACTATGATCTTTGACGTACTTGTAACTCTGATTTTTGGGCGCGTAAGCGATTATTAGTTAGAGAGTCGGACGTTGAGAAAGTCAAGTCTTGGACGTCATGTTGGAAAGACGCATATTGTAGTCAGCTTATAAAATGTGAACTTTAACAGTGAGAAAGATGTTTTCAAGTATGTTTTGTATTGTGAAGTGATGTTTTGTGTGTTACGTGATATTGCAACAAAAGCAATAAAAAGAAAGTGTAACTTAAATTCGGAGTGCTGATTATTTTTTTATATCACCATTGTGCTAACTTTGAAAGGTTTAATCTTCAAGAGTGGTTTGTGAAGCGCATCTACAAAACTTTTGAATATAGCGGAATAAAACCTAGGCCTCTTTGCACCCGAGCTTGGAATCATCACCACCTAGATTTTCGACGATTGAGCCATGATTTTACAACGAGACCAGCGTGGGAAACACGAAAAGATGAGTGCCTAGTTTATTCATTATTACATGAAATGACTTTATTAACTGTGCTCTAATGACACCTGCCACATAATAACTTTGTTGTTGCCCGAAAATGCAGTATTTAGCAGCGTGAGCAAACACCACAATCACTATTAAATTTTGACCTTTGTTGTGGTAGGGTTATAAGACACTTAACATAAAAACTGGGCACAACGCAACAGAGAGTTGTTAGAGACGTAAACAGTTGAAATGTAGAAGCTACCGCCGACCACAGACAGCGATGAGGCTGTACTGAGGCTAAACCTATTCCCGCAGCGACATCTGCTCCACAACACGACAAACAGTACGCACGCCGCACTGAAGCGGTGGCGCCTCCGTTGTCGCTCTGCTGCACCGCGTCCGACGCGCCACCTAGCAGCGCGCGCGGCTACTCGGCGCTCGGCAGCGCGCCGCGCGGCGGCCGGCGGAACCGCGTGCCGACGGTCGGCGGGCGGCGCGCGGCCGAGTTTAGCCGGGCGGGCGGTCGGCGCCATCGCCAGTGCGGGGCGCGCGCCGTTGGCATGGCCAGCTGATCCGCGGGTGCCGCGAGTGCGAGCCGAGCGACCGACCGACTCTGTCACCGCCACGAATATGGGCAGCCATACGTGCTGGCAACGGTGATACCTCTAGCGCTGCCGCCCGATCTTCCTCTTCAGTTGGCCCGTTTTTCTTTTTGTTTTTTTTTTTTTTTTCTGGGAACGGAAGGTCGTACGGAAGAAGACCTAGCGTCCTCAGCAGTCGTCCACGAGCGGTAGGAACTAAAGTAACGGAATGCAACAGGCGAACCAGGTGGGCAGCGCCGCCGCCGGCCAGGGGGCGGGCGCGCCGGGGGCGGCGCCGGCGGCGGCGGCTGTGAACGCGTCTCCCGCGTCGACGGGCGCCACCGGCACCGCCACCACCACCAAGACCATGGTGAACGGCGGCCGCTTCGACTTCGACGACGGCGGGACGTACTGCGGCGGCTGGGAGGACGGCAAGGCGCACGGCCACGGCGTCTGCACCGGCCCGAAGGGGCAGGGCGCCTACGCCGGCTCGTGGCACTACGGCTTCGAGGTGTCCGGCGTGTACACCTGGCCCAGGTAACGCCCCGCCCCGCCCACCCCAATGTGTTGTGTGGCTGTGCCTGTGTGCGTGTGCTGTGTCTGCCGGGCCGCCAGCTGCCGACCCTCCTACCTTCAACCTGTTGCGGGACGCCAGCCGGCGCCCCCGAGCTGCAGCTCGCGAGGAGTTCCGGTTGATTGATTGTCGTGTGACGGACCACTTGTGCAGGCAGGCGGCATTGTCGAAGGACGTCCTCGGAGGTGAAAAACTGGCGCAGCACCACCTGCTGGCCGTCCAGTTTGTGTTTGCACCCCTCTACCGTCTCATCGGTAACACCAGACGCTCAAATCCCACAAAGTGTTCGCACGGGGAATGTAGGAAGGTGGTCGACATCAGTTTGGCACCTTGCTCTATGCGGAGTGATTTTGAACGGCACGGACAAACCTCTAGACTCGATCGTTCAGGGAATAATGATCAAATAAACTCGGATGACGATATGCGTCCTTTTCCTGCAATAGGCCATCTTATTTATTCGGTGTATCAGACTACTGTACGACACGGCGTCGGTCTTTGCCAGAGAGCGCAATTAGGCTAGAGAGGGCATCCTCATCTAACAGCCACGGTTACTGTGTCCAAAAAGGCAGAGAGTGTATCCTCCGGTACATGCAGATGCATATCGCCAGTCAGGTGCGGTAAGAGACGACCATCTCTCAGACGTTTAGGAAGAAAGAAGATCTTGAGGAACATGACCACCTCCGGTATGGACCTTCACCCACCGGAATGTACTGCATCACATGAATAAAATGCTCTCTCGCACGGGAACCACACAGTTCTAGATCTATGCACATTAGACGTTTATTCCTTGTCGTCTCAGAGATCATATTCTGCAGTTTGTCTCCAGTGGTCAAAATATTGCTCGACACCCCTTTCTCAGCATTTTCAATTACCTGCTCTGGTTTCTTCGTTGATCACCTGCCGGAAAATATATATATTTTTTCGCTTGAAAGCTGCAGCACAACATACATGCTGCACGTCATCGGGGTTCAAATCTTACTTGAATTGTGCTACATTCGGCTTGTTCTGTAACTTGAAAAACTCATTCTACATGAAAACTCGCCTGATTATTTAAGCAAATCTCACAAGCTATTCCCAGCGCTTTAGTTGCCGAGATAAAAGTAGAGCAGCATTTCCAAAGAAATCGATTTTAATCGTCATTAAACAATAATAGAAGCAACAACAGCTGCCAAGGATATTACTGCATGTCAAGGTATGGCAAAGATGCTCTGGCACATGCAACATCTCTGTCTCACATGCAAACTATACATAATGAGAGCAGTGGTTTTAGTTACACGAGTGATGTTGTAGTTGTTCCCTTTAAATGATGCGTTCAAAGATCACTAGCCGCGGAATTCATGGAATGCGACGACACCATTAGCTAGCTGCCATAGCACGAGGAACATATGATGAAGTTAATGTGTGAACACAGAACGCAGAACTGTTTCTCGGTTAACTGTTGAATACAGTGGTGGTTGTTAGCGACAATAACAAGCAGAACAGTGTCGAATCGACAAGACTTTCATCAGTATCGTGGATAAGGGAGACTGCTCTGATCCGACTGAAAAGTGCACCTATTTCTAGGACCTCCTACATTACTTCTTCTTGAGAATTTATAATTCATGGCTTATTTCGATACGCTTTCAATATCTGTTTTTGTTATACTTTGAGTCATTTTTCTTAGGAGATACGTTTCAAGAGAACGTATGCTCAGGCATAAAGACATTCTCAGGGAACATCGAGATTATGTGATGATTCGTATACGATCGACGTATGGCAACTATAGCGGATAAAAGTGGAGGGAAACACAGTGCAGCAATTTCGCAGGCATTCTTTTAACTTGGGGATTTTTTTTCGATTGAATGAATGACTTAGATACCAGTGCGCAGCTGACGATTCTCAGCAGTCTGCACGCGTAGCAAGTGTAATTATGAGTCACCGATCACTGTCTTCACAGCTGAGCGTTGATAGGATGAAGTCTCAGTCGACAAGGGTAACAAAAAATCCTTTCGCCGAGCGCCGGCCCACAGAACAGAGCGCGGGAAGGTGGCCGTATTATAGGCAAGGTGGCTACAATACTATAGGGCCAGCAGACGGAACGGCGCAGCGATTAAAATAAATATTCGCGGTACAAGAGGAATACCGCGCCCAGAAATAGGTCTGCGCCGGTGGCTCGCCCGCTTGTCGTATAAATAAACGCAGGCGCCGCGGGCAGCGCTTGCGATACAGCCGGCCTACTACCTGTCTCCTAGCAACGCCACTCTCCCAGCAAAGGCTGACTCACCTAATATTTTCCGAGCTACAGGTGCCATCCAGGTGACGTTCCGACTGAAAGGAAAGGACTGTGCAACTTCGATTTGTCGAGACGTTTACACTGCTTACGGAAGACGAAAACCGAATTCCATAGCTCTCGATTTTCGCTCTTACGTCAAAAACATCGGTTCTCCGATCTTCAGTTTTTTTACATAAACGGTGTTAATCAGCTCTTCTGCTTTTGCCAGTACGAGAAAATGAGGTAGCCGGTACCTTTGTAAAATTTTTAATAAAGAGGCGTTACGAATTCCTTATCGATGCCGTGAGGTCTTAACGCCGAGGGCCGGGAACTGTTCAGGAAAAGAAGTATAATAATTCTGTCGACACGAATAAATAAGTGCAAAACTGTTTAATTATTCCCAGCTGTCAACGATGCCTATACCCGAGGTCAAGGGAGGTTGGGGGGGGGGGGGGCGAGCGGAGGACTGCCCCCCCCCCCCCAAGCTCTCAGGGAAAGGAAAGAATATAGTGTAGTCACGTGTTTCTCTTTCAAGAAAATGTTTAAAAGTCGGTCTTACGCAAATTTTTAACTGGCTCAGTTAAAAATGGCTACTTACAAGTCAGCATTCGTCTTCCAAAATATTAAAAGTGCTCGATACCCCCTGTTCTACCCCTCCCCCTACAAACTATCGTATGGGTGCCGTTGTCGCCTGTACCACACGATTTGTGGAAAACGTGCGAGGTGATAACTGGTCGAACACCATCACGTTCCAACGTTTTGGAGACTCGGTATATCTAGCAAACTTGTTAACAAGTAAAGACACATTCCTAATTCTGTGCATAGAATTATCAAATGTTTTAGTACCAGGCAACGTTTCTGTGCCACTAAAAGCGACACTGTGTACAGCAATTTACAAATTAGTCTGCAACACAAAATACTGGGTTGTCGCCAAGCACTCCGATATTACTAATTCAGTAAATATGTTACTATTTGTGTATCTCCTTCCATCTCATAAAGAAACAATATGTGCTCCCCGCTGATTAAGTAAGAGAAATTAATAATTTTCTGGTCAGTTCACAGTTTGCCCTTTTCTTTCACCCAGTCCAATTCACCAAGAGTCTAAAACCCAACTAGCAAACCTACAACACAACGCGATGGAGCGTTTACATGGTGTTCAAAATGGCTCAGAGTACTATGGGACTTAACATCTGTGGTCATCAGTCCCCTAGAACTTAGAAGTACTTAAACCTAACTAACCTAAGAACAGCACACACATCCATGCACGAGGCAGGATTCGAACCTGCGACCGTAGCGGTCACGCAGTTCCAGACTGAAGCGCCTAGAGTCGCACGGCCACACCGGCCGGCTTTACATGGTGTCACAAATCGGCTGCGGAAGATGAAATCCTGTACCCAGAACGGCATTTCCGTAATTAATATTCGCGTGTTTACTCAACCACCCAGAAACGTGACTGGGAAATCGATTTATAGAAAACCGGATTTGGGAACCCATGTAGACGTAGTGTGTTTGTATCGATGTCCGGGTGTGTGCATATGTATGCATGCCTACGTGCGAGTGCGTGCATGCAAGCGGACGCGCGCGCTTGTGTGTGTGTGTGTGTGTGTGTGTGTGTGTGTGTGTGTGCGTGTGCGCTTGCGTTTGCGTGTGAATGTGCGTGCTTCCCTTCTGTGAGACAATCAAAATGAATTGCTCATATGGTCACGGTGTCTCACTGTATACACTAACAGAACACTGATGTCTTATTTTTTTGATTTCCACTGATTCTTAAAAGTGATGTCTGAGAGGCTGCAGATATTTATCAAGCGCTTCTCTCTTTTCTTGGCATCATCCCGTATCTGCATGTTAATCCGAATTTGCCATGTTCGTGGTAGAATGTGGCAGGATGTTCTTCCTGTCGCCCACACGTTATACCCAGAAACACAAATAATCGTCCTGAAATCTCTGCATTTAATGCCCTGTGGAGAAAAACATATTGTCATATTTTTAATAGGCCTCTCAATGACTCTCTTTAGTCACAATGTAATTTGTGGTAAGCAGTCTTTCACTTCAGGTACTGAGCATCCAAAAATGTGTTTCGTTTTAGATTAAGAGGTAAACGGCCATGCACATTTTAATATCGGTTTACACTTAATGATTAGTTCATTTGCTTGCTTAGTTCATTCGTAATTTTTATTGTCAGTAGGAACGTGCCTGGGCAAATAATGTCAACATGGTTCAGTTGGCGTATGCATTGCTCATTACGCTTGCTTTTACGAATTATTTATACTTAAAGGCTTGCCTAATACAATATCTAATTTCTCGATTTCTACTGCTCCTAACGGCGTTGTTATACTAGTCAACGATATGTCTACGTAAAACATACGTGAAATAAATAAGATCAAGTTTTCTGGTCTGTCTATCAATTTTTTTGGTCACAATACCGTTTTCAAATGCTTCAGCATAGCTGTCACAATTTATTTGCACTAATTCGAAATACTTAATTTTGTTGTGCTCTATAAATTTGGTATTCACAGTGTAGCGGACTCATGTGATACTTCGTGGCCACCACAGTGTATACAGGCGAGAAACGAGATATGAGGTTCAGTGGCCGTCAGTGTCAGACAGCTGCGGGTACTGGAGAGATCGGTGCCCCCCACTTCCACAGGCGATGGCGACGGGCAGTGATACGCTCTGCTGGGCACGTGTGCGCACCGGGTTTGTTTACGTGGCCTGACCTGCACCCCGTCTGCTCCAGGTGAATCGGCCAGGGCTGCGAACAAGCGAACCTCGGAAGCAGCAGCGGCGTACACGCCGTCTGTATCTACTTCTGTATCGGCAATATGCTCCTGCACAGTGCATGGCAGAGGGTACCTCGTACCGACGTTATCGAATATCTGCCCTTTCGCCTTCACGTTTCGAGCGACAGAACAATGACTATTATTTGTTTCTCCATGTTCTGATGGTCCTATTGTTCCGGAACTGTACTCAATCAATGAAAAGCCGTTACAACCAGACCATTTTCAACAAGCCCTGCAACTGCGATTGTTAACGCATAATATGATGGCTATAGACTTTTTTTTTTTACATAAGAGGAGACTAAAACCGAAGCATACATATGTGCAGTATAAGTGCAAAAAGAATATAAAATCTACATTGTGCTGTTCAGCCGGCCGGGGTGGCAGAGCGGTTCTAGGCGCTACAGTCTGGAACCGCGGGACTGCTACGGTCGCAGATTAGAATCCTGCCTCGGGCATGGAGGTGTGTGATGTCCTTAGGTTAGTTAGGTTTAAATAGTTCTAAGTTCTAGGGGACTGATGACCTCAGAAGTTAAGTCCCATAGTGCTCAGAGCCATTTGAACCATTTTTTGTGCTGTTCAGAAGCAACGTCAAATGATAAAAAAAATAAAGGTCAGGTCGATTTCAAGAATTATGTGGCCAATGATATCGTAAGAAAAATGGGCTGTCATGATTATAAAAACTTACAGTTCTATACATTAAAAGTATTAGCGTGTTTTATTTTTAAAGTGAGTTATTTTCTGAAGTGTTAGAATTTTCGAACTATGCGCTTTATCAATAAAAAAATCTACAAACACTTTTCTAGATTAAGTAAAAATCTAAAACAGGTGCAGTGGACTGTGCGTCCATGTCGAGTGTTAAGTGACGTCTTCCAGCGTGAGCGGGCGAAATTCAACGCAGAGGGAAATTTAGAGTTGCGTAGCGTGTCTTGGACGCAACGTGGCCTGTTTACAAGAGCATGTTTACAAACGCTAGGTACAACTATGAACTTATGGAGATCTTGAAAGGAAGTTGTCAATAACGGGCGCCAATTTGCCAACAAATTTGCGTTTCTTACAATGCATTGCTTCCTGGGCGTCTTTGCCTTCAATTTTTTCAGATGGATGTAAATTTATATTTCTTCATATGTCCATTAAAAGTCCCTTCTTCATTGCCCCGTGTGACTACCTTGTATGATATGAGCTACGAGGACTGCAGCTATTTTAAATTTTTACAATATCTAAAACAAATACTTTCGGCCTTTTCGTTGGTAAAGCATGCAATTTCAGACTTCTAACACGTCAGAATATAACTCATTTAGAGCGAAAGCATGCTAATACTTTAAATGTATCGATCTTCACACTTTTTTATAAACATGACGTGCCCATTTCTCTGACGATATCATTGTGCACATAACCTTTTAAATCCACCAGACGTTCAGTTTTTTATTACTTAACGTTGCTTCCCAACGCCAAAAAGTGAATCATATATTTTTTCTGTACCTATACTGTTCATATGTAAGCTTCGTTTTTCATTTCCTGTTATGTAAAATATTTATATTTCCATCATACTAAGAACCAACGGAAAAATGCCTCTATCGGAACACAAAAAATGTGAATATATTCCTGTTTATTTAAAAGACTCTGACTGAAAAGTGGGATACCAGCTGCCTTATTTTGCCTTCCTCAGCGCCTTTAACAATTTTTCCAGATACTATGCCATGCGAACATATTCGTGCTCTGTTTTACATGCAGCTCACCTCAAACTCCCACAAGCTCCCAAAACTGTAACTCGCTCACACCTACTTTCCATCGCTGTAAGTCGCCCATACCTATCCACTCACCGCTGCCCTTTCTCACTCATCCATTCGGTCCCACTCTTTCTCATTTCTCTTTGTCTGTCTCTGTCATTGTCTCCCTTCGCTCTGTCCTACTACTACAGTCTCCTGTTACTATCACTGTCTCCCTCTTGCTCTCTCTTACTGCTAAAGTCTCACTGATTCCTTCCTCCTGCTGCTGTCTCTTCTCTCTTCTTCGGTGTCACTGGCATATACTCCGTCTCCCATTATCACTGGCTCTCACCCATTTCCACTTTCCCTTTCTCCTAACCCCCCCCCCCCCCCCTCTCCGTGGCACTGTCTCCTTCACTCTCTTCCTAGCACTGTTCTGTCATTGCCAACTATGCCCCACTACCACTGTGTCCTCTTTCTCTCACACTTCCATTGTCTCATTTGCTCTTCCTATAACACAACCACTGTGTACTATCTTCCAGTACTTATTACTTTTCGTCTCTTTGCCACTGTCACTGCGTTCTTCTCTCTCAGCATAAGAAAGTGAGAATATGTTCACATATCAAAATTTTTGGGAAAACTTAAACATACTGAGGAAAATAGAATGAGGCAGTTGGTTCCCAACTCTTCAGTTAGACTCTTTTAAATAAAGAGGAACACACTCGCAGTTTTTGTTCACCGACAGGAGCATTTTTCCACTGGTTTTCCTATTTTCGCTGCTGCAGCAGCGAAAAGAAATGTAAAAATGGTTCAAATGGCTCAAATGGCTCTGAGCGCTATGGGACTTAACATCTGAGGTCATCAGTCGCCTGGAACTTAGAACTACTTAAACCTAACTAACCCAAGGACATCACACACATCCATGCCCGAGGCAGGATTCGAACCAGCGACCGTAGCGGTCGCACGGTTCCAGACTAAACCTAGAACTGCTCCACCACAACGTTCAGCAAAAGAAATGTAGTGGTCAGTAAAATTTAGATAGTTAATTTATGTGAAACTGAAATAACGCAAAACTATTTTTACACTCGAGACCGTATTTTACGCGAAAAAATTTCCACATGCTTCAGTACTACAACATGGCATTCCCAGATGATAACGGAGATACTTCACAGCATATTTGTCCGTGCTACGTTAATTTATAAACTATGTTTTCGCCCCACATCGGATTTTACGTTCATATTTTACGTGTACCAGTAGGGTAAACGTTGAGCCTCTGTATCTCCAAAACGGATAAAGATATGAAGAAAATTTTCCAGGATCACCCAAGATGAGAAATCTACCGTGTAGTGACAGCAAAAATTCACACCGCCACTGGCCATCAGATACTTCATAAAAGAGCAAGAGATGATAAATTCTGAGACACAGCACGTAATAACTAACGAGTGGCCATCTGCCATTTTACACTTTCTCTTGCTAGAAACCCTCTGG